>NC_136903.1:83847470-84292425 GCF_949606895.1 Notothenia rossii
ACTCCCTAAAATGAGCCTATGCAACAAATCTTTAGTCTATTTTGTCCAAAACAGTTCTGTCAGGCTAAGAGCAGCACCTGACGGGCAGCATCTCTTTATTTCTAGCACTATCGGCTATAACCCTCCAACACTGCAGCTCCGGTAACATCGCCCATGTGTCCTACCCACAGCTCCCATGGGGTCAGAGTCCGTGTCCCTGCCTTCATGTAATGGCTTGGAAACAGCTAGCCTCACTCTGTTCAAAGGTACAGCAGCTGTATCGCATAGGCTACTTATTTGTGTCTCTCCTTATTTCCTGCCTCTATGGCATTACATCCCGTAAGACAAATAGGCAGTACATTTAATTGTATTGACATTTGCTGCATGAGTACCAGAAGCTTCAATTTGCGCTGGAGGGTTTAACCCCTGGATGTATAAACCGCACCGCTGAGCCACTCAACAGTCTCTTACGGCTGGGTGAACAGAAGATGATCAAATGGTGGGAGTCACAGGGACACGATGCACACAGCTGACACTGACCTCTCTGTCCAGGCCGGCTGCCACGGTTACTATGTCTCCAGTCTCACTGTTGATGGTGAACATGTTGGGGATGGGGCTGTGGGGGGTCTGCGAGAGGATGCGGTAGCGCACCATGCCGTTAGCGGTGGTAAAGTCGTCCGAATCCGTGGCTGTCGCCTGCATCACAGACGAGCCTGCGGAGAGAAAGTTAGTTTGTTAGAATTATCTGGAGGACGTACATCACTGCACTAAAGGAGGTCAAACCAGGAACAAAGCAAGACAGGAAAACCAGTGGGAGGCATTCATTAAAATACAAAGATGTGCTTTTCAAGGTCTTTTGCACACATAGATTTAGAAAAATAAATATAGCAAAATGTCTTCCGATACCAGTAATGAATTTGTGGGAAATATCAAAGAGAAGTAAAAGAGCTCTAAGGAAACTTAGAAGGACAACAAACCCATTTATAAACTCGAAAGTCAATCAGACTTTGCAAATTGCTATGACATTCTCTCTTCTTCGGCAAGAAACTTTTAGAGTCAGGGCTATTACAGAGCAGAGAACAAAAACACAAACAAAACCTGTTAAATAAGCCTCTATTTTAAGCTTTGCTGCCATCTGTATACTTAGTGCAGCAAAGTTTCTACCTCTGCAGAGTCCATTTAGTAATGAGCAGCGCTGGTTCTTTTGCCATTTCCACCATCCATTATTTCAGCCTTCACCGTGGCTGCCCTTAATGCTCCGATGCTCTCTACCTATTTGTCTTAGAATCACGGATAAACACTGCCATCGAGGGCAGACAGCACAACGACGGCGAGCAGAGGTTGTGTGTGTGTGTGTTTGTGTGTGTGTGTGTGTGTGTGTGTGTGTGTGTGTGTGTGTGTGTGTGTGTGTGTGTGTGTGTGTGTGTGTGTGTGTGTGTGTGCAAGGAGTGTATATATGTGTGTGTTTACTTGCAGGTGCCTGTGTGTATCTGTATGCGGGTGCATGTGTCAGTCTTCACGGCACGTATTGGGGTGAGAGGCTCTGTGTCACCGCATCTTCCCCGAGCAGAATTATTGATTTGCACGAGTTTGTCAGCTGGGCTCGCAAATGCGCCGGGCAATTAGGAGCACTTTGTGTGGGAAAAAGGAGAGATCACCTCGCATCCCTCGCAGGGTTCTGTGAAAATGTCACTTTCCATCAGGCAGCCATTTACAGGCTGCTGCTCCAGACAGAAAATACTGTCAGCTTGCAGGGGAAGAGACGGCTAGAGCACTAACATGCTAGAATGAGAAGCTATGCAAGTAGAGAATAACTTAAAAGACAGCAGTCGGGAACATAGGAGCTGAAGTATAAAAAGCCTACGGAGAAACAGAGAAAGGGAGAGAGTGGTAATTATAACGCCGACATGTTGTAATTTTAATACATTTCTGGAAGTTTTTTTGTTAAAGGGCACCAAAAAGCATCTCAGCAGCTAATGCATGAGCACTGTGGTTACCTCTATAGGCACGACAGTGGGTGGTGGGTGCCATGCTGAGCAGGCACTAAGCCAACGATGTTCAATTATCCCTTCAAAAGCAGTCACACATTTTCATCAAAAAGTACAGCTTGTATGTGTACAGCAAAAACAAGTGTGCTTCATAAATGTAAAAGTCTCAGCTAAAGCAGGAGAGCTGCTGGACTCAGATGTGGCGTTCCCTGGTGGGTCAGAGCAGTTCCAGGTGTCTCTATTCCCATAATTGTGTCGAGATGGCACCATCATTCCTGTGACAGCCTGTATGGACAGGATAATTGTAGCCTCAAATTCCATTTCAAACGTCATTAAGTTTCAAAGCAGGATTTGTCACTTTGTCCAGAAAGGAAAAGAGAAGAGTCCGGGAACGACAGGAAGAAAAAAAATTACAATTATGGCTATTCCACCGGGGACAGCGTCAATATATAATCAACCCTTCCAGTCCCGTAGGGGGGGAGAGGACGTGATGTTGGATCACCTGTCAGCGCTGCCACCTTTCATTCCAGAGAGGAGGATTCAGTGATATGATGATCGTGTGCTTTTGGAAAGAGGGGTGGCCATGCCTGAAAGGGTTAATCTCAGAGCCTGTTTAATTCCTCTTTAATTTGAACACTAATTCCAAATCCTAATTGCTTTTTCACCCAAAATCGCTGGAGCTGAACATTTAACTGGTGGCAGGCGCGCATACTGTTGGCCATTTTGCTCACGTGACATGCGATCACGGGTGAGGTCTATCTGCTGCCGAAACATTAGTCAGCCAGAGTCAACATCTGCCTCCCAATTAAAGGGAAGATGGAGGAAGATGGATTAGACGGATAGAGCAGTAACAGGCTGATAGACACACAGATGAACAGATAGGAAGCAGAGGAGGAAATTGCAAAGCCAAAAAAAAGAAAAGTGAGGATGAGAATAGAGGTGAGAGGGTCTATAAAGACCAATAAAAGCAAAAGTACAAGAGGAAGTCAGGGAGCGAGCCGGCAGGGGCTGGACGGTGTAAGAGGATAATAACTCTCATCAGTGGAGGGAAGATATAGGTTGAAAGAGTACACGGTACAGTAGATAGAGGGTGAGAAGGAGAAGTAGAGGAGAAGTAGAGGTTGAGAGGTAGGGGAGGAGAGAGAAAAGGTTGGAACCGGGTGAATCTGGGGGGAAGTGATGAAGGGGAGACACAGGTGCTCACACAAGAGCCTCTAGTTGAGCCCACTACTCCCAGAGGACTCAAGGACACGGTCAAACCATTAAAAAGCCACTATGAATAGGGTCAGGAAAAGGCTGCACTCATAAGTGTAGCAAAGGCAAGATTAAATAAAAAAAGAAGCTATGACTGAGGGTCTCCTCCTCTTACTGAAGGGAGCAGGGTCTGAAGCCACTGCCAGTGTAAAGGGCAAAGAGCTGCACAGGACTCTGGTCTGTCCCACAGAAGGGTAATAGACCAACTACTGTGGATGGGGCGACTTATTTCTGATGTCAAGGGGTCCGATCTCAGTCCATTTTTGGCAGTCGGAGCTCAAAAGACAATTATCTTGGTTGTTGAACCACCTGAAAGAAAGGTGACAAGTAGCTCTTGTTTGATTCTTAAAGTGGCCCCTTCACGAGTGACATCTTCAGTACTCAACCTGAGAAACAAATCAGTTCAATGTCTTTTGTGTCTTTGGTTGACATTTTCAACACAATGTCATTAGAGTTATCAGCTTTGACTTGCACTAAGAGAATTGTAGGATCCAGTGTTTGGGGGCATGACCCAGAGATTCAAGTTATCTTAACCTCTGCATCATTGAATTTCACTATGCTTAATTAAATCGGTCTTGCAAGTCTGACAGATCTATTTTGATTTTATACAGTAGGAGCACTTTTGGTTAAAAGTCAAACGAAAAATCTCTTAAACTGAAAACCAGAGAGTTTAAAATATGTTCTTGCTTTTGAGTGGCTTTTTCCAAATGGATGTCTTGGCTAAAGGTACAACTTATTGAACAACCTTTCTCTGGGTCCAAGCAGATGTTCACACCTGCACAATCCCAACAATGCAGTAGCTCAGCATCAAGCAACACCTTTCTACAGGAGGATGTAAACACTATACTAACAGTCTGATTTAGTATAAGTTCAAATAAAGCAGCAACACAAACGCCTCAAATCAAACCAAATGAATGTTTGGCTATATAAGCATGTTCCCACCTTTTTTGCAAACAATGTGATATGTCAGAGGCGCAGAGGCGAAATGGAAGCTTTAACCCTAAACCTATAAGTGTGTGGGATTATCCAGAGTCCGATGTTTTAATGTTGAGGAACACTGAAGATAACTTTGGATCCTTAAAGAAAAATCCAGAGAAGGACTTTTTTATCTAACTGATTTTTTTCACAAATGGTTTTCTGTCCAAACTAAATATCCACTACTGTAGCACTCAACAAAAGGTCAGATGATGTTTTGCCAGCACGCCAAAGGCAAAACACAGCAAGAGAAAACTCACTGAATTACAGACGCTTGTGGAGTAGTGAAGGGGATAAGACTTTCTATCTACTCTATTACACGTATAGCTTCAGGTACAATGGATTCTGTCTTTCGCATTTGTTGCGTGTGTCACAGACGCAGAAACAGTCCTTTATGCTGAAGTGGTAGTGCTAATCGCTGATGCTCCGTGCCAAAGAAAGCTGCTCATGTGGCCCTAAGGTGTTATTAGGATGAGTTCTATGATATATACTAACAAAGAGGAGTACAGTAACACATTCTCACAGTCTGAAAGGCTGAATGAAATATCTTGGTGCTCTTCCACCTCTGCTCGCCTCCTTCACTCCAGCTTGTTTCTCCCTTGCCAATCTCTAATTACACCCCCAAGCAAGACGGAGAGGGAAAGTATGTTATATCTCTCAGAAACTGTTAGCAAACTCTTCAGGAGTGCCAGAGAGAGAGAGAGAGAGAGAGAGAGAGAGACATGTAAACATTTGAAATGTCTGTTAATGTTGTTAATTATTTTGTATTGTGATGCTTTGGCAACATTGTTTAATTTAACTTTCATGCCAATAAAGCCCCTTTGAATTGAATTGAATTGAATTGAGAGAAAGAAAGAAAGAGAGAGAGTGATAGAGAGAGAGAGAGTGATAGAGAGAGATAGAGAGAGAGAGAGAGAGAGAGAGATAGAGAGAGATAGAGAGAGGGTGATAGAGAGAGAGAGTGATAGAGAGAGATAGAGAGAGAGAGAGAGTGATAGAGAGAGAGACAGAGTGATAGAGAGAGAGAGTGATAGAGAGAGAGAGTGATAGAGAGAGAGAGAGAAAGAAAGAGAGAGAGAGAGAGAGATAGAGAGACAGAGAGAGATAGAGAGACAGAGAGAGATAGAGAGAGAGAGTGATAGAGAGAGAGAGAGAGAGATAGAGTAATATAGAGAGAGAGAGTGATAGAGAGAGAGAGAGAGAGAGACAGAGAGAGAGAGAGAGAGAAAGAAAGAAAGAGAGAGAGAGTGATAGAGAGATAGAGAGAGAGTGATAGAGAGAGAGAGAGAGTGATAGAGAGAGAGACAGAGAAAGAGAGAGATAGAGAGAGTGATAGAGAGAGAGAGACAGAGAGATAGAGAGAGAGAGAAAGAAAGAGTGATATATATATAGAGAGAGAGTGATTGAGAGAGAGAGAGAGAGAGAGAGAGAGAGAGAGAGAGAGAGAGAGAGAGAGAGAGAGAGACACAGCGCCCCTTTACGGAGGCCTTTTTGAGAGAGAAAGGGAACAACTTGCTGCGGGAGTCACAGAGAAGGGGGAGGGAAGGACATCACGATGCAGATGTTCAGAGCGCACTGCAGCCTCAGACTGGCAGAGCTTTTTGAGGAAGTCACGCCATGAGAGTGAAATGTTATCCGAGGACACAAAAATGCAACGCAAGACTTTCTGATGTCAGTCTTGAAGACTTTACAGAAATTCAGATCATTTTGTTGACCTAAGGCAATTTCATCAATTCTCTGGTTATAACTCTTGAGCCACGGACGGGCGTTTTCACGGACACATTTAACAGGTTTAGCACGTTTCTCAGGATAATCCTAAATTTCACATTGAATCCCATTTACTCTTCATTAAGAAGAGCTGAATGTGATCAGATAGCTCATTTCGTCATGTGCTGTTTTGTAACGTGTGATTACCTGCACAAATACAATTCTATTAGTCACAGGTTTATTCGGCGCTGAGCTGGGGGCAGAGAGTGACAAATGGAGCCGTCTCAGACTGATCCTGGCTGATGGCTTGATGGGATCTCTCCCTACGTAACATCTGGTGATGGCGATAAGTGCTGCTCCCTGTAGGTCTCACTGTTCGACGGCTTTCACTCAGCGCCAGATGAGAAGATGTGTTGTAGTAATGCTTCAGAGCACCTTTGATATGTGGGTCTGTAGATACAGGAGGTGATAGTGCCGAGGATTTACCCACACCCTCTCTTTACTTTGCATTTAGAAAACGTAAAGGCCAGGGATTTCCATTTAATAACCATGCACAATATAGCTTTCTGCTGTTTTATAAAATAACACACATATTTAAAGTATACATCTTTCTGCTAAGACAGTTTGGATATGTATGGCCTAAATGAAGTTACTAATGGTGTGATTCAGTAGGAGACTTGGCTTCTAGCCAGCAGGACATGAATTAAGATATATTTACAAGCCTTGGATTAATGTAGACACTTTCACATTTCCAATACAATACTGGAACTAAGTATATACTAGTATAAGTTAACAGTAATGTGGTGTTTCCATGAAGATTATTTAACTATTCCTTTCATGTTGTTGATAGGTCTTTCTTGTCTTGACAGCATTAGGAGTTTAGTGAGAAAATATGTTTTTTAATTGAGTGCAGGTTTTGATTTTGGTGAAAAACTTAAAATACGTTTATTTATTATAATACAATAAGATGATAATCGTAGGCTTGTGAAATGTTGTTTGATCTACTTATTTTACGATTGATTTCTCTGTACTGAAAGGAATATGCAGTGAATGGCTGCAATACATGTTTTTTGAACACCATATATATAGACATTTGTATTCATTGGGATAAACCCCTTGAGATGCACCATCGCGTTTTCAAGGGGGTCCCGAAAACCATGTGACTCAATGTCTTTTGTTGTAACAATATGTATGGTAATATACATTAAAATATTCTTTGATGTTTCACCACAGTCTGAACCTGCTGTGGACAGTGGGAGATAACTGAGATGCTCCAGCAGCATCTCTGGACACCTTTCCCCCCCGAGCAGCACCTGTCAGCTGCGATCCTGTGACAGCTTTCACCACACACCACCTGTAGGCAGGGTGGAGAGAGAGAGTGTGTCACCGGGAGTGACACTCCAGGGATCTCTACGGTCAACTCTCCATCCCACAGAACCATCCAAGCAACGAGGAGACTGCTGTAGTGGGTCAGAACAGGGATAGGTGCCACAACTAAATGGAAAAGCTGCCAATGTGTTCTTCAGGATAAGGTGAAGATTGAAAGAGAGAATACCCAAAGAACATGAGGAATCCACAACCCAAACAATTATCCCTGTTATCCCTTCCACACAAAAGATTGGACTCCTTTGTTTACATCCGTAACACAGTGACATCACTATTTAGCACTCACACTTCTATTGGCTAGTGCTCCAACACATTGTCCGTGATAGGCTAAGGGGCGGGACATCTCTAAGCAGTTTAAACATGTCATAGTAGAGGCACAAAATACAAATATGAAACTGAAAAGGAGAATAAAATGTCTTCTTTAATTTATATATTTAATTATTGAATCTTAAAATGTATGATCATTTTCCTTAGGGTTTACGATACAATGTAAACAACGTTCTGGTGTGTTAAGAAAAGTGCGTCCGAATAGTTTACCTAAGTTCTACCTCAAAGTTACTATTGATATTTTTGAAAGTACATTTTCCTCAAACACATAAGGTAAAGTTTGCTGTGTATCCTAATCCTTGGTCTTGCTGATTATACAAATTAACTTCAGCAAAAGTGTGTAGCAATTAACTTGGGGTCTAAACTGGGTCCATTATTAGTGAGCAAACGACTTAACTGGCGGAGGATGAATTAAAGATTAAATGGGCCAGAAAAGTATAAAATGTCTCCTTGAACCTACACTGAAGATGAATCGCACTCGTTCTTGTTTTCTTCGACTAAACAGGCAATTAGGCCACCACAGCTTTCAGCCTTTCCCCTAATTAAAATGCATCAATTCAGAGACCAATGGCTGCGCAAACGAAGCTCCACACACACACTATGCTTTTTGACTCTCAACACCTGACATTTTGCGTTGCACGGAAAAACACTTGGCAGCGATTGCTTAATAAAGAGCAGAGGCATTAAACTGTACACAGTGAAACATATTTCAACTTAATTGGAAACACAGATTGCCTTATGTTCAAAAGCAAATCTAAATTAAAGACTTTTGTTGTCACATGCTCTCATTTGAAACTAAACAGAGATTATCAGAGTGAAAAACGAAGAAAGTAGCATTTGAAATGTCTGGTTGCCCTCGGTAATTAGGAGCTCTGTATATAGACCCACGCTCCACTGAGGACACACACACAAAGTAAATCCCATACTTGTTCATCCATACACACGCCCAACACGCTTTCCTATATTGTTTACACATTCCCCCGAGATTTGACTTTGCAACAGAACAATATCTGAACGCCGTGAAGACAAACATGGGTCCTCGGGGGTCTGATCGTTAGAACAAGAGTTCTTCCAGTCGAGACATGAAAGCTCCTCGTGCGTTCAGCTCTCGTCTCCGGCTCCGCACTGACCGCAGAGCTGTTCTCTGATTCTGCGGGAAGGTCTACATCTCTCCATGCTCCGGAGAATCTGATAATGAGGCATCAGGCCGAGATACTGTGACACAAATATCTCACAAACTCGCCCTCCTCTGAGGCAACCCTAAAACTTCACTGCCCTTTCACAACCTTCAACTGTTGGCTGGACATAGAAGTACAAGTTTATTCAAGAGAGATTGAAACATATCGGTTTTCTAAAGAAGGAAGGAAAAGAAAAACAGCTTCTTATTGGAGACTAAAGTAGAGTTAAAGAAGTAAACTGGATCAGCAAGCTGTAAGAGGCTGTGCATTAAAGTAATATTAAACATTTTCTTCTTGCAATACTTAGTAATTCAAAACAAAGCAATAAAACCTTTTAGTTGTTCATAAATCAGTCTTAAGCACGGCTTCCAATGGATTATTGCATTTTCCGTGCATTCATCTGAATTGTTCCATTATGCAATTTAAATGGAAGCGATTGTAAGTGATTGCAGGCTTGTATTTATAGGTACTTTATGGGCTCCATTAGGACTCAGACATTCAGATTGTTAACAAAAAGAGCTCATATTGTTTGCCTATAGCAAATCACTTTCCTGTTCCTTTGTTCTTTTGTAACAATGCGAGCTGTGCTTTTGAGCTTGTGGGTAACCCTGTGTCTGATAAATGTAAAACTAAATGTAACAAAACCCCACAAGTCTTTTGTCAAGGCAGTGTTTTTATTAAAATGGGGGTCAGGATACTCAAAACAAGTAATACAGATAAATGCCAGGAGGCGTGAGATGATTAGCAAGAGAGGGAGGAAGATAAAAAACCTCTTTAAAACTATTCACGAGGAGTTGCGATTGGCTCCGTTTAAAGGGTCATAAACCAAAGGAAAGTGTGAAATGTGAATGTGGATTACTTATTGGATTCTTTCAGACTCAGTGCCCAACAATGGAAAATCAATATTTCTTTCTCTTTACCTTTGTAAAGGTTACAATGACAGAAAGACTTTCAAAGTATTGTGGGTTTCTGATTCTTTGTTTGCAACGAAGATGCTAACCCTTACCCTAAAACAGATACATGAATCGATATTTACTTGCAACACCAAGTGGTTTGTGATTTACAGTACCCCAAAATGTGTAGTCTGAAGGACACTAGTTTTGAAGATTATGAAAGACTTGGATATCAACAGGTTCTTTTGAATATGCTCAAATATTTAAACGCCAACTTTTTCAAGAAAGTTGTTAAAGGGGACATATTATGCAGTCTTTCAGGTCACAATTGTATTTTGTGTCTATACTGTGGCATTTTGACATGCTTTAATGTTCAAAATGCTCTTTATTTTTCTCATACTGCCTATGCTGAAGAACCTCTTTTCACCCTCTGTCTGAAACCAGAGCCCAGTCTCAAGGTTCGAGGTTCTTTATTGTCAAACTAACATAGCTACAGAGTAATTATGACCTAAAATCTTAGGTCACAGGCTTCTCCAATAATGCAACACACTGCTCTGATTGGTTAGCTGGCCAGCTCTGTTGTGATTCATCAACCGCTTAGAGATGTCCCGCCCCTTAGCCTAACACTTAGAACAACGTAGAGCTGAAGTAACCCTTACCTGGTTTGGACCCTTCAGCCACGGAGCCGTTGTACACCTGGTTCTGAAACTCTGGTCTGTTGTCGTTCATGTCGATGACGTAGATGTACAGATCGATTGGGTTCTCCACCTGGTTACCGTTCATGTCCACTGCATGGGCTCGCAGCTGTCAATCAATGCACACAAAGACATCTCATTAGTATTCAACACTGAATATGAGCTTGTGTAAATATTCCAAGTGTAGCTCAACTGACAACAAGCTTCTGGTTTGATTGATGTGAAATTCTGCTGTCTGTCTGGACTGAAGCCAACTCAGTCAGTACACAACTCTGACTTTATTCATTGGCAACTTCATTTAACTGGCAAATGGTGCGTTTCTTGTTTGCCAACGGGACACGAGTATCCTGTTGGTATTTTGGCACTGACCACAACAACACAGAGAGGGGCAAAATAGTGAAATGTTCCAGACGCTCCAACAACACCTATTTTGAGAGGTGTTTGAGCTCAAGCTGTGAATTCTTTTGGTGCTGAGGGAATGTTTGCCTCCGGTTTGTTTTGACAAAGCCAGCCATTTGGATGGATGTCCCTGACTGATGATCTGTTCCTTGACAATTCACAGTGCGAAAGAATAGACAGAGCAAAGAGGGAGAGAATGGAGGAAATAAGAGCGGCGCAGGGAAAAAGGCGAATGAGATGGGAAGGACAGGAGGAGAGTGACTGAGCCTTGTGCAAGTAAATGAGAGATGAAAGCACAAAGAGGAAGTGTGGGGGCTTGAACAGGGAGGACTGACAAAAGCAATCATCATCTACAGTGGGACGTCTTAATCTCCAGCGCTGCCGTTACACACCCTCCACTCCCCACCAATTTCCACTAATGATACCTAACATAACGCAAAGCTTTGTAATAGCCCTGGAACCAAACTGGGCCCTGTTCATTGCAACTTACATTACCTTTTTCAATTGCAAAAAAATCTATATCCCCTGCCGAAAATGTTATTCAATCATAGCATGGCTTGTTTAGGGGAGTAAGGCTCCCATTCTGGCTAAAATTGACAAACTGGCAGCAAAATATTTCGTATGCCACAGCACACCAGCAGAGGAGGATCTGCCTGCCAGCCTATTTGCAAGAAGTCGTGATGTATTGTGGGCTGACATGAAGGATTGAATGGCGGCACCTGCCTTCCCCGGAACACAACTAATCATGTCGGCTTTTGTGACTGCCTGTCAAGGATGTTTCAAAACATACCCCAACACGGCCCGCTGGAGCATTCACACACACATCCAAACACCTATTCAGACACATGTTTACGCATATTAACACAGACTTTGACAAAGCATGAGAATACGCGCCGGGTGGAGATGCACACAGCCAATCAAAAAGGCCCTCTTTAGCCACTTAATGATCCTCAAGATGCTAGTTTTCCATTGGCTGGAGCACAACAAACAAACATGGAGAGGAGAAGCAACAAACAAACAAGCCCAATCTGTTTCCTCAGCTGCGAACACTGCACAGTGAGGGGTCTGCGATTGTGAAATGTGGGACTGCCTCAGTGTGTGTGTGACTATGTAATAATGATTGTGTGTTTTGTCTTTTCTGCCCGTGGACTTGTGTGTCCCTACTTGCTTTCTTGAATTTCTACATGTGTACATATCTCTATTTGTGCGTGAGTGTGTGTCTTCCTGTGTATGTATATCTGTGTGCTCGATGGAGGAAATGGAAATGTGATCTAAGGGCCTGGAGGAGTGTGTGCGTCTCGCAGACTGCATTATGTGTGTGTGTGAGCCGACATCAGTATTCTGCAGGGTGAGCTTTAGTATGACTGGACCGACCACAGAGGAGAAATACAGTTTGTATTCGGCCCATTGGTCCCCTTACCCAATATATAACCACATATGGTACTTCCAGAAGTCCTGGAGGATTTTATACAGTATAAGGCAGTTTTATTTCTGCTTAAATATAGTAGCTATTGGTGCTTATGCCAACGTATACGTACTTATGTGTAACGATACACCCATTAAAGGGGTACCACAAAGGACACTATAACGATTTGTTTGTCTATATTTTATTAAGATGGTAGTGAGGCTCTCTAGAGGCAATGTCTATCAGTTGCATTGCCCACATCTAATGGTTTGTTCAAACATTTAGACTGATTCTAAGAACATTTAAGATCATAAAGTACATCCTTATGAATATCATGATATTTTTTTGCTTCCTTCAACACCAGTAGGTAAAGTTGATTCCCCTGACACTTTACATTTGAATCTCAATTTGTCCAATGTTTTGATTTTATGAGCACATATCTGAAAGACTAATGACATTACCATCACCCTCAGCTGTGCTTCATTTTCAATGGTAATAAACACATGTTGTTGTGCTTACAGGCTGACATAAGTATAACATGGTGAACAATATATCTGCTAAATATCAGCATGTTAGAAGTGAAGTTCAAATGAAGCTATAATCTTGATTTATAAGTACATTAAATAATCCATATCTTGATTTTACCAATCATTTTTTTATGTAACCAATTGCCTCTGCCAAGGAGGTCTGCGCTATAATGCCTCAATAGTTTTAAATGTAATGATGTCCATTAAGTCAAATTGAGTCAATATAACTTATTAAGCGCATAAACTACCCACAAAAACGAAAACATAGAACAATTTAAGTATAATAAACCTGGATGAAAAATGAAATATATTTTAAGAAATAGTTATCCAGGAAGATTGGGAACAACTTCCACCAAACTGATAGGGATCATCTGTGTAAGACAGATATAAACACCCTCACTAGAAAATAAAGAATATGCATTCACACAAACAAGCAAACAACAAATCACAGACTCCTCATCTTTGCTCAATTCTCCTCTTGCCCGGCTGACTCACGGCAGATCCGTCTGACAAAACAGAGGCTCAGGCGAACGCCCACTCCCCTAACCTCGCAGAGCGCCTCCCCATGGTGCTAGTCTGTCAAAAACAACAGCCTCGTCTCTCTTTTCACTTGAACCCACAACTAACAAGCAAAGTTTGGCCTGTGAGAGAGCAGTAGTGAGAACTTCCTGTTAAGTTGAAAGAAAGTAAGCAATGGACTAAATTTCCCCTGAGTCAAACTCTGGCTGCCTTCTCCAACAGCAAATCATACATCCCATCACAAGCAGCACGGGCCCACGGAGTCTGAATAGAAGCCACATTCAACTTGAAGTGCCCTCAACCTAACATGCTGTTTTAACTACAGGCAGTGTCAAAAAAAGAACTGTTTATGGAGAGGCTGTCCTTTCCCAGGGACCAATATCTGAGCTGCTTTATTGATCCCAATTTGGTGGTTGAGAGTTAGAGCGGGACTAGGAGAACACAAACATGCAGCAGCGGCCAAAGCCTGTAAGGTAACGAGAAGGGCAACAAGAGGCTCATCTGAAACTAACTGGAACACAGACACACACAAGTACGGGACAAACCAATCAAGAAGCCAATCATCTGAGGCTTTGTGTTTGTTTATAGTCGTCGCACGTCCCTCACGTGTGCATTGGTGTTTATAATGTTTGCATAGTGCTCAGAGAGAGAGTGCGCTGACAGAGACCCACTCTCCTTTATTCTATTCTTCCTCCGAGACAGCAGCGTGCTTTTGAATTAGCTCTATCAGCAGCGCAGCCATCTATCATGCTGACAGGCTCGCAGTGCTGTGAGTCTGACACCAGCGCTCACCTCGAGTGGAGGTGTTAGTCTTTGCTGATATTAACTGAAACCCGTAATGTGTGTTTATGAACCAATGGCTCCAGCGTTAACAGAAGTCTCATGTGGTCTGAATCTTTAATTCACACGTTCGCAGAGCTGTTTAACCCCAGGTTCCAGAGGGGCTGGTCATGAATTCAAACCCCCAGCCTAATTCCTGTGTGTGTGTCTGTGTGTGTGTGTGTGTGTGTGTGTGTGTGTGTGTGTGTGTGTATGTGTGTGTGTGTGTGTGTGTGTGTGTGTGTGTGTGTGTGTGTGTGTGTGTGTGTGTGTGTGTGTGTGTCTGTGTGTGTGTGTGTGTGTGTGTGTGTGTGTGTGTTTGTGTGGCAGGAAGTCCTACAGGGCATATGCTCTGCTAAGTGTACAGCTGTCAGCCTACACCTTTGAACAGCAAAGCTGCAAAGAGCAAAAGAACGACATGTGAGGGTGGTGAAGTGAAACGGGGGGACAGGAAAGTGGGGAGCACAAACAGAAAGTGAGGAGAACAGAGAGACCCCATCGTCCTGTCCTGAGAGACACTGCAGGGGAAACATGCTGTATTCAGGCAGGTTATATTTGAGAGTTTGACAAATAGTGGGCTATTGAGCTTCCATAGCATACATGTAGCATATTTACATTGAGGTGTTTATTTGACTTACTTTGGATATTACAGATCTTAAGGTTTGTTCCTAATTCTCAAAAAGGCAACATTAGATAATGCCTCCTTTACTTTGAATAGAACATTTCAGAAAACAACATAAATTGTCTTATTTATATAATCAACCAGGGAAATGTCTTGTGATATCTATTAATTATAGATTGTTTACCATTTTCAACTGTAATGACTGTCATTTTACAATACATGTCTTTAAAAGGCCATTTAAACAAATGTTTATTGTGTATTTTTATCATACTTTGAGCCTGAAATCTCCACTTCAGTAGACATCAAACTTTCCAGTTTCACTTCTATCTTTAGTCTAAAGATTTTCACAGAATGGGTTGTTCGTTTATCCTGCCTTGCCTTATTTATATTACAATTAAAAAACACAAGGATCTTTTTTCTAATTCTGTGGCAGTATTTCTTATTCACGTAATGATACAAAGAGTGTCTAATATTCCCCATGGTAAAAATATTTGACTAATATCTCAATTAAACCTGACTTTACCCATGTTCGTATTTTTTGGTGCCAGAAATGCATGCAAATCAGCATATATATATATATATATATATAGACTGCCTCATATGCATATTTAAACATGCATCAAAGTAATACTAACTTTTATTGCTTTTGTGTTAAAGTAATCAACTGGGAAAGTTTCATGGTGCTATCTTGGAGTTGAAATATTTGCCCTATTCATCCCTAAAGTATAAACACATCATGTATCAATCAGCATTCAGCACATGTTCGCTCACACTTGAAGCTGCAGCTGCTCATTAGCTCTGATGGTGAGAACAAAGACAACAGTTTTCCTGAACTCCACCTTGGATCTGTCTCTTCTTCCCTCTGTTCTATCCATCCTGCGCTCCCTGCACAGTTAAACCTCAATATAAATGCCAGCTGAAGTGGCTGTGTGTTTTGTCAAGGCATTCAGTGCTGGCTCGGGCATCAATCAGAGCCTGGAGGTGCCTGTGTGAAGGTAGGGCACTGCTCTCTGAATGCGCTCTGACAGGGTCTATTTTCAGCAGGCAACATTAGCGTTAGAATAAAAGGTAAGACAGGGGAAGAGAAAAGGCGAGGCGGCACATTTCCACAGGGGTAATGAGGAGATGATAATGAGATGGACGTTAATGGAGCTAGAGTGGAAAGAGAAACAGACGAGACGTGCTCGGTTCTTCCTTACATGGAAGGAGGCTCTCTCCTCTCGGTCCAGGGGTTGGGTGACGAACATGTTGCCGCTGATGGGGTCTATGTTGTAGATCCCACTGGGGGGCTGATCAGCGCCTGCTCCCGTGATGCTGTAGCGGATGCCGGAAGCTTTGTCCTGATCTGAGCGGATCTGAGAAGCAAAGCAGAGAAACAAGTCTTAACACAAAGCAGAATCAGTCTTTCAAGGCTTTTTAGGAGTTTTCTGAACTTGCAACAGAAAACACGAAATGATCACAGACATAAATTGTCAGAAAGAAAAAATGCATTCTGGAATAAAAGAAGAGAGAAGAGTGGGAGGACTACTGCCATGTTTCTTTTGTGCTGACGCTTTGAACCCACAGCCTGAAGGTAGAAATTGAACAAGGTGCAGCGAGGGAAATAGAGCCACTGTCAGGCGCTGTTGTCTGAATGTGTGCTTTTCTCTACATTCTCAGCTGACATTGAACATTGTTAAAATGACCCTACCGCCAGCTGTGATGGTGTTTCTGACGTCTACCTGTCGGGATGATGTGAAAATGATTCGTGCCGCTATTCTCAAACACGTCTGACTAGTACTTAATATCTCAATGTGCAGGTTTCACCTTTAACACCCCAGCTGTTATTTCTCACACAATTCAGAATGTGACATTTAAAGAGTGATATGTTTTACTTGAAACAAGTTCCAATGTGAGCGCCTCCGCTGCCACAGCAATAAAGAAATATCAATACTTTTGCTCGAGCTGACTTAAAAGAAGACAAAGGGAGATGGGATTGAAGCATTTCTTTCTGTGGCATTGATTTTCAGTGGGCTCCAAGGGTACTGTCTCAGCACACAATGCACAACAAGACGTTAATTACATCGGTGGGTTTGAAAGTGTTACAATTACTAATACAAAGCCATACACTTCTGAACAGGTATTATTAATACATTTATTTAGGTGTTAAGATTAAACAAGCACAATATCATCTTCTTAACTGAACTTTTTTTATTTTCTGTATTTATTTCTTTAACTTTCTAATCATCTGCCATTGTGTTGTGTTACTTTATGTTGCCTTAATTACGAGCATAGCTTTCGACATTCATCTGAGTACAAAGAATAATTTCAGAAATGGTGTTTGTATAAAAATGCCCCTTACGATCCTGAAGTGAAATTATCAATACTAGTCCTAGTCTGAATCCTTTGAAGCAGGTTATTTCTCAATCATCACAAACAACACAAATATTTATTAATTACCGCAAACAGCCAATTATGAATTTGGTCATTAGTAACTATATGTTACGCTGTCAACGTTATGGTAGAATATCAAAATGACATATAGCGAGTTGAGACTTAAGATTGATTTTATTCCTGCCACAAAATGGCTATAAGCAGAGGACAATATTGATATAAAAAAACATGTCAAAGTTAAAACTAAATCACATTTTCCACATCTCAAACACAATGCCAAACACAGAGCTTTAATGTCAAAACATGTTTTTTAAAAAAAGCTCCTTTTATGCTTTCAAACACTGCAATGGTCTTTTACAGGCCTTCTTAAAAAAAGACCATCAAAGAATCTGTGGTGTAACAGAGCCGGTTGATCATTGTAAAGTATACCTTTAATCCCTACAATGGCTTCCAGTAAATCACAGAAGTGACTTTAAAGCACTGTTGCTTGTTTGTAAATCACAAAACGGGGCAGGAGCAAAATGCATCTCAGATATGTTTCAGCAGAACACACGTGTCGGATCTCTGAGGGAAATCTGTGTGTACTACCTGCTGTCAGAGCCAAACGCGGAGCAGCAGCTCTGAGCTGACATTTAGGATTTTTTTCAAAAAGAGAGAGAATATTATTTCATGTTTTTTGCGGGTTCAGGGGTCGACCCCACGTGTTTGGCAGCGACACAGCATGAGGGCCGCCAGCTCTGACCACTGAGCTATCCGGTGGTCCAATGGTTCTCGGTATCTGTTTTTGGAATAACAGAAACATGTTGTTTGATTGCGTTTAGGAAACAAACCTGTCTTATTTTAGGATAAGAATTGAGCTATTACACGATTAGCAAAATACGGGAAATTCTCACGATAGGAAGCCAAAGACCCTGAAAGCCCTTCAATTCAAAATAGGGAACAGAATGCTAGCTTTAGCAACAGCTAAATATAATGATTATAGGCCACTCAAAATGTATGATGACATTTTAAATAATATAATAAATCAAAAGTAAATGATGCTTGAAAGGGAGGTCTTCGCTCTGACACAATTAGTGCCCTTGTCTCTTCGTAGCTAGAATGTAACGTTTGCTTCTTTGGTAAAAAATAGCAATCTAGCTAACCAGAGACATACTGTAAGAGAGCGGTTATTATTATTATGGCTCCAGTAGCTTTCTGTAACATTCTCATAGAAGATACAAACATCAGAGGACGAGTACATTGAAACATACAGGAGTGAAGAATACATTTATTTTGTTCCTAATTGTACTGGACCAACATACTGATTGTACCACGGGGCTCCAACCGTAGCCAGCTTTAAAGATAGAAAAACCCCAACTGTCCTCAGATGCTTTTAGTTAGCAGATTGTATGTTATTTTAGGTGATAAAATACGTTCTTTTTAATATTTTATTTATTTGAGTTATTTTACTTGTATTATATTATTATGATCCCTTTATCTGCTCGTTTGTAAAGCACTTTGAAATTCCAACAAGCATGAACTGTATGAATAGAAATAAACTTCCCTTTACAACCTTCTTGTGACCTTCACAGTCAGCCATTGTCTGCTCCACAGGTCGCGTGTCTACGGGTTGTGAGCAGTTCAACTCTGAAGTGAGAGTTTTTATTTCTGAATTTGATCCATTTCTTACGTCCTTTATCCTTATCTCATCTTTCCAGTGAAGTTGACATCAGATTCTGTCTCTTTTTTTTCAATGCGAATGAACCATCACTATGGTTACAAGTTAGAGGGAATGATCACAGAGTCAAATGGAGAAAAAAGGGTCCATTTTCCCTCCCCCTATCTTTCTTTCCCCCTCCTATGCAATTTGCCTGGTCTGTGGGGTTGCACATCATGCATGAAAATGAAATTACTTCATCCGTTCAGCGGTGACGGAGGCGCCGGCTTCTGCATAAAACATCTCACTGTTTGAACATGATACCCTCTCTCTTAATTTCCAACGCCTCCCTCCCACTCCCCCAGTGTGGCGCTCCGCTGCGAGCCTTCACACCCGCAATTTTTATTTCCTGAGCTCACTTCACCCGGGATCCATGGACCTCGCAGGTTCAGGTTTAATGTACAGTGTTGGTGCTGCTATCAATCAGCGCACTCTTCTGTACATGCAATCACTGCAGCGTGACAATGATACTGTATGACTAATTACATTATTATTCACAATGCCCACCATCTGCCAATCAAGCAATTTAATCGTTCGCCCTCACCATCAGTGTCATCAGACAAAACAACGCGGTAGAGAACAGACAGGTTGTGCGTTTCAATAATGAGACCATGCCTGATAAATTCTCTTTGTGATCTGTGTAGGAGGAAGACATGTTAAGGCCTCAGCGTTCAAAACAACAGCGTGCAATATGGAGGATTACATTACCTTAAGTACCATTTTGGGCGACTTTACCTCAGTATTTACTTGCTGCCACCACATTTTAGAATCCAATGTTGTACTTTTTACTCCTATACATCAATTTGAGAGTTTTAGTTATTTAATAAATTAAGATAATACATTTTTTAAATAAAAAAATTCAAAAATATAAATCAGCTAATTAATAAACATTGACATATAAAAGGTTAATATATCCAGCAGCATTTTAAAAGGCAGTAGTGTAAAGTAATTCATTAGATTGAAATACTGTACTGAGGTACAATTTGAGGGATGTGTACTTTACTTGAGTATTTCAACTTTTTGCTACTTCTACCCAACTATAATTGAGAGGTATATAGTGTACTTTTACTTCATTTTTGTTAACATTAATTTGCAGATTTGGATAAATGAATATAATCAACACTTAAATATCACTTTTATTAAATGTTTCGA
Organism: Notothenia rossii; assembly: GCF_949606895.1. Classification (NCBI taxonomy): domain Eukaryota; kingdom Metazoa; phylum Chordata; class Actinopteri; order Perciformes; family Nototheniidae; genus Notothenia; species Notothenia rossii. Next base: position 83,867,365 of record NC_136903.1, read on the forward strand.
TTTACAAGCTACCCTGCAGCATATAAAGTAATTAAAATAATATAATAATACTAATAATAATAATAATAATATTAATAATAATAAATATTATTCTTCAATGGGCCAATCTGCATAATGAGTACTTTTACTTTTGGTACTTTAAGTATATTTGTATGTAAATCATTTTCTACTTTGTACTCAATTTTAAATGCAGTAATTCTACAACTTGGTATTTCTACTTTTACTCAAAAGTAATAGTTCTTGAGTTATTTTGACACCGCTGCAAAACAATAAGTTATGTTGGAAATCCCATCTGCTCTAGTTGCAGGAACATACGAGAAAGAAAAATAAATTATTTAAAAAATATCCACTCCTCAGCATTATCTTTGCATGTTGGTATTTCATGGGTGCATAAAAGGCAGCGTGCAGCCATGTTTGTGTGTCTGACAGGTGAGAGCTGCTCTGTGAGCTCAGCAGAGCGAGGATCAAAAGGACCAGCCAGCTCAATAATTAACTCCGCTGTAATGCTGGAAACACGTGGAATGTTCACCTGCCACGGCTCTGTGCTTCTGCATCCGGATGTGTGCAGTAGTTGTGAGTGTGTGAAAGTGTGTGTGTGTGAGTTTGTGTGCGATCCGTCTCTTCACTGGAACTTCAAAGCTGAGCGTGTGGATCTGGCACACTGGGAGAAATCGCCCCGAGACGAGACAAAGGAGCTTTTACACGTCATGCGGCCTCTGCTTCCTCGGCTGCTTAGAATTCCACATTAAGGCCACCTGAGACCACATGTCACATTTGCCGGGTGTCTCTTAATGAAGAGTCTTTATATCAATAAATTGAATAAATGAAGAAGCACGGCTTCTTGGAGTCCTGGGAATCCCATGAGTGACAACTTCTCGATTGAGCCATTTGAATTGAATGCTAATGATGAAAGCTGGGATTGCAATCCCCCCTCTCCCTGTCCATGTATCCATGTTTCATTCTCCCTCTTACTTCACTACCTCCTGGCAGCTACAACAGCTAATAATCACGCTAAAAATAGCAGAGGGAGGCAGATGCAAGGGACTTAACTGGCTGTCTGCGTCAGATCAAAGCAGACATCAGATAAGTGACCTATTTGTAGCTCTTTGAGAGTGATTTCCTTGATTACTGACAACTACTGGGATCCTGTGGGACAAGCTATCAGTCTGAGAAGAAAGATGGAGAGGGACGGAGGCTGAGAGACAGGGAGGGAAAGCAATGGGGAGTGGGGGGGGGGAATTAGATGAAGAATTAGTGTTCTGGTAAACTCCGCGGTGTGACGCCAGGCACACAAACACAGAGGGAAAGGAATACATTTCCATGTACCGAGCATGTCAGCTGGCTGCCTCATTAGCTCAGTGTGACGTTTCGCTCTGTCCAAATCTCCTTTAATTGATCCAACCCTGTATGATCACCCAATCTGCTTTAATAGATTGATGCATGCATAAACAGGGGACTGATTTATTTGATAGTGCTCTCCATTTTTGACTTATTTGCACTGCAGAATGAGCAAATCAGCATTTGGCTAAAGGACAGCCACGTGCACATGGAGCTGTAGCTTTGCTTCCCTGGCAGTGCTTTGCTTCCAGGAAACAATAACCATTCAACCAGGAAGTCATGAAAGGACAGTGTGCTGCAGGCACCCATGGGATCATTAAAGGGTTACTGTGTGCTATGGGGTAATGTCACACAATAATGGGAATCTGTGGTTTACACTCTTTGATAGCCTCTTTTATGTCTTGTCCACGCTTAATAGTTGGGGCTTGTTGTAGTCCTTTGGCTTCACCCATCTCTCTCTCTCATTATTTTATAGCTCTTTATGGGCTCAGTCACATTACTTTGCCTTTAGGGCACATCTAACACCCCCCAAAGGTTACACATGCTCACGCAGAGTCACAACGGGAAACAAGGGGACAATTCAACACCACAGATCTATCCACCACAGTATGCATTTACAAACACTCAGCTACTCTGTTATCAAAGGGGCAATGCTGCCGCCTCTTTTTTCAATTGTTCAAATGCTAGAGGAAAAAAAAGTGTCCTCCACTGTAGGTTAAAGATGTGTGCATGTCACACATTCACAAAACATGGGGCAATTGCATTTGTCTTGCAATTTAGCCACAGCGTCAATAAGGTTATTTCCATTTAAACTGCGGGGCAAAGGTCAAATCAAAATGGTGGCGTTCTGCTGAGCTGAAGCAGCACCTGGTTAATTAGTTTGAAAATGCTTCAATAGCAAAATGTCTTGTCCATCTACTTAACATCCTACATATTGCATGATCATCACAAATAATTGGTTATTTATTGGTCATTTTCACACTTTGTTTGCCTTCATAATGGTTGTAAAATGTGGGTTATATTTTCAATTGAAATAAAACCTATTTCATTTTCAAGGGAAGCTCAAATGAACAGTCTCCATAAAAAAAATCCTAGTGAACTTATTTTGGAGGGGGGTCCACAGTGAAAAAGCAATACATGGTCTTAATGGTCCTATGACCGCATCAGTAGATGGTCTTTCATCACATACGTACACACATTATTGGCCTTTATTAGATTAGATGGATGCAACTTATACATTGTAAAACATTAACTATCTTATCTAATAGGGCATGTTTCTGTCTAAATGTGACATGGGAAATAAAGCCTGAGCAGTATTCCATTTAATTCTCATATATTCACGATAGAATCCTGTTTGTTCCCATGATAAATGTATCCTAATTTTGCAATCTCAGTCAGAATAGATTCAATTATGAAGTAAATTGTCCTTTAATGTAGTTTCTGTAAGAATATAGGAAATCGAGTTGTGGTTTAAATGTAATATGTAGATTTGATTTGTTTTTCTCTTGATTGTTTTATTTGTTTTCCTCTACACTAGTGTTATATTAATTCTGATTGTTATCTCAAATAGATCTTTTGAGCTTGCGCCTTAATAAACTGGTACTTCTTTGTAATTCCAAATGAATAAAGATGTGTTTAATAAGCTATCATATCATATAAGTTTAACAGAGTAAATAGAGTCACATGAAGTCAGCTAATTATATTACTGGATGAGATAGGCCTCTCTTTCGACTCAACTTCGAGCGATAGAATTATTAACAAAGCACTTACATACTAACAAAGGACTGGCTTATCTAAAGCCAGTAGAGTAGCACTTCAAATGTTTTAGCTCTATGAAACCTGATGTACTTATATGATTCTGTTTTCTTCAAGTTTGTACTTTGTTGGTCAAACGCACTTATTATAAGTTGCTTTGGATAAAAGCCTCAGCTAAATGTAATGTACTACACTTATTACACACTTATTACATTTAGGTATAAAGGGTGTAAGTATATAAGTTTTAGGGATGGTTAATATGCAGTAAAGCCACATTAATGATATATCTGTGCTGAGGTGCATTATGGGAAGAAGGGATGCCAGACACTCAGGGCACACACAGGCTACGACTGAGCCCCCCTCAGTCACGCTTTAGCTGTCATAGCTGTCAAGCATAATTAAGACAGCGTCTGCCAAATATCTGGATGCCTTTAATAGAGACGCCCGGCTGGATGCCACGTAGACTCACAGGCTGCTTTTAGACTCCCACTCCCACTCATCACTGCCTGTTGACGTTGGCACACGAGCATGAGAGACATAACAATATGCTTTTAAACAGGGACTGAAGCATGGTTCTGAATCTTTATTGACCGGCATCTAAAAGGTTCATATTATGAAAAGCTCTGCCTTTTTAAGTTTGTGTGCACATACAAACAAACATGGTGTAAAACAAACCAATCCGAATTGGCTCTCTTAAATATACATAAAGGCTCATGGGAATATAAATACAACTCTGAGCATCCCATACCAACGGTTTGAAAACCACCTAAACAAAAGTGTGTCATGTTTTTTCAAAGAGAAGAAAAGTGAGCTGATTTCTCGGGGGCTGGGCATCAAAGAGGCCCTATTATGCTTTTCAGAGTTTTCCCTTTCCTGTAGTTGTTATATTGTTTTTTGTGCATGTCAATGGTCTGTTAAGGCCAAATCCCTCCAGAGGGAGTTTCTCTCCCACACACTCTCTCCCTGCCTGAAACAGCTCAATTTGACTCCTTTGTTTACTTGCCTAACATAGTGCCATCACTATGAAACACTTGCTTGTCTATTAGCTCGCGCTCCAACACATTTGTTTTTATATGCTATGTGGCGGGACATCTCTAGGCTGTTGACCAATCACAACAAAGCCGACCAGCTAACCAATCAGAGCAGACTGGGCTCTGGTTTCAGACAGAGGGTGAAAAGAGGTGCTGCAGTACAGGCAGTATGAGAACAATAAAGAGCTTTTTGAACATTAAAGCATGGAGACATGTCCCAGAGACACAACATTCAACCTAAACATTAGCATAATGTCCTTTTTAAGAGATAAAAGACAGCTGTTCAGACAGTGTGAGTCAGGTTTTATCTTACAGAAATGATGAAAAAATTACGTTTTGTTTTAACATAAAAGCTTTGAAAACATGTTCTACTTCAATCTAACATACGAATATAAACCTGAAAGAGAGCCTCACATGTCAATCAAGCAAAGGGTTCAAGGGAGCATAAATTGGAGGTATTCATATCAAAGCACCTAATGGCTGGTTCATCATAGGGATTCAGTTTAAGCAGAAAACTATCATAAGTGTTCTCACACTTCTGAACAGAGATAAATATATCTAATTTGCTCTTTGATGCTCTCGTACTCTTCCCCCTGGGAAATTTCCCTCAAGTATTCTGAATTTCCAGTAATTTCAGCTGCAAGATTTTACATCTAATTTCTTTACTGCTCATTTTTAAGCTGCAGCCTGTCAATTTGTGGAACTGCTGGCATGCTATTTAAGAGTCTTAAAATATGCTTCACTTTGTTTTGTGTTTTCCCTAGCAGTTTCTCAGCAGGTCTGGCACCTTTGTGAGTGGTTTTAAAGAGAGAAAATGACACTTTGGTGCTGGAATAGAATACAGATGCTCCCATCTTGAGCAGCCTCACTTCAGAGTTACCACTGGGTTTAAAATATTCCGATCTGACAACAAACCTTTGCACTCGTGGCAATGCTGGAATAGCTGCTAACATGAGTAACTGCGGATGGGTACACTGCTATGTTAAACAGCACTATCAAAAGCATCTCTGCAACTGCAAACTACACAGGCTGCCTTGAAAATCGCTGTGTTTGAAAACGTCTCATCTTTCCCCGCCGTTATACAGTACGTGTTTTCTCTTTGTTGAACATGAAAATGGCAAAACGACATGCTTTTTAACATTCTCTTAAATTTCAGTTTTGCATTGCTTTGATACTTCCTGCTGTGTGCTTGTCACTCTTCAAAGCTAACGGGGCACAGGAATTCAAATAATCTGATAGGCCATCTACACAGACGTGCAACAAAACGACAGGGGAAGAGACAGAAGGCAGAAGATAAAAGACACGGAGACGCTGACAAAAAAGGAAGAAAAAAAGGACCTTACGTTTTTTCCAGCCTTCAAACTTTACCTCCTACAAAATACAATAACAACCTTACGAGCGAGAGTGGCGATAAAAAGGGGTAAAACTGTCATTTAATGGTGTCTTGAGAAGGGAATGGTTTTTCAAACAGTCACATAGGAGGTCTGTGAAAGAGAATCTGCACAGGGCTCAGCTTTAATATGCCTCAAGTGAGAGCCAGCGACAGCCACCGTCGCACACAGTTATCCCTGATATTCATAACGTCTGGGCCTCGCCACACGGCCATGCTGCTCCATTATGGATCAGAAACCGAATGGGAAATGAACCAAGCTCCATGGAGATTCTTCTGTACCGTCTCTTTCATTCAACTTTTTTGTCCCATTCTGTCTGTGTTTGGGCTGCTGTCTATCTCTTTCTGTCTCTCACCCTCCTGCACTAACCTCCCACCAATGCTCCCAGTGGGAGGGACACAGCGAGACGAGCAAGAGTCTCCACCCGAGGAGCGTTTGTCTGCTCTGGTCCTGACACTGTCATTCTTCTCTACTTTCAAACAGGGTCAAATGAATCCTTGGAGTTCCTGAGGTTACCTGAGGTAATGCTTCTTTGAAGTGGATTTGGATTTAAGGATAATAGAGTGGGACTTTTTTTTTAGCTACACGATTTAGAGGGAACAACACTGAAAGCTTTTGGCGATGATGTTTTGCCATCCTCCAAAGGAGCTATTTTAATATGATGTATAAGAGGAAAAGACAATCCAGTTATAGGTGAGTGTGAAAAGAGGGAAGAAGCTTAGAAGGCAACATCTGTGAAAGCGGAGGCATCCTCAAAAATGTCTCCTTTAATGAACACCAGAGAGCCTTTTAAATGCCCGCAGTATTTTCAATACATAACCTTCAAATGAAAGTTTGTTCTCTTTATAAAAAAAAATTCATATGGATCACAGATATCTGGAGGTTTTCCTTAAAAATGTTGACCGCTTTCTGTCTCTTCCCTTTAACTTGAATAACCTCCAACTCCATCCGGTCTGTCATTCGACGTTACGAAGAATACAGAAAGAAATTCCCCCGCTTTTACATTTTGTATCTACTCTAAAATAGATGAGATGCCTTCTCCAGCGTGCGTGCACAGACACGCACCTCCCTGCCTGCACCTCAGACCATTAACCAGACAGAGGAATGAAATGTAGGATCGGAAAAAGAGGGCAATTAGAAGGAGAACAAATATTAATGGAAGTTAAGAAGTGACTCACAAACCCAATTACAGCATTAGCCAGGCAATTTAGATGAGCTCTGTGAGAGCCGAGAATCCTGTTGAAGTGTACCAGCGGTCTCTCTGCATTAACAATGGCATTCATTCCCCTGATTCACAGCGCGGGGAGAAGAATAGAGAAAATACAGCCATTCTCTCTTCTATAAAGAGATTCAGCGATAAGGAATGGAGGAGGCAGAGGCCGGCGTTACCCGCCCAAAACTCGCCGCAGACCCCTGGAGAGTCTCAACTCGTTAAAAAGCAACATTCTCCTGCTCTACCCAAAGGCTTACCAACACACGGAAGATAGGTAAACCACCAGTCTTCCATGGACAGAGAAATGTCTCACAATGTAATTACAGTGAAGACATGGTTGGCTGCTGGAAGGCTGACTAAAGGGAAAGACAGCAGTATCAAGAGAGAGATATGAAGGGCGGGGCGGCGAGGAGCTTTCTGCAGCTCTGGCACTTTCTCTCTCTACCTACCGGTATTGTCAAATTGCATCCTTCAAACGAAGCTGCTGCCACACACTCCCATCGGGGACACACGGCCCTGACAGCGTGGCCAATCAGCAGCACCCTGAGGCCAGTTGAAAGCCCTTCTGGTGTGCCTAAGGCTAGCGGGGTCCAACCAATCAGTTGGAGGCCAGGCTTGAAAGAAGGGCCATGCTTGGCTCAGGGAGCTTTCGAAGGCTGCCAATGAGAGTCCAGAGGGGAGCTGGAGAGGCTCGGGGGGAGGCTACCAGAGGGGTCAGAGTGGAGGGGGCAGACTGACAGTTATTTAGTGAGAGGCTGAGCTTTGTGTCACTCACAGCAGCACACAGCCTTTGTACCGCTGGGCTGGCTCTAATGGGACTGTCACTTTCTAATTGTCCGACTGGGGATGTTTGAGAATGACGAACACGCTCAAATACAGAGACAACAGAAAGGCACAAAGAGTACACAGACACAAACAAAAAGTGCAAGGATGCTTACACATAGACACTCTTTTATGCTGAAAGAGAATTGGGTTTGTGGGAAAATTCTCACAAGGCTGAGATGTACTACCTTGAACACTCAGCTAAGGCCTGAGGCTAATTTATATAATACACCTGGCAGGTTCCACTATGGGTACATAATATCTAGATATATTTGCTTTCGACCATAATTGCTGTCCACTACTCTCTAACTTTGTCTGACAGCTTTGTTTGTGCCGGGCAGGTAGTGCAGTGGGTTTTTTGCTGAAGGCTGCTGGCGTCGGCTGGAAGGGAAGTTAATGAGAGAGCTGAAAGTAAAAGTTCGTGGGCCATAAAACTGAAACAGAGAGATGAAAAATCTTTCTGTAGAGCTGGGGAAACCTGCCGAGAACAAAAGCTACTGTTTTTCAAATTTATTCCAAGGTTATTATTAAGAAACGGTGGGATAACATTATCTCAATGCTTACAAACGATAGTCCATGTTTTACCTTTACTAAAAGAGATCTTAAAAAGTAGCATGAAAACCTCTTCTTGTACAGTAGCATTTACAGAATTTGACCAACCCTTATTATTGCATTCTCTCCATTTTAAAAGGTCCTATTGTGCTCATTTTAAGGTTAACTTACTGTACTGTACTTTGCAGGGTTGGGTTGTAACGGAATACATGTAACGGCGTTACGTAATCAGAATACAAAAATCAAGTAACTGTATTCAGCTCGCGTTACTATTGAAAAACGAGTAATCTGATTACAGTTACTTTGGTAAACCTGAAGTGAATACATTTTGGATTACTTATTGGAGGAAAGATTTCCTCACAACATTTAATATTCATTACTAAAGGATACAGCCGAATCACCACAGCGCACAAAACCTATTACCGCTGCAGATGGACCAAAAAAGGGAGCGCTTGAAAAAAATGTGCGGGTCCGCTCAGTGAAACAATAACAACGAAACATGGAGGAACAGAAGTCTGCGTTTGTGTGTGTGTGTGAGTGAGTGAGTGAGTGAGTGAGTGAGTGAGTGAGTGAGTGAGTGTGTGTGTGTGTTTGTAGAGGTGTGTGTGGTTAAAACACATCAGCCACACCCCTCATTAGCCCTTCTAATGATTCTGAAGGTAAACACAGTGAAGGCGGTGCATGGAAGGCACTGCGCGGCGCGCTCCTCTTCTCAGAGGCTGAGTTAACCCTCCCGCTGCCTCCTGGTGCTGCAGAGATTTCATGAAGTGAAGAAGGTTTTCCTTCTATAAAACAGCTGCGGGCAGCAGATACTGTTAGTGTCACGGACATGAATTCATAGATCAAGGCAGACTGGTGCACACACTCTCCTGTTTTGCCAATCCGGTGGTTAAACCAATATCTAAACCCCTGGCCGAAATGTCCTTAAAATAAAGTCCGAGTTCGACATTTTAATTCATGTCCCGCCAACACTGGCAGGACCGAAGGCGACACGCCCGTTCTAAGCCTTGTCCCTCACTCCTCACATCCCAAGCTGCATCCCCAAAAAGTGTATTATGTTGTTACATCGTTTCAGATGTTATGTTTCAGTTGTGCTCTTAATACGCCATTAAAACAGTAAAAACACGTTAAGTTTCCTTTTGCTTTTTGTGTCTCCTGTTCACCAAAACATACCATCTGTGATGGAAAAAGAAAGTAATCCAAAAGTAATCTAAAGGTAATCTGATTACGTTACTTTTTTAAGACACGTAACTGTAACTGTATTTGGATTACTTTCAGAGCCATGTAATCAGTAATCACTAACTGATTACATTTACAAAGTAACCCTCCCAACCCTGGTACTTTGTGCCTCTACTGAGTGGAGTCTACTGTGACAAGTCTCCGTGCTTTAATGTTCAACAAGTTCTTAATTTCTCTCACATTGTCTGTGCTGCAGCACCTCTTTTCACCCTGTGTCTGAAACCAGAGCCCAGGCTGCTCTGATTGGTTAGCTGGACAGCTTTGTCGTGATTGGTCCACCGCTTAGAGATGCCGCGCCCCTTGGCCTATCACGTACAATGTATTGGAGTGCAAGCCAATAGCATAGAAGCAACTTCAGGAGTTTAGCCTTTGCAGAATATTTACATGCTCATAACCGCAGCTTGAACCTTTCGTTACAGTTTGTGTTTCAATCATAATTTGTTTTAGCGAAACGATTGTTTATTTGACCGCTCTTCACTTTCTTTAGACTCAAGTTGTTTCTTAGGATTTTTGCATACCTTCGCCTGCGTACCCGTGTATTAAACCCTGCATTCAAATAAAACGTTTTATTTCAATAGTCTGTTTTTGAGTCTTGCAATTGAGGCATGTGTCAGCTGGTGCTGCCGTGAACCTGATCCAAGTTCAGAATTATAAAAAAATGTGTGAGGAAGAAATAAAATCAATCATTTGCTAGAGCTGCGAACTGCACCTTGCTTTCCAGACCGCTCCAACTACAGAGGTTGTACTCTTGTTGTAGTTTTATTTAGACGGTACTTCTCCATCATGAAAAAGTCAAATATGTGGGACAAGATTAAAGGAAACTTTATTCCTGGAGACCTTGTTGTTTTTGTGGATGAGTCAGCAATAAGAAGCACCTGGATTCTGGGACACGCTCTGAGGATCGTGTCAGGAGAAAAAGGAGTGAGGGGTGTCCCGATTTAAACCAGAACGAGACACTTCAAAAAACTCGGTCTGCTTAAGGTAGCTGACAGCTTAACTGACAGAAAGACGCTACACTTAGACTTGATAAACGACGCTTAGCTGAGATGTTATGACTAACTGATTGCATGAACTAGAGCTAAGTGGCTCTATTGGCATTAAGTGCTATCTTATAAGAACTTACAGACTGAATTATTGGAGTCATTTTGAGGTGCTGTAATGGTTATGGTTAATTAAATGATAATCTTCACCTTCTGTCAATACACAGGGGAAATGATTTGTTCATATTTTACAGCTGAGTCATGAAGATTGGGGTGGTTTAGTGCGGCATACTTTTTTGCCTTTACTCATTTCATTGTGACAGAATTATACAACGTGTCCCCTGAGTCCCCTGCGTTTACATACTGCAGACATTTGGGCAAAAAACGTGACACATGTTCCTAAAGAAGAAGCTCTTGGTACAATCATGAAATGACGGAGACAACTGAACCAGAAGAGTGAATCACAGAAGAATCCAAACAGCTTGAACCCAATGAATCCACAGAGTTCTGCTGTTGCAGAGTCAAACTCCCCATATAACGTTCACACCTTTGAGTATAAGCGCAGAAATCTTGTAAGTTCTGACATCATGTCAACATGTCATGTTCAAGACTTTCCCCTCGCTAAAGATAAACAGTGTTAACACGGGGTGATATGACTCCTGATAGCACTTCACTTATGGACAGTGCTACCAGTCATATCATTCTATATTTGAATGCACAACTTAAAAACTATTGAGAAAGAACATCACGGCTGAGACCACTGGAAATCACACTACTGTACATTACATGTCATTTGTTAGTTGCTTGTCTATTTTTCATCAGGATTACAAAGAAATTCCAGGTTTGAATTTCATTAAACTTGGAGGAGCATGCTCCAAGAAAGCAGCCGTTACATGTTGGGGCTTTTGTTTGACTTTGCTTAATGTCTTTATTGAACAGAGAACATGCATGAAACACATTAATCTCAAAAACAGAAGATACGATGTATGCAAGATTTGAGCTAATAGCCCATTTCCATACGCACTCCTCGGGCATTAATCAACAGGGTTAGGGTTAGCACTTAAAACACACAGGTAACATGCATGCATCATTTGACATGTACTGTATGGAGCGGCCTTGGCGGTGGTATTATGCTATTGGTTAGTGAAGATTCGTGGATGGAAGTTCATGCATTGGCCATGCCTTTGTTGTTCGTCCTGCACTTCCATCACTGCTTCCTTCAGAAGAGGAATGTGGGTACAATTGGTTTCCAAGCGTAAACATGGTTAGAAGTAATTGATGGAAAAACCTTTATTATTCGGCCAAAGACTTTTATGAAGTGTTAAGTGTAGATACATTTTGTCTTGAATAATGTAATCAACTGTACTGGTGTTCTTTTTGTGCTACTACCTGGAAACACCCATACACAAACACACACATAGACACTATGAATTTCAATGCACAAGGGACGCAATAAAACTGCAGAGAAAACAAGCCGATCCAAAAAGCATATTACAAGCTCATTATAAGCTGTAATGAAATACACGGTGCAATATGAGGTTGTAAATAAACCTCTGTGTTTTCATTTTGCCTACCAAGCAAACAGCAGTGCAGACATTACAAAATCAATGAGTTAACGTGCTCCCACACACACAAAAATGGTATATATCACACACATTAAGCCAAACAATAAAACCAATAACGAGCCAGGTATTTCTGCTGTTTCTTAAGTAAGTAGCAAGTTTGTATGTTTGTGCAAAGTTTACTTGAGAGGTGACAAATTTAAACATTTGTTTTGGTTTTGTGTGCATATGTTCGCTTTTGATAAAAATCCCTCTAAATGAGGAGCCCCCGGATATTGTGTCGGTGACACATTCAACACTGCATTGCACCTTATTATATTACCCATAAGCTTAAAAAATAACGAGGTGAACCAAATCATACTGATGTGGACTTTAATAGGTCGGTTTACCCATTCACCTTGAGACCTTTATTTTTCTACAAGAATGTGAATGTATGATAAAGACTATATTACACATATCATTACGGTTCCATTGAGCTCCATGGAAAGGACATGGAGTCCTGCAGAGACGAGAAGAAACTGCAAACACAGACTTTTGTCTTTGGTCTTTCAGCAGGCTTTGGAATCATTTAATAGTAAAATATCTATCCACAACGGGCTCAATTATTTTCAGCTCGTATCGTCCGTTTCCTTGTCCTAACCGTGGGTCAGAGAGGGAGCCAATGTTTGAGGCCTGGCTAAATGAAAGGAGGGCCTTTTCTCTCCTATATTCAGACTGCTTTCCATCAGTTGTGCCTCATTGGCCCCAGTGTAGGTGCTGCAGGAGACGGTCGAGATGAGAATGCCACAAATGGCCTGAAACTAATGTTGGCCTCGCTCACCCTGCAGATTTACAGCACTACCCAAAGACTTTCTGTCTTCTCTTTTCTTTTTTCCATCTCAGCCTGTCCCCCTTTCCCCCTTTTCCATTTCCCCGCTGTAGAGTTTCTCAAAATAAGTAGTTTACGCCATCTACATCAGAATCAATTTAAGTCTCGCTCTCCATTTCCGCCGCACTTGCATCTGTCATGTCAAATAGCGTGACAGGGAAAGCTTTGACGCATATTGCATTTGAGCACAATAGTAAATCAATGGCATCAAAGTTGCGCCACTTGTGGTTTGTCATGACTGAATTGCACATGTCAAGGTGAAAATGGCCAGCAGGGGATTGGCACTCTGTTGGTGTGTCTGACTGAGAAAGAGCTTCTTTTCTTTCTTTGTTCGGATGAAGTGAAATTAGCTTTCAGAGGCTGAACCAGAGTATTTTCCTGTGAGCCATAAGAGCTGTGATGACGATGGTCGCGCCATAATACGCTGGCACCTCAATAATGCTATAAATATGACATAATGACAACGAATGAATTAATGAAAGCTTTATGATCATATGAATTAATATTTACAATTAAATCAGCAGAGACTTTCTTTTGTATGTGGAATTGGATTTGCCCAGGATTATTGAAATACCCTACAGCAGCAGAGCCACATTAGCCTCTCTTTTATACTCCGTGACATGCTGGCTGCTCTTTCTCCACTAGCAGTGAATCAAAGAGAAACACCACTACCGCTCATCCGCACACGTCATTGGGCCCGCCATTTGAGCCTTTTGATGCTTGCTAATTACACTTCGAGGGTTAATTGGCTTTTTTCAAACCCGGAGAACCCGACTGTTTGATGGCTGGAGTGTAGAAACACAGGTGAAGATAACTCAAAGAGTTTACCGCAGCGCAGGAGAGATGCTGTGTCCTAAAATTAAATGCAAAAGGTTGTTCTTGGCCACTTCTGAGAGCAGCCAGAAAAGAGCACGAAATCCCCACCGATGTCTCCTCGGCTGCCTGTCAGAATGGAGAGTTGTGTTGCGGAGAGACAGCATGAGTCACAACCCCCATGGTGCACTGCTTTCAGCTACGACTGAGGGCTTAGACACACCTATATTGTGCTCACATACAGTGGTGCTGGAAGCAATCTAGAACGAACACACACACACACACACACACACACACACACACACACACACACACACACACACACACACACACACACACACACACACACACACACACACACACACACACACACACACACACACACACACACACACACACACACACACACACACACACACACACACACACACACACACACACACACACACACACAGGAAGCCCTTGAGGTTTAATCCACCCATCGAACACGCGACATGTGAAAGGGGGGATGAAAGAGGGTCCATTTCTCCAGCAGGGCAGCACAATTAGGTGCCTCCCCTGACACTCCACGGTCCGCTGTGTGTGTGTTTTGTGCGAGCTTGAGTGTTTGAAAATCTTTCCTCTTGCCGACACATTGGTGAAAGGCGATTTCCGTAATCCGGGAGTGTAAGCCTCGCTGTACAAATGGGCGTAAGGGACTTTGTGTGTGTATGTCAGTGTATATATGTGTGTGAGAAATGCCAGCAGAAAGCTGCACGTCTGTCTGAGCGTCTGATAAGAGGCATCGAGTGAGGAGAGTTTAGAGGAGCAGCACACAGCTCAGTGTGATGCCTTCATGGGAAACTTGCTTTAGATTCTTCTTACTTCTAATGTTTGCTGTTATCCGCCGGTTACATACATGCATGTTGGGTAAAACCTTTTTTCTTTATTGTGAGAATTGTGAATAATCTGCAGGGCAACATTAAATCCCTTTAACACCCTTTTAAAATATTCATATGTACTTATATGTAGTTACTGCCAGGATACTTCTACATCCTTTTAAGTCAATTTCATTCAAAATTAATTATTTATTGCAGTCTATACATTTTAATTATGGCTGTCAAATATGCATCCAATTCTTTGATATTCTTCCCTGTGTGCTGTATTTTCATAATTCATTGCATAATTCAGGGGGGAAATGATGTTGGAATGCTATAATCTAAATCTCTATTGACTACCTTCCCAACGTTTGATGACAATGACTATTTATACTATAAAAAAGTATACTATAAAAAAATTATCAGCCTGCCAACGATCGAGAATTATCAACGTGGGGGTGGGGGGGGGTTGAGGAGCTTGACGCTCGTCAACTATCAGCAGGAGGGCGGGGGAGCCTCGCTGCGTCCCTAAAAGAGAGAGAGAGAGGGGTGTGGCTTGTGCATGTGTGTGTGTGGATGGTACAGCGACAGTGAGGGAACGTGTATGTTTCTGGAAGTGAAACAAGGAAGCAGAAAAAAAGAGGTCTGTGATGTATTTTGTGAAACAGAAGAACAGCTAAATAAATGCAACGGCCTCCCAAGAAGAGCTCGCCTCTCTCCAGGCATTTAAGCTAAAGTTGGTTATTGAACCTGAAGCTTGTTGCTGCTGCCCTCCTCGACTACGGTCTGGGAGCCGACAGGAAAGTTCAACACAAAGGTGGCCAGTCCGCCCCTTTGTAGCATATTATTTCGATGAGAAATGAGCTGATCGCCACTGGGCTTTCAACTAAATACACAGCCACGCAAAAACTGCGGCATTTGTACAGCTCCTTATGGGTACTGCAATTAGTGAAGTGCTTTCCTCCGTGGTGAAACGATCAGCACTGCACCGCGGAGGAAAGCGGCAGAAAGTCACCTGGAGATAAAGAGAGCGGGGCTGCGTTGCGTGCATGGCTTCCTTCTGCAGGTAACGGGGAGACGCGCTCTGGCGGCGGTCTCGTTCAGGACCCGAAAATACAATTTAAATATTTTGCACACTTACTCCAATTATTCCTCGTGTGCCACTGGTTACTGTGCCGCGTGCCAGCATTGGGTTGCAGACCCCTGCTATAAATAGTGCATACTTTCCACTGTAGTGCCATTTAGTTTCTCTTTGCTGCTCTTTCCATTGAGACTGGCAGAGCAGACAAGGGGTGTTTCCCAATCTCGAGTAAAGCTGCTCCAGAGCCACTATTTCAAGCATACTACGTCATCGAGTGCCGCCGAAAGTACTGTTCCAATGTCCAGCATACTTGGAATTCTACCGAGCCCGGCTTACTTCGTTTGGAGAAATTTCGAGGCTGCACTCCGCGGTCTTAAAATCCCCACAATGCTTTGCGCACGGACCAATTTCCCCAAATCTGTGGCGGAAAATGTAAGGCGGGGCCTCTCATATGACGCACACCTGCACACTTGCTCGCCTGTTCCATTCTTCGTTTTCCGAGGCTAGGAAGTATTCTTGCCTCGCTGTTCTGAAGCAAGATGCTCGGAAGACATGTGCTACCAAGCAAGCGTCCTCGAGATTGAGAAACACCCAGAGGTATTCATATTCAGGCAGCTAATGAAGACCAAGTGAGTGTCTAACTGGAGGTGAACATATTTTCCTGTCTTTAATCTTGAATCTACACAGTGATGTGTGATGAAACAGATTCCGGCAGTGATTCTGCCCAGGAACCTTTCTTACATCCTTTCTTAATCCAAGCATCAGGCCAGACATGTCATTCATTGCTAAGGAAGTCTGTATCTTTAGATGATATTACTACAAGATGGAGTGGCTTTAAACGTTCACACAGCGTTTAAATGGACATGTATAAATAGTTTTTGATCAGGTTTTTAGAGTGTCCCATTGATGTGTCTGCATATGTTAAAAATATCCTACTTTCAGAAAACAGGAGAAGCCATCATCCTGTTTATGCAAAACCTGAATTTGATTGCCTCAGTACTCCGCGAGAAACGAATAATAATCATCATCATCATCATCAGCACCATCGTCACTACTGTCATACTAACAAGCAGTCTCTATTGTTCATCATTATAATAATATAGTACAATAATATATTGTTGTTGGTGACTTCATAAATACAGATATTGTGTCTTTTTCCTCTGTAACTTGTAATGTAATGAAATATACTGACTGAACGTGAAGAAGTTAAATAAAAAAATAATTGTATTTGTTTTTCTCATTGTATCCCCCTTAGGTATCATCTGTTTTGTAAATGAACTAAAATGAGTACACCCTGTTCAAAGCCTCCTCCTCTCTGAGGATTGAAGATGTATAAGTGTTACCTATCTCTTCTTTATCTACAGAATAAATGCATACGAAATGCCATGAGAAAAAAAAAAGAATTAAATAGATGTTTTGAATTGTATGTATTGGATCATAATCCCGTGTAAACTGTGCATCGCCACTGTTCATAAACTTAACCTCTTGAATACTGTTAAAGGTGGGGTAGGTAAGTTTGAGAAACCAGCTCGAGTGCGCTAGAATTTGAAAATACACAGCCGGAAAAAATCTGCCACTTCCTTACATAGCCCCTCCTCCCACACACACGAATGTGCACATGACCAATGAGGGCACGTGATAAATTTGTGCACAGATGGAAGGCTGACAGGCAGGTAGGCCATCCAGTTACTTTAGCCGGGCCGGCTCAGATGATTGGTCGTGCTTTTTACAGTACTACAGCTTCCACAGATGAAATGTTTTTATGGATTTTTTGTCAAAGCACTTCAGATATTAATTGCTATCAGGATGTTAAGAGCATTCCATGGAATATAACAAAAAGTGTATCTCGAGCAGGTTTCTCAAACTTACCTGCCCCACCTTTAAGCAATGAGTACTTCTTCTAATACTTAATGTATTGATATGTGCACATCTTAGTATCAAATCATTAGCATCTTTCATAGCAAATCAAACAAATACAGTTAACTACTTTGATAACGAAAACACTAAAGCATTTTTCAACACTTATTGATCTGTAAAAGTGTAGTTAACAAGTTAACCAGCCTCAAAACAATATGGATGTCATGATCACCCATCGATTCAGATCTCCAAATGGATGCACTGTGATGTGAAAAAAACTTAAGCCAGCGTTATTAACAGGTGGAGGAACACCACACTGAGAGAGAATACTCCTGAGTAATCCATAGATCTATTTTTCTGAAACCAAGCATGAAGTGCATATTTGTGTGCTTTCCAAGCGAGGATGATTTTTTTCCTGTCTGTGGCACCCAGAGGCAGAGCAGACAAATCACCTGGCATCAGGACTTAAATCAAGACAAGAGCAGCGCTTTTAGCCTGCTGGGTGTGCTTGATAGAAAATAACAGAACGTTGTGTCTCTTGGCCTCATGGTGATTATAAGAAATATGACTCTATATACCCACTCCTCTCCCCTTGTCTACCTATCTTAGCGTTTCCCTTAGCAAAATCAAGTTATAAAAGTGTTGTCATGTGTGGTGTTTGATGGATTTATTCAAACTGTCACTTACTCTGACAAGCATGTGAGGGAAGGGTCCTCGGGAGTTTTCAGGCACATTGATAGGCGGGATGACCCAGTCTCTCTTCTGTCGCCTTAGCCCATTGACGGAGGAGCTCCTCTGATGTTTTCGTGTGAACTTGATAACTCGGGGTTGGGAGTCCCAGGCTCTTGACAGCATTTCTTCAATGCCAACCTGAAAAGAAAAACATAAACATTTAATAAGATGCTCCATCTCGCATGTTATTATATTAAGAATGCCATGTTGCTGCGACAGGTTGGAAGATGAAGCTATAAAGTGTTGAAATAAATTCCCTCTTTTTCCCTCAGCCAAAATTGAAAATGTAATTCTGGATGTCACGCTGACAATGAGCCCGTTTTGGAAGAGCGACAGGGTGACAAACACAAGGACATTTTTCTGAATACGGCTGAATCACATTTCATGAGGCTTTTGGCAGGACACTCTTAGTCTGCTAAGACCTCCCCGAGGCTACATGGCTGGGCTCTGTCCACAGAGGTGCCGTGCTTTGTCTGCATCCCCGCATAGATTTTTAGAAACAAATCAGACTTTCTTTAGACTGAATATAGGAAAGAGACGTAGCTTAGCCACCGTTTCTTGACACACAGGTTTGAAACCTTGGCGTTTTAAACAATCTTGTTTTTTGGATCCAAAGGTGACCATGGTTCAATTCTTTAGGTCAGGGGGTTTCAAAGTGTGGGAATGTGAGCCTCCCTTCAGAGAACATAAGAACAGCCGCGCCCCCCCTCCCAATTTATTATTGCTATTATTATTATTGTTGTTGTTGCTATAATGCATAATTTTGCTGTCTACCTTCCGCCATTTGAAATGACTCCAACTGTTTCTCTTCTCTTAGGTGATCAAAATATAACCCTCATGAACAAAAAAACACACTTTGTAAAGGTTACATTTCTAGGACGAAACACGGACTACACCCAAACATCACAGAGGTAGTGAACTGTTGTTTCACATTGGCTCCCTTTTTCAGACCTGAAGGTTGCTGCGTGTGCCTATCCCTGCCTTCTCTGCCCTGCTGTAGACACAAAACAATGTTACACTTTTCCCTAGCATCAGATAGAACAGGTATTGATGAAATACCAGTGTAATCACCAGCCGAGCAGCAGGGAGAAACCAGAGACTTCTCTGCACTTTTGTTTGGATGTGGATACTTCTTATTTCTAAAGTTGAGGTACCAACTGCATCATACAGCACTGCGGTATTATTGGAAACCTTTGTGGGAACGTATGGGTGTTTTGCAATGACTCCCTCCAGCTACAGCTGCAGAGAGAAGATTGTGTTCTAACTCATCTTTCCTGGTGAAAGGAGGGTTAGAAGGGTGTGTAAAAGACTGAGTGTTTCCCCCCCCTATCCTCGATGGTGTCCTCCTGTGTAAGATGGTTGTATTGCTGTAATCCACATAATCCTATTGTTGTCTCTGCCTCCCATGTACACACACAAACACACACACACACACACAGTATGTGCTGCTGTCACCTGAAGCACAGCTCATCCCACCTGGAACACAGAGAACGTGTGCAACACAAGCAACTCTGGAAACGTCCCCATGCCAAAACAAAGGCCGGCAGTTCATCATATCAATACAGGCTACACCTGCTTTGCCTGTGAGAGAGGCAGAGTGGAAACTGCGCCTTAGCAAATGCAGGGATTACTTTCCATCTGTTTTGTTTTAACCCTTCACTCACAGCTCAGAGGATTGGACTGTGTGGACCTCTGAACAGTCGGGCTGAGTGTTTGCAGCGGGCAGCCGACCGGGTGGATGGTTAGAGGACAGAGAGAGGAACCAGGGGACCAGATGTGTTTCCCAGATAAGATAACTCTCGTTCTGGCTCCACTCATCCAAAACACTCACAGGTACCAACTGGCACGTGGGTGCAGCCAGAGCCCTCCATGGGCGGCAGGGGGAATTAGTCAGTGAATCTAAAGCTGTGTTTGATCAATCGAAACAAACAAGGGAAAACAAACATGTTTTAAAAAAAGAGAGGATAAACAACACTCTCTATGGCAGATGATGATGAATCATTAGGACTGTCGCCATGTCAGTGGCCACATATCTGATAGCACTCCTAGCTCACTCCAGTGTGCTGCCTAATGACTGAGTCCATATCAGATTTGTCTATCTGTGGAGAAACACAATTAATTCGAACTAATTATTACTATTACTATTATTATTATTATTATTATTACTATTAATTAACTCGCTCCGTACACCAACCAGCGCTCTGACATATGCAGCCCATCAAGCCCGACGATAACGAGGTCGAAGCATCCTATTGGTCGAGCCACAACATTCCTTTGGAAATGTTGCCAAAACAAGAAAACGAATAAGAGAGAGGGTGAGGCAGGGAGACAGTGAAAGGGAGACGTTCCTTATTGTGAGCCTGCGTGTGGATGATATCGGCGTAGTGTCTGCATGTGACTGTCACTATCAAACAGCATGCCAGATGACAGGCTGATGGCATCGTGACAATACCAGAATTACAAAGGGAAGAAAGAAAAAGTGGAAAAAGCTCTCCATGGGCTGCCGTAAATCTAGTTGTTTATTAATCTTTTGAGATTTTACTGTCTGAATGTGTGTGTATGAATCCAGTTGGTGCATAGTGTTCAACCATGCCTGTGTGCACATATGGGAAATCATGTGAGCGGCTGACCTTGATGCAAGCATGTGGGCGAAATAATGCATCAACATATGTGCGGGTGTATTTGTCTGCGTGTGTCCCAGTGTGTGTATGTGCGTGAAAACATGACAAGGAGTCGGTTAGTGTGTCCCCGATGCGCCGGCGGCTCCTGAGACCCAGAGGCAGCGGGGCCAGCTGGCAGTTCCCAGCTCCCAGGCAGGCGGCACATTGCTGGGGCATTCTTTAGGCCAGCAGCCCCCGGCCCTGGAGCTGTCATCTGGAGGTTATCAGTCTGACAAACAGGCAGAACTATACATAACGAGTGTGTGCTCATCTCCCATTCTCTGTTCATTGGGGCTCTGAAACATTTGAAGGAGGTTTTTTTGATGTCTTTAGTGTTGCAGTTCCCTTTGCTGGTTCGCTATAACAAAAAGAGATCACAGTGGTAGTCTTCAGGAAAGCGATTGTTCTCCCATGAGATCCTCTTTCAAAAATGTAGCGAAGACACTTTTTTTTTTACTTCATATAAAAAAAGTCTTCAAATTCTCATAGCTGTTATTTGCCTGTTGAGATTTTGCAGCTTTCCGGAGAGGATTGTCAACAAAATCAGGCCATAATCACAGAGTTTAAGCACACAGCAGAAGTGCAACCATCCAACCCTGCCGGTGTTGCTTTTCCACGACCAGCAGACCCCAGGGTCCTACGTTCCACCCTGCTGCCGGCCTTCTCCGTAATCTACCTTGAACAGGTGAGGCTGTTTGGGGAGAGTGCGGTAAAAATGCAAATTAAATAAGCACTAAAACCCACTCTGGCAACCAGTCGACTGCAAATCCAGTGGTGCATAACTGATGGGCTGTAAGCTGGTGGAGAAGGCAAACCAACGTGCCATGAAATCAGTACGAGTAGGAGAGCACTCAACGAGAGGCCCTACCTGTGTGGGGCGCGATAGCCTGAATACATAGAAACAGCGGAAAGGGCTCTCAAGCCAAAGATGCTCCACACTTCAATTGCTGTGGTATTGTACACTGGGAAATTAATACTAAAATGAGCCGGTTGATCATTCCAAGTATGCTAATTCCTGCGGAAACAGCGCCGTGAGAAACTAAGCCAGTTATTAAAATCAAATCAATGCACTCACGGCTGATATACAACAAAGCAAGCAGAGCAAGAGAGAAAAAGCCACTGTATATTTGTGTTGATGCCAATTCATCTGAGTAGAGATAAATCAAGCTTAGCATTTTTCACACTACAACAGTTTTCTCCACACATTATCTGTGTAAATGAGCTGTAAATGGAGTCTTTTAAACACCATGAGAGAAGAGGATATCCTGACCTGAGCTGTTCATGTTCTACACTGCCACATTGATACTGCTGACATAGGGTTGTGGTTAGGTTATGCAATTATGATAAACTCCAAATTACTTTCAGAACATTGTGAGGGGCTCAGATAACATCTACTCACCGTGTGTTTACCAAACTGGGTAAGACAAACTACATGCAATCGTGTTTGTGTGAGCTGTAATTGATGTCGGTTCAGAGCTAATTAGCAACATGTTGCATGCTAACTAGGTTAATTAACTAAATATGGTAAACATTGAACTTTAGCATAGTCTTTGTGAAAAGTTTAGCTGATGTTAGTATTTAACTCCAGGAACTGCTGATACATATTCTTGTTGATAAGTAAGTATGCACCCCAGCTCACTATCGTTGTAACATATTAAGAAGATCTTAATATCAAATTATCAAAGTTTTTTCAAAGGTCAAATGTTCAATATACGCTTCTCTGGATCATTAACTTGAAATCACCTTCAGCTTGTAGCCTACTGATGGTGCACTCATTGATTTACGGATTCATACAGGCAGGAGAACTTTCTTGACTTTATACATATTGGATTTTTCCGGCTGTGTATTTTCAAATTCTAGCGCACTCGAGCTGGTTTCTTCAAAATTACCTACCCCACCTTTAACAGTATTCAAGGGGTTAAGTGTATGAACAGTGTCGATGGACAGTTTACACGGGATTATGATCCAATATGTATCATAATATATATATCCAATTAGATATTGGTTGAATGGATTTGTACTAATCAAACTGCATTTGAAATGTGAAACTCTTACTTTTTTCAATTTGAATAGCCAACACAGCCCTCGCGAATATCTTACAATGTTAGTTTATATCAAGAGACACAAACTCAAAACTAGGGAGCAACTTTGAGAGGGTGTAGCTCAGGAATGGTTCATTTGAACAAGGTTCAACTCACTGTTTGTGTGTCTCACATTGAAAGTGTACGGTGTAGAAAAACCTGTTTGCATAGCCCTATGGGAACATATCGACATAGGAACATATTGATGACCCTATTCTGTGTTTCTACTAACGATTAGTGTTTTTCATCTCAATCGTACTAACTGTAAAACTGAAGAAGCAGGACAAGAGGTCAGCAGGACACAGGAAGTCCACATGGGCTGAAACAACATGTCCTTGTGAGTGAGAGCCTTTTCTGAAAGGCTGTCAGACATTATACCAGGTTACAGATTAAACCACACTCTGCTCTGTATGAAATGACTTTCCCATTGTTATCAATGTCAAACGAAATGTTGGCTAAATCTAACTAAATGTTAATTTCTGCAGCGTTAAAAATATAATAAATAATAATATATTATAATAAAAATAGAGTCCGCCGGAGGAAAAGGGTCTGCCGCTAAACTACGATCACTTAGAAATGACTTCCTTCCCACTCAAGTCATAAATAGTAGATCTTAGGACAAACTGTTTTAAAGGGGGATTTTTCAGCCTTGCGGAGGTTGTCACTCAATGTTTCACTCAATTGCTTAAAAGTCATACAGTTTTAATGATCCAGGTCCATCAGAAAAGGAAGTATTGGACTGTATAAACAAATGAATAATCAAACTCAAAGACCAACCAAAGTGCTTTTTGGTCCAACCCGGTCCCTGTATCAAATTATCCTGTAGCACACATTTCATTTTAATAATTAAATGTTGTAATGACTTTGTTCTTAATGAAACAGGAATTCATTTCATCCCTCCTCAGGGCGTACCCACAGATTGAAACTATATTTGACTTGACGCAGTACCAATTATTTATACCATCCGAGGAAAACAAGAGTAGTGTGTTGTGACAGGGACGCCTGTAAACAGGGTTCAGGCAGAAACACGTGATGTACTGTACGTGTAAAAGCCTGTTTTCAAATTTCCATGTGATTAGAGGAAACACATTTATTTCTTGTTCAGTTATTGAATATTTCCCCGGCTCCATGATGTGGGGAACATAATTATACAGCGAAACTACATCACCTGGTCCTCGCAGACTCCGGCAGAGTGGAACATTAGCTCAATCAATGTCAATTATTTCCCAGTCTCCATTATTGCACTACCAGGAGTGGGCAGAATTTTAATCCCTACTCTGCAATTGCTTTAGCTACATGAGTTTCAGGCTTTTTGTCATGATTAGAAACATGACTGAACATTAAGCCCAATGGCGTGCAACAAGTAGTGGAGGAAAAATGATAATGGGTGACTCGCTCCAACAAAGTGCAGCTCGGTGGTAACAGCGGCTGTACAGTACATTCAGTACCCTGTGTGGTTTTACAGTCTCTGTAGGGCCTCTGCAGCAAATAGAGCCATCTCTTGAATTTTCACCTACGCAGAAGCACTGCATATTAACTGCCGTGCACGCACTGTTGTGAAAATCCTGAACAATAAGCAGCGTTAATGCTCCTGATCAGATTCATTTAGGAAGCTTCTTTACACGTTCTAGAACAAACAATGAAGCATATCTAATCAGGAGATAACCTACTTAGCATCAGGGTTTAATAGCATTTATTACTGAATCCAAATCCAGTTTCAAATCCTATTTTCCAAACTAAATCCTTTTGGAATATGTTAATCAATTATAATTAGGTTACGCTTCCAACACCTGCAAGTAGCTAAAGGTGACAGGATCAAAAACAAGGATTTGTACAAAAAAACCTTTGATGGTTGATTAGGCAGGGAACCGTTTCAATACTGTGTGATTAATTAATTGGAAATGATACATTGAAGCACTAACCTCTAAACCTTATTTTCACAAGGTATTTCTTAAAATATGAATCAGATATGCATACATTTCCCCTCAAATTGATGTGACGTGGTCAGCTAGATCGCTTCTCCAGAGGAGGGTATCCGCTGTCTTGTGTCTCAGGAAAAATTAGGGAGGGATTTGTTTGTATTACATGTAACAGAACAATGCATAATTATTCTTTGTACAGTATTTTATCAGGATGGTTATAAATTATCCCGCTTTTATCACTATCAAAAACATGGAAGACCATTTTTATGTTGTGAAGATGAAGCCAATTCTAGAGACTTAACAAAGTTGATTTGTAGTAAAGTTCTGCATCAAATCATATAAGCATATTCTTTGTTTCATATTTAACTGGTATCTTGTGTGAGAACTAAGTGTAGTCTTGTAGAAAATACAATATTTGCCTCTGAAATGTAGTGGAGTAGAAGTATAAAGTAGCAAAGAATGGAAATACTCAAGTAAAGCGGAATTATGTCAAAGATAATACTTAAGTATGGTACTTGAGTAGATGTACCGAGTTGCTTTACACAACTAAATGTGTTTTAGTAACAATCAACCAGTCAATAAGGTGATTCAATTGTCAGTGTCATCCATAGGAAGCTATTCTTGCCCTTCCAGTTGCTTATGTGTGTTTGTGTATTCCTGAATGTGTTACCTTGGTGAGGGCTAAAGGATGAGGATGTCCAGCCAGGGCCATCTTCACGGTGGTCTCCCAGATGTGCGGGTCATGGAGCGCCCGGGCCGTCACCATGAACTCCACGGGCTCCGACAGGTTCCCCAGCTCCTGCTCGGCGTACACCGACCCATCGGGCCTCACGCCGAAGTTGGGGTCGCTGCTGATGAAGCCCACCTCCCTGCTGTGCTGGCAATCCTCGAACTTCACTGCAGAGACAAACAGAAAGGGAAGTCAGGGCGGTTCAGAAGTAATAGCAGCACAGTAAGATTTACTCGGCGAGGTGTTGGCAAATCCCTGACACATCTGGCAGGTTTGAGATTAACCTGCATCCATCAAGACGTATCTTGAAATATCTCATCCCATCCACTGTCGCTTTTGATTCCCCGCTTTGACGTCTTTGGCAAAACAAACTGCTTATCTGTTTCTGAACCGGAGTACACGGGGGGGAACCTAATTCTTTTCACATCATTCTTTTTTCCCAAACTAGACGGATTGCGATGTCAGAACAGCATTTCCTTCAGCTTCTCCAGGGAAAGCATGAAGGGAAGGTCTAAAGCACATTAGGCTGACTGGGCCGACTGGGCTCCATGCTTTGCTGCCAGACTCATGAAGCAAAGACTTGAATGACATTTGGAGGGTTCTGGCTGACTGAGAGAGAAGAGAAAGGGAGCTGTGAGGACTCCCGTGTTGGAAGACACACACAAACGAATTCCTGTAAGAGTAATGTAGCGTGTGTGTGTGTGTGTGTGTGTGTGTGTGTGTGTGTTTGTGTGTGTGTGTGCAGTAGTGAAGCATGTTTAGGTCTAAAATATATGGTGTTGAGTGCATCCAAGCATATTCTCCAGTGACATCTGACATGAATATACCATTACTACACGAAAAACACAGAAGAAACCAACAAAGTTAGACACAACTATTTCGTAAAAGCTTTCGTTCCCTTGCCAAATGTAATCGACAGTCAGAGTGTCATTATCCCATGATTCAAAGCATGATGCAACGATGAGAATGACTGATCTGTTGTTTTCAACATGTCTTTTGTCCTAACACAAACACACACGCATTTTTATAAATTTGAACCGCATGTGCTTTGATTTTGTCTCCCAAACTCTGGATGCTGATAACAAGACAAATTGATTTCATAAATCACCCAGGGAACAGATCGCCTGTTATGAGCTATGGCAGTGTGATTTTTCAAAAGATCCAGCATGAAGACTTCTGCACAGCAAGGTTTTTATCAAGCCATCTATTTAATTTATTGCCCAGCTTCCTGACAAAAGCACCTTCGCAAACAAACAGGCTAATAAAGCCTGCGATCTCTTCGGCCGCCGAGACTTAGCGTCACGCAAACACGCCAGCTTGTTTTCAACCTCTGAGTAATTGCACTCGTAATGGGAAGGTTGGTAAACACAGTTTTGACAATGTGCGCGTCTGCCTGCGTTGGCAGATGTAATCCATATTGTCATAAAAAAAATACAGCCCATTGGAGAACAATACGTATGTGATTGATGAGATTTGTGTGTAAAATGATGGCCTTGCTTTGGGGATCATTTGTCAGGACGGGGGGCGATCTAACATCAGGTTTTGACAATGTGACACAGGCCTGCATGAATTGTCCGCGGATGAATTGTGATGGCAGGCATGTATTATGTAAATGACTTCAATTAGCTTGAACTGAGCAGGCTAATTGTTGTCACTTAGACAGGTCTCTTGTGGTGCAGCTGGAGAAGCGAGGCTTAAGGACACGCGCACTGCAAAGCGCTGTTTATGAACGCGTGTGAGAGTGTGTGTGTTTGTGTGTGTGTCACTGACTGTGTGTGCAAACGCGTAGGAGTGAATTCAAACAACAACTTGTTCGAGAGTGTCTATCCTCAGCTGGTGCATATATTAATCTGGATGTTAATTCTACAATAAAACCAGCGAGGTCTCCGAGGGTCGGTGTGTTGCCCTGTGTATTGCGCCGCTGCCAGTTGGCATGGGAACACACATATGTGCTGGTGTGAGAGGCGCTGCCACTATGCAGCTTTGTTAGAGGAATGTATTTGATTTTATGTTAGGGCACCGGGCCACCTCTCAGTTTACTATTCACCGCCTACTGGTGTACAGCCGCAGGGGGGGCGGGACCATGATTCCTTACACTTCGCAGTGTAAAAATATTCATACATGCTTTGCAGTTCATTAAAAATCCTGTTCACAAAGCATATTCAAATCAGATGGTGGGATCTGATCTGCCATGCATGCAGTTAAATGGAGAGGAGAGCGGCAGAATGGGGGACGAAAGACTGATGGAGAAACGACGTGTGTGTGTGTGTGTGTGTGTGTGTGTGTGTGTGTGTGTGTGTGTGTGTGTGTGTGTGTGAGAGACATAGATGGTAGGATAAAAGGGGAATGTGGGAGAATCACTCGCAGAGAAAAGATAAAGGTAAATTACTAAATAATTAAACTTTTTTTTTAAGATCTCAAAAGAAAAATCCTTAGATTCAAGACAAGAGTAATGTGTGCAGAATATTTATTGCTGTCACATCATAATGGAAACAGATGCGGGGAATGAACACTGTTGATAACTAATCTGTGCTTATTTGTTGTAATTGCTCTCTGGCGCGTGTAATTCAGTTTGTCATGTTACGCTTGGCAAACCACGGCCTGCTTTTGTACGAAAAATTGAACTTGAAATGAATAAACGAAGACGAGCCTGTAGGTTGAAGGCCCTGAAGGTCAGTAAACTTCAGAGTCATCAATTTAGAGAAAGAAACATATTTTACTGCATGTTCTCTCCATCCTGCCACTGAACTGAACTCCATCACCTGGTCAGCTCATTTGGAGCAGGGCTGAATAGACGAGACAGGGGAGAGGCTGAGTGCAGGTCTGGCCTCTGGCTATGTGCAACAGCCGTCTACATTCACTGCATTATCTCTCCACATGCACTAGGTAAAGTTATTTTTAAACTGGCACTTTGTCTTCAATATGCATTTATAAAAGGAAATAAAATATATTCTTCTTCATCAATTCTCAGATGATCAAATCAAACACAAGAACGTTAGTATTTACCGCCAGATATTAGTCGTATCCATTCATCCGCCCACTATGAATGTTAACGTGTTAAAGGGAAAGTTTGGATGCTTTAAGGTTGTATGAGGTAACTGTCTAGTGTCGGTATAAGAAGGAGGTGTTCACCCCCCCACACGCAGACAGTAGTATCCATCCAAAAGGAGGCCCACCTCTAAAAATAGGTATCAGTTTAAATGTATGCTATATTAAATATATTTTCAGCACCTTTTCTGACCAGAAACTGAAGCCACATATCCACTTTAAGCTCTTTTCCAAGCCACCAGACTACATTGACAGAAAATGTGATTTTACAGCACAACTTGGGAGTTATTGGTATACGTTAGTGAATCTGAACTAACTCTTAAATCACCGAAGACAAACAAAAACAACAAAAAACGTTCTATTGGGGCAGTGGAAGCAAGCATCACGTATGTTTCGCGAGGACAATTTATGGATTCTTGTGGCTTTGAACAGAGCCTTTGTAACAGTTTCAGGTGGCTAAGATATGTTTTGCTGACGCCATCCTTCACAGCAGTCCACTGTTTTGCTCCTGTGCTGCTACACCTGCCTGCAAACAGGGTCGTGCGGACCACCATCTGCTGTTGGTCATACACTGGCTATGGAGTGGTTTCTCATAAAACCCCACTTCAAAACATCCGAACTATCCCTTGAAGTGTGTCGGTGTGAAGTTGTCGATGGGTAAAATAAAATATACAATTTTTATTTTAACAGCGCTAAGCTAATTTTGACAATCAACTTGTCTGGGGTTCTTCTCCCCATGAATTTTTTATTCATCAACAAAATATCTAACAGCGTTCCCAGCATGCAGCTCTCTCAGGGTGAAAAACACTGTCAAGAAAACTCATGGTCTTCAATTTTTCATCACCTCGGAGCAGCCCAGAGCTTCGGCGAGTTTCTGAACATACTTCATGCAAACAGCATGGCCAGAAATGTGAATCCATGTGTTGAAATGACTGTATAACCTTTAGATAGCACTAAAAACACATCAATCGGATTCAAAGATCAGTTCTGTTAATTGCCTTCTCCAATAATAGACATATCAATGCGTCTTTGTGTCCTTGGCTATGGAGAAAAAATAAGATTTAAATATTCATTTCTCAATCTATTTTGAATTCTTTGAGAATACCTTGTTTTTCTGTCGCTCCCCAAGGCAGCAAAAAAATCCCCAAAATGTAGATAATTCTTGATGAATTACAGTAAATTGGGGCAGTTTTTAACAACAGCACAATTATATTAAATCATCAAAACTGAAACAGTATTTATGATCTGTCAGATGCTCAGTACTAATCAAGCATTATTGTCTTGCAGTCCTCGATGATGTTTAACCTGAAGTGAAAAATGCATGCGTTTTGGAAATTGTGGGTATAAGAATGAATAAATGAGACTTGGATTAAACTGACGAAGTCGAGTGAGAGTTGGTGGTAGTAGCAGTAATAGTAAACCAATATGTTGATATAGTTTTGGTGTTAGATAACGCGGCTCTCCTCTGTTTGTGGATTATTTGTACACCGTGGAGGCATGCAAGATAAACGCAGTATTCACAGGTTCAACACAAATTCAAGGTAACTGGTTCATTACTTGAGTACAAATCATCAAGACGGGGGTAAAGTATTCTTTCAAACCACCGGCTCAAGTGTCTGTGAGTGTGCACACTTTTACTTTGTAGCTTAGATAAGTGTGTCTGTCTGCCTCTGTGTTCCTGTGTATGCTCCTTTGAGTGTGTGTGTTCTGTATATTTCAGTGTGTCCTGCCATCCACAGCGGTGTTTGGCAGGCCGCTGATGCTGGTGTCATTCTGCTCGGCTGCTCTTCTCTGGACTCGAACACAGCAGAGAACATGCTGTCCAACAGAGCGGCTAGCGCAGCGGCTAAAACAGAGCGGGCAAGCAGCCGTGACTGCCCACCACCAGGTCACACACACACACACACACACACACACACACACACACACACACACACACACACACACACACACACACACACACACACACACACACACACACACACACACACACACACACACACACACACACACACACACACACACACACACACACACACACACACACACACACACACACACACACACACACACACACACACACACACTCTTTGTCTCTCTCTGCTTGTAGATCCGAGACAATACCGTAGGGGAGGCCAAAGCCGCTCTTGTATGGAAACATTACATGTGCATAATGTTTTGGGCAGGTAGTCGCTCTGCTTTGTGCCTCCGCCCACACCATGTTCACCTGCCCACCGCACACGCCTCCTCTCCCCTCCCCTCTCCTCCCTGCCATTCTCTCCTCTCCCTGTCACCGTCTCTTCCCCCGTGTGTCATGGCTACACTGTTCTCTTACTGTCCTTATGTCCTCCCTTTTCAACCCCCCGCCCCCCCCCCCCCCCCCGTCCTCCTTCATCTTCCTCTCCCTCCTTGCAGACTGAGGGGAATTTTCTCCCCGGCGCACACCAGGAGGGCCGGTCTGAGCACACGGCCGAGACATAAAAGAGTGCAACCTGGTGGTGGGTCACTTATTATCGTTGTTCAAGAGAGCTGAGAGCACAAAAGAACTATAAGAACTGCAAGAAAAAGACTTGAAAGGTCATGTCGTGCAAGCGTTTATGCACTTGTTAGGTGCTTTTAGGAGGGATTATATGATTCTGAAGATCATGTTTAAAGACTTACACAGATCTTTATATAGACCTGCTCTCATAGAACAACCTTTAATATTGTTCTTTTCATGATTCTCGCTTTTATCCTGCATGACTGGCTTTGTATTTCGCTTCTACTGATCATTTGATCTGTTGTTTAATTAAGTGATTTTCTTTGTGTAATTTAAAAAGGTGTATAAATAAAGTTTATGATATCAGCCACAGTACAAAAGCTAAAAATAGACACCTGACATGAAACAAACTGTATATAAATGTGTTGGTGTGGGACAGAGTATATCTATTTCCCTATTCCCTACATAAGTTTAATTGAAACTGTGGATTACTTGGCGGAGGGTAAATGAGTGGGCTGAGCATATGGATGTAATTTTGTTAAGGTGCTGTTCATCACAGTTGTGGCACAGTGCTAAGTAAACATTCCCTCTGGTATCCTGCTTGCATCCCTCAAGCCAGCGGGAAAATAAACGCCACCCACTCAATTTGCAAATAACGGTATTTGTGCCTGCAGGCCGTGATAGACAGCACGGAGCCCACTGACAAGAAAACAAACAGGATTCAAATACTGACATGTAGAAGCTGTAAAGTGCTGAAGTATGTCATGTGACTTCAGTGCAGGTACAACCTTACATTTTATAGGTCACCCTTATTTGGCAATTTTATTTGTAGTTTTAATTTTCCTAGAATTACTTTTATGCTTTATAAATGACAAATCTGATCTCATTCACCAGGATTACTTTTGGGGGGTTTCCCCTCGTGTGTTATATAGGAATTTGTGCATGTGAATGGTCACATTGTACGTGGCTAAGGGGCTATTACCGACACATCTGTAAGTGGTTGACTTATCACAACAGAGCCGGCCAGCTAACCAATCAGAGCAGACTGGGCTCTGGTTTCAGACAGAGGGTGAATAGAGGTGATGCAGCACAGGCAGTTTGAGAAAAATAGAACTTTTTTGAACATTAAAGCATGGAGACATGTCACAGTAGACACACTACATGCTAATATGAACCTGAAAAAAAGCACAATATATCCTCTTTAATCATTTGAACTGAATAAATGAAATGTTAGTGCTCAGATAATCAGCTTCACCCGCTTCACTCACAATCAGCTGAAAACTGCATTAAATGTGACTCTTTGTAAATGTTGTAGCAGCTTTGAAATCAGCTGTGGTCTAGAGAGAATTATGAGTTAGGTAACAAACGCACAGCAACACAATATTCGTATTAAAGTTATCAAAGATCTTTTATACTTGCAAGTATGACGTCTCCCCAGAGAGCACGTACTGTTCTGAGTGAAACAGGCTCTCCTTTATAGGAGGACATCAAAGCTTAGTTACATTACAAACAGCATTTGGTTAGGCCAGCCGAGACCCCCTAGCACTATGCAAAACTCACACCCTACACAGAGCAAAAGGGATACAGATAACACCTTATCCTAACTTCCTTCCCCTCATCCTCTAATGGTTGTCATAAAACCCCCTAGTCTAAACACATCTGTTTTACACACACATTGAAAAGGTCCCTTCCCACGCTATGACCTAATCAGAGGAACAGTTTACAGTCAGCAATGTTAATACATTGGATCTCACAATGTCCATAAAATAACAAATTAATAAACTTTAATGTTGCTAGCTTAAAGGTGACCTATCATGCAAAATGCACTTTTGTATTTCTTTTATACATGGACATGTGTCCCCGGTGTTCCAGGGAACTCACCAAGTGTCAGCAAACACAACCCTCTCTATTTTCCTCCATACCCAAATCTCTTAAAAAGGGGCTGCAACGGATCTGATACAGACTGATCCAGATTTGAACACTTCTATGACGTCACAGAAGTGGCGCTACGGCTATTGGGCCAACTCCACCAATCAGGAGGAGACAGCCATGGACATTGCCGTTCGAAAGCGCTGGAGACGCTGTAGTACATATGCCAGGCCTGTAGATGGTGCTGTTCTCACAGAATCAGCCCATGCAAAGACAGTGTTAAATTGAGCGAAACGAGGAATGGCTAAAATGCATGATCTGTTTGGTATTTTGAAAAATAAAAAGTATAAATATGCCTTATATAGGTATGGTCATACAATATATTATTCAAATATAGCATGATAGGTCCACTTTAAAGATCCTTAGTTCCACATGACAAACACGCAGTAAAGCCACTCCTGATAGCAATGAAGTCAAACATCTGAGTCCCGTGAATAACCTGCACCTTCTCCCAGATGCCAGATTTCCAGCACCAGAAAGAACCCGACTTGTTTTCAGCTTGACTGTCAAGCATTTTCAAAAGTTGTCATTGGGGAGCCAAAAGGTTTTGATGAACTAAAACAAGCCACAAAAGTCAAACCATGAAGACAGACTAAATGTTTTCACCTGACTGTGACATTATAGCAGCTACCCAAGAGACAGTGGAGTTGTAATATTCCCTCCACCTACGGGAGGCAAAAGAAATGAGAAAAGTTTACATCTTTCAGTGGGCGGTGGAGTAGCAGCGGCGGAGCGGGCGTGATTGGCAAGTAAAGATGTAAAATCTATTTTCAGATGTCGTGATTTATCACAACTAAAGTGCACCGTCTTGCAGATCTGTAGTCAAACCCTGGGCCCCCCCATGCGGTACATCCACAACCCTTGAAACTCTTTTGAAATACAGCCCCCACAGGAATGCTCATAACTAATTCAATTTACATGCTGCTGTTTTTAAAACACTGCAGGTACAATGTGACTTTCCTGAAAAGGCTTCTTTTTTTTTTTGCCGCAGTTGGAAATGAATTTCTCTGCCTCTGCAGTTCTCTGTTTTAACAAAAGCCCACACAGTTCCCTCTGACAGCTCGCTCTCACAAAAGGAAACCACTGCGACTCAAGTGTGTGTGTGTGACTGTGTGTGTGCGCGTGTCGCTGTGTGTGCTCAGACATGCGAGGGACCCTGAGTGAGAGAATTAAACAGACAGTCAGAAAGTAAGAAGAGGGACATGGGAGTGTGTGACACCGGCTCTTTGCATATACGATTAAAACAGCTGATGCATAAATGGCTATGGGTGTCATCGACTTCCTGTGTTCCCATGGGTGTGTGTGTGCATGGGGGTGAAGGTGTTGTCAACCTGTATTTGTGTGCATCAGTGCTGCTCATGTTTCACTTTTTAAACACCACACCCTGTTATCAGATGCACTTATGTTGCTGAAGGGAACCATGTCACATTGTTAGTAAACTGTTGTATCCATGTGGCAAACATCCGCACCCACAACGCAGCCCACCTTATCGCACTTTTATTTTTATCCCGTCTGGATATAGAGAAAGTCTTTCGTCAGTTTTACATCTAAAGGATCATGTGTTGTTGTTTTTCCAAAGGTTGTCTCGGATTATAAAATATTTCCTCACTGATATTTAATTCTATCGACACAACACCTCACTAGCATATCGCACAATAAGCTTTTGCTCCACGTTATAGCTTGAATCTTGCTGCATTTGCTGCCAGTGTGAGTGTTTTGTTTTTTTGCACATCGCCGGCCCTCCCTCTTATCTCTGCATTAGCCTGCTCTCATGGGCACGGGCATGAGGAGGCTTGAGGAATGAGAAAGGGGAAAGAGGCAAGATAAAGAGGGAGAGCGGGAGCAGAGCAGAGCGGATGCAATTAAAAGACTGGGTCACAGATCGCAGTGCCAGGCATCAGTGTGATTAATACACCACCATTCAGCCCGGGAGCTTTTCTCCTCTGTGTGGATGTCTGTGTGAAGTGTGTATGTATGTGTGTGTGTGTGTGTGTGTGTGTGTGTGTGTGTGTGTGTGTGTGTGTGTGTGTGTGTGTGTGTGTGTGTGTGTGTGTGTGTGTGTGTGTGTGTGTGTGTGTGTGTGTGTGTGTGTGTGTGTGTGTGTGTGTGTGTGTGTGTGTGTATTGGGTTGTGTTTGTGAATCCTGTAAGCATACCGCAGCTAGGGGGCAGTGTGTTTCAATTTGGCTATCCTAAGGTGTGGCTAACGCTAACCCTGGGTCAGGAGTTTCGGTGACCTATACTGACAGGTTCTTAGAAATGATCTGCCCCTGTCTTGCCATAATTCAGTTTGTTCAGAAGACAAAAAAAAATCTACATATTTTAATAAGAGGTAACAGGGAGGAAAGGCAGATTCGGGTTTGTAGATATTTCGACAAACTAAATATTAGCTTCAAAACTGTTTTAAGTAAACAATTTTCTAGAGCAGGGGTGCCCTCCCAGTCGATGTGTCAGATGTGTCCAAAAATAGAACAACAATATTCAGTTTTGTCGTTAATGTCCTATAACATAATCTTCCTGTGCCAGAATAATGCACTTGAACGCATCAAAGCTTTATGATTGGCGTGACCCCATGTGTCGGGGCGTGGCTGGTGGGCAGTGGGCACGAGTTAGCTGACGTTGTCCGTCAACAGGAGTGACAGTCCGCACACACACAAGACCGCAATTATGGCAGAAGCAAAAAAAGCCCAAAATATATCATTTTCACTCCGAGTGAGAAGATGGTTATTTTGTTGTCTATTCTCATCTGCAATGCGAGCGTGGCTTTACCGAAGAACAGTAATTTAGAGCGGCATTTCAAAACAGTGCACAAACGCTACGAGACGGAATTCCCTCCTAATTCTGTCCTACGCTCTTCTGTTCGTTGCGTGCATATGTAACAGAGTTAAACATGTGAATACATAATTATACGTTTATGAATGTTTAATTCACAATAAGTTGTGAATTTTAAGAGATGAGATTGTTTCATTTAATATTTTAAGTTTTGTTTCCCATCGGAACACCTTCCCGTTGCACGTCTTTGTTTACTTCCGGTTTGTATTTTCCACCCTCCGCGGAATCACAGAACAGCCGGTCGTCAAGGGCCGGCTCGATTCGCTGACGGCCGTCACCGACCTTAATTTCTTTACATTTTTAAACGGCATCATTGAAGTTGCACCGACAGAGGTCCGCAGTTTCCCAGTTGACAGTTCGCTAGCACCCCCCCCCCCACCCCCCCTGCCTCTATTTGGACTGGTAGATCTCGGCAGACTGGCAACTTTAGAAGTAGCTCTTGGTTAAAAAAACATTGGGCACCCCTGTTCTAGAGAAACTCCATTCAAAGCGTTGTTAAACTTTACACATGCTCGCACTGTTGTGAACCTTAACAAACACCCACTATCTTTTATGTCTTTGTTTGCATGCCTTTTGGCTGACCATCTCCTCAGCAGCAGCCCACTAATTTCAGACCAAGTCAGTGAGTTCTGGCTCCACATCAATCCGCCGTCTGCCGAAAACTCGCATCAAGGCAGCAAAAACAACGCCTTGAAAATTCTCCCAATTGAGCCGATGGCCCCTGCCACAGCGTTATGCTAATGAGAAATGTTTTTCTTTTTAGCACACAGCTAGCTGCGCAAACATATCAACCGATTATTTCTCTCATTTCTTTCTTTCGGCTCCCACTCACCAGACCTTGCCTTCAAGGCTTCCCCTTCGATTTAGCAGGAGCAGAGAAGGAGCCGCGCTTTATCACAGCAATATCTTTTTTAAGGAGGTGAAGCGAAGACACTGCCTCAAGGCTACCAATGTCTGTTCTCTCCCCGTACAATACAATAATTTCACATAGCCCAAAGCGAGGTGGTGGGACCTCAGGAGGGCCATGTGACAAAGAGGCGAATGTGAGCAAACAAGGGCCAAGGATCAGGGGACAAAGGGGACGTACATATCCGTGACTCTCACTCGACCGTATAATGACTGTAATGAAAACCCATTAACCTTAAGTAAGTGATTTTTTCCAACTGTAAATCCTATTGCCCATACTGCAGTGAACACAATTTACAATGCACAGAAGAAACTTTTAGATAATAGACTTTAGTAAAAATAGGCTTTTACCCTACAACTGAAAGAGCAGAGATGATGGCTAAGTACACGAGTCCAGTGCATAAGGCAGGGCCCAGTCCGTGTCCCCTGCTTATGACTGCAGCACTTCATAGCTAGTTATTTTTAGCTTCTCTTGATTACCCTGGGGACTGGCCTTAATAAATACTACAACACTAAAAACAGCTTTCTCCCCCTGCCCCTCCTTCGAGAAACTGAAGACTCACTCACAAAGTAATCAGCTTTTAATTTTCTCCCCCCTCTTCCTTCCTTCCCCCATTTGATCTCTCTCCCTCTCAGCTCTCACTCAATAACTGAGCGGCCTGTCCTCTCCACTTCTTTTTATTCTTGTCTCCATCTTTTACTTCCCCTTGTAATATTTGCATAAAAGTGTTTGCATCCTTCCCCGGTGATTGTTTATCTGCTGTGTTCAGCATCTTGATTTGATTCCCTACAATTGGCCTAATTAGCATTACAAATATACACTTAGAGAGGAACAGAAATATCTGTTATGCCTGACAGACTAATTTAAGGGGAAGAGCAGCCGGAGGAAAAGGCAACAGTACATTTGTGTGATAAAAGGTGTATCAGTGCGTCTCAATAATGAGGTGTCTTATCCGAGTCGGCTGAAACTACACTTTCCCCACATTTAT
The DNA here is from genome assembly GCF_949606895.1 of Notothenia rossii. NCBI lineage: Eukaryota > Metazoa > Chordata > Actinopteri > Perciformes > Nototheniidae > Notothenia > Notothenia rossii. The sequence continues at coordinate 83,905,031 of NC_136903.1, forward strand.
GTAAATCAGTGATTGGCGTGTTTGCTTTAACCGAGCAGGAGCAGCACACTGAGCGGCTGACAGTGGCGACTTATTGGATGTTCAGCCGTGATAAAAGGTGTAATCACAACAAGAAACGTCCCTCTTATCTTCCCTGGCTCCCTTTCTCTACAGCCAAGATCATGTCTTCTAAAGCCAATGATTAGACTTACGACAGATCTCCTTCATTATCCGTTGCTCTCATCCATTTCTCTCTAATCCTGTCTCTACTCCGAAGCCCCCTGGGGCAAGCGATAGGCCAGGGCCAGCTATTAGTCTCTCGGCCCCGAGACCAGGGACAAACCTCATCCGTATTTTCCCTGGGAGGAGATCAAGGCCCTCTCAGAGGTCAGCTACACCAACTGCTACTTATAATTGCTTTCATGCATCTGTTTTTGACTTAATTTGGGTATGCACTTGCATTTTGAAGATATATCTTTTCCTTACCACCAACTGGAGGAGACTCTTCTACAACTGGCACTAACATGGACGACTCTGAATGCACCCAAGACTCATTGAGGAAGCATTGAGTTTCGATCACTCAGAGGCAATAACAGGTTGCATATAACCACATTGTTTTAGGAATGTGTACATGCATGTGTCTGGGGCCACAATGAAGGACTGCCTACTCATTTGACGCCCTCTTTCTTATCTGAAGAACGTTCTTATTCACTCCAAGCTTCAACCTCCTGGTCTGAAAAGTGAAGCCAACGCAGAATAACATTAAACTTGTATTCTTACTAATGGCAACAAGCAGGGGGACTTTAAATGTTGCAAAAAAGTAGTCCTATTGTATAAAAGTCTATGTTAAAATAAACCAACTTCTCACTTGTTTTGTTACCTACAGTAAGCTAACATTTGCCTAATGAGGTTACTGTATAGGCTCAATCACTCTTTTTCAGTCTCCTTCAATGCAGCATGATGTTGATTTAGTCAATTATGATCCCACTTAGGGCAACACAGGCAGGTTGTGCTTTAGGGCGTGGCTACCTTATGATAGGCGTTGTCCGCCCTGGGTACTGTCCGTGTTTTCTTCATGTTTCTCGATTACTGTGGGCTCCGACCTCTCTTGTCACTTCCAAAAAAGTGGCGACGGCCAAAACATATATACTAAAACGGTAGTCCACAAACCAATGGGGGACGTCACAGTGCCGGCATCCACCTCTTAAACAAAATCTATGATTAGCGCCAGCTGCAGTTTTATATAATGTGTCCTTGAAGTCTGAATATTTTGAAAAGCCCATAGAGATGAATTATAGGTCTTGGGCAATTTAGTTTCCCTAGAACACACAAGGAATAGACCCATATTGTTTAGATGTCTTCTTCTGCTTTTAATTTCTGGCAAAATAGCCAAATGAAGTGTATTGACGTCTTCAGATGCTTGAAAAGAATTAGAACTAATGCACGCGTTTGTTTAAATAAAGAGCAGTAAAGTGTTCTCCTATCCCAAAGGGGTCTCCTGATAAACACTCTAATGCCAGGTGTAAACTGACGGTCTTAGAGATGTCCAATTGTGATTGGATAACCCAAGAAACATGATGATGCCAGGTTTGAACAAGGTGTCATGCAGCCACAGTGATGTTCAAGTCATAGATTCCTGCCATGTGAAACTGTAAAGATCATTACACTGATCGATAAGCTAAGTTACCGATCAATGTAATTTGCGTCATTATTGTCCGGCGAAGTCGATGAGGTTCAATCTGAAGAGCAAAGCTACATGGACTACAGGACCAATTTGGTGTGAGCAGGGTGCTGATGTTGTCATTATGAAGATAATTGCTACTCAAACTAGTAGCCTTGAGCCATGTGGCACAGCGTTAAAGTCAAAACAGGAATCAATGCAATCCGCTCCAGGCCTGAACAGGAAACATTTAAAGTGTCAAGCCCTCGGAAGCCGCGGGAACAATGTTTGTGAGGACACACGAGTGAAAGGGATGCTGCAAAGATGCCAAAGAACAAGCTAAGAAAGGGGGGGGGGGGGGAATCATAGACTGTATGGGGAAATACAGCAACAAATATCAAGCGCAAGATATTCATTCATAATTTCGTAATCTTATATCAATAAATAAAGAATCTAGATTGTTAAAGTAGCATTATTGATTTAGGGATTAGTTTATATGTAGCAGATCAACTCTAGTGTCAGTGTTAGCAAACTGTTTCCAATGTACACATCCGGTAAGGACAAAGTTGGAATCCATTTGGAGTCAGGTTTTCATGGATGAAAGTCCAATATTCAATCTTCATTAACATCTGTTTTCATTCTGTCTTGGTGCTGTAACAGTAGCAGAATGTTCCCCTATGAAAAAATTCAACTACGTTATTAGAATGATATCTAATGACAAAATAATAATATTGAAAGTATAATGCTATCAGTCTCTTTCGTCTCTTTTTTGGCCATATATTAGATGTGATTAGCTGTGTGGGGCATTAAGGGAGGGAGAAAAGAAACATGAGTAAAGAAGCACTGGATTATTTACACTCGATTATCAAATGTGCTTTGTAAACATACACATATTTAATTTCTTAAATATGACAGTTATCTTCATCACGGGTATCGGCCCCTGAGGGAAACATCCGGCTCTTAAGCTGATAAATGTTTCTGCTGCTACATTTTCACCGGCTTGTTGCTAACCATGTGGGCTTTTGCTTGCTTTTTTATACCTTACAGTGTTTACTAATGCAGCATTAAGTCATCTACTGCATATATATATATAAATCAAATGTACAGTGCATTGCATTTTAAAAAGCAGCATGTTGAGAACTAGAGGTAAATAACATTTATTAATACACCATACTGTAGCTAAAATATTTCCTCCTGTGGAACCAGCCTTTTGTACAATCCCAGTTTGAGATTCGCATAGGTCGGTTAAAAAACAGAGCCTCTCAGAGTGCAGCCCTCCCTTAAAAGCATCAAATCTGTTTTTTCTTTCAGCAGCTATTTGCTTTGAAGTCACCCTGGCCTGTTCCAGAAAATCAATTAAAAGCATGACTAAAACATTTGCACCTAACATTTTCCACTTCCCTCTCTTTAGAGTGTTTGATGTCCCCCAATGCCTAACACTACGTAAATGCTGAGATCACAGAGATAATGACTGGAGGATTCTTTCAAACTTGCTCCCTGCTTTAAGAGAGGCTCTAACTTAAAGTGAAATGAAATTATGAAAAATATCAGTGGACTCCTGCAGTGCTGTTTTTTGTCGACGGAGAAATTGAGGACACCTCAAAAGCCCTTCAGACAAACGGTGCAATATTATGCGCTGTGAATGTTCTCGTTTGTCTCTCAAGTCAGCAGAGACTTTTTCCTGCAGAATCATTTTTAAATAATGTAATGCAAGTGTATTTTGTCTACATCCCCTCTGCCCCTCCTTACATTCCCTATAAAAGTCTCCTGGAGAGAGTTATCGGAGAGATCTGCAGTGGTCCTGCATATGAGCATACGGCTGTCGCTTAAGTGGGCAGTACTAAGCCTTATTGCCTGCTAAAGATGTAGGAAGCACAATGGGAGAGGCCGAATCTCAGCGCTCAGCTATCTACCGTGGGGGAACGGGAGGTCGGTCCCCCGGGGCCATGGCGCCAAAACAGTTATTCTTATCACTTCAGGACAACTCACCGCAGGGCAGGAAAAACCCTTCTGAAAGGTCAAATGAGTGTGTCTCTCAGTGCGTGTGTTTACCCCCTGCCCCCCCCCGCCTCTCCAACACCACACATTTCTGAATTTCTCATTAACTGATAATACATCACTCATGACCTTGTGATAAAAATACATTAGCTGGAGACAAGTCATTAATCTATAAAGAATCAGGCTGTTTAGGTTATCAGGTAAGAATGGGTATACGTGTTATCGCACAAATAATGGGGAGGCTTAATTGCTCTTCTTAAGCGATGGAAGTGGAAGTGTTGTGTGCGTTGTGGAGCAAAGTTGAGTTCATGACGTGCGGCTGTCATCGAGCGATGTGGTTTAGGATTGGCCGGTTTGCAAAGGGGAGGAGAAATCTGCTGAACAAAATGCAGGAAGACAGCTTGGTCATTGCTGCTGTTGAAGAGACAAAGGTCACTACTGTATATGGAAGTTGGATGATGCATCGCTTTCATGCAGTTTAACGATAGATAAGGTTCTATAGTAAAATATTTTTTACTAGACCAAAGTAGAAACCTTCAGTGAGTCTGGATTAGGGGTTGCAAAATGCAGAGAATATTCAAGGAATCAAACCAAATTCCCCCCCAAAAATGGAATAAATGGAAATAAAGGGATAAGCTTCTAAGGCTGTATTTACCAGGTCATTTGCAGATAGAAATACGTACTTTTACTTTGTCAAGCCAGCCATGCTACAAACTGGCTGTGTGCAAACAGGGTGTAAACTAAAGTGAACAACTTATTTATGATTTTTTTTTAAACAAAAAGCAAAAAAGTAATATTATTAAAGTTGTATTATTAAAATATGTTGGAATATTCTTTGTATATTTTTTTCATTAATTTAATTTGGACTACAATAAGAGAGAAATGTTACCATTCCATAAATAATTATGGTACAGTGTTCACGCTGTTTATCTGGCAACTAAGAGCTGTTTTCAAGCTTGGCAAAACGCTTCTAAGATATTTTCTGGGTCCCTGGAGAGGTCGGCAAAATGTAGTTTTCACTAATGCTTAAGCTTGGGAATCTAAGGCCCAACCAGAAATAACTGTACTGAATACACAACACAAAAGCACACCACAGGTCGGTCTCCCAAAGCAGGATTATTCAATTAGCAGTTTAACGGCACTGAATACAAGGCTGAGTGGCTCTTTCTAATTCAGTCCTTGGTTTTACTTTATTCAACTAACATGATAATCCATCTACTAGAGACAGGCCCCTACTGAATGGAAAAGAAAAAGAAAAAACATATCGCCTGTGTGCAGAATAAAACGCTGCCTTTAAACGATAGTCAATGCAGAATGTTCCGAAAGCAACACTGTTGACTAAAGTGATATGTGCAAATGTTGCCGGTTGTGTGTTAGATAGAAGTTAAGCTATGGAAAATCTGCCCATGCTGTCTCAAATATCAGTGTTAAATCATAAGCAATTTTTAGCTTTGATAAAAAAGCTCTTAGCACTTAGTAGGAAGTCCATCCCCATGGAGAACTTATAATCAGCTGCTATGCTGTAGTCTCATTTACAAAGTGTTTATACTGTTTGCAAACATTCCCCAAAGCTTCAGGGTGAGACGACACACAGTATTGTGCGAAATATAAAAATATCCGGGTTATACATTTAAGTGTGAAAATTATTTGAATACCTGCAAATCACCATGTAAACAAAGTCTCTGGTGTAGGAGTCAGCCTCACTGCTAACACAGCTCCAGGCTTTTAAATCTCAAATTAATTGCTCGGCTTTATGTGCACGCCATCTTCCACGCCTGAGTGTGACTTTCTTTGCCAGCTTCAATTTGTCGACGCAGGTGTTAAACTTTCCAAATGGAGAATGTTTCAGGCACTGAGCCTGCACTATGCTAGCCAGCAGCAACGCTCGGTTCATGCGCTGTGGCTCACTTTACTGTAACGTATGCTAGGACTCGAGCTGTTTAGCATACGTTTTCGTCCCGCTACAGGCGGAGAGGTGACAGTGAGGCAGATGAGGACATCCAGAGCGGTGTGAAGGATGATGGCAGCCGCTCCCCCAGGCCACGGTGATGGCACTGCATCGATCCAGCCACTCCGGAGCCTGAAGTGCAGAGAGCCTTTTGGCTTTGTCAGCACAGTTCAGCTCAGCGTTGCTCCAACTCCCCTGATCACTGTCAGAAACCCAGGAGGGAAACAAACGGAGAATAGGAGGAGAAAATGCTGATGGATCTGGAGCCAGACAGGCGGCGCAGGATTGGCTAAATAACTGCTAACTACTCACCAGGCACTTCTTTATCATTCTCTAGCTGTTTCAGGCAAGTGAATGTTTACTGTCAGGCAGGGGAAAGGAGGAAGACAGAGTGGGGGGTTTGGAGCTGTTCCTCCTTCATCCACCTCCAAACACAAGCACCTGTTAGTGCTATTCAGCCTGCCAACTGCTTCTCTGCTGAACTTAATTCTGCTAATCCTCTCACATATTTACTCAAGTGGAGGTGTGCTGGCACCACTGAAGGTATTTTGTCTTCAGATGGCCAGTGTTTGCCTTCGGAGGTGATTCACTTCGTACACTAGTTTATATCTTATGACATTAATCTCTCAATTCACCGTGGATGTACCCAGAGACTTTCTGCTCTCTCTCCGCTTACTGAATAGAATCAATAGGAGCCAGTCCTTGGACTCTGAGCTTCCGGTTTTGTTGTTACCGCTTTCAGTTTAAGTTTCCTCTGGAAATGAGTCATAGTAGCCGCGACCAGAGAATCTGTTGAATCTAAAAGCACAGGCCTTGGCACTAAAGAGCCTTTGAAGTGCACAGACTGAGAGATTGAATTCGGTTAAAACCTCACGTCATGGGGTGAGTCTGGGGCATCTTGAATATGGCAGTGAAGGTTGAGCGTAGAGTTAAGCAATTTGGCCCTGAGCCTTTTAGACACTACCACACTCAACAATATAAAGGCTTCCAAATATCTTTGGAAACATAAAAGCAATAGGTTGACATTTTGGAAATGTGCTAATTCCCCTTCTTGAAAAAAAGGAGATAAGAAAGATGATTTCACACACAAATATGTAGGCAGCAGCTTGTTAGCTTAGCTCAACACAAGGAGTGGGATCAGGGAACACAGCTAGCCCGACTCTTTCTAAAGGTTACAAACTTCAACCAACCAGCACCTCCAAAGCTCACATGTTTGTCATTACTGATAAAATCAAGAATGTGTTGATAAGTGTGTGTTAGTGCACTCCGTTACATTACACTAACTTCTAACTAGCTCTATGATTTTGCCATAAGCTAATTATACCTCAGGATTTTTGAGCACCTTAAAGTGACTCATGAATTTTAGACTTCACTTTCAAAGAGTCATTGTATCATTAAAAAAAACATTTAACTGTAAAAACTCAAATCATTCTTTGAGGACTTGTAAAACTGAACTTAGTCTTTCTGCTGTGCATGGGAAAAAAAGCTTTAATTTACCCCATAATTATGTGTGTGTTCAGCAATAACGGCACAGTGAAATCCATTAGGCACAATTGCTATGTTGGCATGGGCACCGTTTAGGTGGGATAAGCTAATTTCTGCACACACAGGGAAATGTGCAGGTTGTCAGATGTGGAAAGACGACAAATATCCATCTATGCATCGACATTATCAAGCTAGCTTGTTTTAGGCTAGAGAAAAAAATATGTTTCTCCGGGGAACTACATTACGATGCGGAATATATAATTGGCCTATTAGAGTGCCTGCATATACACCAACTGCATGTTGTTAGCATCACTCAATGCTAATTCTGTCAATCAACATGTTTTTATTATAATTTCATACATTTTTGTACAACAATGTTAGATATCTATGAGCTATAAATGCACTAGTGCAGTGGTTCTCAACTGGTCAGGCCTCGCCCACTTTTTACTTGGTCAATACATCGCGACCCAACATTTTGAAGCACTCAAATCTATTCAACAAAAAATCGTGCTGTAATATATACACTTTTCAGCATACAATATTAATAAAAGTGAAGCACAGTGCATATATCCCTTCACATAATTAAAGTATGCTTTTAAAAAAGGTTTAATGAGATAATGGAATCAAAGCTGAACTATATAAAAAGGCACACATGCTGAAAACCCAACCCCAGCAGGGGGGTCTGGGGGGATTCTCCCCCATAAGATTTTTAGAAATACTAACATAAACTAAGCATTCTGGTACACTGAGAAGAAAATAAATACATCTATTACTACACGACATATTAATAATATTTTATGCCATTGTTTGTTTTTCACTTAGGCTAGTTCAGCTTGCTGCTCCTCACAGAGAGAAGAGCAAAGAAGAGATAGTCTGTGTGAACTACTTTAAATTGTGGGTAAGGGTAGATAGCCCCCATTGTTCTGTGACCTGTCAATCATCAAACCGGGGGTCATATTTCATTATTTGTTCATTTTTATCTGAAGTTGTACCCATGGATGTATAAAGAAGAGTTCTACCGCAAAGTTATTCTCCGTGGGGACTTCCGGCAACAATCTTGATTCTGATTGGCCAGAATATACTCGAAAAAACATGAGCAATGATATTTTATTGAGATTGGGCCTTCGAAATAAAAGTTAGACTTTTTCCCCCCCAAAAAAAAATTTTTTTTTTCAAATTTTTTTTCTTCACTCACACATCCCAGTCGAAACGGGTCCGCGACCCACTTTTTGGTCGCGACCCACCAGTTCAGAACCACTGCACTAGTGGATAAGTTGTTCATACAAGCTAGTTCATAGACATCCCTCGATGTAATAATGGAACAACATGGCCTTTCCCTCTGTTGTATTCTGGATAAGTATTTCCTATGAAAAGCTTGCCGGGAAATGTCAAGCCGGCTGTCATTAAAGGCGCGGTGACATTTGTATTCCATCTTTCAAAGCAGTGATTCCATCTCTGCCAACAGAGGCCCTAATCTATGCTGTGCCCCAACAGACAGAAGCAAGACAGATTAACTCAATTACTCTTTTACTTGAGTGAATGACGGAAACAATATAATTCTCATTTAAGTCTAATCCTGTGTGGGAGCAGCCAAGGAGGAATATTGCAGGTGTAGGGAAGGGGAGCGTGTGAGGCTCGAAAATGAATTCTGAAGGCAGCCGGAGTGTTTGCTCATCTTTTTTCATGCTCTCTTTTTTCATGCTCTCTTTTTTCATGCTCTCTCTTAACCACAGTCAGAAAGCAGCATAGTGAGAAAGACAGCAGGCGGGAAGATGGAGAAGAGGAGATAGGGCAAAAGATGGGCAGATACACATGATGGAATGACAGACAGGAAGGGAGTCAGGCAGAGGGGGAGAGGAATGAGAGAGACAGAATTGGGTTTACAGCTCCAATATGTCAGAGTTAGTTTGCAGGATGAAGCAGCAAAAAATCGACCAATTTCCACAGTGCTGACACACCCGAACTAATACCCTGCGCGGGGCATTATAGTCAGCCTTGTGTATGAAACATGTTGTGACACATGTGGCTTCTGTATTGTCTGCAGCATCTGTTGCAGGGGCACAGATGGCAGCGGCCATCCTCACCATCGCTACGCCTCATGGGAGATGTGGTCCGTGATGACGTTTTACTGACAGTGCGGGCCATCTGTCGACACATGACAGACAGTTTTTTTTAACTTCCTCCTCTCTCATAAACGTGGATCAAGAGGGGGTTGGTCGTGGAAAGGCCGTCGCGGTGTGAAGGATGGATATTTGTACGGTAAGCAGTAAAAGGTCAGGGCTTGGCGCTCTGGGGCAGCAGCATCAGTGAAACCCTGCAGGGGTAACTGCGGTGAAACCCCAGATCCTCAACAAAGCTCTGTCAGGCTGCAGGAGAAAGCTGTCAGTGCAGACGCCTAAACCTTTACCGCCCTTCCCTCTCCCTCACACTCACTCTCGCCTGGCTCTGACTCATTGTGTCAGCTCTTCAAACTCTCCCCATTCTCTTCTGCCTTAAGCTAGATGCAGAGAGCAAAAGGGAGAATGGGTCCATTTTTTGCTGCTGTAAACAAAAAGAAAAACTCTTTGTGTGAATTCTTCTATCCCCTGTCTGTGTGCCACATCACACTTCTCTCTGTTCCAATGCAATACAGAGTCTTTTCCCATCCTTTTTCCTCATTCACTGATCAAAGATAAAAATAAATTGAAGGACGGGGAGATAATGAAGATATGATGAGGACAGGGCAGAGACAGGGATCCAGGAATATTGAAATTGACTTGAGCAGATCCACCGCTTTCTCCTCTCCCTCGTACTGAATGGTGATACGGGCTCATTAAAAATGCATTGCTCAACTATGAAAAGAGCGGACGTCTGCATCTTGGCCGGACTGAAAGACAGACAGCGACGTCTGGACTGTCTGTGGCTTTGGTGTGTACCGTCATGTCTGGTTCTGCAAAGATTGACTTTTGGGATTCAGGTCTAGACAACCACATAAAGGATTAATGGATTAAACAAAGCAGCGTCATCCAAAAAAGCCTGTACACATTTCAGCCAGTCTGTTTTTCTTCTTATGCTACACGCCTAAAGTTTAGCTTTTACCATTTTACTCAAAATGACAAAGAGAAAAACAAAGTCATTAGGATTCCTTATTTGAAAACAATCAACTTGATGGTAAGATATGTCAATAGTTAAGTAAAAAATGCCTCACAAAACACATAATGAGGTATCCTCTGGGAACCATGAATGTCTTTTAAATATTTCATGGCAATTCATCCAATTGTTGAAAAGATATGAAAGTCCAAGCAAAAGTGGTGGCCATCCTTGGAATTGCTAGAATGGTGATAAATGACAGAAATGTACTTTACATAGAGAGAATGAAACTGAAAATCCTTCACTCAACTGTCAGTAGATTCAGACTGAAGTACTGCAGGTGGTTTCAGTAATGAGAATCTACTCGTACTATATTGGTCGAAAGTGTACAAGGTAATAGTGTTCAGAAATATTTGTTGCAAAACCTTCTCAACTCTTTTAATGCTGTAAAGCAAACACATTATCTGCCTTCTGTGTATGAATATACAAGGCCGTCTGTAGAAATCCACACAAAGTAGTATTCAATCATTTTTGCCTGCACTAAACATTAAACATGTGGTGATATCGACTGTCTGATCTGTTTGTGCTGTTCAGGTGGAAATTAATAAGTGGTGTCCTAATGAACCGGATGGGTACTTTAATGAGAGCTGTATTCAAACACTTCTTTTTCATACCTCTTCTTGAACAAAATCACCAACACGTTTTTAAAGTCATATTGTATTTGATAATAAAACGCTTATAAAGATGTTCCCAAAAACCACAATGTTTTAAAACCTAAAGTATTTGGATTTTTTATATTATATCAAATGTGTACTTTTTAAATGTTGCAGAAGACTTAATGCAGGAACTTACTGTTGAAATGATTGATATAGTTCTTCTATTATTACCTCAACCGAGAAGGTTATGTTTTAAATGATGTCTCTTATATTTATCTTTTCATGAGACTTGGTATGAGTGTGTTGAATCGGCGCTGGAAAAAAACGCTTCAAATGTTGGAGCAGATCTGAAAGACAGTGCAGATAAACACTTGTATTTCCCACTGTTCTTAACGTTGCGTCTTAGGTCATTTAGCCTTGATCCAGGTCTGTGCTCTTCATGAGCCTTTCTATTTTGATTAAACATTTGACGAGTTTCTGCCTTACAATTATTTGTTTTCAGTCCTGTCAATAGTTAGTTGGGAACAAAAATGCAAAGGCTAGAACATTGCCATATTCAGTAGCTTTGAGGACCAACAGAAGGAAGCAAACACTTCAATTACATTGGCAAAATGAGTGAAAAGAGACAGTAAAGTTTGGAGCTGGACATTTTCTCATGAGCTATACAAACTACACTTATATTTAGTTTAGGGGAACATTACCCCAAAGTCTAGTTTGAGGATATTTCCAACTACTGCATGATGTTGTCTTCTTACTACGATTCTACAATATTTTCAAGTGGGTTTCAATCGTTTGTTTGAGTATTCATATATGTTTTATTATTCTAGAGAGAGCTAGTTAGCAACCAACCAATCTTAGACCCAGTTTGTTTTTCTTATAAATACCGTTTTGAGTTAGAGTATTTTTATTTTCAGGGATGGATGTTTAGTCCTATTTTCCACTGGTACACAACTGATGATATCTGTTAGCTCATTGTCAATCACTGTTATAACAGAACAATGCTTTTACTGAAGTTTGCCATTTTTGTATTTACCTGCTGGCCTTCAAGATATCTAAGGTCCACCCATCCATCCACCCATCCATCCATCCATCCACCCATCCATCCATCTATCCATTCAACCATCCACCCATCCATCTATCCATCCATCCACCCATCCATCCACCCACCCACCCATCCATCCGTCTATCCATTCAACCATCCACCCATCCATCCGTCCATTAGTCCATCTATCCATCCATCCATCCACCCATCCATCCACCCACCCATCCATCCGTCTATCCATTCGACCATCCACCCATCCACCCATCCATCCGTCTATCCATCCACCCACCCACCCATCCATCCGTCTATCCATTCAACCATCCACCCATCCATCCGTCCATTAGTCCATCTATCCATCCATCCATCCACCCATCCATCCACCCACCCATCCATCCGTCTATCCATTCAACCATCCACCCATCCATCTGTCCATCCATCCATTAGTCCATCTATCCATCCATCCACCCATCCATCCATCCACCCACCCACCCACCCATCCGTCTATCCATTCAACCATCCACCCATCCATCCGTCCATCCATCCATTAGTCCATCTATCTATCCATCCACCCATCTATCCGTCTATCCATTCAACCATCCACCCATCCATCTATCCATCCATCCATCCATCCATCCACCCGTCTATCCATTCAACCATCCACCCATCCATCCATCCATCCACCCACCCACCCACCCATCCATCCATCCATCCGTCTATCCGTCTATCCATTCAACCATCCACTCATCCATCGGTCCATCCATCCATTCGTCCATCTATCCATCCAGCCATCCACCCATCCATCCACCCACCCATCTATCCGTCTATCCATTCAACCATCCACCCATCCATCGGTCCATCCATCCATTCGTCCATCTATCCATCCATCCACCCACCCATCCATCCATCCACCCCCAGGGTCTCCTACTAGTCGGATGTCCCAAGAATACCTGAACATAGGGGAATATGAAAGGTTTCCTGAACCCTAAATGACTTTGACTGACTCAGTTTAGTGAACTAATTCTGGATATCTGAGCTTCTCAGCCGTGCCTAAGGACTGAGGGAAATTCATTTAGGCAACGCTTACCCAATGGGGTCAATATTTGTAGTCGCTACCCAATGATCACAGCTGAGGGCTGCAAAGTAAATGACGGGCTTTGTATACGAATGTAGTTTAAGAAAGTAAACCTGCAACAACAATTGATATACGGGCTCATATTATTACAGTAAACATATCAGGATCACTCTCAGTAGTCATTAAAAGTTATGTTGTGTATTGTTCTTAACTTAGAATTATATGAGGCTTCCAACATATTTGTAAGCAAAAAAGATTCCTGATGCGAGAGTAAATGAGATCTTTATAACAGAAAATAAAATAACAAGATAACCTTAATAAGGACTTGGAGTTGTTCTGTTTCAGTAATGAATAAACGGATGCAAAACGTTCAAAGTAATGACCTAGACTCTTCAATTTAGGGGAACTCAAATCAAATACCAGAGTGTAGCATCATCTGTGGGTGTATGATAAGCCAAAGGCTACAAATTGATTTCAGTCAAAACTAGTAAAACCACCTAAAAATACATTGCATTAAATCTGTTTTTGAAACTGGCCTCCAGCAGTTGAGTATTGATTGAGCGCTAAGTCACAAATAAGTCTGCATCAAATGAAGATCCCTTTGCCACAGCGATGTTTTGCTGCTGCTCTGCTCCATCATGCTGCACACAGACACACCCACACAAACTACAGCATCAAAGATCACGCCTCTATGCCGATGATGTTATAACTGTTATCGATTACGTGGAGGGTGTGCTCGAAGCTAAAATATCATGTCAGCTATAATGACCTTCGCAAATGCATGAAAGCAATAGATTTACATAAAATCTTTGAAAATCATGTTAATCTGCTCAGAATGTGTTGAATATTCATGATATTGGAGCAATGGGGTGCAACAACCTGCCAGTAGGGTGGCAATAACAAAATATCCATGTCCGATATTAAGATCATTGGACACCACATACATGCTTATTAGTTACTGGCGGTTACATCTAATGTGTACTGATAGTAAAGCATCCACAGAGTCTTAGTATACTGCATTAGTCACAGCTGTGGCTGGTTAAAGGTGCTACATTCAATTTTTGACAACACCCTGTGTTTCCTGAAGGTCAAAACTTGTGAAACATTTGGAGAGCAGGAATATGTGTCACCCTTGTGCTCACATGTACACAAACAAATTTGGGTAGAAGTGTCATAGCACCACTTGTGGTCACAAACTTCACAAGGTACCTTGAATGAATGGTCAGATTTGGACCAAAAACCACAAAATTGCATTTTCGGCCATTTCATATCATCCAGTCGAGACATTTTTTGTGCGACGATGCAGTAAAGGAATAATAGCAGGAATGGCAGGATATAAAAATGCATTTGTATTACTGATTTAATCATTTTAATTAAATTAAAATGTGAATAATGTAGCTGAGATTAAAATAAACGTTGTCTAATTTGTATTTTTAGTTCAAAAATAAAAGATTGAAATACTTGGTGTTTCATGATTTAATTAAATCTGAAACAATGTGATCATTATAGATTACCTGGAATTAAATATAGAAGTAGGTGAAGTGTTTCAAAAAATACACTTTACATCAGGCTTTACTGTTTTAACTTTCCAGTGCATGTCGTGAAGCAATTATAAAAGATTATCCATCTATCTAACGACTTTATTTTGTAGATCACAAGAAAAATCCTGCTGGAAATAATTATCTAACATAGACAATGTGTTTATGCCTTCCCTAACCATCACTGTTCTATCTTCAGTGTTACCTTTGAAACAGTGATATCGGTGACCTTATACAGCAGGATTACTTAGAGAAATAAAGAGAAAGACAGCATGAGAGAGAGAGGGTTGTATGGTGAGGAAGAGAGGCGAACAAATTGAGAGAGCGATCATGTATAATTTAAGGACAAGTGGTTCTCCCCTGAGACATCTCTGTCAGTTAATAGGTCACAGTTATTAACGCAAGAAACCGCCAAAGCCTGTGCATCACAGCGCTTTGGAGGCAACAATAAAAGGGAAAATGAAAAGCAAAGAGGACATAGAAAGGCGGGGAGGATTAAGCAAAAGAGATGTGGGTAGGAGATAAAAGAACCGGGGAGGGTGAAGAAAATAAAAGGAGAACGCATGAAAATCAGCAAGGACGCTGGGGAGCTGGTGATCAGATAAAAATAGACAGAATGAAAGAGGGATGAAGAGGCGAGTCATGTTCATGGTGAAATGTGCACTTCAAGACCTTAATAGTTCACAGAGTCGCTTCTAGTGTACAACTGAATCAAATCATAGGCATTGTGTTAGCATTAAGTATGAAACTAGTCTTTACAGTACCTGAATTTGTATTTATCTAATTTGACTTCACAAATTATAAAATGATACGCTTCTAGATCAAACTATTCTTTATTCCTGCGCACAACTTAAAATATGCAACCACAGCGTCCCAATCGAGAGAGCTTCCATTTTGATATTATTTTGGCAGCAATTTAACTGAAAGCAACACTATGGAAGGTTAATATTATCACCGCAGGATGTTCTCACTCCCAACACACACTACATCTGAGTCAGTGGCTGTATTTTGTAAACTAGGGTGCTCCACATTCCCCTATAGCGCCCATTATGCTCATGCAGGGCTGCCTCTAGTAGTCATAGTCATTGTGGCGAGAGTCAAAGAGGAGGATGTCGGGATGGATGGGTCAAATCCATTGTTTATGTCCTGTTTGAAGTAATTCAACCATGTCTTATTTGAACTTAATCAAGTGGTAACATAGCTACGGTCACAAATATCTGTAAGGTTAGTCACAACACACCTTGAAACGTGTGTATGGAGACACGATCACAACCATAAATACAGCCAACTACACACACGTTTTGAAAACTATAACACACAACACAGTGTGTATCTACAAACAAACATGTTAACAGTATAGGCTTGCGCAAACTCCCGTTCTCAACTCAATATTGGTAGCATTATTAAAATTTAAGATTCATAAAAAATGTGAAAGTCTATCGATAACACTTTAAAGGAAATATGATATCATCTTCAGGTTTGGCAGTTGTTTCTCTCTGTTAGAATTATATTTATCATACTGTAGGTGACGTACTGAGTTTGCCTGAAACTCAGATGAAACGGTATTAATATTTTACACCTTATTGTACTATTTATTAATTAACTAGCATAAAGGCACCACAAACTGTCAACACATGTTAGGTTGTGAAGTCAGTATATTTTGACTTGCAACGTGCAATGTGATTTGACTAAACTAGAAAAAGGAAATTAACACTAGTAAAGAATAAGTGCATAGAAAGGGAAAAGCATGAACTCTTTAACTCTTAAGAAAACCAAGTGAAAACGTATATATAAACATTGTCTCATTATTTTCGTGTGTACACAAGTATCAGAACATTTGTAGTGATTATCCAAACCTCACTATTTATGCCTACACTAAAGAAACAGTTCGTTATGATTTCCTCATGTTTCATTAAAGTTGTGTGACAGTAACAAAGGCTAATTGTTGAATTCAGGTAAGATTAGATCCAGTAGCTGAAGCTTCATTTAGTTGATGCACATTGTTTATTATGACAGTGACCTCAACGAAAATGAGGCAGGGAGAGAAGCACATTGTTGCAAAAATGTATTTTATTCCAAAAAACAGAAAAACTAAATATTTAATGTTAAATATTTTGTAATATGGCAGTGACGTACACATCAGCTTCTATTAAAAACTAACATACGGTACGTAATTTATATTTGGAACTTCTGATCATTTTTTGCTAGTTGGTGTACACTAGTATATTTGCATTTATGTTGCATGTCTACATCAGAAGGAGCAATGGGGGCAGTACAGTGTCGATGCATATGTTGGAATGAAGCCACAGTATATGTGCACATTTTTGACCATATGGCCAGTATTGTTGACATTGTAAAATCATAATTTCATGTCATGATCCTGACATGCCTGGGCAAACCTTTTCAGTCAAAATATATTTTATTTTCTTATGAGTCCCTACAGGCTATGAAACCTCAGCTAACAATGGCCGCCCTGAAAATATAAAAGTATCTAAATGTGTTATTGATGAGATCATCACTGCTGCAGTCTGTGGCTGATCTGCAACTCATCAGAGCAGTATAGGAAGCCATGGGTTTGTGTGATCCAGGCTGAGTGTGTGCACAGCAGTGTGCGGTGTTGAGCTAATCACTTAACGGGTCCGCTGAGGGAGCGTGCCTGCAGAGCGAGAGGCAAAGAGTGTGTGTGTGTGTGTGTGTGTGTGTGTGTGTGTGTGTGTGTGTGTGTGTGTGTGTGTGTGTGTGTGTGTGTGTGTGTGTGTGTGTTCGTGTGTGTGTGTTCGTTTGTGTGTGAGCGCAGTGAGGATGACAGAAGGATTTTGGCAGAACCAGGTCACTCTGTTCTACCAGGTGAATTTGTATGTGGGTGGACAGGATAAGGAGGTGTGTTTGTGTGTGCGCGCGCGTGCGTGCGTGTGTGTGTACATGCGCGAGCGCGCGTGCGTGTGTGTGTGTGTGTGTACATGCACCGTATGGCTGCTTTGTGATGTCTAAAATGCACTGCCAAAAAGTATTTTCATCGTGTTAACTTTTGAAATGTTTATGAAGGAAAAACATAGCTACTGAGAGCTTTTCACAGAAATGTTAGCAACTCTGCACTAATTACAGATGCACAAAGAATGATGACACCGGCAGACAGATTTTCCCAGCAAGAGATAAGAATATTGCGGGTCCAATTAGATTAGTCAATCATAATGTTTTCTTCCGAGTGTATTTGTGTGTCAGCAGGATTATGGGTAAAGTACTTGCCAAATTTTCATGAAACTGGGTGAGCAACAGACCCCATTCAATTTTGGGGCGGATCCTATCATGCGGCAGGTACATGTTCAATTTTAATTTACATTGCAGGTAAAAGCATTTGGGCTGCATTCATGTGCTGTCAGCGACATTTGAAAATGATTTCCCAACTGCAAACATTTATCTGAAAGCCCCCCTGAAGTTGAAACAAGTATTTGTAGCGCCTATGTTGTTTCCACACAACCACTTAAAGCTGGTGAACATGGTCAGACGTCAGAAAAGCAAGTTTCCATCTCTGGAAATGGGACCATCCAAAGAACACATTAATTTTTATGATGCTGCATTTGGGTCCCTCCTGTGTTCATAACAATTATCATCACATTGTGACGACCTGACAGTGTGTCGGGTTATTTTCTACTTCCAGGAGAGTGGCAGGTAGAATAGGGAGTGAGTGTGAGTAGTAGCTTATTCAATATTTTGGTTTATCTTTTATCCGATGCTAGCTCAGAACCACCAGAAACCCCCATGGTGCACCAGTGCTTATTTTAACTCTTTGACAACTTTGTTTAAAGCAACTGCTTTTGATCCCTACAGGGAAATGCTTGCATGTGCATGCAGTGAAATATAAATTAGCTGCTAATGTAGCCCACTGTGGGCCCAGGCAGTAATTTGATGTGATGTGAACAGTGTGCTGCCTAATGAGTGTCTCAGGAGGAGGCAGGTACATGTCTACTGTCCCTCCAGCCAGCCCAGAGCAGTGCCCTCCTCTCAGCATCATTAACTCCTACAGTAACCATGACAGAAACACACGCTCTTGGAATGAGGTTAAGTGACATGTTCATGCGTAGAGACTACAATAACATGCAAAGTAACATAATGTGTCAACACAAAGACTCACCATGATGAAGATGATTCGTTAGGAAAACTTGCATGTTTATTTAAATGAAGAATGCTTTAAAAATGTATTACATTAAAGATGCATTGAAGCAAAGGCAAAATACAAACCTACACTGATCTTGGAAGGTGATGATGCAGTACTTAATCATATTGTTAATGCGTGACTAAATAATGAGTTGTTTTCCTTAATGGCCATACAGGTTACTCAGGAGAACAGTGTTTACTCTTTGATTAATCCAGGTCAAGATGCTTAGGAACTCTGTTTTTGTTTGTTGCCCTAAAGCAGTGACCATCAACTGGTGACCTGCGGGCCACATCCGGCCCGCCAGACATTCTCATCCATCCCGCATGGCGGGGGTGACTGTGGCGTTGGCGGAGTTGTTAGTGCGTTCGTTTTTACATCTCGTGAGTAATGTGCAGTACCAGAGTCCAACAGAGAGGCAGCAGCTGCGGGACAGTAGCCTGCGTACTGCGTAGCCTTCCCTGCCCTGAAGAAGAAGTGATCCTTCGTTAGCCTGAAGAGTCTGCTTTATGCGCGCCGTAGCAGTAGCCACGCTGCGAGGCTCCTGCGACTTGACAGTACATGAGCGTGCCCCCCCCCCCCCCCCCCGGTCACCAACTTAAAAATTCTGGGCTATATATATAAAAAACGCTGGCCCCTGAAAGTGCCTCTTGGATTAATTTTGGCCCTAGGACAAATATAGTTGGTGATCCCTGCATTTTTATTTTCTGCTTCAGACAAACAGCCTTTCATTTATCACATCCCGGGACTGAAAAGAAACCTGTCGCATAGCTGGCACAAGAGACAAACAGGAAAGGAGAGCCAGGGGGAAAACGAATGTTCAGTGTGCTGCGTCCTAAATATTAACCAGCCGCTTCCTGCTCCAAACCTGCTGATGGTGGCCGGTTCTGGAGAGACGGGGAGACGGGGGGGGGGGGGGGGGGGGGGGGGGGGGGGGGATGCGCCCCAATCCTCAGCGGACAACACTACCCTACTTGCGCGGAGGTGACCCCCATGTGTTCTACATGGCCCCTAACATTCACCATTGTTATTTATGAGCTTGCAAAGGTGTCCTTTTGCAGGGAGACCGTGTGCCACCTGTTTTAGCAGTAGGTTAAAGTACAGTGCAGTGTGTTCTGCAAAGGTGACACTGCAGGTGCCTGAGTAAAACTAAAACTACTTTGCAAGTTTTTAACTAGGCTGCAAGCTTTAAAAAGGTCTCATATTTTAAAAAGTGAGATTTGCATGTCGTTTTGAATAAGAATCGGTTCTAGGTGCAAATTGAACACTGGTAAAGTATTGTAGAGGCCCTGACACACCAGGCCGAAATCAGCCGTTTTCGTTAGTCGGACGACGAAGCGTGCCCTGTCGCCCAAACTCAATTTGGTGTGTCCCGCACCGTCGGCCGTGATACGCCTTATTTGGCCTTTCATGGCCGACGCACGGCCTATTCAACATTGAATCGGCCGTGCGTCGGCCACAGGCAGTCGGACAAAGAAATCACTCTGATTGGCTGTTCAGCTAGCGAATCAGTGCATGAGAAGCAAAACGGTTGCTTGAGAATGTCTTCCACAAGCAACACTCCAATCGCTGATAGCTCCCGTACCGCACGAAACATGTTTTCGATGGACAAGAGTGAAAATGGAACGCACACGCTTATATACACATTTATATCACGTAGTCTGTTCTTCTTCTCTGTCTTCCGGTTGTTGCCTGTATTGAATGACAAATACACACTACCGCCGCCTGCTGGTAAGGAGAGTTATTGCCACTCAAGCATGCGCAGTTCGTACGTGCTCGGCTGATGTCTTTGCGGTATGTTCCAGTGCGACACATGGCCAAGACGCAGGAGCGAAGGCGAGTTCTCTGGTGACTGCTTGGTGTGTCAGGGCCTTAAAAGCTCAAGCCATTAAGAAACACCCATAGTCTAAATGTGCCTTTTGGGATGTTGTCAAGGTCAGGATATCACAATTATAGTATCCATAGAGTAGTCAGACAACAATTCCACAGTGCTGTTAGTCATTCTCCAGCAGTAATGAGAATGAGCGCATATACAAAAGACCCATAAATGCTGACCAATCAGAGACTGGGCCTTCTTGGGAGTTTGGCTTAAAGAGACATGACAGAGGGGGGATACAGCTACATTCAGACAGACATTAACCATGTAAACATGTTCCGGTAGAAACCCTTAAACATTTTCCATAAAATGTCCCCTTCATTTGTATTGATTTAAGCGCTATGAGGATAATCAAAAATATTGTCTTCAAATGCTTTATGATAATAACCATTATAACATTATAAAGACAACAGTATAACATTCTCAACTACATTTCAGCTTTACCATTATGCTGGACTATTTCTTAGCCAAGCCTTTGCAAAATCATGAGTTGTTTCTCTCTGTTTCCAGTAAGTATGTTAAGCTAAGATTACTCAACTCTAGCCGAAAAAGAGGATAAACATGTTTCTCAAAATGTGATACAATTTCTTTCAAGACTGAGAACATGGAGAACAAGCCCATAATAGAGACTTGAAGTACAACTATTCAAGAAATCGCCACAAACTGTGACCAGTGTCTAGAAATGTGTTGTTAAAACAGAGGCTTTAACGGTGGCTGTTCATATAATATTACATTTACAAAGAATGGTATGTGCCACATGAAGTGTAACAGCAATTTAAAGGTCCCTATTATACTGTTTTTCATCAATATATTATAGCTCTCAGATATATACAAAACATGTCTCTGAAGTGTTTGGCTCCAAACACCAAACAGATCATTGCAGCATCCCATAATCCCCAAATTTCCAAAGTGCTGATTCTCTGTCTGTTACTTTAGATGAAAATAAGGAGCCCCTCCCCACGCCCCTCTGAGAGAGATTTGGTTAAAAATAACACAATGGTGCTCTAGGAGGAGATTCAGGTGATAAGGAGGGGGGTTACCTTGGTTGCTGATTGGCTAATGGTTACACAAGCCAAAAAATCGTTATGACATCATAAAGTGGCCAAAATCTGATCATCTCATTTTCAGACAGGTTTTTATAGAAAAGGATCAGGACAAAAATCTTTTTTCCTGAAACTTTCAGAGTCTCTTTACACAGAGGGGACACATGTTGATGTAGAAGAGACATGAAAACGTGGATTTTGCACAATAGGTGACCTTCAAGATTGTAAAAGAGTCCATAAAAAAACATTATAATGATTTGAGAGTCACCTGACAAAATCCCTCTTTTTTTTATCTCTTCTAACGGCTCAAAAATAAAATAACCTTCTTTGGAATTGTATGCACTCCTGGCTTAATGGAAGCAGGTGGGCTTAGGCGCGAGATTCAGGTGCAACAAAGAACAGGGTCCTTTGCAGAGACACCTTGAGCAGCCCTTTAATGCTGATTCTTTGAGATTCTTTCTCTAAAGGAAGGTTCCCATTTAGGATAGCAGTCAAGCATAGACTTAAGGATGTAATCAGAACTGAAGATAGCCATCTGCACTGTATTTGTGATTAAATGGAGAGGACCTAGGTTGGCAATTTCCTTATAAAGTGCTGTTATGCTGAATAAGGGCCCTTGGGGTTTATTATCAGTTCTTTTAAAATTCATGGCATTGAGTAGAACTACAACAAAGACCTACATCAGTCAGCAGCCGCGGAGCTCTCAGTGTGGCCAAGGATGCTCCGGGACGAAGGCTATTACCCAGTTTATCATCACAGACGTAAAAGCAGCTCTCTGCAAGATCTACTCCCCTTTCTTCCTTCCAATTTAATAATGTCAAAGGCCATTTCTTTAAACATTCTTAGTTGGGCTTGTATTTCAGAGGTAAACCTGATTATACTAGCTGGAAATGTACATGTACACTGGGGTTTTCACAAAGTAGTTGTCAAGTCCACTGTCAAACCCCCTCGTTGACCGTGCGGACTAATCGTTCATCTGTGGTTTTAGCACAGTGCAGTAATAAAGCAGCGGCAATGCATTTACAGCAGCTGCTGTTTTTTGCTGTGGAGAGTTGCTGAGGCAGCACAATGCAGCAATAGGCAACAAAAAAACATGTGGCTGTACCTCCCAATGCTGGACTACAATTAACCCTTGTGTTGTGTTCAAAAGCTGTTACCGTTCATGGTGTTCACGGGGTCAATTTTGACCCATGATTTATTGTCTGACCTCCGTTAGTTAATCCCTTATCCCGTATTTTAGATATTTTTGGCAAAAATTAATCATTGTAATTGGATAAAAACATTTTTTTTTTAACAACTTAGTTAACAAGTGGAGGACAGAGGAGGCTCTTAAAGAAGAAGTTACAGGTCTGTGAGAGCCAGAAATCTTGTTTGTTTGTAGGTGACCAAATACTTATTTTACACCATAATTTGCAAATAAATTCTTAAAAAATCAGACAATGTGATTTTCTGGATTATTTTTCTCATTTTGTCTCTCATAGTTGAGGTACACCTAGGATGAAGATTACAGGCCTTTCTCATCTTTTTAAGTTGGAGAACTTGCACAATTGGTGGCTGACTAAATACTTTTTAGCCCCACTGTACATAATAAAAGCAGACATGGTCAATGGACTTCTGCACCACTTCAAAGCATCAAGGTTGAGCAGAGGACTCTGTTTCCTACAATGAGGAGGAGATAGTTAATCTAGCATTAGCGCCTGGCTTCCCATGAGGAAACTTCATGATTCAGGGAGGTGAGAAGGGGTGCACACATCCTCTCTATCTCTCTTATCTCTTAGCCCCTCCCTGTTCTTCCCATCTCCATGGAGATACAGACACATCACAAACAGAGCTTGAATGAAAGGGGTATTAAATCGACATTGATTTCTGATAGGGAACCTTCTGGATACATATTGGGCTCGGCCTAGGTCACATCTGTTCTTTGGTCAAGGACACCAAGCAGCATCAGCCGGTCTGAGTCTCCCCACCATACAGGCACCAAATGGAGCGCCGCGGCAGGCCACCGGGATCAGAGAGCAGTGGGATGCTCCTTTCATCTCTTGGGGATTAGCACTTCCAGAGGAGAGAAGTATACTTGTGTGTATGTGCACTGTGTAACACTCTTGCAACAGTATCTCCCTTTTAGCCATAGGCTACACATTTCCTGTTTCTGCTGCATGCTGGGAATCCCCCCCAAGGCCACAAATATATGAGGCTCCGTAGGCAAGAATGAGATGAAGGAGAAGACTCTGTCCTTGGGCGAGTTTCCTTAAAATAAACATGAAACTCTGTTTGTGCGCCGTGCCCTCATCCGCAGCAGTGGAAGGTATAGGCTGAGTTACACTGTTTATTGATTATATTTTAAATATTCAGCATGTAACAAAGGTTAAAGCTCCCCGTTATGTTTCCAAGAAAGACCCCATTTGTACGAAGCAGCCAACACAGTAACACCAAAATGTGGACATGTGCTGCAGAGTGCTATACGTGGTAATTCTAGTACAGGCATTAAACATGCATGGAAACAGTGAAGGCTCCACTGGACTATGTCCACTCTTCTATTGAAGCAGTAGGCCCCAGAGAGGGGGAAAGGTGAGGCGAAGAGCAAAGCCATCTGGGAAACAGGGATTGCGTGACAGTTAGCGGGATCCTGGATCATCAGCCACTTCACACTAAGCAACACCTTCAGCAGCAGCACAGAGGAGAGAAAAAGCTGTGACACAAACGCATCCAATCTTCACCTTCCTCTTCTTTTATTGTATTTCTCACTCTTCATCTTTACCCTCTTCACAGCAGGTCCAGACACACGTGAGTAAACGACCCGCTCTTCCCTTCCTTCATTAATTTCTGACACTGATGGCAACTCTTCACACGCTGTCAGGAGAGAGTGTCTCTGTGTCTCACCTTGCTTCTTTTGATGTCACTACTAAGAATAAGAATGACTCCTGCTGGGCTCTGCGTCCTGGAAACCAAGAACCAGCACTCGGCTCTAACTCTCCAAAGCTGCCTGTCTGCACATATCGAGGTACTTGGTCTCACCATGGAGGCAATTTAGCAAGATTTATGTCCAATTACAACCATCCAAATGTGAATACATCATATCGTATTGCCCACTTACTGAATAAAAAGTTGGACAGCTTGCCTTGGGTCTTATGTGAAAGAGTGATCCTCTCAGTTTTGAAGACAGCAGCGTTTTCTAATTGTTTTGTCTTACTCTATACATCACCCACTGAAAATATGACACTGTGTTCACAGCTGACAACTTCTCCAATAACAGCAGAGTCTTATTTCAGTAAAACAGCGCCAGCCAACAATGTTCTTCTTGTTAAAACAAACCTGGCCGTGTCTGCGCTGAATGCCCTGGCACAGACGTCCAGCAGCAGAGCGCCAGCTTGAGCCCGGACAACAGGCTCTGGGCAGCAGGCAGCGGGCAGCTCATAAATGAGTAATGGCAGTCACATTAACATTTGGTGGTAGGGCAGGCTAAGGGCAAGAAGGGGGGGGGACCAAGGGAGTGCAGGCGCTCCCCCTCTGTCTTATAAAAAGGCAGCTGATTAATGTTTGATTTTAGCTGGCCTCATTCTTCCCCTAGCACAGTGCAGAGCTCATCTACAGAGTGGGTTAGAGCAAGATAGATGGAGCTGTGAGTGGGGCACAGAAAAACAGTTTGTACAGGTGCTGTTTGGAAAGGTTGAGCCAGCACCACACTGTCTTTCCTCTGGCCCTTAAATGAAAAACAACAGTGGTGCAAAACAGTTCAGTCATTTCTAAATGAATTGGGGCATTGATACAAAAGTGCAACCACATGATATTGAAGGATGAGAGCTGGTATACAGTAGTTTTGGTTAAGTCTCCGATACAAACTGTGTTACAAACCTTTTTCATCTGAAACAGCTTATTGGTGTTTTAATGTTCAAGAAGGTCTTTATTTGTTCTCATACTGCCTGTGAAAACTCTTTGATAAAATGTCGAAATAACATTTTTTGAAACCAGTAAAAACATGACATTAATGCCAGATATTTCTCAAAAACACACTTACTAAAAATGTTTATGGAACAAAATCCCTTTTAAAATGTCATCAAGATCGCTATAACCGGGTTTGTGTCACCTCAAAATGACAACATAAAATATAAAAATTGAAGCTGAATTGAATGTGATCACATATGACCCACATCTGAATTAAAACAATTTCCTGTGATTGTCAAAATGCGGAAAATGCTTTGAATCACTCAGAGAAGTCAATGTTCATGAAGCAGATAGCGACTAAATTGAAAGATTAAGAATTTAATAAAATATTCTTAAATTTCACAATGCGGCACCTGTACAAACACCTCAACAGGTGGTCAGATTCAGTGTCATTTGAAAATATTGGACATAATTCTCTTAGGATCCATAGCGTATTATCTTTAATTATTATATTCTGTCTGGTTTCAAAGAAGGTCACTCAACATAAACTGCCCTCCTTGCTGTCACTGAGGAACTGCACACGGCTAAAGCAGCCTCCCTCTCCTCTGTCATCATCCTTCTGGACCTGTCTGCTGCATTCGACACGGTGAACCATCAGATCCTCCTTCGCACTCTCCAAGAACTTGGAGTTTCAGGCTCTGCACTTTCCCTCCTCACCTCATACCTCAAAGACCACACCTACAGGGTTACTTGGAGAGGGTCGGAGTCCGCCCCTTGTCAATTAACTACAGGGGTCCCTCAGGGCTCTGTTCTCGGTCCCCTCCTCTTCTCTCTGTACACAAACTCGCTCGGGACTGTCATTAGCCCGCATGGTTTTTCATACCACTGCTACGCTGACGACACCCAATTAATTCTGTCCTTTCCCCGCTCAGAGACCCAGGTCGTCGCACGCATCTCTGCTTGCCTAGCAGACATCTCTCGTGGATGTCTGCTCACCACCTCAAGCTCAACCTTGACAAGACTGAACTGCTTTTCCTTCCGGGAAAAGATTGTCCCACTCTTGACCTAACAATCAACATCGGCACCTTGATTGTTTCCCCGACTCAGACTGCAAGGAATCTGGGTGTGACCCTAGATAACAAACTTTCCTTCACTGCAAATATAGCTGCTACAACCCGCTGCTGCAGATACACTCTTTACAACATCAGGAGGATACGTCCCCAGCTGACCCAGAAAGCGACGCAGGTTCTGGTCCAGGCTCTCGTCATCTCACGCCTAGACTACTGCAACTCCCTCCTGGCTGGTCTACCTGCATGTGCCATCCGACCTCTGCAGCTCATCCAGAATGCAGCGGCTCGTCTGGTCTTCAACCTTCCTAAATTCTCCCACACCACGCCGCTCCTCCGCTCCCTTCACTGGCTTCCAGTAACTGCTAGAATCCACTTCAAGACACTGGTACTTGCGTAACATGCTGCGAATGGATCTGGCCCTTCCTACATCCAGGACATGGTTAAACCGTACACCCCAGCACGTGCACTCCGCTCTGCATCAGCCAAACGGCTCGCTGCACCCGCACTGCGAGGGGGACCCAAGTTCCCATCAGCAAAAACATGTGGGTTTGCTATCCTGGCTCCAAAATGGTGGAATGAGCTCAGGACAGCAGAAAGCTTACACATCTTCCGGCGCAGACTGAAAACTTATCTCTTTTAACTCCACTTCGAGCGATAGAACTATTAACAAAGCACTTATATACTAATAAAGGACTGGCTTATCTAAAGCCAGTTGAGTAGCACTTGAAATGTTTTAGCTCTATGAAACCTGATGTACTTATGATTCTGTTTTCTTCAAGTTTGTATTTTGTTGGGAACACACTTATTGTAAGTCGCTTTGGATAAAAGCGTCAGCTAAATGCAATGTAATGTAATGTTCATAAAAGGCCATATGCTGCCCTGTGTGCCTGACTAACAGGTGATTGTTACATGTGCTTTTTGGAATGACATGAGGGAAAATTGTCGCAGGAAAGTGACTCTGACAAGTGCGTGACTAGGGAGCAAAGGAAATTAGACTTTGTCATAGGTGAGAAAAATACGTCTCTTCATACTTCACAGAAAATGTTTCATTTTTCTTTTCCAGGGAGAACACTTAACAGAGAGTGTCCCAGTTTTCGCGCTCGCTCTGTAAAAATCTGGTTATACTTTGCATTACATTGTAGTGCTGGAGCTATTTCAGTGTCTAAGCGCTCAAGATAAAAAAAGAACATCTTGTGTTAAGTTGCCTAAATATTATAACAGAAAATTCTGATGTTCCTTCCCTCAACAATTAATGCTGACACTAATATGATATGCCAAAGCCGGCTCTCTGGTTTTTAAAATCATATTGCTCATGTAAACACATATTAACAGAATAGCTGGATTATTGTATTTACAGTATCATTTGTGGATTGTTTAGCTTTTATCTGCTGTTTAAGAGCAGATAAGCGATAATTAGACAAAGGCATTATGTCATTATTGAAGAAAGCCCCAGTGAGACCGGGTGAGCTCTATACTAAATGTTCCCCCTTAACAGTAAGTGGGGAAGTTCACTCACCAGCAGTGGAAAAGGGAGTCAGAGAGAGTTTAAATTATATTAATGTGTCGAGCTAGGGTTGATTAAAGTAATTTGGTAACATAGAGGGAAGTGCAGTCAGAATAGCCGTCAAGGAAACAGGAACTCAGCAGGTACTGTCAGCCAGGATGTTGACATGCGCCGCTTGAAGTCAGCTCCAGTGGTAATCTTATAGAAGTGGCAGATTAGTACTTATAACATAAAACGTCTGTCGCACACATATATGCACAAGTAGGAATGCAGCATGCTCATTTGCACACACAGTGCATCCTCGCAGTGGCAGAGTAGTCTGTGCGTGTAGGGAACACCGAGAGGTAAAGTTGTGATTGACAGGCAAATCGTTCCTGCTGAGATATCCATTTGACAGAGAAAAGAAAGAAATGCAGTAGTTAAAAGCCAGACGCGGAAGGCGCCTGCGTATACTTCACATGAAAGCACATTTAAGTATTTTGTTCGCCTGTGAGAAGCTGAGCATCAGAGGTGATACTAGAAAAATATGAGGCTTTTTTTCTAATTTTTAAATGAAGAAAATGAATGCTTTTTATGCAAATCTGGGTGCCAATCAGGTCTGTTTGAGGGCCAAGACTCGTGCGAATGTCAGCTCCATACTACATTAGAACACCGCCCAGATCTTAAAATATGATAGGGTTTCAAAGCTGCACTCACAGCTCTGCCAGGGAGGGAATAAGGGGTTATACAAATTGCCTTCCTTTTTGTTCAACATACATTGTAATGTTACTGTTGGTAGCAGGAGGTGGCAATTGCCTTTAATGATGGTCTCTGCACTCTAATTTGTGTAGGGATTTGCCTCGGACCAGCTCGGTCTCAAAGGCCCTTAGTGCCTTTGTGCCTTGACGCTGGGAGAGGGAGCATGATGTGCCTGGAAGTACCGAGCTGAGGTGAGATACAGCCAAGTGATGGAGCTGGAGACAGAAAAGTCTCCCACAGCGGGAGGTGATAATGGAAGGGAGAGATACTAAAGTGTGCTTAGCCATTTCCTGTATCTCATAATATCGTGTAATGTTGGTATAATTAAACCCAGGAAATGTGGCTTCATTAGTCCCAGTCTGGGTGATAAAATGAAGTGAAAACTAATTGGTAAAATACACACTGCGGCTGAACTAATAAAGACAGGGTATGAAGAAGGACGCAGCTGCAGAGATTGACATAACATCAAAAGCGTGACAAAAATATGATGTTGTGGCAGCCAGGCTATTTTTCTGT
Organism: Notothenia rossii; assembly: GCF_949606895.1. NCBI lineage: Eukaryota > Metazoa > Chordata > Actinopteri > Perciformes > Nototheniidae > Notothenia > Notothenia rossii. Next base: position 83,934,260 of record NC_136903.1, read on the forward strand.
TATTGATAGAATGTTTTTAACAATGACAGAAAATCTGAGGGGGATTTATAGTACATTTTTATCCATATACCCCTGTCAAGTTGTTGGCGTTTGCAAATTCACTTCATTGTTCATAGTATACATATTTACACAAAAAACTTCTTGTTAGTCTTGTTAGGATTTAATTTAATATTTCTTCTTAATTAATTTGGTTTTACATGTTCATAGTTCACTATTCCTGCATTAGACTTTTATTTAATTTGCACAATTTTATTATATTCATTTTTTTCCAATCTTAAATACATTCTACGATGCATTTTTGTATGAACCTGGTACTTGAGGTTTTCAATGCCGACAACTACGCTGAAACTGTTATCCATGTGACAATAACGCCTTTGAATAACTGAATCTAGCCGGCTTCATCTATGGCATTGTTATGCTAATTGCTAGCTACATACCATTGCAACATGTCACAACAGTCCAAAGTGTGTCTTAGAAGCTCAATAACTGTGATGGCTTGATGAACAAGTTTAAAAAGATGGTTATGTTTTTTGTTTGAGTTTCTAGTGGTCTCTCCTGTCACTGCGGAAAAACAAATCATTATTCTGCTTTGTGTGGTATTGACATAAAGAGTGACCACAGTCTCCGTTTTATTTTTCTCTCGTTGCCTTTATAAATACATAATCTATACAACTGTATATTAATGCAACCCCCGCTGGCAGTCGGAGATGTTAAAATACATGGGACAATAGATCGGTCTGACATGCACAACAACCTGTGTATGATCTGCTCTGAAATACCAAGCAGAAGCACAAACTCTCAGCCTTAGCCCCACTTGGTTCCAGTAAGTTTCCTGTCTGCTTTCATCTGCATCACAAAAAGAGGCCTGAAAAAACGGATCAAACCTTCTTTTTGGGAAAAGACAGAATTGTAGCCATTAGGCTGTGTCTTCTGTGCCTCCGCCGTCACTTTGTAGGGAAAGGCCGGAGCAAAGCTTGTTCCCATTCAACAGGGAGAGTTGGCCAAAGCCACGAGATCAAGCAGTTCCCAGCTCTTTTTTTGTATTGAGAATTACTTGAGATGCCTCGATAGTTTTTGGAAGAAGGTGTGCAAAAATTCTGAACAGAACAAGATCTGTATGTTTTCCCCTGCAGGCTTGACAGCATTTTTGAGGAAAAGTTAAAAAATGTAGAAATAGTAAGTCTTAAATTGGGTGGAATATAGCAGCTCCTCGCCGGAGACAGGATGCCATTTTTATGCTTGTTTGTTTCCTTCTTCGCTTCGTTCTCTCTTTGCACAAACTCTTGCACAAACCATCTGCCATACAGGTCCTGTGTGACTTTACTTCAAGAGCTCTTAGTGGCTGTCTTCATCAGCTCAAGATCCGCTGCAGAAAAACAGCTTTAATTGGTACTGAGGGGGAAGAGAAGCAGAAGGGGTCGCATGCTTCACCACATTTGAAGGTAAAATGCTTTCAAATGATCAGGAATGGCATTCCACATTCCTTCTCCTCGGCAAAGACAGTTAGCGCTAACATCTCTACGTGGATCTTTTTTTAATACATAATTCCTTTTGTTTAATAAAACACAGCCAGCTTATTAGGTACTCTTTAAATGAACACATGTTTAAATTAGCCCCATTAGGCAAGCTGTGAAACTACTACTACCGGTAGTTCACTTTACGGAGGAGCTCTCAGGTTCCATGCAGGTAAATCACCTTGTCGGGCTCAGATTGCTAACTGTAATATATCAAGCTGCCCTGTCAATATCCCTGAGCCTTGAATTTGCCCTCCTAAGCAGTATGCTCTGCAGCTAGAAAGATTGAAACAGCATATGTCAGAACAGTGTTCAGGATCTCGTGTTCGGCTACATGGGAAAAGGAAAGCCTACAGCCATCAGTGCTGTCTGATCCATTCCAGCAGGCAATTACGCCATTTCACCAAAGCCACTAGGAAAGCTTCACTACAATTAGGCTGACAGAAATGGCCTCTTTGACACATAAGAGGAAACCAGGGATGCCCCCCCCCCCTTCCCCAATCCCTTCTCTTCTCTTTGCACTGTCAGGGTTCTGTGCTGCTCGTGTTGTTTCAGAAGGGCTTTGAGACATTAGCTTGTTTTGTTGCTGTAGCTTTGGAGACATTTCACAGCCCATTAGATGCTCTTTCAGCCCCAACCAATACTGAAAGGCAGAGAAAGAGAGGACAGTGTGGGGTAGACACAGACTGAGGGAAAGAATGGACTGTACACTGATAATTTCAGTGGGTGCATTTGGTGCAGGAGTGTTACAGTACATGTGAAGATTAGAACATATAATACAGTGTGAGCAAAACAAGCCCTTATTGGCTTCTGTGTCAAGAGTAAATGGCAAGATGACACCATTCTCGTGTACAGTAGCCAAACTAAAAGCACGTTAGCTTTTTTAGCTTTGGACAGAGCCTATAGCTTTTTGCCCCTCTTTCCACTGTCTATGCATGGGTAAGCTAAACGGCTGCTGCTCACAGAGAGAATATTGAAATCAAATGTCTCTTTTATATTACAGCAAGGAATCAAAAATGTATTAATCCCAAAAGGTCAATCCCTAATTTCCCTAAAAAATGAATATTCAGAGGCATGGAGGCATGCGTGGAATATTGAGCAAAGGAAACAGCTGATAAGTAAATTATAATCAAATGGTCCTTTAATGGGTTTAGAATTCCTTAAATGCAGTTTATTTAGGCATTTAGAGGAATAATGATGCTGAAATTGTCTTTGTGAATTGAAATTAACTGCAGCAAACTACAGTAAATCCTTGTTAATGCATCCATTTAAATGGTGCAACAGATGCTAAACTGTATTGTTTATAATAAAATCCCTTTTGCATTGATAAAAAAAAAAGGAAGCATGAAACACCCAGTAGAGATCCTCGCTTAAAGCCAGTGGTCAGAATATTGTAGCCTAATCAGCAGTACATGCACCGTCTGGTTTATAGTTTGCCGATGTGCACTGCGGTTTGACCGTGACAGAGTTAAGGAGGTTTCCTGTCCAGTGGATGGGGTTGAACAATTTGCACGACCTGCAGAAAAAACATAATCAATCCGGAGACTATAGATAAGGGCCCTAAAACCAGCCAACCTCAGCGTTTTCTCTTATCGTAATTACACCTTGCCCTCCTGCCTCAGGTACAGCCAATTAAGCCGGGAGAGGATGCGGCGGCAGCCACTTCACATGGAGGAGGCCTATCAGACGACTCCAAACACACCCAATCACTGAGGTGGGGGCGGAGAGGAGCCTGGGAAGCACAGGAAGACACAGGGAGGCTGTTGTGCACTGCAGGTATGTTTCTTCCACAGCCACATGTATGAAGACAGCATTCTGTTGGCGTGAATGATGTATGCTGAGGTGAGTGATGAGCGGTCTGCTGGCTGCGTTTCATCAAGGGACCAAGGGCACACAGACCTCCAGCACTGCGTCCTCTCACCTGCTTTTTAATCCATTCTTTGCCTTCCTCCTCTTTTTCTGGTTTGCTTTGTGGGACATCGCTCACATTATGCGACTACTATGCAGCACAGCACAGGAAAGGAGGTGTGGGAGAACTTGTGTGTTTTAATGTGAGGGTGGTTACAAAAGGCAAAGATGAGGTCAAAATCAAGGACAACCCCCCAGGATGAATACAAATCTTGGCCCTATTGTGACTTCTTATTCCCTTGTATGTATTCAAGTTGAATTGGAATAGAGGGAAAAGAGCCATACTGTCGCAACTTGCTAATAAAACATTGATCACAGCAGCTTCTCTGTGCTCCCCCAGCAGCAAATGGGGGTTAACCAGATACACAACTATAAAACCTCAAAGAGCTTGATCTGAACCACAACATTACACTTTTCCTCCCCTCTCGCCACTTTGAGGTTTCAAAAGAGCAGACACACAGCATGTGGTATTTTGTCTACGCCGTGTGAAGCCACCACACCAATTTAGCTCAACAATTTCACCCCAAAGCAGTATCCTTCATGGAGCCGAGAGAGAGTTCAGCGAGATCACTTATTCACTCTGTGCCATACTGAAACTCTGATGAGACTATAGGCGCACAAGACTGAGTTATAGAAAAAGAGATGCTGCCACTGGTGCAATCACGCTGCTTACATTATCTAACCAGATGTCTGGCCAGGGCACGCACGCACACACACACACACACACACACACACACACACACACACACACACACACACACACACACACACACACACACACACACACACACACACACACACACACACACACACACACACACACACACACACACACACACACACACACACACACACACACACACACACACACACACACACACACACACACACACACACACACACACACACACACACACACACACACACACACACACACACACACACACACACACACACACACACACACACACACACACACACACACACACACAGCAAGTGTTGCAGACAGACTATTTCTTTAAACCTGTTCGATGAAGTGATTAAAGCGCTCCTCAAAGCACATGAAGCCATTAATAAAAGCATGACAGAGGGGAGCCAAATTCAAAATAAAATGGGAGGAGAGTCTGCCTCAGTGGGAGAATCCATCTCCTCTCTATTTAGACTACATGGATATGCACTAAAGCTGGAATGAGACGAAGTGAAAAGGAAACCACTTATTGGCTCCATATTGAATTCTATTGGAGTCAAAAGGGGGTAAATTGACTAAGTAGGTCGAGGCAAAATGCATGCAGGGAAAATATGCTATATTCAAATTCTGATTGGCCACATGGGTCTGTGGATGCTGCTTTCATAATTGCCTCCACTTGATGTTTTCTCTCTGCGTTTCAACATTGGCCGTGACACGCAATGTGATGGAGAGGAAAATAGCTTCCTGGTGATTCAAATGATGTGCGCGGCTCGACGCTCCCCCACTGAGACAAACATCTGAAAATGGTTCCTTCCACATTAATGCCAACAGCCAATCCGCTGTTGCCAGTCCACGCACAGACGGCTCTAAATCACGGGTGTGTGCGGCGGTACTTACCACGTTCACTGGACAGGGTGGTATCTGTGAAGAGAGGAAGAGAAAGAGGGCAAGGGGAGGCAAGGGGAGAAGAGAGAGAGGAGGATGATTAGTACATAATAGGCTTCAGTAAACGTGGCATTGCAAAGACACCGTTAAACAATGGAGCAAAACAGATCAATTTCTGAGGATTAATGGGTAGTCACATGCAATAGCTGGACAGTGACATACAGTATACAGAACGCAGGGATACTATTGGAGAGAATTTGCTGTCACTACCGCCTAGTCGCTCACATTTGTCTCTGTCTATTATCAAAGGCAGCACCATTTAACCAGAATGCAGTTTGTTTTCTTTCTTATACTTCTTGTCATTGCCTCAAGCAGCGGGATTCATCATTATCTTCAAACGCTTGTTGTGATGTCTTTATTCCACTTGTGTTCACTCAAGAGAATTGCGGGGTGTTGCATATGCATATTGAACACACTTATGTACATCGTCATGGGCGGTATTTATTCAGACCTTGACTCCTCAGCTGGGTGACAGAGAGAGGAGAGGCAGCTCTTGTCTTCTCTCTCCTGCTTGCTTGCCCTTCTCATGTCCTCCAGCAGAGTTGCTTAGTCAGATTTGATCAGAAGTAATCTCTGTGGCTCCAACTTTGCATTTACTGCTTACATTTTGTATCTAAAAGCCTTAAAGCTGATAGAGACCTAGAAAACTGAGGTTTCAGGATTTCACTTTATCATGAAAAGGTTTGTGTTAAAGGGGCATTTGAGTTTGTTTGAATGGGGGTTGTTTGTGGTACTTATCCACAGTCAGTGTTCTACCTAGTAAATTATGCTCATTTTCAGGTTCATATTTGTATTTTTTGCCTTTACTGTGACATGTCTCCATGCTTCAATGTTCAAAAAGCTCTTTATTTTTCTTGCCTGTGCTGCAGCACCTCTTTTCACCCTCTGTCTGAAACCAGAGTGGTTGGTTAACCGATTAGAGATGTCCACCGATTCAGCCTATCACGTACAATGTGTTGGAGCGCTAGCCAATAGACAATCAGTTTTACAAGTGTTACATAGTGATGTCGTTACGAAGTAAACTAAGGAGTGCAAGGGAAGGCGTTTCAGGCAGGGAGAGAGTGTAGGAGAGTAACTCCCTCTGGAGGGAACTCTGGGATTTTAACATTTGCAGACAATTTACATGCACAAAAACATACAGTATAACACACAGGAAAGAGAGAACCCAACAAAGCATACTAGGGCCTCTAAGTGTACACCATATTCATTATATTTCTACCTAAACTAAATACCTTTACGATGGACAACTAAAGCTGTCATTTTGCATGCTTTAGTCTAATTGACCAGACTCCATCGATGAAACGAGTCATTTGGTTTAAAAGTTGAATTTTCTAGTCTACCGCTGCCTCGATCGGACTGTTTATTTGTGTGATTTTGGTGAAACTGGACTTTCACAATAACACAAACAAGCTGCTTCATATCCCACATGTTATCACCACTTGAAAGGTGTCATGAATAGTTTCTCATACACTAGCTATGTTGGATGGAGCTGTGTTTCAGTAAACAACTATTTCCTCTTCTCGCCTGTCTCATGTTTTGCACTTGCGATCAGGAAATAATGCACAACTTGAAAGGTGGAAGTAGCTGTAAAAGCCTGCTTTCAACACACAATATGGACTAAAACATATACATTTTTGTATTTCAGGGTCACTAAAATATCAACCAATTGCAATATCTGTGTCAGACTGGGTTGGAGACGAGTACGGGTCAATTATAAGAGCCTGGTGTAAGGTCTTAGAAGCTTGTTTTGCAGCATTTACTGGAGGTTGATTGATTATAATAATATCAACAAAAACATACCCTGCTAGAAAAGATGTATCAGCTGAATCCATTAAGTTACAGATTCTTTTCTTCAAACATGTCTTATTTTTCAGCATGTTTATTGATTTTCTTTACAAAATTGGAGGCTCAATACAGCTCTTGGTATCTTTAGATAGTTGTTATGATCAAAATGCACAAATGCCAATAGGTTTTGCTTTTTTCCCCACTCATGTCTGGCAAAGAATCCATTCAAGTTTATCTTAAATTCCCTGCAACTTTTTGACATGTTTACAAAAAGCAAACACATCACTATCTAAATGAGAGTTTTGCTTGTAGACAGTATTTCCATTCCCCTTTCTCAATATATAAAGGCACCCCAGTCTAGCCCAACATAACTTCGCTCCGCACATGTTCAATTATTCATCTCCCTCTGTCAAGAATTCAGCCTTGCTAGCAGTTGCCAGTATCCCCTACGACTTGGCAGGCAGGCTCATATTTGGCATATGGTGCAGAGCGGCGCTGCTTTTCCTCCTCTCTTCAGTTGGCCCTCCCAAGGATCCACACACACACACACACACACACACACACACACACACACACACACACACACACACACACACACACACACACACACACACACACACACACACACACACACACACACACACACACACACACACACACACACACACACACACACACACACACACACACACACACACACACACACACACACACACACACACACACACACACACGTCTGTTAGTCTTGCTGGGCATTCGTCCACAACCTCTTTGCAACAGGTTTCCGTGTTTTCAACAATAGCACTGTAAATGCTGTATCAGCTGAATTAGGCACAATTAACAAATCACAATTACAGGCGACACAACATATTGTTATTTAATTGTCGTCTTGGTTTCAACTTGAACGAAAAAAACATGGTAAAATATATTGCACTATTGTAGATTTTTTAATTGTTTGAAAAAGAGCATCAGTAGAAAAAGGAACTTTCATTATTTTGTATTTTATCGGAGCCTTTTATTGTCAGTTAAATGTTCAATTTCTTCAATAACAGATAGTTTTTTTTTTATTCTGCCATTTTTTCTAACTCAATTTGGCAGTACAATGAACGGAGTAGCACACAAGAAGAACTGAGTATACTTTAATATCAGTTATTCTAACAAAAGTAATATCATTATTGAAGATGTTTCTCAGATCGTGAAGCCCAACTCTCAAACTGTAAAATGTAGGTTTGACTCACTTCTATCAGATGCCAATCCATCTTCAGGTTCCATAACCACAAAAGTTATTTATAATTTTTACCCCCCCGCCAAGGACGTCATATTTTCATATTTGTTTGTTTGTGTTGTCTGTTTGTCAGCAGGAAAACGGATAAGTGGCTGCCACCATTTTAATGAAACGTTGTGATAGGGTGAAGACCGGTCAGGGTAAGAACCCATTTTCTTTTGGAGGATAGATCAAGAGGGCTCATCAAGAAACGGGCCAACAAATACCCAGGGTCCAGTCTAACCGTCGCTGACTCCTTCTGATGTACAGTGGGGCAAAAAAGTATTTAGTCAGCCACCAATTGTGCAAGTTCTCAAGTGTCCATTCCTCCATGCAGATCTCCTCTAGAGCAGTGAGGTTTTGGGGCTGTCGCTGGGCAACACGGACTTTCAACTCCCTCCAAAGATTTTCTATGGGGTTGAGATCTGGAGACTGGCTAGGCCACTCCAGGACCTTGAAATGCTTCTTACGAAGCCACTCCTTCGTTGCCCGGGCGGTGTGTTTGGGATCATTGTCATGCTGAAAGACCCAGCCACGTTTCATCTTCAATGCCCTCGCTGATGGAAGGAGGTTGTCACTCAAAATCTCACGATACATGGCCCCATTCATTCTTTCCTTTACACGGATCAGTCGTCCTGGTCCCTTTGCAGAAAAACAGCCCCAAAGCATGATGTTTCCACCCCCATGTTTCACAGTAGGTATGGTGTTCTTATCAAGCTCCACTTTTGTGGAATCAGCTTCTAGTTTGTGTTCGGACGGCAGACACCCTATCCGTTTTTAAGAGTGCGCTTAAGACCTTCCTTTTTGATAAAGCTTATAGTTAGGGCTGATTAGATTCAGCCCCTAGTTTTGCTGATATAGGCTTAGTTTGTCGGGGGACATCTTACTTCTTCCTTCTCTCTGTCTATACCTGTGTACTCTCATGTTCCGATTAACCCAGCTTCCCCAAATGTCTTTCTTTTTGGTGTCTATATACGCCGGGATCCGGAGTCATGGATGATCCTGCGGTCCTGTGTCATGGATTGCGAGTCCTGGATCTTGAGTCGTGGCTGTGGTCCTGGATCATGAGTCCTGGATGGATATACTCATGGATTCATCTTCTTATTATACACACATGCATTTTCCAAACATTTGGACTACCTATGTTGCAAATGTATTATCTTTTCAATTTACACACGGCATCTATTGCACGTCTGTCCGTCCTGGGAGAGGGATCCCTCCTCTGTTGCTCTCCCTGAGGTTTCTCCCATTTTTCCCTTTAAACTGTGGGTTTTCTCTGGAAGTTTTTCCTTGTACGATGTGAGGGTCTAAGGACAGAGGGTGTCGTATTGTCATACTGATATTCTGTACAAACTGTGAAGTCCACTGAGACAAATGTAACATTTGTGATATTGGGCTATATAAATAAACATTGATTGATTGATTGATTGATGCAACTCAGCATTCTTTCTCCTCCAAACACGTCTAGTTGAGTTTTTACCAAAAAGTTCTATTTTGGTTTCATCTGACCATATGACATTCTCCCAATCCTCTTCTGGATCATCTAAATGCTCTAGCAAACTTCAGATGGGCCTGGACATGTACTGGCTTAAGCAGGGGGACATGTCTGGCACTGCAGGATTTGAGTCCCTGGCGGCGTAGTGTGTTACTGATGGTAGCCTTTGTTACTTTGGTCCCAGCTCTCTGCAGGTCATGGACTAGGTCCCCCCGTGTGGTTCTGGGATTTTTGATCACCGTTCTTGTGATCATGTTGACCCCACAGGGTGAGATCTTACGTGGAGCCCCAGATCGAGGGAGATTATCAGTGGTTTTGTATGTCTTCCATTTTCTAATAATTGCTCCCACAGTTGATTTATTCACACCAAGCTGCTTACCTATTGCAGATTCAGTCTTCCCAGCCTGGTGCAGGTCTTCAATTTAGTTTCTGGTGTCCTTTGACAGCTCTTTGGTCTTGGCCATAGTGGAGTTTGGAGTGTGACTGTTTGAGGTTGTGGACAGGTGTCTTTTATACTGATAACAAGTTCAAACAGGTGCCATTAATACAGTTAACAAGTGGAGGACAGAGGAGGCTCTTAAAGAAGAAGTTACAGGTCTGTGAGAGACAGAAATCTTGTTTGTTTGTAGGTGACCAAATACTTGTTTTACCGAGGAATTTACCAATTAATTCATTAAAAATCATAAAATGTGATTTCCTGGATTCTTTCCCTCCATTCTGTCTCTCATAGTTGAGGTATACCTAGGATGAACATTACAGGCCTCTCATCTTTTTAAGTGGGAGAACTTGCACAATTGGTGGCTGCCCCACTGTACTTCTCAATTGGTGGACCAATCGTATGCTTTAAAACAGAATGTAATGTTATCCTTTATGTAGACTGCAGGTACTAAGAGTTATGTTTAAACCGGACATATTATGCTAATTTCCAGGTTCCTTTTTATATGTAGTGTCTTCACTGTGACACGTTTCCATGCTTTAATGTTCAAAAAGCTCTTTATTGTTCTCTTACTGCCTGTGCTGCAGCTTCTATTTTCACCCTCTGTCTGAAACCAGAGCCCAGTCTGCTCTGATTGGTTAGCTGGCCGACTCTGTTGGGATAAGTCAACCGCTTAGAGATGTCCCGCCCCTTAGCCTATCACGTACAATGTGTTGGAATGCTATTCAATAGAAGCATGATTGTTACATAGTGACGTCACTATGTATACAGTACTTGCTACTATATACCATATGCAGGGGCGCCGTAAGGGGGTGAAAAGTTAGGACGATTCTAAGGGCCCGTGACTGACAGGGGCCCCAAATATTATTAGAACATTCAGAAAAAATGTTTAAAGTAACCTTTCATCAATCATCAATAATTAACATTAATATAACGTCATGTTGATAATGTAATCACTAAACTTACGATTCATTTCACTTTTTTTGTTCCAAAAGTTAATTATCCAAAGCCTCTGAACACCCCCCTCTATTTACATGTAATGGTTTGGTCCTGCCTCCAAACGCTGTGCGGCACCGCACTTTCTAGCAGCAGAGAGTGAGAGCATGTGAGGAGGGATGCTAGTACTTACGTGTGTACAATGTCTCAACGACTAACAAAGTCAGGCTTTCAAAAAGAAAATAAAGGAGAGAAAGACAAGAGAGAGGGACTAAAGGGCGACAGTATGTCACCCAGTTTTTCAAGAGAAAAGGTGGGTGTGGTCTATGAGCGGTGGAAATTAGTCTGTTAGCTTAGTCCATGGGTCGACAACCCGCGGCCCACGGGCCGCATGCGGCCCTTTAAGCCCTCTGCTCTGGCTCCCTTGAGCTTAGACAAAAATAAGAAGGAAATAAAATAAAAGTACTTGTAGGACTATTTATATGTTGTTGCACGGTTGAAAATGTTTCGTATCTTGTATTTTGAGTAGGGCCGGGACTCGATTAAAAAAATTAATCTAATTAATTACAGGCTTTGTAATTAATTAATCGCAATTAATCGCATTTTTAATCACATATAAATATTTGACCTGAGAACAGTGAGAAGCAATTTTTTTCACATGGATTTTAGTATACCATTGAATAATGACTGAATACATAAGCTTAAGCAACAAAACATTGTTTATTTTTTTCAAGGATGTACTTAACCAAGACCAACAGAAAAGTGCAATTTTTGCCATAAAGTGTAGCAATAGCATATTTAGGAATATAGTACATTTCAGAGATTCAGGTAGCCGATAGGTAGGTAGACCTTCTGTAAACTATAACACTTTGTTTTTTAAGTATAACACAATACTTTCAAGTACATTCAGAACATTGGAAACCCTGACTATTAGAAAACATCTCTCTGTTGCTTCAGAGGCCATAACAGACTTTGTTGATTTACCAACAGTTGATTTAAAAAATCTAATCAATTTCAGTCCAACTCTCTCAATAACCTTGGTCAAAACAATAAACAGTTCAACATAAAGTGCCAGTTGCACCAACAACATAATAAATAGTTCAACATAAAGTGTACTGTACCATTTAAAATAAAATACAAAAGTGCCAGTGATTGACCTCAATCCCTCCTATTCTTCCAATATCCTGATGAAAAATAAAATCTCTCTGTTGCATAGGCCACTGTTTGATCAACGCGAATTGGGTGTGGGTCCTTGTACTCCGAGTCGGGCTAACGTCCACGCTAGCTGCTATAGGTTTTGCATTGAGGCTTGATGTGCTGCGGTGATATGCAAATTCCTTTTTGCATAATTTGCAAACAACCGTGCTCTTATCGATGCTTCCATCCGTCTGTTTTTTTAAAACAAAATGTCCCATCCACGGGGCCAACCAAAGCGGTCTCATCAGCTTCTTCGTTCATGTTTGACTATTGTTCACTGTGGTTTGTTGTTGTTTGAAGTCATGAATGTTAGTTGGTGCTCCAGTATAATCGGTACCCCTGAAACTCATCCAGTGAGAAACGTTCTGCGGTGCAAAAATAAGTGCGATTAAAATGCGTTAATTTTTGTGTAATTAATTAATTTTAATTAACGCGTTAAAGTCCCGGCCCTAATTTTGAGGTGATACTGTGACACATAAATAAAAAACAAAACGGTTTTAATTAGGTCAACTAAAATATGCGTCACATCCTGCTACGGTCCCGCGCGAGCGCCTTTTCTTGGAGGCACTCGCGCGGGGACCCCCGGCTCGATGAGCGAACTATGGATAAATCAAAGAAAAGTACCGGAGGAACACAGGATTTAATTCTGTGTGGACAGAGTTATATGCCTTCACAGCAAACGATGCTGGTTTACCGGTATGTTAGATATCTAGAGAGAAGTTGTCAAAGCCTTTACGCATCGAGGAACAACACGGGAGAGGAAGACAGCTGACGATCTTCAGTCATAATTCAATGGGGTATGTCATTTATTTCAGAAAACACTTTTTGTTATATTCCATGGAATGCTCTTAACGTCCCGATAGCAATGAATATATTAAATGCTTTGACAATAAATACATACAAAAATTCATCTCTGGAAGCCGTAGCGCTGTAAAAAGCACGACCAATCATTTTAGCCGACCCGGCTAAAATAACTGGATGGCCTACCTGCCTGTCAGCCTTCCATCTGTGCACAAACTTATCTCGTGGCCTCATTGATGATGCGCGTTCGTATGTGTTGGAGGAGGGACTCTGTAAGAAAGTCTGAAGGAAGAGGCCTATTTTTCCCGGTTGTGTATTTTCAAATTCTAGCGCACTCGACCTGGTTTCTCCATTCTTACCTACCCCACCTTTAACTCTTTTTTGGGTGCAGCTATATGTTTTATTTATTTCAAAGTGGGCCCATTTTAATAATATTTTTTTTTCCTTCAAATGTGCAGAGGACTCCCCAAGTGCTGTGTTTAATTTATTTTAAAGTAGGCCTGTGTATTATTTGTAATTCTCCTTATAGGAGTTCTTTGTTTCTTATTAGAGGTTAACAGTTGTATATAATGTAATAAATAGCCTAATAAATGCAAAAAAAAAATAGTTTTTGTCTGATATAACAATAAATACAACTTTATTAGCTATCAAGCTATGAAATATGTTTTGCGGCTCCAGACAAAACAATGTGGGGGGAAAAGGAGCAAAATGGCTCTTTTGGTCAAAAAGGTTGCAGACCCCTGGCTTAGTCCATTGTAAATAATAATTGTTTCAGGATTTTCATTTCACTCCTCTTTTAGCTGACATTTAATAAATGCAGGTACATTTTTAGCAGCTATTCATACTAAATCAGTTGTCCCTCCCCCTGGTGCCAGGACCAACAGATCCATCTCTAGGCTCAGCAGCCCTGTCCCCCTATAATGCTTTGCAGTCTTGCCATGCTGTCCATTGAAAGCCAGTTGGCTAGAAAGCTGGACTTCAAGGACTTGATCAGTGACTTTGCCTGTAAGAAGGCTAGGCGCTGGGCTCTTGGTGAGTAAGGCTGAGCCAGAGCTCGTAATAACTGTTAAAGGGCAAGGCTATGGTAACGATATTGGATCACTACACAGAAGATGCATGATGAGAAAAAGACTGAGAACAGGTAATAGGCTCTGATTTAGCACCACCATCAGGCATTTCCGTTTTGTTGTCCGTTTACACTTTAATACCTGCTTATTTTATTGTTGGTATGTATATTTAATAAAAAAATCTGCTGCTTATGTTTTTTTTTTTGTTATAGCATTTTATAAATGATAATATTGTTGTTAATGTTCACTTTATTTTAATTTAAGAGGTAATGTATATTTAAGTTAGATTTATTTAGATTTATGAATGTTCCATTGAAGAATGTTATTAAAAAGGCATGTACACCATAAAAGATGACTATTGAGATCTATTGTCAGGTATGTTTGTGTTATATGAAATAGTGCAGCAGAATGTTGCAGTAGAATTTGCAGTCTGCACAGTGTTATATGTTCATTTCTCAGTGTCAGTAAATATTGTGCAGTTAGTATTGCACTACAAGATAGATGCAAGCCTGTACAGGTAGAGTTACTTAAAGCATAAATGAGTCGGTTGGGTTCTGGAGGTATGGTCACAGCTTGGTTGGCGTGGCCTGTGCCTGGTGGTGGGGCCCAATGTGATGTACAGTGGGGCAAAAACGTATTTAGTCAGCCACCAATTGTGCAAGTTCTCCCACTTAAAAAGATGAGAGAGGCCTGTAATTTTCAACGGTCGATTCAAAGCAAGTCAAGTTCAACTATGAGAGACAGAATGAGAAAAGAAAATCCAGAAAATCCAGAAAATCACATTGTCTGATTTTTAAAGAATTTATTTGCAAATTATGGTGTAAAATAAGTATTTGGTCAATAACAAAAGTTCATCTCAATACTTTGTTATATACCCTTTGTTGGCAATGACAGAGGTCAAACGTTTTCTGTAAGTCTTCGCAAGGTTTTCACACACTGTTGCTGGTATTTTGGCCCATTCCTCCATGCAGATCTCCTCTAGAGCAGTGATGTTTTGGGGCTGTCGCTGGGCAACACAGACTTTCAACTCCCTCCAAAGACTTTCTATGGGGTTGAGATCTGGAGACTGGCTCGGCCACTCCAGGACCTTGAAATGCTTCTTACGAAGCCACTCCTTCGTTGCCCGGGCGGTGTGTTTGGGATCATTGTCATGCTGAAAGACCCAGCCACGTTTCATCTTCAATGCCCTTGCTGATGGAAGGAGGTTGTCACTCAAAATCTCACGATACATGGCCCCATTCATTCTTTCCTTTACACGGATCAGTCGTCCTGGTCCCTTTGCAGAAAAACAGCCCCAAAGCATGATGTTTCCACCCCCATGTTTCACAGTAGGTATGGTGTTCTTTGGATGCAACTCAGCCTTCTTTCTCCTCCAAACACGTCTAGTTGAGTTTTTACCAAATGTTCTATTTTGGTTTCATCTGACCATATGACATTCTCCCAGTCCTCTTCTGGATCATCTAAATGCTCTCAAGCAAACTTCAGACGGGCCTGGACATGTACTGGCTTAAGCAGGGGGACACGTCTGGCACTGTAGGATTTGAGTCCCTGGCGGCGTAGTGTGTTACTGATGGTAGCCTTTGTTACTTTGGTCCCAGCTCTCTGCAGGTCATTGACTAGGTCCCCCCGTGTGGTTCTGGGATTTTTGCTCACCGTTCTTGTGATCATTTTGACCCCACGAGATGAGATCTTGCGTGGAGCCCCAGATCGAGGGAGATTATCAGTGGTCTTGTATGTCTTCCATTTTCTAATAATTGCTCCCACAGTTGATTTCTTCACACCGAGCTGCTTACCTATTGCAGATTCAGTCTTCCCAGCCTGGTGCAGGTCTTCAATTTAGTTTCTGGTGTCCTTTGACAGCTCTTTGGTCTTGGCCATAGTGGAGTTTGGAGTGTGACTGTTTGAGGTTGTGGACAGGTGTCTGTTATACTGATAACGAGTTCAAACAGGTGCCATTAATACAGTTAACAAGCGGAGGACAGAGGAGGCTCTTAAAGAAGAAGTTACAGGTCTGTGAGAGCCAGAAATCTTGTTTGTTTGTAGGTGACCAAATACTTATTTTACAGAGGAATTTACCAATTAACTCATTAAAAATCCTACAATGTGATTTCCTGGATTCTTTCCCTCCATTCTGTCTCTCATAGTTGAAGTGTACCTAGGATGACAATTACAGGCCTCTCTCATCTTTTTAAGTGGGAGAACTTGCACAATTGGTGGCTGACTAAATACTTTTTTGCCCCACTGTATTTTCATGGGGCCCAAAATCCCTGGCGGCGCCCCTGACTATAAGCATAGTTTCCCCATCCAACTGTTGCAGCTTGATCAACTGATTCATAGAGCATTAGCGAGTAGATAATTTACACATGCAAGCACAGTTATAATTATGACACGGTACACATTTTTCCCATGAGTACTGCACTGACTACAATAAGATATAAGGATGGATAATAAATACCATGTAAGCCCTCCTGAGAAATCGGTTCTAACAATTTCCCTTTTCTCCAAAAGAATAGTACATCAGCAGCACTGAAACAAGTCCTCTGCCGGTCACATGGATGATCTCGTGCTGCTCGGTCATCTTTGCTGAACAAATTCAAAATTCAGACACACGTCTAGAATTCTGGTCTCAAGCACTCTATACAACTGCTCTGACCTGCGCTCTTTATGAAGCTGCTGTGAAAATAATGAGTGAAAGCAAGTGATGATGCAGACTCCCACATATTACAAACAAAATGTAACCGTTTCTCATTCAACTCATCAACGCCATGGAAATAGAAGTGGTTTAGCTCCCACAAAGTGTCGAATGACTGAAATGAATGACTGAATCAATGCTTTAATTCCATACGTTTAGTATGCTGACCTGTTTAAAGAATGCAGCACTTATTCAGAGTAAGAGGGCCACGGTGATAGCTGCTCCTAATATTATATTGGACAGTATCTCAGTCCATAGAGGCTTTGGAATCAGATGGTCCCTGGATTGTCACAGGTTCAATTCCCAGCACGGAAAAAAACAATTGTTTGCCACCAAACCCACAACTGCCAGTGTAAACATGACATGTTAACATCTCCATCAATGCATGAGTTTGGTTAATGTCTTAAGGTCCTTTTTTATGCATGTGTGTGCTTTTCCCCTGGACTTTCTTCAGCTGCCAAACAGCTCTTTCTTTTCTTACATTGGAGCTTTGTGTGAGACAGTTTTTACAGAGCTGATGGAAATCCACTTTATTCACTTCCTATTTGCTGCTAGATTGGTAACATTGGCTTTAAATCGTCTTGATTGTAAAATGAAAGATTATACAAAATGATCTGGGCAGCTAAATAAATCACTATCAGGCAATAATGTGATGAATGCAACAGGCTTATCTGCGAGTTAAAAACACACACACACACACACACACACACACACACACACACACACACACACGACGGAGTGCAGATTGACGTGAACGCGTCTGCTTGCCTGCAGATGCGTCCTTATGCCAGATCTTCTTGTTGCCCTTGTGATGACTACTAACCAGGGAGCCTTTTTCAGCTAATAAATAATACATTTAAGAGTCTAATCAAATTGAACAAATGAGTATGTCTAGAAAACTATTAATCAGAGAGCAAACGTGTATTTACAAATATAACACTGGCACAAACAATCAATTATTCATAAAGTGAATGCTGTGTAAGTGGGCTTCTTCCCGGGTGAGATGCTGCCATAATTGGAGTGGGACTACAGGAGTGCCGGCTGGTTTGTGTGTATGTGTGGGTTTATGTGTACCCATGTGTTTCTGTGTGCTCTCTTTTTCTCTCTCTCACACACAAACACACACACAGACACAGACACACACACTTCTCCCCATGCACCAAACTTCCCCCAAACACGACAAGTGCAGGCAGAGTCGGCTCATTACTGCCTAATGAGTTGTCTGATTAGTGCCGAATATAAAAGCCTTATTGTCAAGCGCTGTATGTTTATTTAGATTAATTATTGTACTAAAGTGACTGAACGAAAGCACAATGACATGGAGCATTAACGTTTTGCGGTAATAGGGCCCTTGTGGAGCGAGCGATCATATACTCAACCCTCAAAGCGACGCATAAAAACACGCCGCTGACTGAAGAGCTTTTATATTAGACAGACACGTGTTCTCAACATGCAATCTGACCTTCGTCTCCGTATGATAGCATCAGGAAAGCAGATCCAGTCCTGCAGACACTATGCTGCTGACTCTGGAAAGGGTCAGTGATTCTTTTCTTTGTAATGATTTTCTTTCAATTATATTTATTCACAAAAGACGTGCCTGACGGATTCATGAGAGATGTGAAAAGTCGCAATGCGTGTGTCAGGTGTTGAAGCTTCATGGACATTTATTGGAACAGTAGATTTAAGTGAGTAAAAGCTGTTATAGTACAAAATACAAATAATATGTTACATGTGGAATCTTTACACTATTACTTAAAGGGGCCCATTTCCAGCTCCATATCTGCAGCACTTCTTTTCACCCTCTGTCTGAAACCAGAGCCCAGTCTGCTCTGATTGGTTAGCTGATGATTGGTCAACCGCTTACAAAACACCCTCCCCCTAGCTTATCACATACAATTTGTTGGAGTGCAAGCCAATAGAAGTGTTACATAGTGATGTCACTATGTTCATAAGGTGGATAGAAACCTGACTAAATAAATACTAATGCTGCTTAATGTCTGTTGGATGTGTAAAGAGGCAACTGTTGGCTAACCTGATGATATTTTATAATTAAGAATATGGTTATCTGCTGCAAGTGGCCAAACATATCACTCAATGCAGGTTAGAGTGAAATAGAAAGAGTTATGTAATACAAGCAAAGTATCAAATGTAATACAACATATTAGTTTATGGTGGTCTATAAATATTTAGGTTTTATTGAGTAGAAGACCAAATGCACCATAACAAAGGGATGGATGGCAAATGTTTTAAATGGTAGAAAATGTGATTCCATGACTTTGAATGAGGCCCTATAATCGCCTCTCTGGTGCTCTGTGTCCTGTCTGTGGGCAGAGTGCCTCTGGGATCTTCAGAGGAGGGACTGTATCGCCTGGCCTGTTGCTCGGAACACACTTAAAATCAGAGGTAATGGGGTACTCAGGAGACTGCTGTTACACACACCCAACTGCCAATACACTGTAATCACTAAAGGCCCCTTTTCTTCAGAGATAAGTACTGCTTACGTGCACTGCACTCAAAACTACACAGCTGCACTGGATCTTGCGACCATAACTCCGGGCAGTCGTTTCACTTTTTTTGTCCACCATGAAGATCACATTTCCAAGGGACAGTATTCCTTAACATTCAATTACATTACATGTTAGAGGCTTTCATCCAAAGCGATTGAAATACTTAATACTGTGGGCAATCCCCGCAGGAGCAATTTGGGGTGAAGTGTCTCAGGGACACAACGACATGCTGACTGCAGTGGGGTTTGAACCTGTGACATATACGCACAACCCACCGCGCCACACGCTGCATCAACATATTTATGTAATATTGTGTCCTATGACAATTTACAACTTGAAATCTTAGATTAAGTGTTTCAGTGGTCTTACACTTGGGACTTTAGAAGGTAAATGGACAGGCTATTGTAACCTTTAGCATTTTAGTTGGTATAATTATAGCAAAGGAGATAGATAGAAAAGGCCAGTTAATGACTTATGGGTGCCTTTGTGGGATAATGTTCTTCATCAGGGAGGTGAATGAGGACACTTCTCCTCGTATGCCCCACGAACAAATGAAGCGCTCCCTTCACTAGTTCTTTAGGAACATCGTTGACGAGAAGGATAGTTTGCTTAAGTAGTCTTGACGGCAATGGTAATAAAAAGATCTTAACTACCTGATACAATGGGGTATTTCTTTACTACTCGCAACCAGACGGTATCAAGGGCAAGTCCATTTTCAGCAAGCGGTTATTTTCTTAGCTCAGGCCGTAAAGTTTACTCTGTGAGTGTGGAATTAAAGTAGTGAACGCAGGCTCTAAAACATTGGTGAGGTTCGGACCGAGGCAGACATTCTTCTCATTTAATTAGGGCTACACAATACATAAAAAAGCAACATTTTAATTTGCTGCTTAATCCTTTTACAATAATTGAAGTTTCTCTCCAAATGTGTACCTCTACCTTGTAACTTAAATCAACCACCACAGCAGCATGTGCTTTGACATCATCGTCTTTGTTGCAGACTAGCAGCCGACAAAAGGATGTAGCACACGTTCACACATCACATGCCAGGTCACAATTAACAGATCTATCTGTTGTCTTTCAGAAAAAGCTCAGAACAGACTGTGAGGTTATTTCAGAGACCTCAAGAGATTCAAACTTTTAATTGTTCAGCTTATGGGAGCCTGTCAGGATGTCATTTCCTCAGTTAGGTGGAAATTAAGACAACCATACCAGTCACCTTTTCAACAATAGAATAATGTATCCATAAGAGTGACTAATTAGCTGCAATTTGACTCTTTCTCTTAAGGCTGTGATCCTGAGACATGAGGACTACTTTATTTGGCCAGCATTGGTCTTGGTATTACAAAAAAACATCTTTGGTTTTGCAATTTAATTTAGAAAAATTGTATCAGCTCTTGTGGTGAAAGAACAAAAAGACAGTAACTCAATAAAGAATCAATAGAGGGAATACTAACAACATGAGAAAACAGTTCTGTCTTTATTGTCTGGAAAGACGGAGGCTGGTGGCAGGATACACTTGTTCTGGTGCGAATCAAATGCTAAGAGGTTAGCGGTGTGTGAATAAAGAGTGGAACTTTTGTATATTGGAGGGACCAATGACCACATGTTAAACACATTTCTAAGACATTATGGAAAAAAATCACATAACTTATTTTGCTAAGCATGATCTGATACAACCGGCGGCTCAGGAAGAAAGCCCACAGGATTATCAAAGACAGCAACAAAGTGTTCTGTCTGCTGCCGTCTAGCAGGCAGGACAGAAACCACCAGACTCAGAGACAGTTTCATCCCACAGGCCATAAGGCTATTTAACACCTGAGCTGGCGCTATTGTTATTGTTGTTTTTTATTGTTTATATTTATTGTTTCAAGTATTGTAATTGCACTGTTGAGGAACCTGTGATCTAAGTTTTTCATACATTACAAGTTGTGTATATGTTGAATCTGTGACGGTTTCCGTAAATCATCGTTCATACTCCCCACTGTTTTGCAAAGTGCTCGCATTAATGCATGCTGTATGCCATTAGACCCTAAATTCAAAATGGTTCCGGCTTGTTCCGAGCTATTTGTGCTTTCTCTCAGCGAACATTAAAGCTCTTTCCCTGGAGGCTGAACGCATTTAATGGGGTGACTCAACCTTAATGTTAATGTGCTGTACTGTAGGTAGCAGGCGATTCATTGTTATAGCCCGGTAGGCTGGTTTCATCTCAGCATGTAAACATCTTATATGTGAGTGGGTGTCTGTCGGCCTGTATTCATATTCCTGACACCCATGTTTGTCCAGTTAAAGCCAGCCAAATCCACCTCTGCCTGACGATTAAATCAAAATGAATATGTATGCACAATGCTCGCCCCACTGGTATGAATCTGAATTTGCAATGTCAAGTTTTCTCTGATTGCAGCATCCCCACATGCAGAGACAGACACGGAGGCAACAAAAGAAAGGGCGGATGGGGGTGGTGTGTCCCTGCTGTGATGAACTGGTGCTGACACAGCCAGATGTTTAGTTAAAAAGCAGAGGGACGGAGGGAGGAGTTGACAAGCGCTTCGGGGCTTTAGGCAGCCGAGTGCTCCTCTGTAGCCGCCTATAGCATCTCTGTAGGCAGGGGGGGTGTGTGTGTGTGTGTGTGTGTGTGTGTGTGTGTGTGTGTGTGTGTGTGTGTGTGTGTGTGTGTGTGTGTGTGTGTGTGTGTGTGTGTGTGTGTGTGTGTGTGTGTGTGTTTTATCTCATGTCATTTGCATTTAGCTGAGTGTGCACGTGTGTGTGTGTGTGTTTTATCTCATGTCATTTGCATTTAGCTGAGTGTGCACGTGTGTGTGTGTGTGCGTGTGTGTGTGTGTAATCACCTTGCAATTCAGAGTAAATGAAGGAACAATCAATTAATGTGTGCTTGTGCCTCCGTGTCTGTGCATGTGAAGAGTGGTGAATTGAACATATGTCTGAACCGAGGTCTCCTGTCGCGGTTTCCTCTCTGTGGACTGTGTCTGAGCTGCAGGGCGGGCGGGCGGGCACACACACACACACACACACACACACACACACACACACACACACACACACACACACACACACACACACACACACACACACACACACACACACACACACACACACACACACACACACACACACACACACACACACACACACACACACACACACACACACACACAGCTGACTAAACTATTCCACTAGCATGCGTTAGTCTGATCTTCGTCGGAGAGCATATTTCCAACGGTTGATCTTCTGCCAATTTAATGCTGTAAGAGAAGGCATTTAAGAAGCAATATGCAACTTGTTGTGGATGCGATCACATTACCAACCGATGGAACATCCCATCATCATCATCACCACGATTATCATCTTCATTAGCGTCTTCTCTGTCATTGTGTTCCTGCTGGCTCAGGATATAGTTAGTGACAGAATGTTAGTGCAGTAAACCTGATGGGGAGGTAGTGTAGGTGGAGGATGATTGGGTAATACACACGCATTCTCACTTTCTTTCTCCCTTTCCTTTCCTCTGTCTCCCCTGCCTGCTTCCCCTCCACCCATACCCTGTCCTCTTCTATCGAAACTAATCTCATTTCCCAGTAGCTTGAATTAAATAAATGTCTGTCATTAAGACCAGTGAAGGATGGCAGGGGGCCTGGGGAGATCAGGAGACGGGGAGGCTGGGGAGGACAGGAGGGGCTAAGTTAGACCCACAGAGGGAGAGGGTGATGGTGAAAGGAATAAGTGGACGCTGAAAAAGCGGCTTTACAGCTTCTCTCCCTTACACTTTTGTCACACGCAATCGGATTTGGTGGGAAAAAAACAAGTAGAAATAGCATCTAAACTGTTATGATGAGAGGAGAGGAGACTGCACCTCTGCGGCAGCCAGGCAGTCTCTCTCCATTTGCTCTGTGTTAGCTTATCACCCTCTCCTGCACCCCCACCCCAGCTCCATGCAACCCCATTTAACCATCTCACCAAGCAACCAACCCGCCTCAGCTATCTAGTTTCTATTGACAACCAGCAGCTAGGAACTGTGAAATATTTCAAATCCACCTGGGACTCATCCTAGCAGTCATATCCGTCCAACATGTGACTATTAGAAGGAGCTAAAGGCTGCCATCAATCCCGTAGGTGTCTATTTGATGATCCCCACATGGGAATACTTCAATGCTAGTCTTAGCTAACCTGCCGCGCTATTTTAACAATCTCCCTTGGGTCTGTTAAGGGCCTATTATGTGTCTGTTGGAGAAGCTCTGCGACGCATTATGAGAAGCATGTGGATGTGTAAACACTGCTTCGTCAGTGTTGCCAGAGTGTGCTGTGAAGCAGGTTGTTTGGAGGCGAAGAATGGCCACATCTAACCGACCCTATGTGCTAATACGCTTCTTGATGACATGCACACATTTTGACTGGGGGCACATGCATGGCTGTCATCAAGCTTTTTTCCTGAAGAAACACTAGAGAAATAAAGTCAGACTTTGAAATGAAGCCTGACACGTACCTTGCTCTTTTACAGTGACCCCTTTAAAATGCCAATGGTCTATAAATACACCCTGAATGTCATTGATGTCGATTTGTGGAGCTAAATACTTTGTTTTATAGTCAGTAAAATCCAGAATGCATTCAACTAGGAATCTGTTTTTGAATGTGTTTATCTGTACAACAAACTTTACGAGACAGCTTTATGAACAGCCCTTTCAACGTCTTGTTAATGGAATCGGACTGCCAACATTATTTTTATATAGACATCCTTTGTGTCCAAGTAATGGTTGAAAAAGGGATCTTTGAGACCAAATCTGTTCTCTTTCCCAACTTGACACAGAGGGGACCCATTGGCGTCATTAATACACGCACTGGGTATGTGTAAAGAATGTGGTTTGGTTATGTAAAGTACAATACACTTTGAGTATTTTGACATGAACGTGTCCTGGGCAAACGTCCTTTTTTTGTTTTTGTTTCCTGTGAATGGACCAACACATGAAACCAAAATAAATATAGCTTGAATTTGTTTTTTATATCAATGTGTTTCAAGTGGCTCATCATCGATTTCTTGATTTCTTCTTTTGGTTGTAGTTCGAGGGAAATGGCAAACCTGAGAGACTCAGTGACATAAGAGGTGAGAGGTTCCTCGGCACTGAGACAGTAAGAAGGTCAAACGGTGCACTTAGAAATGTGAAAACATTAAGTGGACAGAGAACACACTTTAAGTCTCTCTCTCTCTCTTGAGGTACCAAGGTAGCACTTAGGGGCATTTGCTTTCAGCACTTTGTGTGGCTTGCCCAAATGTTTAAAATGTGTGCGTGTGTGTGTGTGTTTATGGGAGGGCTTTATTGCTTACATTAGGGTACTACATTGTTTAGAACAAGGAGCACTCAACACCCAATTGAACATATACCACTCTAATACAGTAAAATAAAGCTAATGCACACTATGGTACAATAATTCAGTCCTGTCGTTTTATAGCTCCTTTTATGCATCTTCCCGTACCTTGCATTGACAAAAATGCAAGGCAGTGTATGTTTTATTTGTATTATAAAGAAAAGGTCCATGTTTTCTTTTCTTTTTTTTCATTACTTGCCATTATATTGTTTTAATACGGGCATCGAGATATTAAGGCAGGGGATAACTATTGTAACAACATTAAGATAATATTATGTGACATAATTGTTGTTGTGTCTATGGTTGTGTTATATGGTATTTTAAGTAAATGTCAAATACATATTTAGTACTTACAAGAAAGACTACTTAATTGTTAGAGTTGCCATGACTCCCTGAGGGCTGACGTGGAGGAAGCATCGGTGCAGCACCAACTGGAGTTACCACCAACTAGTGCCTAGGATATTACAACAAATATCCTAGGCACTATTTAGTTCATTTTAACATCTACATGCTACCACTGGCTTAGATAATGAAAAACTACAAAATAAGTTACCATAGCTATGCGGATGGCACCCACATTTACATAACCATTTCACCAGGAGACTATTCCCTAATTCAAACACTGAGTAAGTGCATTGAACAAATCAATGACTGGATGTGTCAGAACTTTCTCCAATTAAACAAAGATAAAACTGAGGTAATGGTTTTTGGAGCCAAGGCAGAACGTTTAAAAGTTAGCGCTGAGCTTCAGTCTACAATGTTCAAAACAACAGATAAAGCCAGAAATCTAGGTGTCGTCATGGACTCTGACCTGAGTTTCAACAGTCACATTAAAACAGTTACTAAATCAGCCTACTATCACCTAAAGAATATATCAAGGATTAAAAGACTGATGTCACAGCAGGATTTGGAAAAACTTGTCCATGCTTTTATCTTCAGTAGACTGGACTACTGCAATGGTGTCTTCACAGGTCTCACCAAAACATCTATTAGAAAGCTGCAGCTGATTCAGAACGCCGCTGCTCGAGTCCTCTCTGACACTAAGAGAGTGGATCACATCACTCCTGTTCTGAAGTCTTTACACTGGCTTCCTGTGTGTCAAAGAATAGATTTCAAAACACTGCTGCTGGTTTATAAAGCTTTGAATGGTTTAGGCCCACAATACATTTCTGACCTCCTGCTAAATTATGAACCATCCAGATCTCTCAGGTCTTCAGGGACTGGTCAGCTTTCTGTCCCCAGAGTCAGAACTAAACATGGAGAAGCAGCGTTCAGTTATTATGCTCCAAATATCTGGAACAAACTCCCAGAAACCTGCAGGTCCGCTGCAACTCTGACTACTTTTAAATCCGGGCTGAAGACTCTTCTTTTTGTCGCTGCTTTTAATTGATATATCCATATCTTAGACTGCACTGCAACTTTTATTATCTTGGCTTTTAAATGTCTTCTTATAATACGTTTCTTAATGCTCTTAATGTTTTTCATTTTTGTAAAGCACTTTGAATTGCCTTGTGTTGAAAGGTGCTATATAAATAACCTTGCCTTGTCTAGGTGCTCTATAAATAGGAATATGACTCTTCCCTTGTGTTCATTCATCAACAATAAAAAAACAAAAACCCTTCATCCAGTGTAAGAAATGTGAATGTAAGCCCCTTTTCGTTTAGTGAACATGACAACATATTTGTGTGGCCAGAGCATAGGTGGCAGTAGTTCACAAACAAAGGTTTGCTAACAATGGCTAGCGTGAATGAAGTACTTGAGTCAATCAAAAAGAGAGTCTGAACATGTGTTGTGTTTCACAAATAGAGAGAAATGTCTCTAATATTCGAGCTGTCTAAACCGATAAGGCTAAAGTATTAGCAACATTCTCTCCCATGAATAACTTAGCTGTTAGCAGAAGACATTTTCCTTTCATCTATGTAACAAATCAGCCAACTTTGTGAATAGCTAGAACTTCAAATCTACTAGGTATGCGTCCACTATTTCTTTTATTTTTCCTTCAGCCAATAATAATAATAATAATAATAATAAAAAATTCGATTTATAAAGCACCTTTCATTGCTCACAGCAAGGTGCTACATGAGGCATAATAAAAACAAACAAAATAAACAAAAGTTTAATCAAAAGCTTTTTTAAAAAGAAAGGTTTTCAAGCCTTTCTTGAAGGCATCAGTGGTCTGTGGAGTCCTCAGGTGGTCTGGGAGGGAATTCCACAGACGAGGAGCAGCTGCACAGAAAGCCCGATCCCCCATTGTGCGGAGTTTGGTCCTAGTATATATATACTATACAATACTATAACTTCTCATGATGTTGGCATTAAATGAGTCTGGTATGTGTGTGTTGATTTAAAAATGTCATATGGTGGTGAAATCTTAAAGCTACCATGTGGAATATTGTTGTAAACAAAAACAATTAGGGGTTACCTTCAGTGTTTTTTCACCAAATGAGGTGTCATTAATCTGTCAACGGGTATTCTCTTAATAGTTTGCAACACAACAAACAATGTCCATATGATATCTGACTTCCTTTCTTATATGATGAGTCTTCTATCATTCTTTTCAGAACTCTGAATTCCCCCTGTTGTTTAATCTTTCTCTCTCCCTTTGCTCCCTGTTCCTTAGTTATGTTCCATATGGGCCGTATTTGCATTTTTACAAGATGACAATTGACAATGAACAACAAACACAATACAAGTACAATGCAATGATTCCCTCTTCTAAAGCCTACATCGAGAGCAGATGGTTGCATTCATATGTCATGCTGTCATGTCTGCATGAGAAGAGCTTTTCAATATAAAACACTATGTGGAGCAAATACCACTGTACGATGAGATGCAGGGAAACTGTACAATTCCATCATCTTCCCATTTCACTTGTATAGTACCTACGATCTGATCTACTCCTATGCAGTTGCAGAAAGTGGCTAAATATTGTACAGTTTGTAGAAATACAGTTGTCATCATGTGTCTCTGGAGTGACACTTAGATACAGATATGAAAACTCATACTTTTCATTTGATACACATATTTATTTGATGCAAACCACGCAGCACCGGTGTGCCATTGTTCTGCTCCTCGTAGGATTAGTTGGAAAAATCTAACTTTTGCTTCCTTCTCTGTGTTCAGGAGACACAACGAAGATAAAACCCACCCCAGTGAGTAGAACAGGAGTTTGTCTGCTCCCGTGTCTATTTACTTCAGCTGTTCTACATTTCAGAAAACACCGTGTAGACTGCAGCGGCATTTCTGAATACTTTGCGGCTTCTTTAGTAGCTACAGGTGTCAAATCTTTTATTTATTGTTTTAAGTTTGAGCCAAGTAAAGTTGAATCATCTGATTTAGTGTGTCTGGGAATGGATTGTGGTCGTGAATGTCCTTTAGATTGCTGGTTAGCCGTACACAGGCATTTATGCATCAACACAGGACAATCTGAGGCAGGCAAACAACAGCTCCAGACCATCTAATAACAGTGGGGCTTATCAGCCGCCTCTGCCTCCTCTAATTTTCATCAGTTTTGACAAGCCCATTAAATGAATCTGGAACCAAAATAAACATGTTTTTCCTGAGTTGAAGTGACAGGCAGTGATCACACCTTTCAATGTCGGAGAGAGAGATACGACGGCTTTTAATTAAAAGTGCGGCCATGTGCACAACAGCACGGACATGATAAACAGGAGTTTTGCCTCCAGCACACAAAGTCGTGCGAGGATTGTTGGACAATGTGTGATCAAAGACGCAGCACGTTACTGCTGTTGATGATCATTAACACCGATGCTCGGATGTTCTGGAAGATCCACAGTCAGTGTTGGAAGAAGGATTATAGAGCCACACTTCCTCTAATCCTCATCCAATTGGAATGAGTTTGATTATCCTTATTCTTGAGTTGTGTGGTTAGGACGGTTGACTTATTATCTTGTGATTTAACGCCAACAAGTTGATACGCAGTATGTTATCATAAACAGACTCTGTGGGAAACACGCTTTGAATCCAAATGAAACAGAAAAACACGAGTAGAGACTTTCCTGTTAGTACAATTGATAATGTATTGATATAGTGGCCAGAGTGTAGGTGGTGATAATTCTTTAAAAATGTAAGCTTACACTGGCTTGCCTCGCTTGAGTACAACCAAAACGAGAGCCTGACAATATATGGTGTTTAAGAGAATGAGAAAACATTTTGCTATCATTTGAATAATCTTAACCGGCAAGCCTAGGCTAAACTATTAGCAACATGCTATCCCCTTAATAGTTTAGCTGCTAGCCGAAACGTTAATTGAAGGACAGCATTTTCTTAATGGCTCGAGCTTCAAAGTTACCCAGAGGTAAATCGTGTATATGTCTGTTTTTTCTTTTTGTTTTGCCTTCAGCTAACACTGTAACGTTATCTTGATTTCGGCAATTAAAATGTTCTAGTCTAGTAATTAAACCACCAGAATTCAATTCCCAAATCTAAACTCTACGCTAAAGAATACTTCTTCTATAATACAGTAGGAATTAGTTTTATTGTCCTTATTCTTGAGTATATTAGTTG
Source organism: Notothenia rossii (assembly GCF_949606895.1). Classification (NCBI taxonomy): domain Eukaryota; kingdom Metazoa; phylum Chordata; class Actinopteri; order Perciformes; family Nototheniidae; genus Notothenia; species Notothenia rossii. The sequence continues at coordinate 83,963,395 of NC_136903.1, forward strand.
TGTGGTTACAATACAAGAATTCCTGATGGACTTTCTTTTCCTTTGATTTAACGCCACTCAATTGTTCCGGCAATATCAAAGGCAGAACTGTATCGTTTCCACTCGCAGTTCGTGACATCAAATCTCCAGTCTTGCAGTAAGTTATCTTAAATAGGCCCAGTGGGAAGCACGCTTCAAATCCAAATGAAATAGAGAAAGACAGAGGAGCTTTTTGAATTCTCAGTGGACGACGCAGGACAATAAGGCTTCAGGGAAAGCGATGTCAGGACTCAGTGCCATTGAGGGTCAACACCTATTTGCCTCAGGAGGACATCTTTATTGGTGTGCATTGTCATCCAGTGAAAAAAAAAGAAAACCTACAAAAAGAGCCCCCCGTGCACCAGCCGTACTAAAATCAGTTTCCATGACAACGGCTGTCTCCAAACTTTAAGTAATTTCTGTCACAGAGGCTGACATAAGGTGAGCTATCATTTCTTTTTTACCTCATCTCCGTCTTGCCTATACTGCTTTAAGATCGACTTTTGCCTCCAGTTAAGGTTTATTTTTCTATTACTGCTCCCGGTTTGTCTCATTTTCCTTTCTTTGATAGCCATTTATTTCCCAAAGCTGTGCCCCTGATGTTAAGAAACACAAGTAAAGAAAAAGGGGTCCTAAGTGGCTACAAGTTAAGTTTCTAGTTTCCCAAAGGCAAGAAGCAGGTTCACGACTTCAGATTTTTTCCCTCTGAACGACTGAGTGGGTAATGAATACAATGCAAGCATTTGTTCTGCACTGCCGGACCTGCTCTGGACTCTGAGATCTCTTTTTGAGAACTTTATAAGATCATATATTTTCATATGTTTGCCAGGGGTGCCTCCTACTCGTTGAAGATTTGTAGAAGAAACATAATACCTGGGAAGTCAAAAGTGTGTTGGAAAAGAGATATGAAGAAGAGGGTGAGGAAGGGAAGGCAAAAGGGAGTTGAAGGTCCTTGGGCAAATATTCCTCTTTTTTTTTCTTTATCCTTATTTGCCCTGCTCTGAGTAAATGTCAGACTGTGCTGGGAGCTGGCAGGAACAGCTTATTATAAAAATCTGAACCAGAAGCATCTTGCCCCCTCTATGCCAGAATGCACCAGGAGTAAAGATGGAGACTATGCTGCAGTCATTTACATGTTGTGAGTCTTTGCCAAAGCAGTCTACATGACCATGAGCAGGGCAGAGGCTGTCCAGCTCTGAACCTGCATTTACAGCAGGCACTTGTGTCCCGTACGATGAAATGAATCATTACCACTGCAGCATGAAAGAACATAATCTGGCCCACTCCCAGCTATTCCCCTATGGGGACTGATTTGTGATCGCGTCTGAAGATAGACTGTGCATTCAATCAACAACGCAGCTTTCGGCTTTTCCGGCCACCCTGCTGAAAGGCTTGAGGGATACAAGAGATCAATAGAGATAAATTAATTACTACGCTGCCAAATGGGACTGCTGTGTGGCCAGAGTTACTATAGAAACACCAAACTGTATGGCAGGCCACAACATGATATTGAAGTTGATATCTGCACTGCTGCAAACGGGTCCAAGGGAAGTCTTGGAGTCCTGCGTGACAACCCATGATCATTTTCTGCTCCACTGACATTAAGAAATACCCACTGCTTTCATGCAGAGGAGAAGTGGCTTTCAGGAAAGAAAGAAAGAAAGAAAGGGATTATTTTCAGTAGAAACATTTTGATATTGAAGCAAATGAAGCAAAAATAATGCTGGATTTCCACAGAGCTTTGTGTCTCATTAATCTGAGTGCAACTCTTATGAATTCACAATAGGAAAGCAATTAAGACGAGACGTAAGCGAGACTGAAATAAGGGCAGATATGATGAGCTGCTGTGGCTCTTATCGCCGCCGTCCTCTCCCCCTCGGCTTGTTTCTACTCGCCCGCTGTGCTGGTCTGCGATACGCACTTCCTCCTGACACGCTCATCTGTGAAGAGTAGCAGTGTGCGGCTGCCCTGCTTGCCTGCGGGCTACATTTGCTACAACACTAATATCATCCAAGCAACCAATGAATTCCTAAAGAGCACAATCAAGGGAGAAGCAGCCCCTGCCGCTGACATGGCCCTGGCACTTGCCTCCCTTCCTGCTACTTACACAAGCAATATTCCAAGTTGTTGTTTTGCCTCCATCAAATGTTCCCATTAAAAGTGGCATTTCATCTAAATCAAGCCCCTGGGGTAGGAAGCAAGACAAATGGCAAAGGGAGGTGAGGGATGGGGGGAATTCTCACGTACAGTCACACGCACAGACTCAGAGTGTGTGCACGCCGGCCCGTGTGTACGCCTGCAGCCCCTAACTGACTCCATAATCATGGGGAGGGCCATTATTTGTAGCCATCAGAGCAACATCAAAGCAATTACATGTGTCTCTGCATTCAGTATGGTTATTAAGGCAAACAGCACAGCCATTTATCTGAGATGTGTAAACATCCCTTTCTCTCTCTCTGTCGACTCTCGTGCTGCCGGCGCCGCACCGCTGAAATGAACATTCACAACTGTACAAAAGCAAGGTGTGTGTTCGGGGGGTGTAATGTGTGCCAGCGAGGGGTGGGTGTGGGTGACTTCAGTGGGGCTCACAAGACATGCGAAAAAGGCTCCATTCTGCACTCACTGCATATGAATCATTGTTCACTTGTCACATTGCCACTGGAGCGAGAGACTGAGAGAGACACCAAAGAGCGGAGGAAATGAGTGCATGCAGGGAGGTAGGGGAATAGAATGAGCAACAGCTCTTGACCAAACACTCCTCTTTTAGTAGTCTGGGAAATATTCGTGCCCCTCAGGCATCAAGTCGCAGAGCTCGGCGGGACTTATCGAGGTCCAGGCTCTTTTAACAGTTTGAGAACATGTTGAACTCCCCCGGAGGCCTCACCACATTTCACACCAGAAATGAAAAACTAAGAAATAATATCAATACCGTACGGAGAGCCAGACACTTGTAAAAAGCAGTCTTGCCTTGAAGCGCAGAGGATGCATGTAAGGGCCGGCTTCTGCTATTTGCTCACGTTTGCTGAGTATCTGCCATATCTGAACAACTATAAAAACATTTAAGAAGAGTGGTCGACGCACTCTTTGCAACAAAAAATATATTACTTCTCTGTGCCAATCTGCTTGACTCGCTTGTTTCTAAACCCACACATTCTTTCTTAGGTTCATAAAAGTCTATGCCAGCATGCATTTGACAAAATACAGCACAAACAGTCAATGCGGGGTGCCAAATTCACCAAATAACACATTTTTAGAGTGTGAGAGGAACAAAACCACATGTGGGTAACTCATGTGGACCCAAGCAGAGAATATGAACCTAAACATGCATTATTTCACATTCGGCCTCTTGGGGGCAGCTGAGCTAGCCGAAAACACTGAAATAAACAGCAAACGGTTGCCTATTCTTAAATCTAGACAAACATTAATTCTTGGCCCTGTCTCTGGAAATATCGAGACCCATCACCTATCAGTCTGCCAACGATGAGCCTCTGGGGCCAATAGTTATTGGGTTCCTGTGTAGCTAATGGATATGACTTCCTTTTATGTGCAGATTTTGCAGTTCACTCAGCAAATCGATAGGCAAATATGGAGTAGGAGTTGAGAGAACGACTACAATTAGATTGTTTTACGATGAGTTTCTTAACTAATAAAAAGCCAAATTAACATCATAGCCGACGGGTTCAAAAATGGTATTTCTGTCAATGTGTACTAGTTATTTTGCTCTAGACAAGGACTGTTTACCGGCATACTCCCTTAAATAGGACTGGACAACTAGCAAATACCATAGTACTTCCAATCCCAACATCTTGTTCGATTGTAATTAACACAATCCCTGTCTCTTGTCCGGCTACCTGCTAAATAGGACTCCAATATGTACTCTTCCAACGACTAATGAATGCATCTGATTCAACACAAGCTACTAGATGCTACACTATGTTTTTCCAGCTAGTAGCTTAATTTGTCTGCCTGATGTTTGGTGCAGGGCTCTAATATATAGTATCTGACTGGAAGCAGAGGCGTGGGACTGAACCGAGTCAGTACAATTACAGCACGTCAAACCACAAAAAATATCTTAAGATTCTAGTTCTTTGGGAGTTCATCACTTTCCTATATTGTATGTTTAAGTGCTTGGATACACTTGGATAAAGTGATTCTGACTTTTTTTTCCTTAGTGTTAGCCGGAGCAGCTTTTTAAGACAGCCCTGTAGCCTTAAACTCAATCTTGATAAAAGCAGCTGACAAGGCTTCTACTCAACATATAAAATGGATCATATACTTTATATGAGTGGATCACTGCGTTGAGCAATCACAGTTGTGACAGTACGGTAGGTGACAGCGTTGTGTCTTTCTCAGTAACGTCGATCCTGAACACCCTTCTTGGAAACTATATAGACTGTGTGCAGAAGCAGTGGGGCGTTAATTTACACGTCTGCCATGACCTTTACATTCTACCTTAATGAGATTTTTATCGATTGACTTTCCTTGAGAAAATAAATCAATCGGAAACTCTATCAAAAATTGACACAACACCCTGAATGCATCAATGCTTCTGTCTCAGACAAGTCAATTGCAGGTATAATGAAACATCTTATAAAACAAGATGTGTGTGTGTGTGTGTGTGTGTGTGTGTGTGTGTGTGTGTGTGTGTGTGTGTGTGTGTGTGTGTGTGTGTGTGTGTGTGTGTGTGTGTGTGTGTGTGTGTACGCTCGAGAAAGGCAAGAGGAAGGCTGACCTCTTCACCCGTCGTGCACCAATTAACCTAATCTTCACATGGTTCATTACCGATTGAGCAGGATGAGGACGATCAATACGAGTACTTGTTTATTTTGTTTATTTATATCAACATTTATCTGAAGTTAGTCGCGGATAACTTCACTGAGAAAAGAGTTTGAGCCAAATTAAAAGGGAGGAAAACAAACTAATTAAAAACCAAGGTAAGGCAAAACGAAAGGTGAATCTAATTTTGTCAGATATTTCCAGCAGCGTGGAAAAAGTCAGCGGAAATGGAGGTTTAAGTGAAGAAGCTCTCTAATACCCCTTTGTTAATTAAAGGATGTGTCAGCATATTCGTAGATGACAGCGGCTATAAAATAAAATTCCCCTCATCAATTATTCTGTGATTTGTTTTATCTCCTCTGAATATGTTCCACAGTAGACAGTGAGCTAGTGGTATGCAGAGCTTGTATGTGTTTAAGTGCATGCACACGGACATCCTGGTGTATCACGGTATCCAACTGTGTGTGTGAGTGTCTGATTAGACAAACAAAGGAATATTTTGGAAGGCAAACGAGTGGGAGCTCGGCAATTAGGTGTTTCAATTCCACTGATTGGGAATGACAGGGGCAACACACTGTGTGAAGCCTCGCACACGCACACGCGCACACGCACACCAACACAAACACATACACACACACATTGGAGCTGCTTCATTTACTGCAATCCCAAATTGGATCTGATAAGCAATTAATGGTGTAATTGGGTGTTGGAGAGGTTGTCTTCTCCCTGGAGTCTCGCTGGTTCCACTGGGCGGTCGAGTGGAGAGGGAGGGATGTGTAACTGATAGTGCTGGGTCAATAGAAAAAAAACCTCTTTAAACTGTTCGCAAGCAGAGAAGTATAATGACACAAGACCAGAACAGGGCATCTGAACTAATCGAGGATTTAAATTGCAAATGAGAAAAAACTTCCTTCTCTGTCCTGTTCAGAGAAGTTTGCAGGTGGGGCAATTGTTGTTGCCCTAGAACCATTCAGAGCATCTGATTTGGAACCAAAAAAATGAACAAATGCCATTGTGTAAGGGAAGCATAGTCTGTGGCACTACTTAAAGTGGAAATAGAAACGTTTTTAATTGAACTTAACATTATGAAGTGCATGTAGATTGCACAACGTAATGGCCATAGAATAATGACACCATCAGAGTTTAGATAAGTTCCCTTTGAGCCTCGCTTTCACTCTGCAATTCGGTTAGTCCCCAGGTACTGTAAGATCTAGGCAAAATTAAGTGTGTAAACATTGTCCAAATTAAATAGGAAGAGGTCTGCACTTTTGATTCCATCGGTAGCTATCTGTATTTTACTATCCCCTTTAGCAGAACCGAAGGACGGTGGAAAACCCAAGTAAAGTTGGAAAACTAAATGTGCCTTGTATTATTGGTAGTTGCTATGCTCTAAGGAAAATGTTGTCGATGTTTTTGCATGAGCGGCTCCAATAATAATACCCCTTGTAAACGCTATGGGTGCAATCCATTTAGTCTTTAATTACAGTCCATTTACTTTTCAAATTTGTCTGGTTTAAAAATGTTTGGAAAGGGAATCATCTTGTTTTGTGATGACTGTGTAGTCATTCACTTTTTTCAATCCGTTGAAGGTACAAAAATTATACTTCCTGTACCTTAGAATTCCTGCACCTTACATCACTAGATATTACACGGAGGAACATGACAACCAGTGCAACCATCGGGCTCATTGATGCGTTTTTTTAATAGTTTTTAAATTGTTCAGCTCTACGTTACAAAGGAATGAGCCTTGGCTTTTCAGACAGCACTTGTTGTTAGTACACATGTATTCTTGTTTTTGTTCTTTTCATGGCGTTTGTCGACAATGAGAAAAATAGGTCTCGTCCTTCAATACTGAAAATGCTTCTAAAACTAAACAAAAACAACTATGGTGAATAAAGAATGTGTTTCTTCCAAATGTTCTCTGTTTACAATCACGACAATAAAACCAAAGTGCTTTTAAAAAAAGAAGCTGTCAGTCACAGGAGTCTTTCAGAAATATGGCAATAATCAAATCAGTTCCCCTCTGCCTCTGTGTCATGGCCGCCACATAAGAGCAAGTGATTGATGAACGGCGCGCCCCAACATGCCCAGCAGCACCGGGCTGTACATTCATCCCCCGGCATTCTTAATGGAATTGACCTTGTACTAACCCCACCCAGTCTTTCACATTTGTTTTGCTTTATTACTCCTGCCCCCACCTCCTCTAATCCTCCAGAAAAACTGAATTCTCAAAATAGGAAAAACAATAAGAAATGACTTAAACCACAGATGTTGCCCCCTGCTGCAGCCGTGCTGTGTTTCAATGAGTCAGCAGAATTATAAATGCACAGTTCATTATTAAACTATCCACAGTCCCAGGCACTGTTCCATCAGCTCTTCACATGCTCTTTTCCTGGCTCTCTTTCTCAATGTAAAAGGTGCTATATCTTCGCATATTAAACACACACTTTGACACGAATGCTGAAGCCCATATTATATGATATATGGACCCATGTGTAGACCCACATGAAGATGGAGTGGTTGAATTCAATTCATATAGGACACTGAACCTCCTGCAGGAACACACAAGAACAAGTATTTTTGATATTGTTTTGTTGTGTGTGTATACATTTCAGTTGGTACTGTCAGATAAACCATACAGAAAGTACGAGACAAAAGTGAGATAACAAAAAATGTTGCCTATAATGGAAAAGTCATGCAATGCCACTAGTACATAGTACGCACAGTATATAGTAAATGTGTTGCTGTTGGGATTTGTGAAATGACTACATGTAACTGTGATTGCTCTATTAGACGTCGTCATGGCATTTATCTTTCCAACAAAACCCGCGGCACAACATATTGATCAAAGAGCTGCAGATCCTGCTCAATCCAATACCCGGATATGTGGTAACGATCTTGTTATGAAACTGCTTCCTGGCTGGGATTCCTGACTTCCAATAGCTGTAACAAGCAGAAAGGCCACACTGCATTAAGTCTATCCTTTTTTCTGATTGACATTTTCTGGAGGAGGTGTCCACAGGAACAGAAACATGATGATACTTGATGTGCAGAGCAAAATCCCTAGCCTGTGGCATGTCAACCGTGTTTCCCTGGAGAACGGAGGAGAGGGAAGTCTAGACTGGCCCTCAGAGAGAAGGAACGAGGGAGCAAGAAACATGAGAGACAGAGAAGGAGAGTTGCCGGGTGAGTGTGGAGCTGCTTTCCGGCGGAGATATTTGACCACGATGCTGCGATGCCTTGATGTCCTCTATGCAAGCTTTTTTTCTATAGTATTCCCCGCCGCATGTTTTCTGTAAGCTGAAACGCCCACAGGTGTGCTGCCTGCATGTTAAGCATACACACTAGGACATCTTCAAAGCTCTACTCAATTTGCCTTTCACATCACAAAATGTAACAAAATATCTCCCCAGGAGAGCTCTGTGAGCTTGTATTACACCGGCAGCAACAGCAGAGAGATGCTGAGCTTAGGAGTGGGAGAAAACATATCCAAATGTGATTTTGAAAGGATGAATATATATTTGGCTGTTTTGCGTTGTTAAAAATCCTTCATATCCGTCGCAGTGACTAGAGATGGATAACGTAACAAAACGCACCAGACAACATTTTAGGTGTACAATCTAAACAGAAACACAATTTGATTTGGGGATATGCTTGCCCTGGATTTGACCTCACAGGCAGCCCCCAGCCATAGCAATCTAACTGTTAGGTTCTGATATTAGTCTCAGAGGTTAAGTTGAGTAACCTAGGGCAACAAATACACACATATTTCTGTTAGCAAGAACGCTCAGTGACCTAAGGTCTTATTGGTTTTTCTCTCTGTGCCCTTTTCCTCTTATCAGACTAGATTGGATTGTCTCCGTTGGCATTTTCTAGACTCTAAATATTGTATTACTCCGCCAATACGTTTATGTTTTTAGTTTGGTCTGTTTTGACAGACTGTGAGCATTTTAACGGAAAAAAGCCTACCCTGATTTTCATTCAACTTAGTGGAAGGAGGTAGCATTGGCCAACGAAGGAATCTTTAAGTGTTGGCATGGATCCAAATCAGAGGGAAGATACACGCATTACTTTATACTAATGGAAAATCATTGGCAGAGGTGAGAGCCATCCCATTATCCTTATAGTTCTAAATTCATTTACACTCAATTTACACTGATCAATTAAGGAGATGCGTCACGGTGCATAATATCACTTTATTACAGTGCGATCTACTAATAAGATGCCAGGTATTTAATATGATATTAATTAAGGTAGAACTTCCTTATATCCACTTTATAGTATGCTGTTGTACACAAAGGCAGGTTGCTCATCTGAATTTGCAGGTGTATTCAGGGGAAATTGACAGGAAGGATTTGGGGAAGATTCAAAGCCACGATGTCATGCGTACACAGCAAGCATTTAATCCCTCTGAGCAACCGGGTCCCTTCCTTCCTCCGCTCTCTGATAATAGTTTAATTTGAGGTAGGAATGCTGATGAGGTATCCCACTGAGGAGGATCTGAGGATAAGACACCACCTGCTCACATGGCACTGATGCCCAGCTTCCCTTCTTTTATCCTACATGTTCCCTTCTCTCTCTGTTCTTCTCTCTTTTAAGTCCCATCATAGATTTGCAGAAGCCTCCTACTTTTTCCCGCATTTCTCTCTGCTTATCTTTTTTTCAACATCTCTGTTTGCCTGTCTCTTGCCCTGCCCATCTGCCTCCTACTTTATTCTTCTCTCTGCATAACCCTTCTCCCTCTCCTCGTTCTCCTTGTTTACCAGCTTCTCCTTCAGACCAGACATCTGAGCCAACAATCAATGCCATTTCATTCCGGTGAGGGAACAAATGGAATTCCAGCTGAGAGCGTGGCAGCAGGCGGCGAACAAAGGCTTTTCTGTGAAGCCTCTCCCCTCAGTCTGCAGCAGAGACCCCAGCCTGCACCAGGTCCCTATCACCTCCTCACACAAACATCTACACAGGCCCATTGTACATGGAGGCACACCGTGACATTTACAGAATGTGGAGCGGTACACGCTAGTTACCTGGAGAAGAATGGATGTGGTAGATAGAGATTGTGTTGTCCAAATATCACTGCACATGGTTAAATATTAAATCTCAAATTCTCTCGGTTATTACTTTGTTGATGGTAAATAAATATGTTTCATATTCTGTAAGGGCTACGATTAACAATTATTAAAGGGGCCCTTTTATGCTAATGTTCGGGTTTATATTTGTATATTGTGCCTCTACAGTGTTTACATGCTTTCAAAAGCAGTGTTTGGTGCTCCAACTTCTGGCTCCCCTCAAAGTTCCCATGAAGCCCTCTGTATCGCGAACGTCAGCGGGGGGGGGGGGGGGGGTGGAGTGCTGAGCTTCGTGACCACAGAGCGTGTGAACGTTGTGATCTGCTGTACAACCCGACGTTAACGGCAGCCTTGACTGTGCACACGGAAACCGACTCTGTCGTCCGGTGATCTAACCGCCTTCTGGAAAAGTTACGTCGTTACGCAAATGCGCTTTGTGACAAGTGACGGTACGCATTTCAGATTGTTGCCGCGCATGCGTACCTGCGTACCACTTATGTGCACCCCTGACTATCATATATTATCTTATCTTAAAGGGGACCTATCATGCAAAATGCACGTTTTGATGTCTTTTATACATAAATATGTGTCCCTCCCCGGTGTGTCGGGGAACTCACGCAGCATCAGAAAATAAAACCCTCTCTCTTTTCCTCTGTACCCAAATCTCTAAAAATGGCGGTACAACGGAGCTGATCCAGATTTGCGTCCGATATGACGTAATATCGGCATTGCAGACCCACAGCATTATCAGAAACGTTGCTATCAGAAACAATGCCCGACTGTTTTGGACATAATATGGTCGGTGTTTACATTAGCTCAGAGCTAACCTGTACTGGAGAGCATGTGTGTGAAGAAGCAGGAAATAAAAAGGAACTCACCTTGTGGTATAACCGGCAAGAAAGAAAGCCTTTGAGCTCCATACTGCTTCAGAAATCATCCTTGGTAATCCATGATATGGCGTTTCATCACGGCAGTATCTGCCGGTAGAATCTCCCGCATGAGCAGGCATAAGCCCCGCCCCTCTTTTTTAGCAAACACTTTTTTTTTTTTTTTTAAAGCTTTATACCCAAAATCAGCACTTTTGAAACAGGGAGTGAAATAGAGGGATATGAGGCATGGCTAGAATGGGTGATCTGTTTGGTATTTTGAGCAAAACACTTATATATATATATATTTCTATATATCTGAGACCTATGCTATTGCCTAAGAATAGCACGATAGGTGACCTTTAAGGCTTTATTTTTCTCATACTGCCTTTGCTGCAGCACTAGTAAACTGCGTAGAGATGTCCCACCCCTTAGCCCTTAGTTGGAGCAGTAGCCAATAGAAGCATGACCGTTACATACATTTCTTTAAAGACTGCAGAAATTCATTATTGACCTTCATCTGAACTGTAATAAGCTCCATCTTCTAAATAAGATAATGTGATATGACTGAAAAGCTCAAGATCTTGCTATGTGAATGATCTTGTGGTGAGATAATGACCTCAACAGCTGTTTCAATACGTCAATACAGAACTTCAAGTATACATTTCTTGTTTCGAGTTACAGAAACTCAGACAATGTGATGCTATTGGCCTCTCACATAGCCATATGGTCTTGAAAAGCCATTAGAGTTCTGAGAGAAATAAAAATAAAAAGCAGGGATGATAAGAGCATTGATGTCCTGTAGCAATCGATTGGCTGTTAGCCTGAATGGACCTCCTCCAGCGATTGCCCCAGCATCAAATCTCTGACTTTTTATTATCTCCTTGACTTTAATAGTGTGTCCCTTTGTGAAGCAACATCAACCGCCTTTTGTACACTCTGTTCTCCGTGAAGCAACCTTGTCGTGGTTATGCCTAATCTAACTTTATCGGTTTGAGGAATAGATAACTGCTTTTGTTGAATTTCTCTAGTACTCTGGAGGAAAGTACACCATAGCACAGCTGTAAAAAGAGCAGTGTGGAAACCAAACGGCAACGACCTTTTACCTGCTAAGAGGTAGATTTCAGAGAATATGTACAAAATTATTGTATTATGTTACTTTGTCTGATAATTACTAGCACTGCCTTTTGCTGAGGCGTAACTATTTAATCTCTGGGATAAGATGTAGGGTCACTGAAATCCTTTTTAAAGACGAACGAACATTTTAAAAACATGTATTTTCTGCATGCAGGGATTTCTGCTGTGTCCACCTGGAGCTGCGGCTGTCAGTGATGGTTCTGCGAGTCGGTGCGATTGACTCGCCTGTCTCTCTGCCTGACAATGGGAGATCAGAGTTGATAAAATAACATATTAATAACTGCCTCCCTGACTCAAAGCTCCAATATGTGTTTCATTAAAAACAAAACCGAGACGTGCCAACCAGAAATAGCACTAAATCGAAGGAGGCGATAGGAGAATATGCCTGACAGAAACAGTGTGTTACAGCTCAGTGTGATCACAAGATAGGAGAAAATATTCTGCGGCGTGATTAGACTTCATGTCAAATAACACATTCTTTTAAACTTTCACACTGGGTTGATTGTGCGATTTATTAAGAACATACACTTTTAAAGACAATTTTAAACATAGAAATATATAAATACGCTGGAAAATAATTGGTAATTTGGAACAATATTAATTGGTAAGTAAGAATGAAGAGTCTTGGTTGAAAAGACCTCTGGTCTCCAATATCAAGACGATCTTTTGTACCCCCTCAAATTTGGAGTTTTCTTCTTTTCTGTGTTTTATATTATTATATCTTTTGGGTTTGGACTGACACAGGAAGACCTTTTAAGACATCAGCACATACTTCATGCAATTTGGATAGAAATGTTTTCCCAATTCTTTGGACATTTTATTATTTATGAATTAATCTTTTCTGAATCATTATTGAAATGTAGCTTTAATTTATGCAGCAATTTCGTATTTCTTTATTAGTGTTAAAGTTTTGACACAATTTCATCATTAACCAACATTTCTTGAACAACAACGGACCCGGATGCGCCATGAAGTTATTTTGGCATATTGGTCACACTTGTTCCTCACTCACACTGATCCAAAGTAGTGGTTTTCTTGTAGAATAATCATTGAAAAATGTGCATTGCTTTAGCTGCTGTACATGTATTTAACCCCCTCTGTTGAAGTACAAACTATATATAAAAAAAAGATGCTTTGACAACCTACAACAGGTCGGTTCTACAAAGCATCACTTATTGTCCCTTAGCAACTTGCCAACTCAGCTTTAATTACTCCTAATTAAATGCAATCATGTCAAAAAATGTGTCAAAGAAACAATGCAGATCAAATAGAAATATGTTGGATAAAGCACTGGTGTGACTAACTAGTGTTAGCTTGCCAGCTACATAACTTTTCCAACAACAAATCGCTACGTTACCAAGCTTCTAGCAACCCTTATTTCACTTTGACACAGGATAATGTATGTACCAAAGCCTGATGTAAACAGGTCTTTAGTCATTTAAACAAGAAATCAATAAACATGCTAGAAAACACATCATGTTGCTTTTCAAAACGTCAGCACTCAATGACTACTACGCACAGTCCACATCCCCCCCTAGCCTCTACTACTGCACCTCACTATCTGCCAGCTGCATGGGGCTCCCTTAGGCATCGCCCTGCCTGGATGTCTGGCCAGCTGTGGCTATTCCCCTCAGCAAAAAGAGAAACAGTGGGGGAGAGATAGGGATAAAAGAGGCAGAGGGAGAAGGGAGTTAAAGAGAGAGGGAGAGTGACTGACCAGCTGTGAGAAGCTATTTCCCTCTCTTGTAACCCTGCACAATCTATCGAGAGTAAACCCATAAAATAAGAGGTTGGACACACCTGAACACAACATGTGCACACACTCACACGTGACACATTCACAACACAGGAGAGTGCCTTGTGATACAACAATTGAACAGTTCCGAGATGCCCGATGTGGCTGAATAAGCACAGTGAGCTCGGCGGTACTCGGTGGAATTATTAATGAATGCACTGACATTTATTTTAATCGCCATGCCCGGGTAGATGCTGTCGAGCACCGTGGGAGGTGTGAGAGAGAAAAAAAGTGGTAACAGATAATGAAAAACATAATGCATCAGCATACGGTGTGTTGTGCAAAGGATGGCAGAAAAAAGTCGGTGATCCCCGAGGGAAAATTCAGCTCCATGCTAGAGCCCAGGAGGTCCGGCTAACATTAACACACATTACACGCTAGGCCAGACTTCCAGCAGGACACCCATCACATGCTGTTAGCATCCCTGCTCCTCTTACAATTTATAATCAGCTGGACTGTAGGGTTTAGGACTAGCTCTATGTCAACATAAAGCTGGTTATTTTTTATTTATGCAGCTGGATGAATACATTTAGGCTCACATAAAAGAGATTTAAATCGCTATAGGCGGTAAGCACATTTTCATTTCCTTTCTGGCTTTTTCTACCGCATATATGTCAGCAGCATTGCGGAGACATCATTAATAAAAGCTTTTTAATGGCAAATGTTTCAAATATTTGCATAACATATTACAATGGCTGTGGATTAATCCGCCCCTTGATTTAAATTAGTCACATTTAGGGATTCAATTAAATCACCATCGCTTTGCAAGTTGCAGTAAGTGCAATCAACAAGGGGAATGGAAAATTATGTTTCCTTTAACAAAATTAGCATATTTCATTGGCACTGCTAATGCATTCAGCGCCTTGGCAAAGGATGTGCTTACTCGCCTCCAACTGCGAGACACAGCAGAGAAAAACTGTGCGACACTTCTTTGTGTTTTCTAGATGTGATTTTTTATTGAGAATACATCATCCAAACACATATATTGACCTGTAATTTTGTAAGTATGTCCAATAATATGAGATGTTGCCACTTCCTGTGTGATGAATTTATGGTGAGATTTAGCTGTGACCTTTACCTCCTTCACACGTACATGTGCTAGAAGGGCACACGAATAAACAAGTGTGCACGTAAAGACATCTGTGACTCATGTGTAAGTGATAGGGCAGTGTGTCATGCCTTGGAAAGCTCTGGCACGTTTTCCATAAGCTTTTAAATACGCAGTAATGGTGACAGGCGAGCCAAAAAGGTTGTCATGTCTCTGTCAAAACCAATTAAAATCCTCATTCCTTGAGTGCGCAGACTTAAAGCATCCTCAATCACCAGCACCACACCTGTGCCTCTGATACGCCTGTAAGCCGCACAGTCGTTTAAACTGCGCCCATCCCAAAACTTTCTCCCTCCTCTCATCTCACCTCTCCCTGTCAGCTGGAGTCCACTCTGCGCTAACATCCCCATCCACAAAGCCCCCTACTCACTGTACAGTACTCCATAGACAGCCCAGCTGACATTAAGGCAGATGGATTTTCTCTCAATCCGCTTAAGACATCAGACGCTGAGTGACTTTGTTCCATTTTTTTAAGAAGCATTTTAATACTGCTGCTTTCATGTCTGAGTGCCTTCCCACTGCTACAGATATTGAGTAGGAAGACTTGACAGGCAGTCTGACATTGTCGAATGAGAAGCAGTGAAGCGCCTCTAAGCCCCGCCTACCTACTTCAGCTTGATGGTCCTAGTGTCAAAATGATATCTGGTGAAGGGTTTCTATAGAGTGGGGAGGCTGGATGTGTAGTATAGATGTAGAAGAAATCAATCATATTAGGTCTGAAGTCTAATTTAAAGAGGCAAAAGACACGTTTTTACTTTTATTATGAGGTAATGCTAATTCCGGAACGTTATTGGGTTTTCCAACGTTTTACTTGTGGCCCCTTACACAAAAGAAGAGCTCTGTGAAGGGCCACTACATACATATATTTATTTGATATACATATATGTATGTCCCTGTATTTTTATATTATTACTGCATAAAGTACATACATATGTTTATTTGATATACATATATTTATGTCCCTGTATTTTTATATTATTAATGCATACAGTCTTTATTCTACTTTACATTAACACATGTTATATTTAGTTTTTAATTTTAAATATGAAAAGGTTCACTTGCCTTCATTTTACTGGTGTCACTTGCACTATTTTTCTTATTTTTAAGTATTTTGTATGTTGCATCGTTGGAGGATCCTGGGAATTAATATTCATTTTCATTGCCAACAACTGCTCTGTAGCTGATAAAGCTGTTGTGATAATGAAAAAAATGCTTTTTAAATCTTGAGTCTGGTTGAGTCATTTCCTCGTTAATATTATGTGATGGTTTGAAATTCGAGACCAAGAGAAAGTTAACTGTTCAAACATACAGTATATAAAGAAAGACTCCAAGGGAATTAAAAGAAGTCGGTGAAGCAGAACATTGTTTTTCTTCTCCTCGACTCCATCAATGATTATTCTACTCCTCAGATTTATCCTGCGATCCAAGGTCAGAACCCACTAATCTAGATGACCCACCACCACCACGTCCAGGAGCGGTTTCCTGCTCACTTGGATGCTTTTCAAAATCCAATATTTGAATGAGGTTTGTATTCACCCAAGGGAGCCATTCTGTATGTTAACTATGCTGAAAAGTTAATGGAAAAAAAATCTCCCCGAGCAGTTTGTGGTGGTGAAATTCACAAAAGGCTCCTCTTCACTCCTCAAACCTTATCTGTCCAGACAAAAAGGGACTTTCTCTTCTCTTCCAGAACTTGAATTTCTTCCCACAGAGAGGCCAGCAAATCCAAACTTGTCACTTTCTGAGTTTTATTTTCATTTGGAAGGAGGAAGGAGAGAGTCGGAGTGGAGATATGGGAGGCCAGGGACGAGGCAGTTTGTCTGAACTGAATGTGTTTTCGGTGTTATCACTGAGTGGCTGAGTTCCTCTGTTGGCCTGATAACACACTGCCTCTCTCCTTCCCTTTCTCACTGTCTGCCAGAATAGCTGTCATTCCGTGTCAACACAGCTCAGCTTCATAGTGAACAAAAGTCAAACGCTATCCCCGATGCATGGTCAGAGGTCATGTCTGCTGCACCATCTTCTCTACAGCGACCATGCGGTGGAAATTCTCCAAGGTTATGAGCACTGTGGTAAACTCAGTGTGACACAGCCATACGGTTTAAACCCTACGTGAAAACTGAATATCTTACAGTGGTTGCTAGAATCACTGGTGGAAATGAAACCCCCCTGAGGGAAGGGGCACACCATGACATCTCCATTACTTCAATTCATGTAACATGGGCTTGAAGCGCATAGAGTGATGTATAACCCTGGCATGCAACATTCACCACTCTGTGTGACAGCTGCAAATCACAGGCATGGCTTAAACAAATCTGACCTTTACAGGTAATCATAATTCCTCAAAATATGAGAAAATTTAGGAAAAAAGGAGAACAAAAACAGAGGAAAGGGTTAACGTTGTCTTTAGCTTTGTAGCTCCTCCTTGTAGTGAGAGCCCAAGATGAAATGCAGGGCATAATGCAGGGATTAGGCTCGTAATCAATCAAATAGATTAGAAGCGGTGACAACAGCGCAGGCAGCCGTACCACATAGGGTCTGCAGTCAGTCCGCAGGAAGTGTTGAGTGTTTTGGCTACAGAAGGGGGTCTGCAGGAGAGCAGCAACACCGCAGTCAGTCCCACGTCGTAAATCATGCTCCCTGCTTCTTTGGATTTAAATCGAGCTCCTCTTTTGGGCCTTGACTGGGTCCCTGGGCTTATTAAAGTCTCACACTGGGAGAATAACCAAGCTTGCTATTCATCAGAAAGGCCTTAAAAAAGAAATCCAGGCCAGAAACTTTTCATTTGGATTATCCACTTAGGTGTGTCCTCTTACACAATCCACAAGAAACCAGTGCACATTTGCAGCAATGCACACTGTGGAAAAATCACACTTTCATAAATGTCATATGAGAAGTCAAAGGTGTCATTGCGGTAAAACATTCAGGTGAAAAGATGTAGCCTCACACCTCAACATCATGTGATAGGACCAAGTTGTGCGTTTTTGCCCTACGAAAGAAAAAAGTGTAATCAATGAAGACACCAACATAAACTGAAATGTGTGGCAAACAATTACCAGGCTAATAAAAGCAGACAGGCAGCGGCAAGAACATTTTTAGCGAGCAATTAGTGCTCACACTACACCTCCACACGTTCGCCGTCTATTGCGAGTAACAACAAAAGATTGAGGCAGAAGCTCAGAGGGAAAATAACTACAACTATCTGCACAGTGAATAGCATGGACACTAAACCTCCACAAGCCCCGGCTTTAAAACGTATGGTGCTCTACAAAGCCAATCCTATTTGAACAGCTGCTCTTTTTTCAGATCAATACAGATGGTGCTCTTAAAAAATCCAATGGTCGCATAAAGACACAGTGGGGGGCTCTTTAACTCGGGGGCATTTCTTGAAAATGTTACTGGAGAGGCACATTACCCTGTCCTGCATGCTTAGGATAGCTCCACTCTACTCAATGTGTCACTGGCAGTCAGAGATAACTCTCTGGGAGCACATCTATCATGTCACACAGCTATTTTACATCCGATTACCCTTCCACTCTGCTGCTTTTTTCTAATTCATTATGATTTCAGAGTGTGGGGTGGTGGGTGATTGGCCGATACATTAAGCCATAAAGCTCGACAGGGTTTGACGGTAACGTGGGAAATTGCGGGCTATTTATTAGCAGGAAAATCCAATAGCCTTAGATATCCGATAGCTTATCATGTACCGGTAGATGCAGCAACTAGGTTTACCCCGGTGAGAACGCTTGTGGTCATACATAAACACTGGCAGCCTTTCATTACTGACGCTGGCTTAAGCCTGATTCTGCCCTGTCAGCGAAGCCCAGAGGACGACTCTCTGCAGTCTCAGTAATAGCAGAGGAACAGAGGACTCAGAGATCATAAGAAATGTACTTGGTTGGGGTGTCTGTCTTGACGCCTAATTGTTGACTCAATATTATTATGAGACTGATTCCAACCAGTTGTAACTAGATCAGCTCGCAGTATAACCAAGGTGCAACCTCCTGGTCTCAAAAGTGAAGCCAAGTTCTGTAAACCTGCATTATTTCTAATGGCCAGCAGGGGGTCTCCACTGGTTGCAAAAAGAACTCCAGTTTCATTGAGTGCTATAAGAAAATGTACTATTGTTCACTTGATTCATTAGCCAAGTAAACATGTTCCCTATAACTCCATTAGGGCTGCCTTCTCTTAGTGAAATAGTCGGCAAATTGGTCGTTTAGGTATTAGTAAAATAAGGTGTCTTCTGATGGGCGAGGTGACGACCTTAATGCCAAACTCAAGGCTTCAAAACCGTAGTCCACAGACGTCACAGTGACGATGTCCACTTCTTAGAGTCTATGTTAACTACGTCACTAAGCAGCGTAACTACTATGTATCTCTTGCTCCATCTCTACCTGTGTGTAATAATAAAATCAGTTATATCAACCAAAATGTTTTGACCTTGTTCATCTCTATCTTATACCGTTTTGTATTTATTGCCCAATAGCGATTAGAAATACCCAGGAGTCCTTATCATCACACCGCAGAGCACATCATATAGGAGGGAACACAATAAACCCTCAAGATCAAATCCCCTGATGACTAATCTCAACATGATTTTAACAACCGCGCACTGTCTGCCGAGATATTGTGCTGAATAGAGCTGTTTCTTAATGTGTAAGGGCCTATTGATGCTGCTCACATTGATTTCTCCTGTCTATTTATTTCTCCTTCATGCAGAGTCTCCTCCAGCCCAACCTGCGCCGGCTGATAAACACAGGGCGTCGATGCGGACCGAGGTGTTGGGATTAGGCAGGGACATCCTTCAAAAAGGTCTCTGTCTTGTTCACAGGGGAAGGGTCAACGGGGACGGCTGAGCGCGCCCTGAATGTTAGCCGAGGTGACAGGTGAGGAGTGGCAGGCGATAAGCCCACCATGGGAAGGGCACCCATGCTGCTGTTTTGTCAGAGATAATGAGTTCAAAGGCAGGCCAAAGGTCAAACAAGAGACATGCGTGTGCGTGGATGCAGTGTTAATCACAGTCCCACACACAAATAAGTCACCGGCTGGAGGCAGAACACCACAACAGAAAGGTCTCTTAATTGCATTTCAAACAGAAATATGGAATCACACAAAGAAGGTGGCCTTGCCCATTTATCCTGAGAATATTTTACAGCAGGTGCATAACGTATAAGCGACCGAAAATAGCAGATCAGGACTAGGTTTCTTAATAGTATACTGAAAGAATGCATCCATGCAGCTAATATACAGCTACTAAACAGCTTGATACAGTTTTGATAAATGAAAATCGACTGCAATGAAAATGTATTTGCAAATCATTTAAGTCGTTGTTAAATTGTGCTGAAATTATTATTATTATCCAAAAACTAAAAACAACCAGCAGAGAGAAACTCAGGGGCTTCTTCTGAATACAAAGTCAACCCAAAAAGACATATATCTAGCCTTGAAAGCATTTTTGTGACTATATCAAATACTGCTGTTTGGTTATTTTGGCTAATAGTTGACATGACAACTCTGTAAAACTGTGAGTAGGGTTTAATGAGCACGTTGCACATTTTGCAATGACTCATTCAGAAGGATTTCAACCCTTATGTCTAAATATAAATGTCGAATAAGCGCTAACAAAAACTAATACATTTTTAATTGAAATTCCAAAATGCAATATCGAAACTGCAATAAGCGCAATATTTAATCAAGTCAAACTTTGTGAAACCTCAAAAATGAAGTGTTAGGAAGCTGCAGAGAAGTCAAACAAACAGAACTCTACAGACTTAATCAGAAATACTTGTTTGGTGCAGATACTCTTGAAAATGTAATAAATGTTTCAATGATCATTTGAATAATATTTAAAAGATCATAATTCCCTTTAATATTGCAAATCAAATAGCAATTGCAATATCAGTCAGAATAATATCAGTTAATTTTTTTTTTTTTCAAATCTTGCAGCCCTATGTAGAAATCTTGTAAAGCTGCACCATGATATTGTTTTCAGGCCATTCACGTGTACAAAAAACACTGTTACGCACGTGCTCTGTGGCCAAAATGTGTTGAAGCCTGAAAAAACCCTTCAGACACATTCACTGGGAGTATACGGGAACACAGTATCCATCTCCCCGAAAACAAGCGAAGAGTATCCGTCACGGACATCCGGCCCATTAAACTGATTGAACTGAGCTGATGTAACTGGCCATCCTTAAAGGCCACTCGACAGGGAGGCCTTAAATAACACTGCTGATACTGTACTTCTCTTGTTCATAATGTATTCATGGTGCTCCTCTTCACTCCACGCTTCTCCAGCAGAACGCTTGTCTCTCCAGTCAACAAAATCGCAAAAATGAGTATAGAATTGGAGGGAGGAAACCCTCTGTAATGGTCACACATGCAGAGCACGCAGCACACACAGTGACATGTGTTCTCTGCTTTTAACCCATCATAGTACCAGGAGTCTAGTACCAGGAGCAGTGGGCAGCTATTGTACAGCGCCCGGGGAGCAATGGGAGTGAGGGGGGAAGGGGGGTGTCCGGTGCCTTGCTCAAGGGCACCACGGCAGGGCAGGAGGTGAACTGGGACCTCTCCAAGTAGCAGTCCACACTGCATATTTTAGGTCTGGTCGGGGACTTGAACCGGCGACCCTACAGCTCCCAGTCCAAGCCCCTACTGACTGAGCCACTGCCGAGTTCGCACCAGTACTTGTATCTACTTTCTGCTTTGAAAGACCTAGCTGTGACCCAATTCTATTTACCATCCCTGTTAGTACGGCCAGCTGGACGAGAGGGAAGTAAAGTGTATAGTATTTCAAAACACGCTCTTCAGACATCAATGCAGGGGTATAATGCAGTATGCCAATTTGCTAGTGTCTTTCAATTAAGGTGCGTGGACATGGTGAGGCCGGCTGCTTGACAGGCCAGTAATTATAGATGCTCCATTTGAGCTATCACTCGCAGGTAATGGCAGAGCTGTCACACTCACAGCTCTGATGATACACACATTCATCAACACAACTGTCTGGGATCTCACTACACACAACTTTGTCCCTCGCACAATACGGCTGAACTATAACATGCAAATGGGAAAGTCAGCGTGAAGAGAAAAAGCCGTTTGAAGCCGACAAAATAATTTGCATGTGCCAAATAATTGATCACACATCTGGACAGTGTGGTATGCAGTTAGTGACAGATGCTATTGTGATTTTTTTACTCCAAACTTGATTTTGACAGATGTGTTACACCTTATCTAAGAATGGTTCTAATCAGCCACGAGGACCATTAACACTCCACATAGAAACTGTCAGAAAAAAATGCAAAGCAGATGTTTCCACATCTACTACAGTGCTGCCAAATAGACAGTTTGCATGAGTTACTTGATCATTTTCCCGTAGAGTGCGCACTTATCATTCAAAGGGATAATAAAATGTTTCCACTGTTGAAGTGGTCATAGCTTTTATGGGGTTATTCAGACAATAGTTGACATGTTGGACGGGGTAATAGAGTCTTTGAGTAAATGGAAGAGAATAATGCATCCTCTGCTGCAGTGCAGTAGCTCAAGCAGTGTGGTATAGACAGCAAACATGTTTGATGGGGACAAAAGTCAGTATTTTGGAAAGAACGCAGCAATATAGTTTATTTTTTCCCCCTCAGCAAAATGACTAGAGCGAAATGTGATGAATTCAGCCTAAGATGGATGTCTCCTCAGAACGAAGACTCCTCTGCTCCGCTCTACTTTCACAACCAATATTCGAGCACCACCACACCTACTATCTAACCCTAAAAATACAAAAAGGGGGGGAGGGTTGAGAAATGAAAAATCTGTGAGAGTCGGAGATGCTTGTCCCAGCGGAATCAGAGGCACTTTAGAGCATCAAACAGTAGAGGTGATTCTCACACCCGGGCAATTTGAGAACAATCAGTGCAGATTGCCGAGGTGCTCTCTCTAGCAAGACCCAGGCAGTGCTACCATTGTTTATGTCAGCGGCACTTAACATGGTGCTATAGAGCTCTTAGGAGGACAGGAAAGTAAATGCAGGCCCGTCATGGATGAACTCGGATGGAGAACAGGCGGAGAGCAGAACAGGGTTGAATAATTCCAACAAAACAAACACCTTTTGTCCACATATTAAAATTTGACCACAGAGGTTTTGGTCGATTGCCTCAATGATGTGCTCTGTTGCCCGTGTTCCCAACCCCTCTCAACACTTCAGTTTCCAGAGAGCCGCTCCTCGAGTAATCCATCACGATCAATCAAAACACAAATAGCTATTTGACGTCACACCAAAAGCCAATAAGCTGTTAAGGCACTGTATAACAAACAGAGGCTTCACATTTAGCACCGCATACAGAGATCTATATTCTTATCGTCAAAAAATATCAAACATAGTGTTTTATTACAACCAATGGGTTATTTCCTACATCAAGTAGGCCCTGAACTCATCACATATGTGGAAAGAGGCCAGGGCCATGGGGAGTAGACGGAGAGGAAGCTTTCTCTATCTCCCAATACCTCATTTTGAACACTGACCAGGGCATTAGAAGCTGTCAGACTGAGTTTAACTCGGGCAGGTGTCCATTCACGCAGCACAGGATACTTCATTTCATCCATGAGTGAATGGGCACCGGCAGAAAAAACCTTACTGGCAGAGGGGAGAGAGGTTCACAGCTGAGGAGATGGAGCTCTGTGTGTGTGTGTGTGTGTGTGTGTGTGTGTGTGTGTGTGTGTGTGTGTGTGTGTGTGTGTGTGTGTGTGTGTGTGTGTGTGTGTGTGTGTGTGTGTGTGTGTGTGTGTGGTGGGCTAAGACACATCTTTTTCTGTGGAAAGAAACCCTCTAGGATGAGGTTGAAGGTTAGTGTCTGGTCTTTGATTTTGAGTCAGCTGTGGACCAGGGAGCTAAATGGCCACATAAAGCCCCGGGCAGGCCTGCAGACGTGATTGCATATATGTATATTTCTGTATGTATTAAACCACAGACGAACTCCTCACGGCTCTGATCCCTGATTATGTCTCAGAATCCCTCTCCTTTTGAACACTCAAGTGCTCTAAAGCTTCAGTAAGTAGGATTATATAAGAAGCAAGCACTTGAAGAGAAAAAAAACCATTCAGTAAATTTAAAA
Source organism: Notothenia rossii (assembly GCF_949606895.1). Taxonomy (NCBI): domain Eukaryota; kingdom Metazoa; phylum Chordata; class Actinopteri; order Perciformes; family Nototheniidae; genus Notothenia; species Notothenia rossii. Next base: position 83,987,268 of record NC_136903.1, read on the forward strand.
CCTGCCTCGTGTGAGGACCTTAATTATAAATGTTATGCGACTACTTAGGTAATCACGATTAAAGACGGTAGAAAGAAGGCTATAGCGTAGCAACTGCATCACTTGCAGTAAATGGCAGAATGTACACATGAACTGAAGTCCTTACTATACCTGCAGTATGAAACTTCAAGTTGAAATAATCAGGACAGAATGAGCAGAATTAGAGCTGGGCTGCTAACATTAACAGATCTGGAATCCTTTTTTAAACTAAGGTAAATAAATCACATTACCAAGTGTGACCCCATCATCCAAAATTCCAATGTTGGCATTATTCAATTGCATGGCATTCGGAAGTGGATGCATCGATGCAAGAGACATGCTTTGCCCTGACTGGAAACCACTGGAAATCAGTAAGAACCATCACTACCACTGCTAATTTGGTGTTATCCTAATCCATGTGTTACGACCCCCTCCACTCCACTAGGGGTCTCAGCCTGTGGGTTCTGCTTGTTTGTGTGTCAGGTGATCAATCTGATGAGCCACATCTGGGCCATCGACATAAAAGACCAACACCATCCCATAATGCGGGGCACTCTTCTGTTGGACACGGCCACGTCTTTGTTTCCACACATTTTCACACACCGATACACGCAATCATTACTGATGACTGACTTCCACGTGTATTAGGTTTCTTTGAAGACCTTTGGTTTTTTTTATATCGTAAATAAATACGCTTTTTGTTACACTTAACTTTTCTGGTCTCCCATCTTTGTTGCAGCCTATGAGCCGGGCCGTAACACATGACAACTGCACTCGTTCACTTTAGGTGTGGTGAAAACAGAAGAAACTATGAGCCAGTTTCTTGAAGTTGCGGAGGAGTGGGAGATAGCAGACACGATCCCCACAGGAACAGACATTGCTCGCTATAGGATAATGCCAGTGTGAATAATACTTGACCAGCATACGTGTAGCGCACATTATGGAGATCACAGCGGCTCTGAGTGACAGCAGCTTTGTCAATGCTTTAGCTAAGTGTCAGAAAACTGGTGGACTGCATACCAATGATTTCATTTGAGAGAAATGACAGAAACACTGTGATACATTTCTAATTATATTTGATTTATCTCCCTCCGAAATACAATGCTTACTATTATTTGAAACTGAAACTGAAAATAACATGAAACAGAAATTCAAAGATATTACGTTTGCTGTGATTTGACTGTATTTAGTGTTTCTTCAGGGCCTTTCACAGGTTCAACAGTGCCTTGTATTACATAACTAGAAAAGCAGCGACCCATTAGAAATGTGATCTTTGTGATTCACTCTGTGTTTGTGTCAGTTTGGCCCAGAGCTGTGTGATTCTCTTCCTGCAAACATAAACGGTAACATAATGTCAGCTGTGAGAGTTGCCAAAACTTGGTTATCACTCCATGAACTTTAACAGTAACATTTAAATGATTAATGTCAAAACAGTGACAAACATAAGCCAAGGCACTGTAAGGGAGATTTCTCGCAGCTACTCCAACTTTTTCATTTACAATTTCACATCTCATAAGACACGAGGAAGAACAGACACCCACTGGTTGGTGTCAGTCCCCCCCCCTCCCCCTAGAGCTATGACAGCTCTCTGCCTTTTGGATATCCTGATCGCTCCAGCTTCACAATTTATATTTAAATTCTACTGATGCTAAGCTCTGAAAAACAGCAAGTCTCCTTTTTGAGGTTGATATGAAGCAGTGAACAGCTACTGTTAAAGATGCTCTGAGAACCTGCAGGCTGGTGCTTTGGGGATTTTCCAGGACGGTCCAAAGGTAGATATCGAATGTCATTGTTTTCGCTGTAAAGCAGCATGGGAATTATTCATTTGGCGCTTTATTCTCTTGTCAATCTGATACTCGTTAACAGAGTGCCAGTGTAAAATGAGTTTTTGTTGGCAGATATTGTGGATTGACCCACTTTTTCTCACTGTTCTTGTTGGAATTGTGGACCTACTGTAAAGACTGCAAACTGGTATCATTAGAAGAATCTCTGTGTGTGTGTGTGTGTGTGTGTGTGTGTGTGTGTGTGTGTGTGTGTGTGTGTGTGTGTGTGTGTGTGTGTGTGTGTGTGTGTGTGTGTGTGTGTGTGTGTGTGTGTGTGTGTGTGTGTGTGTGTGTGTGTGTGTGTGTGGACAGGCTAGTATGGATGTTCAGTAGCTTGTTTTTCGATCTTACTTGCACACCCCAGACTAACACATAACGTAGGTGGTTTATTTGTTTTCTTTTACTTGTATTGTGAAATTGACAAAAGCCATGCTTCCCCTCAGTTGCTGTTGTTACTACACCAAGCTTTCTGTTCTGCATTTTTCAAAAGTGGCAGATTTACCAATCGGAATTCTTTGTTATAAGCTAATTGAGATCATGTTAGCAATTTGTGTTGGTTGAAAAAAACCTCTGCGGCTAACTCTTTTTGAACTTTCTATAGGATTGTAGATCTAACAATTGATGGAATTATGATGACATTATTATATTAAAACTGTATAGCACCATAGAGATCAAAGTGAAGGTAAACTCCACAGTGGCTCTTTCATGCTTTGTCTGTTGTTACCTGTATCCTAACAAGCAGGGTTCGAGTTATAATCTGAGCTTTATGGGGTCTTTAAAACTAACAGCAGCAGCCCTCTATGCTACAAACTTAAATATGTAAAGGTTCAACTATACGCACACACACATCATCTCAGCTTGCGCAGCGCGCTCACAGGCATAGATTGAGCAATAATTTATTGCGCACCTTGGAGGTGAAGTGCAGGCATATTATCATTCAAGAGAGAATACGATGCGTAGTTCTTTTTGAAAACAAGTTTTTCTTTTAGCCTATTTTCCTCGTTAAAGTAAATAATACTCATTACATTGACACATGCATTATTTGTGATTAAAATCATGGTTGTTGGTAATGTATTAGTGACCCCCACAGATCAATCAATCAATGTGTATTTATATAGCTCAATATCACAAATGTTACATTTGTCTCAGTGGTCTTCACAGTTTGTACAGAATATCAGTATGACAATACAGATGTATGATTTAACCGCTTTCATGGGAGCTCAGACCCCTCCTTATGGGACCCTGCTAACAAGATAATATTACATTAGCCAGTAGCACTGTTAAAGGTAGGGTAGGTAAGAATGGAGAAACTAGCTCGAGTGCGCTAGAATTTGAGAGTAGGCAGCAGAAGAAAATGTGCCACTTCCTCACAGAGCCCCTCCTCCAACACACACGAACGCGCACATGACCAATGAGGGCACGAGATAAGTTTGTGGACGAGATGGAAGGCTGACAGGCAGGTAGGCCTGTAAGACAACATTCATTGGGAAGCCACGTTTATGAGAAAAAAATGAATTGGTAAGATGGGTCAAAACCTTTTCAAATACACAATAAGATGCTTTATATTACAGATCTGATTTCATATTGGAATTATGATTGATTTTCTTTTGATATGTTGATTCTGTGTGGCCCTTGGTAGTATATAAGACAGCCGGGTGCAGTAGTCTTTGTGTGATATTGGTGCGCTTCATAAAGTTTGAAGCATCACGGCAGACTGTCATCACTCTGATCCAAGAAAAAATGGCGCTGAATTCTCTGAGGTGAAGGGTCAACTGATCTCCATCTCATTGGATAAAGTTCTGTCTACATCCGTTTCTGTATTCATGTGAGCTAACATCACAGCGTTTTTATTTTCTTAAAGCTCTTTGGAAAAGCAGCCATGTTCTATGCATTTGATGCAACATTCACTGACCCTCAGGTAGGTCTGCTCAAAACCAAAGCTGCCCTCCGCTACAGAGTCTCACCTGAACACACCGCCTCCTGATGCCGCCTCGACTGCTGCCAACACCGAGACATCTCATTTATCATCAATCACTTCAACTTTCCTAGATACTGATCAGTCCCTTAGATTTCCCTTCAGGGGGATTTGCCCACTTCTCTTCGCTGAACTTGCTGAAGGCTCTCTGGCCCTCTGGTACCACCAGGCCGCTCCTGACACGGCTTCTCAGTCGGATCTGGGTCAGGACTTTGACTCGGCTAATCCCAAACACTAAATGTCTTCTTCCTAAGCCCTTTTTAGCAGATTGAATACTAAGGATCATTGTCTTGTTGGAACACATTCAGCCCTACTTTACGTCTTAGAGCAATGGAAGCCCTTTTGTTCAAGAGTGCTGATGTATGTCGAAGACTATATTCAGATCCACAAAGAGAAAAAGCTCCCACCGTGTCTGTTCCACAACAATGCTGGAGAGTCGGTACTGTAGAAAGACGTTTGGGTTTTTGTCAAATATGTCAGTTTGGACCTTAACCACACAGTTTAATGATGGACCCAGAGCAGGATGTGCATTCCTTTCATTAAAAGTTCTCCTTGGCTACTCTTGCGTGAATGCCGTTTCTATTCAGTGTTCTGTTTGTTATTGATGGATGCACAATGACATCAGATGCACCAGTGGAGGCTGAAGGATCTCTCAGTCGTATTCTTTTGTTTTTATTTTGCTACTGTTTCATTTTTTTTCCGATTTTCTATTTCCACATTGTTTTTCTCAGTGGACTGTGGAGATCAAAACGTTTTGATATGACTTTATAATCTGCTATCAGAGAGGAGAAGTCACCTGAAGACATCTTCAAGCAAAAATTGTAGTTTTATATATCAATTACATAGATTAACGTTTTGTCTTTCTTGCGACAAGAAAAACAAATGAATCCAAAAAATAATTCTTGCTGTTTTTAAAATCATAAAATGTCATAACATTAAGAACAGTAAAACATAAGCGACACCCAAGTTCCTTTTAAAAGTATGATTATGTCACCAAAATTGTAAAACTTTTTAAAATAAATATTAGACTTCATGATTCACTGTATATACTTATTGTTCAACATTCAAATTATATATTTCCACTAATTGCAAATGTCAAATTTCTCCACATGTATAATCACCGATGACGCAAATCCACCATGAAAGAAATGTTTTTCACCACAGCTATGCGTGACATTTTCATTGTTGTCTTTATTTTCTGATTTCCCTGCATTGTGTGGTTGGCCTGCCCCACACCCCCCCTCCCCCTCCCCCCCACAGACGTCAACATGACAACCACTTAAACTACAACCTATTCTGCCTCTGCCAGGGAGGCTGCAGGCAGGTCACACCCAGGTGATAGGTCTTAGTGCTCCATCTCATTCAATTTTCATTTTTTCTGCCTGTGTGCGCTTCACTCTTTCTGACCTTCCCAGTCCATCCCTCCTGGCCTCAGACTCTGTTTTGCAAACGCAGTCAGGGGGAACGAGCGTGTCTGTCTAAGGTCAGCAAATACTGCAGCGCAAAACCTCACAATCATTTGACTGCTTTCCTAATGGCTGACTAGGGGTAAAAGATTATGTTCATAAAACATAATCTCATAAAAAGCTAAACCGGAATCGGCTACAGTGCAGTAAAAATATCAGTCTTTTCCACTTTTAATTTTTTTTCTATAATGTTTTTAGCGACTGTAGGGCTTTCAATGTCAGTAAGACAAGTCCAACACTTTAGTCAAGGCTGAAATAGCTCAGCGTTTATTGGGTAGATTACTAGTTAAGTACAGACGTGCATGGCATGCATTTGATGACCCCCTGACCTTTTACCAGGCTAGCAAAACTGGCAGTCACAAAACATTTCTTAACCACTAAATTATCTCAACACATACAAGATAATTTGCCATCGAGTTGCATTATACCATCCTCTAGATACAGATTTGAAGTGGAATGTCTGGACAACTATAGAATATAGAATAGATTGCATTAAAACATTTTATTAAACATAGACCGCAGGTCAAAATGAAAATGTTTCCTATATTTATGCAGAGTAATGATCACATTTCCTGCCGTTTTGACTTCTGTTAAGGGCTATTAATTCATCTGAGCATGCTGTCACTCAAAACTAAAAGAATAAAACTGCTCATCATTGGCATTTTCCTTGTCAGTGTGCTAGCATGACGGTAGCATTCAGCCCAAAGCATCGCTATGTAAAACCTCACAGAGCCTCTAGCATAGCTGCGGATTATTTGGATATGAATTGCCGGAATCAGTGTTCTTGTACTTTTTAAGCTTTAAAGATGTGGATGTTTTTGTCTGAAGATCTTTTTTGTATTCCCAGGAGTTGGTAGCCTTTCTCCAAGACAAAAAGTAGATATTAGCCTGTTAGAAAACGTTTGATCTTTCTTTCTTTCCTTGTCCTTTGTACGACTTGTCTGAGGGGAATATGAGACTCTTTAATCACAAAGACACACAGGAAATAAAAGGCTGTACATGGATGGAGAGAACGGAGCAGAACAAACAGATGAACTGAGGAGAAAACAACCAGGTCAGACATGTGAGCACTGGTCCGCCTCTCAGCAGCCAGCCAGCCAGCGGCAAGCTAACGTGATCTGCATTTCAACGGAGCGCAGCACGGCACTTTCCCTCTGGCACACTGGCAGCTCACCACCTCCTTCAAACGGAGCTGCCCGGAGAAAGAAGGAGCCTCTAAAGCGTCAAGGTCAGATATAAGGTCTGGATGGGGAATAATAAACTTGTGTAAATTGGCAGCCTTGTGCCCGGCCTGGACAACCATTCAATTAGAGATTGACAGTGTGCTAATTCAATGCTAGATCCGAGTGCCTGATTGAGTTTGAATTGTTGCTGCTTCTGGGATTATGAAACATGACAGGCTTTTTATAAGGTGTAATTAACGCTCTGATTTTAATGGACATGACAGATATGAAATTGGTTTCAGATCTCACTGTCGAGACTGAGTGTTGGGGATGCTGCTGGGTGTTAAGTTTAGATAATGCCTTTTGATTTGAAAGACTATTAAAAAAGTCTCTAAAACAATTGATTATAATTCCGTTAACAAGAATCATTTATTTAGGTAGGCTAAATCCCTGAGGGTGTATTTAATGATCGCAGTGCAAGTCAAACAAAAACAGGTTTACGTAATTGGTGAGGTGCTTACTTCAGAAGAAATCAACATGTATGTGCCATTCAAAGCCGTTAAAACTTAAAACACAACCTCCTCAGCCATAATGATGTCTCGGGGTACCTCTTTTTATATTCATGTTCAGCTGAACAGCTTGCAATAGGGCCTGACCATATGGCTCAAATGCAGAAGCAGCTTTAACAAAAAAAAATCCTCGGCAAAGCGAAAAAAGGGCCTGTTTTCTCTGGCATTGGAGTAAGAAAAACAATTATAATGAGTGTACTACTTGATACTGCACCAACATTAAAAACAAAAAGCCAATATTAAAAATACATCCCGGTTTGTTCCTATGATCTATATATTGATGATGTTTGCGGCGTGCACACTGGAAATGTCGTATTGGACTGCTACAGCTTTTCATCCGTCTCTCATTCTCTGCTCTCTTGCCTGATGTTCCTCTTCATTGTAATTCTAAGGCAACACCTGAAACAGCACTTATGTGCAATCTTCCGAGACACATACCCTTCTTGTCCCATCTCTGTGAGCACCAGCTGCAGCCATCTCTCTGCCTTTCTGTGCCATAAATACTGGCAAATGGAGTGTACAATAGCCAGTAAAAACCAACAATTAGCAAGCCCATCTCCCTGAGGGAGCGGCTATCAGAGGTATTCATGCCCATCGACTAGATCTCTCTCAGCACTTTTATATCAAAGATAGAGACGAATGAGAATACTGAAATAATAACTGTACAGTATAATAACTTTGTCTATGGCTGTCATATGTATTACATGAGGCCGGATATGAGTAGAGCCTGTCAGACGATGATGGGACTATAGCGAGGATTGGTCTTTGTGCCATCTAACATGACATGACATGAGGTAACACTATCGCTTGGTTATTTGATGGATGACATTGTCTCTGTTCCTTTTGGGGGCAAAGAAGTGTGGAGACACCTCTCACTTGTCTCTACTTTCTACCTGTCTACCATAGCAAAACACGTATCCTGAGCCATGAGATGATATAGGTTAAACTGGAGTTACAAGATACTTCTGGGGCCCGATAACTCCAGGAGACACACAGCAGGACAGGAAGGTAGACAAGCAACACTGCTGCTGAATCAGCCCTGAGAAGAAAAATACTCTAAAATGGATCCTCACCTGCTGAATACTGTTTTACTACGTTGTCCTTACAGTACAGTGTGGTGATAGCATGGAAACCTCCCCTCAACTGAGATGTATTCACAAACAGTTCCGACAATGGATTTGCTTCACTGCATCCGTCGAATGCATTAACATGTCAGGGAAATTGCAGGTAATTTTCAATTTGACTCCTCATGAATTCTAAGGTCAGACATCTCCACACTGCACAAATGGAGCTTTTACATTTTGAAGCAGCTTCAGTCAAACAGCAAACGCAATTATCAAGATTATACCCGAGAGTGCTTTTTAAAACACTCGCTTAATGTGTTGGCCTTCTGACTCTGGAAAAGAAAAAAACAGCTTTCCAAGTCACTTTGATTTCAAATGGGAGCCAGGACATATTGTCTTATTATAATTATTCTCACAAACCAACCGTCTAAGTACAAAGCCATTAAAGGGTTTTTCAAGTCTAAAATGTCAGCTAATTCCCTGCCACGTCATGACAATGTTACTGATCTGATGCATATTAGATCAAACACTGGTGGAAAAGAAACTCATCTGCATACTTTTGATGGACCCTCAGACAAATGGATTAACCCCAATACCAACCCTGCTGGAATGTGAATGGAACCAGAGTTGCCTCCATTTTCTCCCCAGAGGGTTCATGGCTATGGGGCTGCGGCTTGTCAAAAACAATTACATCCCCTGGTCTCTGGGAGGGCCTCCTCTTAATTTGAACTGATAAGCATCTCGTTGCATATTAGCAGAGAGGCCCAGCGGTCATCTTGCTCCCCGCAGATAACGGAATGGGCCGACAAACAGCATTTGTCAGGGACAGCCACTTACCTGGGTCGTGCACGACATGCTGAGCAATGCTAATAATAGCCACTCAGACAGACTAGCAGTTAGCAGGCCGCGAACCCCAACCCTGCGGCGGCCCAATCAATAGTTATTTACTCTCTCTTTCCTTTCAACACAACTGAGTAAAAGATGTATAGCTGAGCCCCATTTCGGTTGCTTTAAGGCTGGGTCATGGGAAAAAATGTAAGCGCCTCCTGCTTGATCAACTGTCGCGCCCCAGCTTCTCTCGAGCACAAATGTTGATTTGAAACTTGCATGTTTGCTCTTCATTCCATGACACACAGTGGAAATCCAATATAAGATTGCAGGAGCATAATGAGAGTAACATTGCATAAAGAGCTTAAGGGAAATATGCTAAAGCAGCACATTTCTCTTCATCGGGTGGCAGTTTATTTGTTTGCCACAGGCTTGTAATATCCTGGCAAAGTAACTAACGTCCATCTCGTTTCACCTCCCCGCCCCGTGCATATTGACTATGAGGCACAACATTATTACATGGAAAACAGAAGATAATTTTGATGGATGGACAGATAGACAGATTAGTGAAGACAGAAAGAGGCTGCCAACAAGAACGGAAGAAATTATGGAGTTAAACGGACCGGCTAGCTAATGTTGAAATGGAGATCCAGCCAGAGATTGTTGATGAGTGCAGTGAACGTCCAGACATGGAGGGCGCGTGAGACGGAGGGAGAAAGTGAAGTAACAAACACAAAAGTCTGGAGGGAAAGACAGAGTGATTAATTCCCGCTCATCATCTCCACTCATGCAGCACACAGGCAATAATGGCGTTCATTTGGCTGGCAAGTCCGCTCGAGTGGGACGTTGTTTCCTTACGGCCGCGGGTTGGCATTAACCCAGCACACTTATATCATTAAATCACTCATTAGTGGCGGCATCAACGACATCATTCGATTTACAGAGCAAGTATCACTCCCCAAGGAAACAGGTGAGTTGCACAAATACAATTACATGGCAACAATGACTTCAGGGTGGCGGAAATTATCAAGGGAACCCGCTGGCTCTCTTCCGGGATTAATGCACATTGACATTTATAGGAAGAGTCCTACTCTCTAATGATGTGGGACTTCACGGTGAACAAAGATTCAGCTCTCTACATTGATCTGTATTATTTATTTTACAAGCCAAACACTTTCACTCAAATCTAAGTGTTCCCGATAAGACCAAGCAATTTGAATGCAATTGGGATATAATAAAAAGACAACACATTTTTTGAATCAAAGTTTGTTATTCCTTATACTGCTAACTGTGTGAAAGTGGGAACAGACCAAAGCAATATAAATTGCATATCAAACCACTTATAAAGAACCAACAAACCCACTCTTTTATCAAATTAAAAGTAGTCAAGTTTAAAAATGTGGTTGCTTCAAGACAAATTCAATCTTGAAGTACAGCCCAACAAATCAATTGTTACTAAATGGTTTCCAAAAGTTGATTGAAATGAAAAAGAACGGAACCATTAGGGAGGAATAATGCAAAAATAAAAAACATGAAAATCAAATGGACGAACTGGTGCATAGGGGGTAGAGAATATCCTGTCTTTTGTTTTGTTTAAGTGCGATTGAATTATTGTTGGGATTTTTATATTGCTCTAGTTTTTGCTTGATTTGGTACACACTGGGGTGGAAAGTCGGAATATTCCTATGTAAGAGTTGAATTCATTCGATTTACAAAATGTAATAAAAATAGGGGGGAGTACCTGATAACTATTTACTACCTTGTATGTTTCAGACTTGAAATACTTAATTATGTTATATATGACGGGTATATTTATCTTTTGCTGTTTATTTACATGTTTTTAGTTTACATGTGCGTAGTTAAATCAAAACTAGTCTGAGGACATCTGCGTATCAGCAGAGTTGTTTTGACAGAATTAAAAAGCAGAGGACAGTACAAGCTGTTCCTATGTGTGACTGTGTGACTCAATGACGGTTCTGTTTTCATATAAAAAGTGTTACATTTCACCGCCGTGTCTCAGAAAAAGCCATTTGCCAGAGACGGTTAGATCAAAGCAAACAGCGTTAATGTCATAAGCAGTTAGAACTGCGATACAGCAGACAGTCCATGAACCATCCCTCGCTTTAGAGAAAGGCAGAGAGAGAAAAAGACGAGAAGACAAAGAAGCAGAGAAGAGAAGGACACAAGCTGGATTTTATGTTTGCACATTGCTAAGCGTCTTAAATTAAATGTGTTGTGTTACTCTGTGTGTCCTTCTCTAAATGCATGCGTATCTAAATATGTCAGAGAGACTGAATAATGCGCATATGCTGGTGCCTTTGTGCAGACGAATATTACCCAGACAAAGTATAATAGTTGGGCGAGAATACATATTGAAACTAAGTGATTCAGGAATCCAGTGTAATGCTGGGGGGCGGGGGCGGAGGGGGGGGAGGGGGGGAGTTGGACACATTCCAAACAGCCTTTACTCATTTGCATCTGAATGGTCCCCACCATTAGTATGGTAAATATGCTGTAACACACAATAAGCACATTTAAGAGGGAACACGCACCAAATTGGGATCAAGAATAGTTCCACAAAGTGTACCACAAAAAAAGTGTCTCTCCCCCACACAAGAGAAGCAAGACACACAGACCCAGTAGAGCTTGCAGAGGCCTTTTGTACCTGCATTTCATCCTGCTCCTGAGGGGCGTTTGCCTCCCCTCTGTGTAAGCAAAACTGACATCCTTTATAAAAGATTTATGAGCCAAAGATGCAAACGATAGAGCGTGAACTCCCTTGGGTGAAGCCTCTTCCATCTGTGAAGGATCACCTGTTCTTAGGTGGGCTTAAGCGCTTGTTCCCTCCCGGTGCACTAACAGGCGTCCTGGCTGCAGGAGGATGTCAGTGCTCAGCCTCCTGGCAGTGACGCAGCTACAGCAGCAGATATTATGGAGTCCTCAAGCTGCTGACAGAGGCTCCTACTGTCTGTGGCGTTGTTTAAACACTTGGCCAGAGGCGACTGGAAGGTAGCGGATAGAAATCTGCCTTTGATGTGAGAGCACTAGAAGAGAATTATGCAGACGTCTTCACCAGGGTTTTTAACTACCCATTGACCTGGGAATCAGTGCCGCTTTCAGGACACTTTGTGAGAGGTTTTCAGAGAAATGCTACAAATCAGAAAAAAGGAGATATTTCAATAAAGATGGGACCACAAGGGAGTACAATACACCAGGGGAAAGGAACGTGCGCTTACTGTCAAATGTATTCAGGAGCATCTGGGCATATAGGATGTGTTCGCGCTTGCAGTCGCAGCAGCCAGTGGCTCCCATGAACTTTACTATATTTCACACATAAGGTCTATAGTATCTGCTGGATGTCGTTTCAGTTCGATACGTATGAGAACTGCTAGAACAGGAATAGGGGGTGATGTGACTCATAACTAGATAACCATAGTTTGTAAGGGATATAAGTAACGGCGACCTGCTACAGTGCAATCAAATGTGCACTTTGTTACTGTTAGTAGAGAATACATTCACTGCAGTTTAGTTTGTACACTGATAATCATAAGCTACTGTTGGGTTCACAATCAAAGAAAGTGTTTCTATTAAGTCTATACTTTTAACACCCTCTCTCTTGTCCACACAAGCTGTTCCTCTTCCTTTCTTTAATGTTTCTGTGTTGTGATAGAGTTGGCATCACTTGACTGAAGTTCATCTTCAAGTCTAAGTGGACGTTTTTAATTTATTGTTCCCAAATTGGGGCCCTAAGCTAAATGTTTTCATCAGTCAGCATTAATCCCTGTTTATGTTAAGCGATTCACTTCAATGTCTCTAATAGTAACTCAAGTATACTGTAGGTGCATGTTGAAAACACAGAGGCACCATAGCACAGACTCAGAGTACCAAACAAGAAGCAGACGGCTAGAAGTGGGACAGCTCCTCCTGTGCTGCTGCCAACTCCACATAGAGAAGTGATGAAGGCCGGGGAGACGCCAGCCAAGCCAAGAGGCTAAAACTATTTGTAACTTCAACAGGATCTACAGTGGAGGATGAGTGCAGAGGAAAGCTTTTACATCAAATCACAGGGAGCCCCAACAGGATTACAGCTCTACGCCTCTTTACAGCCCCACAACTGGCCCGAGTGGGATCAACTCTTCTGGTGAGACGGATGTCCCGGCAGCGCTCAGTCCGGGGTTTATAGTCATCTGTTACATTAATGTGAGTGTGTGTACAAACACTGTCTCCCCACCTGCACTCATTTTGCTTCGTTCTCTGCCTCATTCCACTTGTTATTCAGATAAATGAATAGCTAAGCACTGTTGCCTTGACTGAGTTGTGCTCCTGGAGAGGCGCATTCAGCCAAGTCTCCCACAGGAGAGGGGGGCCACTAAAATAATGGTGTGCTTTGTGAGGGCATTCTGCTTCATCCCCCTCCCTCCCTCCCTCCCTCTCCCTCTCTGGTGGCCTCCCGGGGCACCTCTCCGCACCTTCCACCATCAGTCTGAAAGATAAACTCGCCCTGCTATAAAGAGGGGTCACACTTGTTGCTTTTATCAAATTTTCTTTTCATCCCTTGTATAAACGTGATACTCCTCGCCCTCGCCACCCCCCCCCCCCCCCCCCCCACTCCAGGGCTGCTGTAAGCTTAAAGAATGAGAGCGGCTGTCTCCCAGAGCTACTCGCTAATGTGGAGGGAGAGTATTTAGTGTGTTCAGACACATTTAATTGCCGACCTTGTTCGCACGCCACGCCCATGGTGGTGTTTTGTCCCAGGGTTATCACGTTTGCTCAGCAAGGCGAGGAAAACAAGAAAAACTGACGCGGTTACAAAACGCTGACCTGAAATACAGATACCTCATCAAGTGGGATTTCTAGGCCGTATCTAAAAGCACTACAGGTAAACACTGTCTACATGCAAGTACTGCTTTGGATTTACACCAGCTTTTTCAGCCCACTTTAGAAAATCTCTGCTTATACTGACCGAGAAAAACAACTGAAAAACAAATGAATTTATTTGTGTTCCCTTTCTATTGTAGCAAACAACAAAGCGTGTACTAAAGAAAATGAGCTGGTTACTGATGAGCGAGATGGGTTTTGAACACAGTCATTGGAAACAGTTTGGAAAAGGGCTGGCACCTTCAAAAAACACTTGGCAGGTGATTGGATAAACCATCTGTCATTAAATATCTCACCCAAGCCCGTCAGGAGGAAAAACGTTGAGAATAGCCGTCGGTGCTGTTTTTTGTTCTTCTTTGATGAAGAAACACTCAAAAAAATTCAGGCTATTGCATCAGCTATCAGAGCATCTTTAGGAGGTTATTATCTTTGGAATAACAGTTCCATCTCTGTGTTGCGTCACACACACACCTAAACCCTCTCCGTAGCCGCAGGAGCTACTAACAGGACGCTGATTGGTCCAGACAAACAAATTATTGAAGACTGACGAGATAGATTTATTTTAGTGAGATCTCCTGATAGCTCGAGAATCTTTGCAAGTATGTCGTGAAAGTGTCTTCTCGGAGTCTCAGCAGGTTATTTCCTGAATCACCCTGCCTCGAGGATTTTAAATTGTGTTTCGGTAGGGCGAGGTATTGTGTGCATCTGGCATTCACAATGAGCAATCGCACCGAGAGTTGGAGGTGTCGGAGAAATTGGCTGCCGAACACTTTTGCCACAGAGCGCCTGACATTAAGTGTGAAGGCACATGTTGTGAGGTGTTTTTTTGTTCTTATTCCTCCACTCTGCAAAGTGTTGAAGTGGTGCTTTGGGTTGTTAAAAACACGGTCTTCATACGGATGACAGAGAAAGATGTGTGTTTTAAAAGGTAGTCAGCTTAGTTTGACGACACTTTTAAATCATACCCCATAAGGGGGACGTTTTTACCTCGTGGAGACAATGTGAGTCTCAGACAAAAGGGGAGTTTAGGTCTGATAAAGGAGAGAACATTGGCCAAACGGTCATTATCATGCCAGACAGCTGAAAGAAATCCCCTCTGTGGCCTGAATGAGACTAGTGTCATTACCGGGCTATGCTTTGTAAAGCCATCAGATCAGGAAGAAGGTGGGAGGTGGGAGCCATTATCCATTTGTTAATTGTGCAGGCTAGTCATTACTCCTCCACCTTTGGCCGTATAGGTTCCAGAGGAATTTACTGTCATCCAGTGACAGAAGTAGTTTGATCTGAAAAGCAATGCAGTCAATAAACCGATTCAAATCCATTGTTTCCCCCATGAGCCTCCCATTTCTTTGCCTTCTCTTTAAATCATCTCCTTTATTCCCTTCCCTTTTTCTGCCCTCTTTTCACCACTGAGCCTCTCATTTCTTCAAGAACCCTCCACTGGTTTGACACCAGACAACTTCAGTCTATTTATCACAAGGAGCAGATTAGGAAGGAACACTTCAAAGTCCGGATTTTTGTTGTTGTTGAAAAATACAATCTAGATATTCGAGGAGTGGAGTTTGAAACACATGTTTGTGTCAGGGTACTGGCTTATAAAAGATATGATCAAGCTGCATTATGGGAAATATAGGATATGGTGTTTTTGAAACTTAACCCATTCAAGGGAATAAAAGTCCGGATATCTTTGCCTCAGCGCCATGGATTTCTTTTTTCCTGTAGTCTCCTGTCTTTATAAAACATTAACACTAGCTCACTGAAATATGCCCTTACCTTCGCCTTGAAAACTCTCTTGTGTCTCTTTCCCTTCCTCTGTGTCGCACTACAGCAGCTGACTAGAGAAGGGAAGACAAACGGGTTATAACTGAGAGAAACAGCAACCCGGTGAGTAATGTCTGAGCTAATCAAACATCATCTCTCAGCTCATCCCCGTTCCCTTAACTCTACGAGTCTCTTTCCTCTGTTCCCTGTCCTTCAGGGCTCCTGACTGAACAAACCAGTACACCGAGTCCCAGGCTGAATCTGTAGGGCCGCCCCCTCTTCTCCAAAAATACCAAATTACAGAGCCACTACGCATCTTAAGTGAAAAGCTTTTACACACACACACACACACACACACACACACACACACACACACACACACACACACACACACACACACACACACACACACACACACACACACACACACACACACACACACACACACACACACACACACACACACACACACACACACACACACACACACACACACACACACACACACACACACACACACACACACACACACACACACACACACACACACACACACACACACACACACACACACACACACACAGAGCTTCAAACCTCATCTGAGATGCCGAGTCCTAAAGAGGGTAGCCGACAGTCCCTTTATATATTTTCTTTAAAGAATCCAATGTGTTTATCTCATGTTTGCATGCATGTGATTGCAGCTATGGGAACACATTTATAGCAGCATGCTTTATCGTGCAACATTGGGACAAATATTATGAGGCCTGATACAATATTATCACAATACTTACATCACGATACGCTATTTAAAATGTTTGAGTATTGGGGTAATTATTAATGTTGCAATTATTTACTATTTTTAACCTCAAATGTTTTGTCAACATCGGTTTTATCTAATAAGATAAAGCTTTCTGCGCATTTCTGATTTATTTCTTATTTCTCCATTTCCTCTTCCTCCGAAGTCTCACTGACTTTGACAGGAATGTAAAAAAATGTAATTTGTATTTGTAATATTTAGAATTCATCGAAACTCAGTGCCCATGTAACAAGACAATAATGCCACACAACATGCGATACTACCCCCTCCACCAATAATAAATATTCGATTAGCCACAGTTAAATACTTGTATCATTTGATATTTGCATTGCTGTTGGGATGCTCCGACATTCCCATTTGTTCTCCCACTGATCTCATTTAATGACTTCTGATTTAATGAGTCATATCTCAACTTTATGAATCTCATCTAACTTCAAACAATAAATTGTGTCCCCTGAAGCTTTTCCCATCACCTACGAGAGTGTGTGTTAGTGAGTGTTGCATTGTGGGCAGAAGCGACATGCAGCAGGGGGGGGGGGGGACAGGTGCTACAGGGTAATCACAAACACAGCAAGCTTTTAATTATGCTCTCTCGTATGAACTGTTAATGAATGTGAAGCTCATGCAAATAGCAATGTGTTCCCACTGTGTCCGCTACACACATGTGCAATCAACCGCATTCACACACACACGTACACACACCAAGTGTCAAGGAGTGGGATTGGCAACAGATAGCTCCGGTGCAGAGCTTCTTCCTGGCTCGGAGGAGAGAGGACTCTCCTCTCAATCCCCACTCTTGTTCTGCTAATAACACAAACAGAGACAGCAGACAGTTGCCGGCTCAGCCTGGGCTCCTTCGGCTGCTGATACCAGAGAAGGCACATAACAGGACGTAAACAGGATTTAAGGTGTTGTGGTTGGCGCTACAAAATAAGCCTGCAGGTTCTTTATGGTCCACGGCTTTCTTTCCTCAAAGCTCGACCTGTCTACAGACTCTCCCTTTGAGGGTTCGGGTCATCCTTCCTTCTCTTTTTGAGGCCGTGTTGCTCCTTTCATCCTCGCTGTGGGCTGTAATCCCTGCCACCTCCCACCTCCTAGCAGGGTCCCGCCTGACACGGATGGAAGTGATGACAATTGATTCACTGTGGATTCCCCCTCGTATGATATTTGTGCAATTTGTTCTCCTTTCTGTTTGTATGTGTTGTCTTTTGGCATGTGTTCCATTTTTCATACGAGTGAAGGAGTGATGGATAAATTATTGCTTCAGCTTTTCAGCTAAAGCTCAGTCTGGGAGAAAAACAGCAGCAGTGTATCCTCCTGTCTGCATGCTGGTTGTTCTCGCTGCGTTACATTCTGTCCCTCCATGTTTTCATCCCTGTGCCTCCATCCCTCTGCTCTATTTTCTCGCCCTGTCCTCATGTCATCTTTGTCTCTTGGATCAGTGATGTTAAAAAAAAAAAGAAGACTATCCAAGCCAAGCCGCAGACTTGAATAAGGCATAGAAAAAGGCTGCAAATCGGATTAGGGCGGAGGGGAGGGATCCTTTTCTGTTGAAAATCCATTTTGTGGCAGGGTGGACGTTGTATGTACAATGACAGGCAGGACATACATTTTTCTCAAAGAGGGTGAGGGTGACAAGCAAAAAAAAATGTCTGCATAAAAGAGAAAGCTTTCATATGGAACACCACAGCGGATGATCCTGCAGTTTCGGAGAAATGTCCCACATTCTTTGCAGTCTACTCTTATTATCCAAAGACAAGATACAGAAAGATGGAGATGAATGTACCTCAGACATTGATTAAATATATAGAGCCCTATACCTCTATACCACATGTGTCAAACTCAAGGCCGGGGGCCAAATCAGGCCCTTGGTGATTTAATTTCGGCCCGCAGGATCATTTTTAATTAGTATTAGATCTGGCCCGCCCGCACACCATCACTCAATCCTGAGGGTCTCCTCAGCTCAGAGCCTGACCCCAAACATTGATGAACTTGCACCCAAGATGAGATGCCAAGTATCTGAACTAGCATCACAGAGCAGCAACCTGAGTTTACATGGATGTTTCCTTCTGCACTTTGTCTCTCACGACAACAGGGCATGTTTGGTTTTCTCTTTGAGGGAAATAGTTTTTTTGAAGCTGCTGTTGGCCTGTGGAAAAATGTAATCTTAAGAAATGACTCTGCAGATAGAGCCATAAGAAATGAATGCAACTGATTATTTAATGTTTAATGTTGTTTTTATAGACAATAATTTAAGCTTTGTTAGTTCCAGGTTTAATATGTGCAATAAGTTCATTTCAATAAGTTTTGCAATAAACATTTAACCAGTCGGCCCTCCACTAGTACCCATTTTCTTATTTGGCCCACCGTGCATTTGAGTTTGACACCCCTGCTCTATACTCTGGCATCAGGATGGTGCTTGAGTTCAACTGATAATTAAACTATCGCGCCTACATTTATGGAAATGAAGGAACAAGTTACCCAGTGCTCATACTCTTTCTTTTAAAGTCTGACCCGCTGACTTCTTTTCTAAGCACTATTTTAACGGCTTGAACAAATGCCTCTGCAGTCCTATTTAGAATTCAATTTCTGGTTCATAATTAAAAATGGACCATTAAATAACTTCTTCCAAAACAAAGAGGAGCTTCTCTCAGTGAAATACATTTTGAAAAAGGGCATCCAGGTTACTGGACTGGTACATCCTACTTTAACACCTGTTACCTTTCTAAGAAGGACCCGAGTTCTACATATTTATATAATATATACTGTATGTCACTTTCATCAGAAGTGGGGCGACCTGTCCATCTTACTCTTAATCATTATAACTCCTAAAAATCCACTTCTTCCTCTCTGGAAAATGCGCTTTATTAAGTGGGCGTGAATGAAACCCCCCGCATCGAACTGTGGATTATGTGTGTGTTAGGGGTCCGTGCTTATAGGCGCTTTTAGATTTAATTTTAGAGAGAAACTTCTTCAGTTTAGTTGCTTTTTCAATTTTCAGTTTTTGGCAGCTCAAATTTCCAATAAAACAAAGAGTGTCCAAACTGTTGTTTATATTGGAAATGATAAATACAACGCAGTCGACAGCAAGTCTGTTGTTAAAAGCAATGTACCAGGAAAGAGAAAAGATTTAAAAAATGGTTTGAAGCGTTTAATTATAGTCCTTAGAAACAAAGAAAAACTGAATTTGCCTCATAGAATCTGAATATTCAGGTGAATGTGGGATTGGCCAAAACATTGCATTGATGCAGCTCTGATCAGGTTGCTTTAGATCTTTCAATTGCATCTGTTGATAATAAAAAAATCCATAACATGATTTATCTTTGAGACATTCAAATAAATCTCTAAAATACACGTTTAGTCATCACAGGATGCAAGTGTGACCACAGCTAGTGGAGTGTTCTACATATATATTTTTTTTCTTCCATAAAGACAGGCACAGGAGGATATGAATGGATCCCTGTAGACTCAATTTCTACTATCCTATATAAATAAAGTTGGATTGGATTGATGCCTGTCCGTGCTTACAGAGCAGGAGAAATATCTGCCTTCAAAGCACACACTGTTACTTGATGTGATGCAGCCCATTATCACCATGGTGGTTGCTGCATGCTAACAGTGGAGGGTACAGAAGCCGGAGCCGGCATTCAGAGAGTCACATTAAGTGTTATTACGCATGGCATTTCAAAATGAGCATCCTCTGAAGAACATGTCAATGGATCATGTGTAAAGAGAACAAGCGCATCACAGAGAGCGCCAAACAGGAAGCCTGCGACTCGTCAAAAGTTCACAGATTCAGACGGTTGATATTTGGGTTGCGGGCTGAGATGCCCCAGTGCCCCGCTGAAGCTGAGCAGGCTCCAGTTGATAATCATCTGCTTTGTGGCGAGCAAGCAAGGGGAGATGGAGCAGATGGCACTAGTTTTATATCGGCGAGGATGCTTTCTCTGAATAAGGAACGCTCTACTGAATGCCAAGCTCTGTGGGAGAGGAGAAGCAAATTGAAGCCCTCCCGTGCTCCTCATTGGGGGGGAAAGGGCTATTGTTGCGTGTGGGGTGTGTGTGTGTGTATATATATATATATATATATGCGTGTGTGTGTCTGTGTTTGAGAAAGTGTCTGTCTGTGTGTGTGTGAGAGAGAGAGAGAGAGAGAGAAAGAGAGAGAGAGAGAGAGAGAGAGAGAGAGAGAGAGAGAGAGAGAGAGTGTGTGCGTGTGCCTGTGTTTGAGAGAGTGTCTGTCTGTCTGTGAGAGAGAGAGAGAGAGAGAGAGAGAGAGAGAGAGAGAGAGAGAGAGAGAGAGAGAGAGAGAGAGAGAGAGAGAGTGTGCGTGTGCGTGTGTGTTCCAATTTCAGAATGACGGACAATACTGCTTGTTCATTACTGTCCTGAGCTCGGGGATGGACAATTCATGCGGGAATTTCATGACCTCAGTTACTCATCCATTCTGCTGCAGCCCTCACTATCTCAGTCTGTCGGGGACATGCCTATGATGATGGGAAGTGAGTCTGTTGTTCTAGCAAATAACCATGAAAAACATTACGATTTAATTAAAGGCGAATGAGTTAGTGTTTCAGTTACTGATGGGGTTTACAGTGAAAGAAATTGCAATCCAGTCCCAGCAATGCCTTGATTCACCGACATTGTGGACGTTATGCACACCGACAGTGGCAACTACAGTTTAATCATGTAGAATCCAAACCGTTTTCTTACAGAAATGACTACGGATGGTCTAAATGTCACATTCAGTGGCATTTAATCGAGACGCGATAATGAGAAACCAGAAGGAATACATATCATAGTGTCCCCCCCCCCCCCCCCCCCCCCATAGCCCATTTGAATGTAATTGTGAAAAATGTTGGCAGAAGTATAATTCAAGTTCAACACAGTTGACCTTAATGGGCTGCCTGAGAGATATCTGAATGAAGTAAGTTACTGTTAATGGGACATGCTTATGCAGGAAGGAGACCAGGGGGCAAAGGGTCAAAGGATGTCAGTGAACAATAGAGAAACAGAGCAGAGTGCATGAAGGGAAAAATGAGGGATGAAAAGAGGTGGGGGGGGGGGGAGGAGTTCAACCCGGGGAGAGTCACGCAGAGAGAATACTGTTTTGAAGGCAGACCTTGAATTCAACATAATGTAATATCATTATGCATTCATTTGTAAGAGATACATCATTATAAAGCAACCAGTTCTTCTTAGAAAGTGGCAAAGCCACATGTCAGATATCAGCTCTCTGAATGTGTTTTACTTTTTGAAATAGGCAGACCTTATTAATTAGAACATTGTAAAACAATTGTTTTGAGGAAAATGCAATTAAAGACAAATGTTGTTATCGTAATACTAGTAAGATGAATCAATTGAAAAATATTCCATAAGCAGGAGCCCAGTGTTTTGTCTTTGCACCTCTGACCCTTCTTGGTTTGTTTTCTTCTATTCGCCACTGGGCTCCTTCCCATTGCCTCTGCAGTGTCACTCACACCATCCACCATCCTGCTGTCCTGTATGTACACACTCCTCAGTGCAGTGCTCCCATTAAAGTATCACAGTAATCTGTGTCATCTGTGACTCAGACATCCTCCTCCTCCGGAGATCTCACTGTTATAATGTGTTATCAATGGAGCCCTCTGTGTAAATGGAGGCAGACTGTGGTGCAGGTTGGATCCCATTTCACACATGTAGCAATCAAACCGAGGTATCTGAGGCAGTTTTGTCTTCTGTATGAAAGAGCTGCAAGAATCAATATCGTCTGATTTAGAGATTTGCAATTGACTATGTTAATGCTGCCCTACATCATATGTTGGTGACACGGCACTGTGCAGATTCATACAAATGCAGCAAGGCCATCTGAGGAGCAGGCTGCCATCTTTCTGTGCAAGACATGGACACTGGCGCTGGCCAGCATAAATGATTGAGTTGGATGTCAGGAGTAAAACTCTGGCCAAGGGGCCACAGCATCCATGCTAATGGGCTGATGGAGCCTAATCTAAATAAGTGTGAATAAAAGGGCTTTTACTGTGAGTGCTCACATCGAGAACAGAGCAACATGCTGGAAATTGCTTCATCTTAATCAAGCACGAGACGGGACGGAGATTCAATTCATTTAACTTTCACCATTTCGCTTTTACCTTAATGTCAACTGGCAATGGGAGATGTATTGTATGTTGGTGAGTGGGAGACGTTTCACATGCATCCTGTGTGTGCACTGTTTGTTTGTTTTGTAAGTCCTTAGTCTCCCGAAGCCCATCTGAGATCAATCACTAGGCCGAGCATGATGGAGAGGCCTGTCAGAGCTCGCTGCTGTGGCCTTGATTCAGTAAAACAAATAAAATAGGCGCAGGCATTACAGAAAGGTTCAACGCAGGCTTGACAACAGACCACACCAAGGAGCATTCAAAGAAAGGGGTGAATAATGAGGAGGGGGGATACGTGTCAAAGAGCAGGACAAGAAGACAAATGATGAAGTAGAAGAGCTATAGGAAGGCAAATGTGTACAAACGATAGACAGTGAGATAGAGAGGAGCAGATGCACAGGAAGCAGCAGGCAGAGTGCCGCTGTCTGCCTGCGTTAGAATAGCTCAGCTTTTCACCCCGTCTCTCCCCGACAGCATGTCATCAGTGCAGCCCTCCTCTGTTTAAGACCCCGCTGAGGATGGTCCAGTGTGTGGCCATGTGATGAAAGGGAGGCGCCCTGTGAGATATTTAATGCAACTTCCCTTCCCACATCCTTTATATTTTATTATGTCAGGGCGCATCAGCGCAGTGCCAGCCTGAATAATACCTTTTTCTCTGATGTTTGTGTCGGCCGCGTAACCCGTGCACGACAGCAGCGATCCAGCCGCATTCACAAGACCGCATATGACAACGCCGCATAGCTCTCTCCCCTGACAGAACACGACCTGAGGAAACCATTATGCACCCCCGCCAGCACTTAACCTTCCCCCAGCACTTCAAAGAGACATGCGGGAGTAGGTAGCTCGCAGGTGAGGCCCCCCTGGGAGGCCCCTGCCAGACCCCAGACCCCCACGCTCAGCAACGCCAGATATAGCAGCGAGCTCACACATCAAACTACTTCCTGTGGCTCCACTCAGCCTCACACTGAACGTGTGGCGGAGATGATGGCAGACACCCTGTTGGCCAGACTGGTCAGATAGGAGCACTGGCCGGAGGTCACCAGCCGCCTGAAACTCAGATGAATCATACGAGACGTTATCTTTAATTTTTCTCAGTGGGAAGAAGAAAAGTAGCGAAGGGAGATTTAAAACAAATTGCAACAGCGGTGTATTTCAGGAAAATGTTCTGCTCGGTTTCTCAGAATGATGAAAAGTGTTCTTCTTTTTACAGCTCTTATTTTATTACAAGAAACTGTTTTTCTTATAACCACATTTAAAATAATGCTAATGCAACAAGGAGGTTTAAAAAAAATAATTATAATAATAATTTTAGCAAGAACAAGACCGAGTTGAGGCCTAATGCGAGGACATTGCATAGTCTTATATTTCAGACACATTTACAATGACTGATTTTAATCATTCAGATAAAGAGCACGGAAATGTTACCTTAATAAGAGTCCGTAAGTTCTCAATAGCAAAAGGTTCAATTAGTGTTCATGCAAAAAGACGCATTACTGCCATAAACTGGCTGTTGCTACTTTATGTTGGTGTGTCGTTTTAATGACACATTTCTCCATCGTATCTGTTGGTGTCATAACAGTCAAATAAGAAACGATGTAAATATCTAATGGCAAAAAAACATTAAAACCTCATTCTGACTCATTAAAACCAGAAAACTTCTGCTTCTCATTAAGAACAGATTGTATTGTGGTGCTGGCACTCATGTGCTGCCGTACAGCTGGAGCAAGTTTGCTTGTTCTTGTGAGTGGGAGGTGGGTTGACTTGTTGTCTTCCTGCTCCATGTAAAAATTGGATTCTGGATTCACATCCAACAGAAAGCAATTTGTGCTTGACTTCTCATCTTCTCATTTTGCAAATTTCTTTCAGAATAACTGACTTTTAATCTTACATTTGCAAAGCAGAGAGGCTAACATTTATTAGGAAAAAACAATGAATAAACACGTAAAAAAATAATGTTTTTCAAACGTGTATCTGTTATCTGCAGACCCCCTGGAGCCCTCTTTGGTTATCAACCTCTATAAATCCTAGCGACCAGTTTCCAGATCGTAAGGACGCTTACAAGAGAAAGATAATGAGAAAAAAATGGTGCCAAGGTGTTTGTTTACACAGAGCCATTTTAAAATATGTCATTGGAAACAGTTTGGAAAGGGAAAGCCACTTTCAAAAATACTTGGCAGGTGATTGGATTAAGCATCTGCCAATCAAGCTCTTTCCGAAGCCAGTCGGGAGAAAAAACGTATTTTCCATCGAGGAAACTCAGTGCTGTTCTTTTCTCTACTTTTAATAAATAAATACTGATATTACTGATCCTATTTCACACACTCTGCTTTCATCTTTAAAACGCACCAAGGTTGTTGGATAGTCGACTATGTGTCGAGTCAGGCGCACCTGAACCACGCCGGTAGCTGACTGTACTATTTACAAGATTCTCGCGTGATAATTCCAAAATCAATGCAAAGTTAGGCAGGCACAGCCAAACACTAAACTCTAAGTGGAAAAAGCTTTAAATCGAGAGTGATTAAAGGGTCTGCTTTCAGACGCAGGGAGCACTGTAACCCTCATTGATCTGGGGTGTGGGGGCCAACTTCAAATGTAGTGTTTACAAATAGCATATCCTACTTGTGCCTTTATATTATGACTTCAAAATCAAGATGATTAAAGCGCTTCTTGCTGGCATTTATTTGTACCTCAAATAAATATGCTTTACAGTCTGCATACATTTAACGTAAATGCTCTCAAGGTGCCTACAATGGCTCAAGGAGGCACACGGATATATGTGAATGTAAGTGCTTAAGCAGTTTCTAATAGCCCTGTACCAGTCAACCTGACACGGAGCTTCTCAATGAGCATAAATCTCAGAAGAAGACGATGTGTGAGTGGCAGTGTTTACAGAGAAAAGCTGTATAACACCACAACTCATGTGCATTTATTAGCCCTGCGGGTGCATTCATTACCGACTCAGTCCTGACACAACACACTCATATTTCAGAAACATGCTGCACCCCTGGCAGTGATATGAGGAGGATCCCGCTTTAATCTAACTGCCCTCCAGCTGCATCTCTATCTCTGCAGTGTGAGTTTTGCTGACCCCACACACACACAACGTTTCTCACTGGATGAAAGGCAACGTAAAGAACGGCTCCGCTCCCTCAGACAGCACCAGTGGAGGTGTCATCTCATTTACCTAGATTTATATTTCATCTGTGTGCTACAGTATTAGCATAGGTCACACACTCTGCGCTTTACTTACACGTGGGCTGTTTGCTATTTATTAAGGTGCCATGTTTGATGTGTGCCGCGCCTTTAATGATCCAAGGCGAGGTTTTTATAAAATACATAATTATGTTTACCATGAGAGTGGTAAGATTTTCTCATTTAAACTTCATAATAAAACCAAGGTTGTTGGCTCAGGAGGTTTTCAGATTTGATATTTAATCACGATGGCTCAGTATCTGCTACGGCTGGAGAATTAGAGTACACGTTGGCGTGTAGCGCCACATAAATTGGGAGGGACGGTGGGAGCATGTCGTCGCCCCGCCATGGACAGCTCCATGTGAATGGATGGAGGTTTGGCTCATCTGCAGTGCGCCGGAGTCTCACGGCTGGCAGGGCTCCAGTCCTCTGCTCGCTTATTCATCTCTTTCTCCCACTGCCAACACACTCTCACACTCACACACACATTTGGCATACCCTCAGCCACCAGAACAATACCACTTGATTCACACAATGTCATTAATCTAAAACAAACCAAATTTCAGAGGCACCACATGATGGCCACAATAACAAATTATGCTAATTGCCCTTTCAAAATCAATCTCTTCAGCGAGATAAGCGCAGTGCGATGTACAATCAAAGTCCATTAGAGTTGCGGAGCTACACAATTCAAAGTCCACTAAGGCTGATTACCAAAGCGGAATAGACTAAACTCAACATCGCAAAGAAAATATTCAGCCATGTGAGTAAATAATGCATACAAATGTGCCACAGGTTCAGAAGAAAATGCTATGTAGATTTGCCAGTTAGGTGGTTCAGGGTTCGGAGGAAGTAAATAAATAATCCTGTTTAATAATTCATTGAAAGTCATGTTGCTTTGCCTCCAGCCCTGAGAGTATTTGGAATGCAGCCTGCAAGGGCCCAGCTCCTCACTTGTGGTGGTGTGTGGTGAGATTATCGGAAATGGGGGGAAGCATGAGTGCCACACACACACACACACACACACACACACACACACACACACACACACACACACACACACACACACACACACACACACACACACACACACACACACACACACACACACACACACACACACACACACACACACACACACACACACACACACACACACACACACACACACACACACACACACACACACACACACACACACTCATATATGTATGCGTGTAACATATGTTCTATAAAATTGTGAAAAAGGATAGTCCACTGTCCACAACATCTTATCCCCTGTATGCTTCATTTCTCCCTGCAACGACAGATACAATCTCTAGTGTGAAGACAAGTTCACACAGAGCTTCAGGCGGCTGTATACACTGAAGCTGGGAAAGATGGGAACGCAGGCACAGAGAGGACTGCAAATTGGATCTAGAAGTCTTCGAAGGGGAAGTGAGGGGGGAAATAAAAAAGAGACGGGAGGAGAGGAGGTTTAAGGGTAGTGATCCATGTGTGATCCATTACTGATGATGTCTTTGCTTGATAGAATTACTCCAGCAAATAAAATGATCTTGTCTCTCTCCCTGTCAATCAGTGTGTGTGTGTGTGTGTGTGTGTGTGTGTGTGTGTGTGTGTGTGTGTGTGTGTGTGTGTGTGTGTGTGTGTGTGTGTGTGTGTGTGTGTGTGTGTGTGTGTGTGTGTGTGTGTGTGTGTCAGTGTAGATGGTCACTGTCCGAAACAGTCACATCTTTACCTCTTCCGGAAAGAAAAAAAATCAGACTGCAGCAATATGTTCGAAACAGAACTCTGAATTAATGCTTTCTTTTCGCCGATTACCATTGTGTGGTATATATTAATAATGATTACTTTAACTCATTCAAAGGGTCTTCTAGTCCCCTTTAAAAGCGCTCCATAAATAAAATGTGTAGTTATTATAAATTACAATATTTAATGCGATAATTTGTCTGTGCATCTGTAACCATCCCGATTATTTTTGGATTCAGTTCATTTGGTTAAAACGTTGTGACTAGTGGATGTAGCTTCTGCATATTAAATATGTGAAATAACTGGAGGGGGTGATGATTACTGTGAAAACAGCATCTTCAAGTACTCGCAGGGTGCAGCTTATTTTTGGCACCGCTGGTCTCTTTAATGCCTATTAAAGACATGAAGTTAGCGATTCCTTCGCATTTTCCCCTAGTGATCCTTTTATTTTCTCCTGTTGGCTGCTGAGAAATTATTGTGACGATTTGATTTCATTAGAATAAAGAAATACATGCTGTGAATTGGGATTAAATTGCTGTATTCAAATGTTTACTGGGATTAAGTAAAATAATTGAGTATTTTTGGCATGTGTGCATAGGTGGGGCTGTGTGCTGCCTCCTGTAAATTACATTAGTTTTACCACAACTGATATTAATACTGAAGCAGGAGGTTCATATGCAGTTGTTACAATTAACCTTTAAGTTGGCAGCAGTTTCTTTTCATTCAGTTTTCTGTTAAAATAGCAAACTCACACTTTACCTGTGTGATAAACAAAGAAATTAGCGGGACAGATGTGAATGAGAGAAAAAGTGCAACATCTGTTAATTTCATGTAACATATTCAGCATTAAGGTTAACAACAAGTGGCATCATCAGATCTGCAAAAAGTCAATCCTCAAAAACCACGGGAACAACTATGCAATGTCAACATAGAAATTGCTGCAAATACATTGTAATTACCTTTAGATTAGCACTTAAGAAAAGCCATGTGCCATCTTATTTTCCATTTTCATACATCATAATGGAAATTGAATGATGACAACGGAAAACAACGCGTTTCACAATTCCTCAATAATCACCTCCAAATCTGCATTTAACGATGTGTTTTAAGACATGGCAGTTTACCTGGTTATATGTTACAGACGTGCAGTCAAGGCTTTCTGGAGTGTCCATGACATCTATGTAAAGTAACGTCAGCTGTTCTAACTAATGGGCTAAAACTGTCAATGAAGCTAAGCTTGTTTGTGAGGCCCTAACAGGGTGTAACAGGGCATCTAAGAATCAACTGTCAGTTGGAGTAAACACAGAAGCTTTTATTAAGGCTGTTTCGATAAGTAACAATAAGCTGTAATGTGAATCTGCAGCATGTTTCTTCAACATTTGCTCAGTAATTGTTCTGTTATCCTGCACACACTGTACACACCATACAAACTAAACAGAATGACAGAGGAAGCAGCATCACATAGCAGTGAGAAAGCACTCAATGATAGCGTGAATGAAAAAAGCATCTATTTAGCCCCACTGTAGACTTTTTACAGACCAGCTGCACTCTTTTAACATCCACATCCATTAGGTCTATTAACGCTGACAACCTCAGTTTCCACCCTATTCTGTTCATTCAGCCATTAGGTGGTTTTTTGGTTCACTATTATTGTTCAACTATTTGATTCCGATGGTGCTATAAAACAAACTTTGACTCCAACACCTGTACAATGACGATCCCCGATAGTACGCAATTGCCATGGAAATAACCTCTGTACACAAAACACACCAAAGCCAAGTCCATGTTTAATGCATCTGTAAATGTCCCCCAGCTGAAGGTAATTCTGAACACTTTAGCACACAGCGTTATCCAGTTGTTCATGTTGATCACACACACAGGCCATCTTTCCCACTCCTCCTCGTGTTTCATCCAACATGCTGCGGGGCCCGATGGTGGAAGAGGCTCTTGTATTGTTGCCAACATCCACCCTAGCTCCACGATAATGAGCTCTACGGGCCCTGAACCCGACCTGAGCAGGAAGAGCTATCAGTTAAAAATACCAGGAAGAACCATCACTGTGGTCAAAGCATCTCGTGGTGCTTCAATAGTTTAATATAATCTTGGAACGGCATAACAAAAATGCAAATCAAGCTGTGAATCACTACTTGAAATCAAGAAGCCCGGCAGATATCTACGGATGGTGGATGTTTATTCATGACAGGTGAGTTATACGCAGTAGTTCTGTGGCTCTGCAGGCCAGCAGAGCTTATTCAAGCAGGACGTTTAACTCTCGGCTTCATAATGATACTTTTTAGAGAGCTGTTCAAAGCTTTCCATGTCCTCTGGTCAGAAAATAGACGGTTAGATTAGAAATGACTGCAGCATGTTCAGCCGCTAACCTGTGGGCTGCAAATCAAAAGCCTACATGCATCGGTACAGACATGAGGCATTGTATGCTAATTCCATCAGCATAACAATCGCTCTGCTTTTAACAAATGCAGAAACCAGCAATAGATGAGCGCCAAATTACAGAACTGGTGTGGAACATCTGTCATGTTTCGGTGGCAGCTCTGACGTGTCATCATTTGGGTTAGCCTTGATGTTCAGATTGGTTTACACAGCTATAAATTTGACGCTGCATTTAAATAGGTGCCAGGGCCATCATTCACTCTGCCACAGCCGTGTGGTTGTAATCATAATGACACAGTAATATAGCATCCGATGTTTTACCCTGGCTAAATTGCTGTTTATGGCAATAAGAAGGCGTTGATTCCCAGAGGCCACAGTTAGTCAGACTGCCTCTTATTGTTTTACTGTTGGGTTGTGGTGCAGAGCGCAAACACTGTCACCAACAACCCCCCCCCCCCCCCCCTCCTCCTCTGTTGGTTCTCAGAGCTATTATTTTTATCTGAAAACCTATAGAGGCAACAGAGAGAAAAGAGACAAGAGAAAGAGCTGGAGAAAGGGGGGAGGCACACAGAGAGACAGAGTGGAGCTGGGGAGGAAAATTGTGATTCTTCAGAAGCTCTGATCGATGCTACCAGCATGTGTCTGCGTTGCACATTGCCAGCAAAACGGCCACAGAAAAAAAAAAAAAAAAAAAAAGGGGGCCCTCAACCCCAGACGTACCTCTGTACTTCTATGAATTACCAACCTCTTACTAAATAAAGGATAGAACGCCATACGTCAAGCTTACGCATATTTGAAGGAAAAAAACCCTGTTCTTGTTATCCAGGAACTACAAAAGACACTTTTGTGTGTGCAACCGGGACATCTTTGGCATGGTAATGATGCTCGATGTGGAAATCTGACTGCTGTCGGCCGATGGCTATAATCTTCTCATGAGTATTTACAGTGCGCCTCGATCCAATTCATGCACAAATATGTCAAGAAGTGAGCAGGAGGTACAAAAAGAAAATAATCTCTTTTTTGTTCCCTTGGCAGTTTAACTGTGAGCACGTTACCCGGCAGAGATCAGAAATACAAAGGTCTCCAGGTGGATTATTATAATGTAGACCCATCAGGAGGTCAAAGCTAATACCATAATGGCACATTTAACATTTGAGCAGATACCTACAGGGGCCTGTGCTACTACGCATTAACCTCTACGCAAAGCGTGTGTATGTGCATGGGGATACAAGCTGTGTTTGTGACCTGCTCTTGTACGAGTGCGGCTCTAAATATGAATCAGACGAGTAAGTCATGCTTCGGTTTGTGTCGTTGTTTTGGAGGAAATGGATTCATAAGGGAGTCAGAGGTAGTGTGATGAGATCTCGCAGGTTTAGAGAGAGAGAAAGTAACAGATAGATAGACGGATATTGTGTTCATGGTAAAAAAGTAAGGCAAGCAATAGAAAATGTAAAAATATGAAATTCTTAACTGACATGTAGATGAGAGGCGACAGGAAGCAGAACGGATTTAGTCGTATCACAAATCCACGGCGTGATATCTGTTGTTTATTCTGGTCAGCAAAGCATATTTACAAATTTGTCAGCCTCCCACAGACAAATCTGCATCACAACAGGAAGGAGCATGGTCCTGTATTGTGATTTCCAAATCAGCCATCTGAAGCCCAGCCAGCTCTTTCAAACAGACCGTCTGCAGAAAGTGTGACTGACTTTCATTTGCTGTTGTAACAATCGTTGTCACAATGCTGCCAGATTTGGCTCCAGAGGTAACACACATTTAGATGAAATACACCTAGAATGCTTGTTTAAAACATTGGAATAGGATTAAAAGAACGTTTTCCCATCAATTTCATGGGAGATTGAAACACATTAATGGACAATCTGTGAAAAATGCAAAAACACAAACACAGAGATTGGTGAGTCTTAAATGAAATGCAATGAGATGAGCTGCATCAGAACTAGTTCCCAGCAGTGGGCATCACCAAGTGACTGTGCCTGAGCAATAAGCCCGCACCCAGCCCGCTTTTTAGTTCAAAATAGACAGCAAATTGACACAATCAAATCCAAAACCCACCATAGGAGAAGCAATTTCCCCCTTTTTTCCATGATGGAGGCAGGATTTGTGTTTCTATTTTCTTTTATGGTGCCATCGTTTCCCAAACGGTTTCTTTTATGTGCCTCACAGCACGGTGAAAAATGGCCGAGAGGCTGTATATCTTTCCACACCAAGGCTAATCGGCGGCACACTCACAGGTTGTATGTTGCTGTACTGTATGTGTCAGTGTAGCTGTATTCCTTCATTAGCTAGTCATTCTCCCTTCTGTGGGGTATTCATGAGCTTCAAGTTGTACTTTTGAAACAACATGGATACTGCAAAGAGAATGTGTTGTACTTTATTGCTGAGGGCATTAAAAAGAACGTGTTGTTCTTATGAGGGCACTCAGGGAATTTTCCTAGTTGGAAAGTGATTTTTCAGACATCAGATGAATTTAATTGCCTCGAAATGAAATGGAAATGAAACATAATTTGTGTATCTGCCCAGTCATTTGGATTCATTCAAGAGTTTAATTGATTCTTCCTTAGCCCAAACATGGACAAACAAGCAAAGCTGAAAATGCGATCCCTAGGCAGCAGTAATAAACTTTCATAGCACTATAGACGTTTAACTAGAAGGACAAATGTGAAAGTAACAATATTAGTCCTAAAACTGTATTCTAATGTATTGAAGTATTGTCCAGTACATATAATAATGCAGTCTAATGAATTGTACTAGTTGAATGGTTTGCTAGTCAACAACCCGCTTGTAAGAATGGCGCATTCAAGATGGCAAATAATCAGATTTTGAACAGAAATGATAAATGATATGAAAAGCCTCCAGTTGCTTTTATTTGCAATTGAATAAACTGCACATTTTTTTCAGTCTGTGGAAAATGTAATTTTATAGCTAAATCTGAGTGAAAATATTTCTTAAACCCTGAGGCATCTCATCACGACTGCTGAGGTGAAACCGGAGCCTCTGATTTAATAATGAAAGTTGTTAATATAGGGATACAGAAAACCTTAATTCCTGTTTGATTGACAAGCTGAAACATTATAAACAGGTCTCTGTGTATCTCCCTCTCCCTCTCTCTCTCTCTCTCATTCCTCTCCTTTGGTTACTAATGAGCCGTGAGATTGACAGCTGGATTACTGGGCTGGTGTGTAATCCTTTAATTTCTCCATTTAAGATAATCACTCTCTGGATGGAGCACTGCCTACAAACACAGGCACACACAAATAAACACACACAAAACACAAACTATACTGTGTTTTTTTTCTACATACAAAAAATAAATGTTTATGCATTCAACAAAAATGAAGAAGAAAGAGTGGTTAAAACAAGAGTACGCCAGTGCCCTGATCAAATATAGATTCAAGGCTGAACACATCCAAAGGACCGAGTAGAGCACAAGCTGCTCTCTGGCAAGGGACCTATTTGATATTAGAGTTGGAAGAACAAAGGCATCTTGACAGTGTATTCTTTTAATTAAGGCGATAGCATAGCAAAAGCCCCGTGGCTTTAGAAATGGTTGTACAGTACGATACAGAGCAGCCCTCTGGAGATGCATTCAGCAGCTTAGAAGAATCTATGTGTTGAGTCAAGACCAACGTAAATCATTTTGATTGGGCCATGTTTTTCATCTCCTTCACTGCGCAGACGGAGGATATGAGTGTTGGAGAACATGAGAGGTAAAGTAGCAACACAAGGTCAAACCGCTTGGCCATAATTCATCAATAAAGGGAGAGGCCATATGTCCCCCTGAGCCCGTGACTCAGGAATGAAGAGGGGGTAGGGAAGGAATACTAAAATAATTAGCAAGAGGGTATCTAGGGTGAGGGAGATCTTCTTGACATGCTCTCAAATGTAAAACATGGTGGTCAGTTCGTGCTTTCTGCCACATTGTTGATGGAGGGTTAGTATTAGTTGGGCCTCTCTGCATTCAGTGGGCGCATTGCTCTGGTATTTGTTTGAAAAGGAAGAAAAAAAACTTTAAAGCAAGAAATGTGGCTCCAAGTATTCCCCAAGAGGTCTTATTTTTATTTTCTTTATTAGCTGTTTTGCTAGCTTTGCCAACGGTAAAAAACACATTTAGAAATCGCCTACGAAGGAGGTCACATTTTCCATTTCGGTCTGTTTCACAGAAGGATTACTAAGAAACTACTGCCGCAATGTTGACGACAGTAGGAGGGTTAAGCGTAGGCAAAGGCAAAAAGCATCAAATCTGAATTACGGGGCGGATAAACACACTATCATCAGTTAACATCCCAAGATAGGGTATTAGCCTTGATGGAGGCCCTTGTAGTTTTGTTAAGAGTTGGATGGTGATGGTGTGTGAGCTTCACGGCTTTACAATCAGTGTGGGAGTGTCTTGTCCAAATTGTATGTCTGCTTGTTAAACTACAATGTCAACCTTTTCATTTCTACACGTTAAAAAAATAAATGATTGTGAAAATGGTTGTGGAGATTACAAAAGTAAAGTAGTGTACTTTTGAAGCAGAGCAATCAGCAAGTGAATGTGATGAATTAGTAGTGTGTGTGGTGAGGGATGATTACAGGTTTCTCTAGGTCTCAAGGAGGAGGAGGCTTGGATGGATCTGAGGACAAAGCTCCTCTCCAAGTGCCTGAGATCCACTCCAGTGATTATAACATACCCAGAGCGCACATTACAGAGTCAGAGTTCAACTGGGGAACCAATGGTCAAATATTAGATGAACCACAGAAACACAAATGTGGTACCAAAACAACACAATATGTAAATTATGTATTTTTATTTCTCGAACTATTTTTTTCTGAGAGGAAGAAAGTTTGGCAAGACTCAAACTTGCCACACTTCCAGACTGATGATAACATAAATAGAAAATGTGTTCAAACTGAGCCCCTCCACATTATTTTCCAACAGGGGTTTGAAATGAGCTCTCTTCTTTTCACTTTTCTTTTTCAAGGCTACTGAAGTCAAAGCCCTATCTTTTTTTATATTAATTGTAATAATAATGTGGTATCCAATAATCTACCCTGACCCTTGACAATACAAACAAGCGGGATAATACTCGAGGGAATCATCTGAGCTGAAGAAACACCACTGCAACACTGTAGACCTGATTTGTATTCAGACACATGTAAATCCTGCATGCCTAAAGAGGGGGCGGGGGCTTTGTAATGAACTGGTGCATTGTGGTTTACACTTGCAGCTAAAAGGTGAAACAGAGGTCTTCCGGTTTGAAAATTATTCATTTCTGCCTTGCAACACAAAATCCAATAGTCTTAATCGAGGCCACCGATCGTTAAAGGACACCGAGAAGTAAAGCGCTAATACACATTGATTTTGATGGAGGGCAGCCAATTAAAAAAAAGGCATTCGATAACAAATGCAAATAGTAATGACAGAATACAAGGTCATCAATGGTAGACGTGGGGGTTGATTTCCTCCAATATTTGCGTGTTGCTACATTCTTTGATAGCATATGCAGAGAGAGGCATCATCAGGAGGGTTAAACCATCATTTCAAAGAAATATAAATAAAAAAATTCACTTAAATTTGCCCTTGTCTCACCTAAAGAAATTGCAGTAGAAAGTCTTGCGCTCCTGCTTCAACAAAGTGTCTTTCTTATCCGTTAATCCCTTGCCAAGGACTCTCTTTTTTGGCTAATACCATCAGAAGTGCTTCTTCCTCTCCTTATAATGACTCCATGATTTAACCCACAGCCGGCAGCTCTCGCAGATGCAATCCGAGGTCTGATAATATCGCGGTTAGCGTCTTCAGAAGGTCAGAACATAACACAGGGCACAATTAGCTCACCTCGGTGTTGTCAGGAAATGTAGATCTACTGCATAATCTCAGTCAGTGGAGTGAATACAGAGGCCGTGCAGGGGCTTTGAAATACAGCAGACGCCGGGTTTGTCTCTGACAGCTTCTCACATGTATGCACGGAGGTTAAGATGAATCATGCTCGTGTCTCGGTGGGCACCAGATGGGGAACGCAATGAAACTATCCCAGTTGTAGTGAAACTCCATGAGAACTTATGCCATGAACCTGAGACTCCATGAGAACTTATGCCATGAACCTGGCCGACCATCACACGGGGGCTAATACCAGTACACAGGGAGAGGAGCTCAGTGGAGATCAGAGCACTAGAACTAATACAATTCACATGGACGCCTTGACAAGAGGAAATAGTATTTCTGCTGACAGCCGGTTTGATCAAATTCTCTTTTTTTTTTTCTTTTTTTAAACGTACTACCTCTACTGAGGAAATGACTAGAAAACAAGATGAAAAGGATTCCGCTGTGGCATGTACTGTATCTTCGGTGGCCTCACTTGATTGAATTGGCTCAGCATGTATGTCATGTTGTAGGGAGTTCGATGGATATAGCGGCGGAGCTTGGTTTGGTAAGAAGGCAGGTGAGATAAAGGGAAATGATGTGGCTCATCTTCTGTACCTGTATTCTATCAGCTCGCCACAGACTGCAGGTCCTGGCTGCACACATGAAAGACTCTCTGGAGGACAAGAGAGACGTCCCTGAGTCAGAAGGAAAATGGCATCCCGCTTATCAAATGCCTGGAAACGTAATCCCAGCCCCCCCAGCCTCCACTCAGTTCTTGGGCTGGACATACTTATGAAAGCCCTGTCAGTTTGGATAGTAGGTTAGGAGTCAGGAGTTCTCCACAGCACAGCGAACACGGAGCTGGCTGTTTCAAAGCAGATATGGCTCCTTGCCAGATTTTCCTGCTGTAGTCTAATTGGGGTCATGTTACAAGTCATTTTGCATGTGTAACTTTTACAGATGGATTGAACAATAGCAAATCCATGCCGAAAGCCAAAGCTGGCGAAGCCTCCTCAAATTAATCTTTTAGATTAAAGGAGAGAGTGTGTGCAATTTTTTAACTGCAGTAGAAAGACCCAATTTAAATTAAAAGCCCTGAGATGAAGGAAGCGAGAAAAACACACCTAAGTGAATTATTTTTTCATGGAGCGAGATGATCTCCTGTGATTCAAGAGACAACAGATGGAGTGAAAATAAAAATAGAGCCCATTCTCTTGGAAAGGGCGGTGAAGGGTTGAAGTGGCAGAGCACAGGATGTTGGTTGAAGATTACACGCATGTTGTGATACTGCCTGTCAGAAAACATTAAGGGATCATCAATATTGTATCTCATTTACACAAAGGGTGTCCCTTAGCTCATTTCTAAAGCCCCAAAGCCCAATTCTCTCCAAAAACAAGGATCTCCAATCCTTTAAATCCGTCAAAGTCCTTTTTTTCGTAACATAATCTGGGCGACATGAAGTAAAAGATGCAGTGAGACAGACTGTGTTGTTCCCTGTCTCTCAGGACTGGAGAGGGGCAAAGGGTGAAGCTCATCACTGCTGTCTTTTCAAATATGCTTTGACAGTGACTTAAAGGAGACACTATCCTGACTGAACTGTGTTTCAAATCAATTTTTTTCTACCGAGGCCACATCCTCTTGTCCGTGTTCCTAGGTGTCTGTTCCGGCTCTTGGAGCGAGGTGATGGTTTACACAGCGATGTGCAATCACTGGAATATTTCTTTTCATGGCTTATCTGCCCACAGCGGGAATCTGCACGGACCGCGACTCAAAGCCCGGCTGTCTGCGCGCCTGTGTGCCACAGCCCCCCTCCTCCAATCCTGACCAAGCTCCCAGACAAACATCTCCATGGAAGCATGCGATGATTTATTCAGCACAACTTAGCAGCAGCCAGAGATTTGTGACTTAGTTAAACAAAGGTCTTTTATGGTCAACCTCAAAGCAATAACAGAGTTTTTAACCTATAAAGCAAGCGAGCAATGACAAAAAGGGGGCGCTGAATGATGCATTACGATTCAACAATGACCTTTCAGGTTCTGAATGGACACTCCTCTGTACCTACAAGGACGACAGCTATTTTTTCGCAAAATGTAGTGTTTTTGCTACCTTTTTACTGTCATTAAAATCACTGTTGGCCATATTCAAAAGACGTGCTGTTTTGATTTTGAATGTTGCCTCAGTGTGTTCATTTCCATTTCCCACTTTCCAGAGGAAGAAATCTATCTCCAAGTTAATATTTTAAGATAGCTTAAAGCTGTTGTTTCCACTTGTGAGTTGGGACGCCTTATGGGTTCCAATATAAATCTGCAGGGTCAGAAAATGTAGGAAAACAATGTTCTTATGAAAATCTGGAATTTTACATCTTGAGGCTTTATTATCATAAAAAATGAAACTAAGAAGAGAACGTCATGCTCTGTTCTTACTGCTGAGCGGATATGATTTGGGTATAAAAGGGTCACAAGGAAAAGGGAGAAGATTAGCCTCTATCAAAGGCTTGAAAATCACTTTCATTACTGTTTATTTGTACTGAATGCAGATACAATTGCAGGTAGGAGTGCCCTTATAACCTACAGTGAAACAAGAAGTGCAACATCTCTTATTCCTGTCCGGCTGATGACCTTTACTGCACGTCATACCCTATCACTCTCTCCACTCATGTCTTACTGTCTAGTGTTTACTTTGTCCCATGATGCTTCATTTAAGGTAACACCAGGCCTTGGTTAAAGGTCAGCAGTAATGGAAAGTGTGATCAAACACCAGTATGGTCCTATAAGCACACATAATGGTGCATGAGGCTCAGGTAACAAGAGCACCAAGGACTCATTTTGAAATCTCATTTAACTTCGAAAGGTGTAACTGTCAGGACTGTCCTAAAGTACCCACACTAATCAAAACTAAAAGATAGAAGAATAACAACTCCCCCTTCCACCTCAGTATGAAAAGTGCTGTGCTCCACACATTGTTCAGCCTCTGGAAACCCTCAGCCTGGTTCACTCTGCACCTGCTAGTCCGCAGCTCTTTATTCTCTCGCCCATCGCTCACTGTCTCTCTGTCTCCAGGGAGACAACAGCCCCGGCCCACAGCGGCCCAGCAACCCTTAGCCAGCTCCGGAGCATCCCAGACCCTCCCTCAACTCATCCCCCCACATTCATTCTTCTTGAAAAGTGACAGTTTTGGGTTATACATATTGTGGCGTTAGTATTAAAGGCTTTCCCCCCTGCTTTGTATCCCACTGTACTGAACACAGACCTTCAGCAGAGCCACATTCACCACTGCACGAGGACTTACTGTAAGCCGCCCCTATGCGACGAGCCAGTTGGGAGGACAGAGTGGCTCTCGGATTGATTTTCACAAAGAACAAACACGGAGACAGACAAAATGAAACACTGGAAGGGGAGGTAATAAGGGATCAGAGCTGGAGCTGGTGTAGCACATAAGGTTAATCACATTGATGCAGTTGAGCTTGCTGTAACCCTTTTTTTTTAAAGCTAATATGTACACCAGGACTCAATATTCCACACCAGGCAGACGTGGATGTAACACAGAAACGTGGAGGAGAAACCCACATGCATTGTCTATCTAGTCACATCTTCTCTGTTAACATTGTTTGGGTCAGGAAGGACGGCTCAGCCTATTTCCAAGCAGGCGGACGCCTCGACCCCCCCCGAGCCCCTTCAGGCAGCCTCGCTCCCCACTGACCGGCTGCAGTGTCCTTGTCAGCCTACTAAACAACAAAATAGCCTCCAGAATAAGTCAATTGTTTTGCTCGCAGCCGGAAAACAGCTGTTACATTGAGAAGGCCATTTCCTCCTGGCAAACAGCTTTTCACGTATTAATGGACAATATTTGGCTATAAAAGCAAACCGCCAGGGGAGAGCTGGGCTTATTGTACAAGGTGTAGAATAGGTTGGAGGAAAGAAATAGGAACTAACTTATATTGTGCCCATATGACAAAAACGAAGTTGTACTCCTGATCCTGGGGGTCACTTCCTTATTATAGAGGGTTGGATATAATGTTGTAGAAGCACATCCAGGTAACAAAGGTTTTGCTCATCTGTCAATAATGTGGCTTGGGAACCAGGATGTCAACGTTTTTGTTTCCCTCATGGCAAGTATTCACTAACAAATAAAAGACACGCTGAGAAAAACAAAACATAATTCCAAATGGCAGGAAATGAACCTCACAGTAGACTCGGCACACTGCCTTTTCTGCAAAGAAATGGAGCGAACGAAAACATAATTGACTTCTTGACTCCAAAAACTGAAAGAATAAAAGAGCTGAAACATGTAATACACCGAACAGTGGGGAGTAAAATAAAAGTTGTGGGCTTCCAGCTGAAAACGTGCTGAGGGAAGAACAGGCCGTTTGAAATCTGCTTTGTCTGCTCAGTCAATCAAAAAATGAGGACATGTTTTTTAAATGCAATCAGTGTAATTTAGGTGTTCATTCATCAATGAAAATCAGTATCCAATGATGACTCTGGAACAGAATGCATTACGCGCCTGCTGTCGTTTAATAACATCCCAGGAGTTTTTCAACGCGAGCTGCATCACAACTGCTGGAACATATGTAAGTCTGAGCTCTAGATGAGCTGCTTATGTTGCACAGCCACAACCAGAGTGTTCTTAAGGAGTGATGGAGAGCCCCGCGCCATAATATATGTCCCGGCCCCCACACACGCATAGACACACACTTCCTCACTCAATCACACTATGAGGTTTGGTGACACATCTGGGCAGAGGTAGGAAAATATCAGCAGTTGGATAAGTGAGATCCAGCTTACCTTTGAGGATGCTCTGGCCGTGCAGAGCGTCTCTGGGGACTATCACTGTGTAGAAGTTCTGGGAGAAGCCTGGTCTGCACGGGGGTTTGAGGGGCTGGCCTGCCTTACTCCCCTGAGGGATAAAACGAGAGGAGCTGTTAGGCATCGGCAAATTGACTCGCAGCCACGGGGTCACAAGCTGATCTGGCAGCCTCAGACTCATATTGAACCTCACAGTCTCTCTGGAGGCATTTGCACCACACTTGGACCTCCACTGTGTGCTATAATAAGCGTCATTATCCCTGTTACAGATGTTACCCTCATGATCATCGTGTGTTGATGACACAAGTCGTGATAATGACGTCAATGAGCATACAGATGATGACTGTTGCTAGTAGGAAATGTTTAATCCTAACACATCCATACTGCATGCTGGCTGGGGTGAGCGAGAGGAAGCAGAGAGAGTGTGTGCATGTCTGACAGAGACCTAATGCATTGAATTACACTGTTGATTTATAAGCATATTTGCAGGCACACAGTTTCTTTCAGCAGGCATTTCATTCACAACAGAATGCACTTACAGTGATACATCTCATTCATCACATCAATTTATGTTTTTAAAAAAAGAAGGAAATATGGTGCACTTTGCTGCATTATACAGGCAGCCCAATATTTCTCTATCCACAACAAACTACTACAGCATACATTTGGGAAATAAAGCTGGCGTTAGAGCATTATTCAAGTTGAAAACGTGTCAAGTGTGGTACTTTAAAATGAGCTCCAACCCAAATGACCAAGTCGTCAACTAAGCCATTTATCCAAGAGATGTAGAAAATGAGGGATGACAGTGCGTAAACGTGCGTAAACGAAGTTGATCGCAGCCAACAGAAGGAGAAGGAAGCCCCTCCACGAAGCACTGTCCTCTGCAATAATGCACTGCAGTTCATTTAGCAGAGAGGATGGGGAGGCTAAGGAAACAGAGTTGTCTGACTTTTTTCACCTCCCCAAAACACTTATGACAAAACCTATTCTTGACCTTAAACGTCGCCGAGTGAAGCTCTATTACACTTATCACGCTGCCTTTAGCGCAACGCTGCGGGGGAAGTGATCCTGTCTCTCAGACACTTTCTGCAGGGCAGGAAGCGAGAGGCAGAGCACAAAGTAATCTCTACAGCAGTGCAGCACTTCCACTGTACGTTAGCCGACAAGATGTGTAGAAATATTAACTCATCTTACCGAGGATGCGCCCACAAGTAAGGTGCACGCCAGGATGACGCAGCCAACGTTCATCTTTGCAAAATCTCGTGTACGGAAAAAAGGAGGAAAAGATGAGTCTTCTCCGCCAAATACAGCTCAGTAAATTCCCGGAGCCCTGTTTCTTCTTCTTGGGTGTTGAGTGAACGACCGTCCTTACTTGTCTGGCGCAAAAGTGCCGCTGAGACTGAGGTGCTGCGCTCCGTCCGGAGGAAGCCGGTGCCCATTGGATGACAGCGTCACTACGACCCCTCCTACCGCGCGGAGGAGCAGCAGGCAGGGCAGCGCGCGCTATCTTCGCCTCAATTGAGTCCCTGTGATGATGCCGCGTTCACTTCTGGGATCTATTGGGGAGAAAAATGCATTTTTCAGGCAATTTAGATTCATATTTTCACTTCAGATGGAGCAAAAAGCGGGTACGACGGTGTGAGTGACAAGCAACCATCCGAGGCTTTTCATGTGTCCATCAGCTAACTGGAGTCTATTTCACACCCCAGTTACCCCCTCTGCCCCTGATCCGCGGTATGAGTACGCCAAGAGCTGAAGAGTTATGAGCTTTTTATTAAAGCTGCTATGATAGACCACTGCGGGATAAGAATGTAAGCTCCAAATGAAATAAAAGCCCAACGATTCAGTAGCCTGTGAGATGATCTACAGGGAATATGTAAATGATGCCAAAGCAATTGGTCCAATATTCAGCCTGTTATCTTTAATATAGAAAATGTGTTAATAGTTTATGTTGATGAATTATTCCATTGTATTGTTATTTTTGACACATTTGCTGTTATCTTAATGCCTTGATTATGCAGGTCTCCATTGAAAAAGAGATATGATCTCAATGGGACCAATCTGGTTAAATAAAGGTTTGAAATTAAATGAAATGTACAGAAGAGGTCAAGAGCCACATAGAAAAAAAGAAATCTTAGATCTGGCCAATAAATGTAATTCTGACTTTTTATATTTTATTTTTTTGAAAAATACAATTCAACACATTAAAGGCATTAAAACGTGGTAAACCCAATTTACAGTAGACTCATTCATTTGCAGTTGCAAATGTGAATTGTGCCTTTAACTGCTCTCACAATTTAATAATGTTGACATTTCCAAAGCCTCAGATTAGCGGCTCAATTTCCATATCTGAGATGTCATGACAATTTAATCCCATCAAAAGGAATATGACAGTATTGCAGTGTCAATCACCACAGCCCAGTGTCTGCCTGTCACTGCCATTCACTTGACTTTATTTTCTACACTAACTCTAACAATATTTTACAAAAAACTCCTCCAAAGGACTTTTTTCTTTTTCTGTTCCTTCCCTTTAAATGGTATCTTCAAAATAAACAGCTTGAGGCTGATAATTAGGAAGTACTCCTAATCTAGCTGACTAAAGCTCGGTGGTTGTTTCTATCCAGAGGGCAGAATTGCTTAAGGTCAGATATATCAGAAATACACTCTTCTTCACTCATCTCCCTTCCGGACATTCTGCTTTTATAATACCCTGGAATAAAACTTGGCAGAGAAACTGCATAACAAGGATTCAGAACTCACGCCTTACAATGACTAATAAATATAGTCACATCTGTGTATGTGTCCCTGTCATTTCCTCACATGGGAGCAGCTGCTGACAGGAAGGAGGGTCATAAAGGAAAAAAGTTCCAGTGAGAAATTGTCTGAGTGTTCTGAATGTGGCATGTCCTCGAGAGAAAAATACTCTGTCAGTGCTGATGTATTTTCCTGAAGCCTAGATAAGGCCTTTAAACCTAACTTGTTATAACAGTACAGTGCAGAAAGTGACCATGGCCGAATGCCCCCTGATCTCCAGCGTCGGCCTCCACAGCACAAACACAATGCTATTCATTAAAATGATTGTTTTTCTGAATTAGCACCCAGAACGCCCCTACTCATTCTCTGCTCAGTAAACTCTGCTTGGCTCGAAGGTACCCTGCCAGTTTCGGAACCCAAGTAAATTATTTCTCTCAAGTATCGAGCATTTGCCTAATAAAAACACCATCTGGGCACTTGAAGTGAATTGGTTTAAGGCTGTGCTGAATTATTAAACAAATCTTGCAAAATGGGTCCCAGTTCTCTTCTCTTTT
This sequence comes from Notothenia rossii, assembly GCF_949606895.1. NCBI lineage: Eukaryota > Metazoa > Chordata > Actinopteri > Perciformes > Nototheniidae > Notothenia > Notothenia rossii. Next base: position 84,031,072 of record NC_136903.1, read on the forward strand.
TCGCGAGTAAAGACGTTACAATAGGAACACCTTACAACGACAGGCTGAAACATTTACCATGTGGTTGAATGCCTTCTTCTCAGGGAAGTTATGTCAAATAAAATATTTTTCATTTATTTGTTCTTGTTCTTTCTTTTCTTTCAGCTTGGTTGGATGCCACAGGCTGAATTTATGTGTAAGAATATTTGTAATTTATTTTTGCTTGAGACATTTACAACAGCACCGATTTGTCTGTATTTTATTTTTCACCAAGGCACAAAATGTGCCAGGGCTCATTGGGAATGTAATGATCCCGGCTGCATAAATTAGGGCCAAAGCAGTAGTCGATCATTTAGGTCTCATACAGGCATAATTAGGGAAGACATTTATACAAGATATACTTGTTGCTCGGCATTATCCCCATCAATCCTTGCCTACACATCTGCGTTCCAGCCCACGCACTATCATTCAACTGATCCATGCACACCCCATTTATGTTTGCGTCTACTGCCCCTTAATGGGGGCTGTAAATTACAAATGTTATTGATTGGTTGTGACACTTATTGAGTTGACCCTTCCTCTCCATAAAGAGTGACCTGGTTTGACTCGAGCAAAACCTGAGTAACAGTTGTTTTGATGTAAAGCCCTATACCCATATATTAATGACAAAACACACATGTCCATGCTCTGGTGAGTCTTCTGATCCGAGGGTCTTCGTTAAGGATAAGGAACCTTGGTTGTCATGGTTACTGTGATAACCACAGGGTGAAGGTTTGGGAAAAATCTTGTTTAACTATCTATCCATCCACTTCCTTGTCGCTATTTAATAACATGACTTCCTCCTTTTTTTTCTAACTGTGCACGGTCAATCGTTCTTTGCAAAATGTCTACTTGTCAGATAATCCATTTTTGTGATTTTTGTGATTTATTGGTTATGAGTACAGTTCCTGCAGGGTTTCTCCAAAAACCACCAATATTCACTGGTTGGTTGGGTTAATCTTTTACAAAGGGCTATCATATTTGACACCTTAAGAAATCTACTAAAATGAATCTTATTCTGTATTTATTCAAGGCTAACTTATATGAGACGTGTATATAATCCATCATATCTTTTTCAATTATATAAGTAGTAGTATAAAAACAAAGTGGTGGTTTGATAGTCTTATTAATACTTTTTTTATATTTTGACTAACATGTCATGAAGCAGATCCTAATTATACAAGCATATAATGTAGGTGTTGAACAGTTGTATGTCATTACCACTACTGAGAACCAGATCCTCTCCAGTCGAGGCATTTTATTTCTCTGTGCCTTTGCCTGATCAAACTCTAACCGAGGAGAATCTTTGTAAAAGGAAGAAAGAGTGTTGTTCTTAGTTATACTCTTGTAGAAATTGGCCTCCACACTTCTGACAAAATAAATGCAGCTGTGGCCCATGAGAGTGCCGACCCGTGCAGTAAACATGCTAAATAGCCATTAGGCACGACACTTATGGGAATGTGTGTGAATGTAAGTCTCCCTGAGCAGGTGGCACCTTGTATGGCAGCCTCTGCTTTGTATGAATGTGTGAAATGATGACTTTTAAATGTAAACATAATTTGAGTGGGCGCAAAATATCTAAAGGTGGTTGATAGTTTGTTATAAGTGTGCCATCTACACATTTAAAGTCTTATTATGCTAATTTTCCAGGTTTCACACTTGTATTTTGTGGCTCTAGTGTGACATGTTTATATGCTTTAAAGTTCAAACAGGTCTTTATTTTTCTCATACTTCATGTGCTGCAACTAGGGCTGTCCCGAATACCATTTTTCGGGCTCCGGATATTCGGTAGTAATTAGCAGCGAATATTCGGTGCGGAGAGATGTTTTTTAATTCATAACACACTCCGAGACACCTGACAACACGCTGTTAAGCAGAAGGGCAGAAAGAGCATACTATTACGATTTATATGTAATTATTGTCTCAGTACTCGCATACATTAAAACTAAATGTGTCCTCTGCATTTAACCCAGCCGCAGTGCAGCGCCCGGGGACCAAATCTGGTTCCAAATTCCGTCTCGTTACTCGTAATTACGTTTTACAACCTGAAGATACAAAACATATATTTCTGTTATAACAACAATACTTTTAATAACATAGCCGTAACAGTAGGCCTAACAGTGTAATACTTGTTACTGATACAGTAAACAGTATTTAAATAAACGAAAAATAAATGAACGAACTGTATGCCAATAATTGCCTTAGCCCCAGATGTTCCCATATTTCTCCTATTATTTTTACTATTCGGATAAAATTGAAAAACTAATATAAAAAAACAATTTGGTTGCTTGCTTGCAACTATTTTCCAAACAAAGTAAGTGCACGATTTTATCATGTGTAACGTTACTGATGGAACGGCAGATAAAGCAGCTTGGTCAGTGTATGTTTTGGTCATTGGATTTTCTTTTCACAAATGGATATTCAAAAACAAAAAACGACTGGATATTTGTTTTAAAATTGAAAAACCAAAGTTGAAGTACAAGGCGTTTTTCTTTATCATGGTCAAAAATGGATTTATTAAACTTAAAAAAACGGGATGATTTTCATTTTCTACTTCTCAAAACAAAAAATAAAATCACTAAAAAACAGAAACAAAAAAAACCCGTTTTTTCATATTCTGCTACCGGAAGTTGTCTTTCAAAATAAGAGCGCAGATGAGGACGGTCAATCCGTGCATCTACGGTCGATTTGTTTTCACAACGAAAACAGCCAAGACACATATTGAGCCCAGAAAATGAATGTTATTAAGGGCTGGAAATATAATAGGCCTGTGTCTAAAATGGACAACATTGTTAGGAGATATACAGCGATTCTGCACTGCGGTCAACTCAGCCGTCTCTCGAGTTTGTTATTATTTTTTCTGCCAATAGTTATTCGTGAGATCGAACCTGTTGGACTCAGTAGGCTAGTAGTGAAACTACTCCCACAACAAGTACTATGAAGTACTGACTGTGTACTTTTTGAGTAATCCTCTGTCAATGTCCCCTCCCGCAACCCTGTCTCCTAAAAATTACGTTCCCACAGAGCTAAACTGCATTCTCAATTACGTTTAGCGAGAAACATATTTTCTCCCACGTTACTATTCTTATGAACGTATCGTACGTAGGATGCTGAGGTTGTCACTCAGGCATCCCCCATCTCTCTGCCAATCACAGAGCTTCACAGTGATGCTGGTCTAGATGCGGGCCTGTGGTTGGGGGAGCAGACGGGGGAGGGCGTGGAAGTTGTGACGTAGTTACTTTTATAAATAGGTGTGTGTGTGTGTGTGTGTGTGTGTGTGTGTGTGTGTGTGTGTGTGTGTGTGTGTGTGTGTGTGTGTGTGTGTGTGTGTGTGTGTGTGTGTGTGTGTGTGTGTGTGTGAGGTTGAACCCACAAGCTGTACATGAACCTGTGATCATCTGAAAATAAGAAGAGTTATTAAAGCCTAATAACTTGAAGCCTGTTTCCGACTCCCTTTGTGATCGTTACAATATCTTTGCCATTTATTGTCTTGCTTATAATAATGATCATAGTCATTTATAAATATCATTTTAGAGCACACATTTGAAATCAGTAGGCGAGGCTGTAATTTAGCCAGCTGTTACTCTCAATGACGAGGCAGAAAATAACAGTTTTAACATGCCAAAAAGCTGCCGTGTCGTTTATTGCACCTCAAACATTAAAACAAATCCAGAGTTACGTGTTTCTGTACTTCCTCTAAGAAGAAAGGACAGTAACAGAAGATCTCTGTGAAGCCAGATGTGGTGTTGTTAATGCGATAGAGTCCCGTTGACAAACCCCGTGATTAATCTTCAAGCTCTGGGACTGGATGTTGGAGTGGCCAAGGTTACGCCGAGCGTCAAGCTCTTTGAAATGGAACGAAAACACGGCAGACTATCCAAACTGGACTCGAACGCTCCCCCAGAACTACACACGCTGGCTATTGTGTTTCACAACATGTTCTCTATGGCACGTCTCTGCTGGGAATTGTAGTTTTAAAAGAAAATGTCTTTTTTCCCCAAATTAGAAGTTGACAGTATTAAACTGTGTACAGCCCTGGAGGTTTAGGCGATAGGAAACACATTGGTGTGTACACATTTAAAACATGTATTTAATAAATGGGTGAAAATCGCTTGTGTCCATAATGCGCAGCATTAATATATACCCACATGACAGCTCATTGTTACTTTGTAATTCTACTCCACTACATTTCAGAGGTTAACCTGGTACTTTTACTCCACTACATTTATTTTAGTTACTTTGCAAATTCTGATTAATGATGTGAAATATAAACAACCCTTAAAGCAGACTTTAGTTACACCTGAGTAAAATTCAGGGAAAGAGGATTGTCAAGTGCCAACAATCAGGAGAGATATTTGATAGTTGGTGCTTGAGAAGACTAAATCTGCAGATCTCTATAAAGTATATTCATTACTCGTTATTCTCTACTAATAGTTAATTAAAGACTGTATATAATGGCTATTTTGCACATCCCTTTCAAGATTTCAAGATTTTCTAAGGTTTATTGACATATCATATACACAACTACGGTGTAGTTATGCAATGAATGAAAAACTTGGGTCACAGGTTCCTCAACAGTGCATTACAAGACATCTATCAATATGTGTTTGTACCACCACCATTAAACTGTCAAATTCTGCACATTTCTTATACTATCTACATACATAAGAGAATAATTAATGTGTATAATATCAGTTAAAATAAGTGCTTCAACATAGTTAAAATTGCAGGAAAGCAATATACTAGACGTTAAGTACTTTGTCAGGCTTAATATTTATCTGTAGATAGATACCCCCAAAGGTCTTTTCTTATTTAAAAGAAGACCTTAACCTAAAGTATTCTTAATGTGTTAATAAAGGTTAGTTAGTTTGTCTGTTTTGCTCATCCTCATATTAATATCTTTGTACATCCGACACTAAACTGTTTTATTGTAGAGATCACTTATAGTATCTTCTTGATTTTTTATATTTCTATCATTGACCTTCTACTTTCCCCCTATGAAAGTATGTACTCTTAATATTTTTGTCATCAAATAACATTATTCAACAAAAATAACATTATTCAACAAAAATAATTCAATAACGTGTTTTAACCACTAGGCGGTGCACACAAGGTACACACAGCATACTAATAATAACTTTTTATTATTAGTGTAGGACACTTATGTATGTATAACATCTGAAGATGTGTAGTTTTATTCATGTTTTAAATAATTTTACAGGATATTGCTATACTATTTCTCATGTTTTACTTCTACACATTAATATCTGATTTGTAAAACATCACAGACAGAAAGGCATATCCGTCATTTAATGGTAAGCTATTGAAATTGTGATTCCATAGATGTGTCTCCCATCACCCAAATCCCCTGACTATTCTCTCAACTCAGTATTTACATTCTTATATTCAAAGAAAATCAGTCCTTTTCTATCAGCTGTGCACCGTTATGGTGTAAATATAACCTAACTACCAATTGGATCAAATATAAAAGTCAGCCGAATTACTATTGATACTGCGAGGAGACATATTTTGTGAAAAGAAATGCAAGATGTTGTTTAATTGTTGATATATTTATGATCCACGTCACATATTCAGTTTTGGCGGCAGTTCTCCTGTTTGTCCAGAGGTCTTCTCATCAGGGCTCTATAAATAAAGAACTACGGCAGATCTGTAATATTTAATGCAGCCGGACCGTGTATTACAATGCCGTTATGTGATGACTTTCAAAGAAAAAAGCAAGAGCACTCGGAATAAAGGATTTATTTTTTATTTTTTAAATGTTTTTCGGATATCATATCGCATTAACATCATATCCCAACATGCATTGCGGTTAAACATCCAATCAACGAGCTTCAAGCTGAGGATCTTGGGTAATCTGTTCAGTGGGTTTGTGGTGTGTATCGCTCGAAATGTCCCTTATAGGCCTACGTCTGTTTCCGGTGACTTTATTTACGGCTAAAAAGCCCAAGATTATAGAATCAAACGAATAAATAAAAACAAGGATAATTGTGTGTTATTTAGAAAAGAATAACAAATTAGAAGGAAAAAAAGATTTTCAAAAATGCAGATTTCAGTATTTTGAGGCTCTGAGCCCCATTTATTTTCCTCACAGACGGCAAAAAAAGTCCGACATTATACGATTTTAAATAAAAACAAATAAATAAAAAGATAAAACAACATGTAATTTACATTAGAATAAATAGAATGGTTTTGAATAATATATGAGAGTAAAATCTAGTCACTTTACAGCCCCGCCCACTTTTGGGGAAACCAGCGCTGTCATTTGAACAGCGCTCAAGCCTGAAGCCACAGAGATCTTCTGTTACTGTCCTTTCTTCTTAGCAACAAACCAACCCCTGATTGAGGGGTGTGGGGGGGTCACATTTTATAATTGATATAATATCAGGGACCCCTAGGCTCCTAAAAAAACATGGTGAAACATTTTTTTCCTCCCAAAATAAAAGTCATGCCATAGAGGGATAAGGCACTATTACAAATATTCTTAATTTGCAGTATTTTATTTTAAAAGTGTTCAGAAAGACTGCATCAAATATGCTATATCTATATAATATCAATATTGTTATTAACTTCAATCAAAGTCAATTTAAATAGCGGGCAAGACTTTCCAAGGAGTAAAAATACTGCTGCCGGACTACTGACTGGAGGTATTGCTGATATCAAGTCTACCATATATCCTCTTCAAATACTCTGTCCAACAATATCAGTCTCATGAAGAAAGGTGTTTTAACACTGATTCAAAATAGCAGAGAAACATGCATTCTTGTTCTCAGGAGGGGACATTGACAGAGGATTACTCAAAAAGTACACAGTAAGTACTTCATAGTACTTGTTGTGGGAGTAGTTTCACTACTAGCCTACTGAGTCCAACAGGGTCGATCTCACGAATAACTATTGGCAGAAAAAATACTGTTAAACTCGAGAGACGGCTGAGTTGATCGCAGTGCAAAATCGCTGTATATCTCCTAAAAATGTTGTCCATTTTAGACACTGGCCTATTATATTTCCAGCCCTTAATAACATTCATTTTCTGGGCTCAATATGTGTCTTGGTTGTTTTCGTTGTGAAAACAAATGGACCGTAGATAGACGGATTGACCGTCCTCATCTGCGCTCTTATTTTGAAAGACAACTTTTTTTGTTTCTGTTTTCTAGTGATTTTATTTTTTGTTTTGAGAAGTAGAAAATGAAAATCATCCCATTTTTTAAGTTTAGTAAATCAATTTTTGACCATGATAAAGAAAAACGCCTTATATTTCAATTTTGGCTTTTCAATTTGAAAACGAAAATCAAATATCCAGTCGTTTTTGAATATCCATTTGTGAAAAGAAAATCCAATGACCAAAACATACACTGACCCAGCTTCATCATGGCAACTTCACAACAGCTAAGCTAAGCTAGGCTACTACTTACGGCATCTGGGTGACTTTTCAGAGTTGTTGTGCCACCGTGTTAGGCCAGTTTCTTGTCGCATATTTGGCACACTGCCTTCTTCTTACCGTCGTCCAATTTAAAATGGTCCCACACAGCTGAAGTCTTCGGCATTTTGTGTTCAGGTGTGTGAAACGAGGTGAAGCGAGGTGAAGCGGGCCGTTTGCATTCGTGAGTGAACGCGATGTCAGGAGCACAGGCTGAGTTGTATATATTTCCGCATTTTAACAGTGCAATCAAAAAGCATAAATATAGTATAAGAATATGGCAATTCGCCTTTATTTATAGCATATATTTAGGGGCAAAAAAAAAAATGTGGGAATTAAAAAAAAAAAAAGAATATCCGAATAATGAAATTGAAACCCGAATAGTTCGCCAACGAACAAATATTTGGTTACAGCCCTAGCTGCAACACTTATTTTCACCCTCTGTCGTAAACCAGAGACCAGCCTGCTCTGATTGAAGCGTGAGCAGAGCCGGCCCGACCCATTAAGCGACATAAGCGGCCGATTAGGGCCCCGCAGCCACTACTTTTTATTTTTTTATTTAAAAAATAAATAAATCTCATTACACCGTCGCCGTGATAAGTATGTTTAATTAATTGTACTAATATGCCTACTCTCAAAGTCATGTATTATATTATTGAGTCAATAATATAATACATTAACCGTGCTTTACCTGAACCTCATCATGACACAAGAGAGGACGGCAGGATTGTAATTTCCCGTGTTCAGTGAATGCAACAGAGGCAAGACACCAGACCAACCAGAGAGTTGAATGGAAATAAACATCTGTCTTATTGGCTGACAGGTACCTATCCTGTGAGCTGTGACAATGTTTAAAATAAACTGTCAGTCGGACTCAGAGTTTTTGAAGATGGACATAAGAAAACATTTTCTTAAAAAAATACTACAATTCTCAAGTGGCGGCTCACACAACTGCTTTACGTGTCAACAGCATGTTTGAACGTATTTGCAGCAGCAAATGTGGCTTTTTGGCCACTGGCGTTGCCATAACAACACCTGAATTTAAATGTGCAACCTCTTTTTGTGACAGAAACTAGCTGTCAATAGGAATATCATTCAGAAGAATTATAACTTCTTGCAAAAATCTATCTAGCACTGTGCAATTTGAGCCTTTGCAGCCGGCTACATGCACACAAACATACTGTATATACCACACTACAGGAAAGGGAAAACTCCCAAAGCATAATAGGGCCCCTTTAACAGCTCGTTAGTAGGTCTAATGTCATCATGTCATCCCTGTGAATGCGCAGTGGGACACAGTCTTTGCGTGTGATGGGAACTTTGCTTTGAACAGACGTATCTACAAGGTGTGAGAGCCACACAGAGTTCATCTCCACGGCTCACAGTGATGCCACTGATGATGCAACTATTGCACCACTGTCAACTGAGCGGGGAACAGTATGACTTGCCGTCAATGTGAAACTTTCCTCACTGCTGACCAAGGAGAAAACTTCACAGACACTTCCAGAGTAATGTGACACCACAGAAAAATCAACCAGACTCCCCAGAGTCATCCACACTCTCAGGCAGAGAGACAGATCGCAGCATTTAAAATGAGTACAAAGAACGGCGCAGATATTTGGAAGGTTTTCAGTTTGCTCAATGACACAGGTGATTCAAAGGAAAGAATGCAGCAGCTGGCACTGTATCTAAAAGCGCCTCTTTAATTATGTTTGTCACTATGTAGTAAAAAGAGAGTTTTTCTACACTACGCAACGGGGCTACAATTAGGGCTGCACGATTAATCGCGAAAAATTATCAAATCGCAAAGCCTGCGATTTTTTTAACATTTTATTTTTTTCTCTTTAAATTTTTTTTGTTCTTTGTTTTGTTTTTGTGTGTCAGTCATCCACACCAATCAGAAGTGCTGTGCTCCACAATACATCTTCCATATAGTGAGAAGCATTCTACACCAATAATTGATGAGGGATGTTTCCCTGAAGATTCAGGCTGACACATTATTTAGAGTCTGCTTTTCAAATTGATGAACGCCGAGAAAGTGAAAAGCTGCAAAACAAATTCTGCCCAAACTCCACAAACTCTGAATCCTCTCATCCAAGAACTGCAGTTTTGTTTCTACCTGCTCCTCCTGAATGAATGAAATATTGATGTGTGCACGACAGAAACTCCTGAACAGAGCGCAGAAAGCAAATGATCCATCAGTGAAAGACCAAAGCAAACATTTAGTCAACACCTAGAGGAGAGCAAATGATGTGAAATAAATAAAAAGCAATTTCACCCCTGATCTGAGTTTTTAATATAGCTAAGATTAGATCATATTTCTGTTCCAGTGAGCTTCAAACATATTTGGAGAGCTGACTGTAGATTGCAGAGAAAAGGGAAAAAAGGGTGTTTATATGACAATTCATTTAAAAAAAGACACTGGTTGCACAATTAAAAGAGTATCAAGGAAAACACAACAAAGACTTATATCCATTTCTGTCCTTGTTGTAGACCTGTGTGGGTGCTCGTACCTGCATGTACATATAGTGTACGTTAAAAGCGGCATATAAAAAAAATCAATAGCTGAAAATATATTCACGTTGGGCAATGCATTAACAGGCTACTGACAACAGGCTCAAGGATTGACTTCCTATCATGCCAAAACAGGTCCGTTAAATACACTGTCTTTACAGGGGAACGTTTTATTAAAGCAACAGTTTCAACTTTAAACCTGACTGTTTTGTTTTTTTAAATCTGTGTATTGCTACTAAGGAAACGTATTCCAATGATGGCCTCCTATATATGCCAGTGTCAGATCTGTAACACTGGACCTGTGTGTGACTGTGACCCTCTGACCCGTGAGAAGAAGTTGAATAAGTCATTTGGGGCTACATCATTTACCGTCTGCATTTCTAGACTCCACAGGGATCCAGTTTAGCTGCAGGAAGTCCCTTTGTGCTCTCATGGGCAGTGACCTAAAACCACTCAGATCAATACATGTTGAAGAGTCGACTAAGAGTTCACCCTCCATAGCCTGGGATGACTAAAGTACCGGGATGTTCTAGCATGATCAAAGCAGCATTGGAACAAGCTGGATGCCACAAGTTTCCAACTTTTCCTAAACGTCTAACCTCATTCACAAATGTTCTTAGAAATAGATGTCTCCTTAAAGCCCACTTGCACAGTTTTTACAAAGAGTCTTAGTTGGGATACGTTTCCAGGTAAGAACATCAACATTTAAAAGCACACATTTGAATTTTTATATGTTTGTGAAAAACTATTGGTTATTGTATCTTTTTTTTGTTTGCCACTTTATATCTACTACTGGCAACATTTGAATCTAGTTTGTTTTTCACTTGCTGTATTATACCGTGCGTGCGTTATAACTACCGTAATTTTCGGACTATAAGCCGCGCCTTTTTTCCCATTTTTCGACGCTGCGGATTATATAACAGTGCGGCTAATCTATGGATTTGTACAGCTAACGGCCACTAGGGGACCTCCTAAATCTATGGATTTTACAGGTTACAGTCCACCACCTTTAACTCTATGGGCTCTATGGCCGATCCGCGCCCCCCACCTTTAAGCGGCGGGCTCCAGCAGGAAAAGCTGGAGGCCGGAAAAGAGTGAGACAGGTAGCGCGCAAAAGTAAAAGTGGAACCGAGAGTGGTACGAGAGACAGAACGAGAGCAAGACAGACAGACATTACGAGAGCGAGACAGTTTGTCCCGTACCACTGGTTGAAAACCACTGCTGTAGATCACTGCCGGTACGTGCGCTGGGAGCGCACCGTTTAAGTTTGAAAGTTGAAAAGTTTGTGTGTCTGAAACGCTATGTGATACAGTACAGTTTACACAGCACAGTACATGTTCTGTAGCTACTATTGCACTAAATGGTAACACTTGAATACGTTATGCAAATATGCAACTTGTTTGTTGAAATGTTAATAAATGGATGCTTCCTCAAACAGCCATCTCTTTCCCGACAATCCCCTCTGTGCACGAACCCTTACATATGGTAATTAAACATTAAAACACCTGCGGCTTATAGTCCAGTGCGGCTTATATATGTACACATCATTCAATTTAGCTGCTGCGGCTTATATTCAGGTGCGCCTTATAGTCCGAAAATTACGGTAATATCGTTTTAATTTTTTTATATCTACGTCAGGTGCTCCGCCCTCCTACGACTTCATTTTGAGTATCCTTCACTTACTTATCTAACATTTTGTTTTCAATTTCTGTGGGTGCACGAGGCCCAGCAGTCTGAGGCTCTTTGATATGAATTTGCATGCCGTTACCTTCTATTAGGATTAACTGGCAGGACATTTTAATATACAAGGACATTGGGGTTTATGATTAAAGAACACAGATATGATCAATTCTGCAGTTTGAAAACACTTCAAGAAGCTGGCGTAGGTTTTTTGGACCTTTCTAAACAACACATTTAAGAACAAACTTAGGCAGACATTGATCTCGAGGCCTACTGACTTTCTGGACAATGACTTGGATCTGGGGTTCACATTTCGTAACATTTTGATAAGTACTCCTTTCAAATGTATTTAGAAATTCTGAGTCTTGTTAAATGTGTGTTCAGAGAGAAACAGAATTGATTCCCAAGGTCTAAGGAGGGTTTGCCATACACTGATGTTTGATAAGCCAATGGGTCACAGACTGTGGACCTGAAATAATGAAACAAGGCCACGGGATGTTCTTTAACACAGAGGGGATGAGCCCCTGCAGATATCTGTATCCCTAACCTTTTGACTGCCATTTCAATATAGCATGATTGCCTGATAGGTGCACGGAGAGTGGGTTGACGGTGATGGATGAAGGTGGATGTCATTTGATTTTCATTTGAACCGAAACATCAGAATCTACTGCGCCTAATTAACCTCTCTGTCTGTTTCCGCTTGGCAGACTTCCACAGCCCAGACAAAAAGCTCCGAGCAGCTCATCCACAACGTATTTCATGCCCAATTTATATTCCAGGCATGCGTCACATGTATAGATTTGTTAAGAAATGTCCACAGAGTTAGAGTACACTGCATGATACACACACTTCTATAGAAATACATTTATACAGCTGTCATTTCCTTTTTTCAATTACAATAGTGTGGAGAAATGCAATCGTTGCCTATATTATGTTCCTTGGCAACATTTTCTTAGTGTAAGAAGCATTTAATGGAGCCAGAGACGTGTTGTTGGATGAATGTTGGACAGACAAAGCAAAGGTCAGAGAAATAAAAAGCAGAGTAAGGCATGTAGTTCGTTTTATAGTCTTTCTAGACGGCCACATTCATGATAGAGCGTTGTAAAAAAGGGGCACTATTATGCTTTTTGAGGTTTTCCTGTAGTGTGTTATATAGGTTTGTGTGCATGTAAATGGTCTGCAAAGGCTAACATCCCAGAGTTCACACCAGAGGGAGTTTCTAGTGGCTTCTAGTGGCTAGCGCTCCAACACATTGTACGGGATAGGCTAGGGGGTGTGACATCTCTAAGGGATTGACCAATCAAAGCAGAATGGGCTCTGGTTTCCGACAGAGGGTGAAAAGAGGTGCTGCAGCCCAGGCAGTAAGAGAAGAATATAAAACCCCTTTTTAAATATTTAAGCATGTAAACATATCAAAGTAGAGGCACAAAATACAAATATGAAACCTACAAATTAGCATAGGGCCCCTTTAAGGCATTTGTGTATTTTATAAAGCATATAGACTGTTTAAAAGAGCCCTCTGTTGATTTCACTTTGACATTCTTTAACATTGTCTTATTCAACAGAGATATATAAAAGGAACAAAAAACAGAACCACAGATCTTTTTTCTTCCTTGTCATAATCTGATATCGACCTCTAACAGTTTAGTTTAGAGAATCCTGTTGTGTTATGCTAGTAGCAAGAACATGTAGCCTTGGGGAACTAGCCTCAAGCAGAGAAGAGGAGCGAGCCAATCTCTTTTGTGACTCCACAACTCAGATTTCTCTTCTTTCACAAACTTGCTGCATTCAGACACAATCGATGCAAACCCAAGTGACAATACTTCAGGCAGTTTATAGGATTTGCCTCATTCCTCTGTAGTCGAAAAGGTTTTATACCACATTTGTTCACATATGCAGTAGTAAACAAACTTTGACTTTTACAATCTGCATTTTTGAGAAGCTGTTCTCTCTGTGAGACTGTATATGGATGCGCTGAATACATCAGCTGTTTTGTGTGTGTGGGATATTTCAATGTTTAAAAAATAACCTTGGGAAGCGTGCCTCTAATGGCACTATAATTGCTCTTATTACACACTGTGTAGTTGCATTAGGCAAAGTCATACTCGCTTAAACAAAGAAATGCAAGCCCAGCTTTTACATGGCTGCATTGTGTACCATTACATGGGGGGGTTGTGGGGGTGGTTGGGGGGGCTTAATTAATAAAAGAAGCAATCTTGAGGGAAGTTCTATTCAATAACGGCAGCCCCACAAGTTTTGAACTGTCTCCGGAAGAAGGAAAAAATGCAATAACACATAAAACTGATGTGTGAATAATTCAGAAGCAGAATGCATAAATAGTGGATTAGGCTTGATTTAATTATGTCTGTGTGAAAGCAGAGCCTGGCGTTAAGCAAACAAACACAGGCAACCGGAATGAAGCAGTTCAGCACCCGAGTGGCAAGGCCTTGCAAAGGAGCCAAAAGCGAGGCTTCTGTGGAGATCAAACGCAACCAGCAGCATTTAACTAGGGCCAGACCGAGAGACAGGTACAATAGACTCGGCTCCTCGTTTTATTGTGGCGTAGAGAATTGGATGTGATTCTCTCACAGGAGTGTAGCCAACCACATTTTCATGGGAACATCATTGTATTGTTTACTTCATAACTCAATGTTCTCGCATCAGGTGATATTTATTTCACTTTGATGGAAAACCAGTTTACTGTGCGATGCTGCTCTTATGAAAGACTTCCATAATGTCTAATCTATGCCCTTTATATAGTTGGAAGTATGCAAGACTGCTGCATACATTTCCAACATTCTTCATCTGGGGCAGAATGCAGTCAGCACATTGGCCTTTATTGATTTGCTGTAAGCAAATATTAGAAATGGAATATGAATAGCCGCATTACCATAGAAATAAGTCTTCACGGGGGAATATGGTCACAACATTAACATCTTCATGTGCACTCGTAATTCTCAAGCAAAAATTGATCACATCACATCATTCAGAGCTACTATTTGGACCAGGAGAAGACTGCAGTTCATTTGCGAGTGGCACGGGCCTGGATGAGAGCAGGTGTAGCCAACCTGAGAGGGATATCAGGAGAAATGTGGACTGATGCAGAGTTATTCTCTAGGCAATGGAAACCAATATGAGGGGCCAGCAGTAAGCTCCGTCTACCTGGGCTGAATGGCTGATTGAGTTCGGGTGGAAGAATGGGACTTGGCTGCGAGGAAGGGAACACCCCTTTCATCCAGCCATCCACTTCCATTACAACACACCTTTGAAACCAGCAGCACATAATCACACCTGAAACCTGATCAGAGGAGGAAAAATTGCGGCTATTCAGAAGTTGCATTATTCAAAACTTCCAGCCATGTCCACATTGTGCACACAATGCATTCATAGGATGTAAAAGTTGGACAATTTGATTTATGCTAATGTACCTTCACTTATATTGTTGTCCTTGCATTCAATTTCCCCCGCTTCTATAGTGCAAGCATTGCCATCTTTTTAGAAACCACGTTCTATTTGCAAATTAATGGATTCCTCATGTCAGGAGCATCTCCCATTGCCAAGACGGTTAAAAGTGTGTGAGGGTGTCGTACATCTTACCCTATTTGAATTTGCACTGCCCTCTGTGTCTCCTTCCAGGTAGAGATATGAAATATTGACTGTTCTCATCTGGGCCTGCAGCCTCCACCCCCCATTAAAGCACCAACACCACCCCCAGCGGCTTTGCTATCAAAGTGCTGGCGCAGCAAAGTGGAGAGAGGAAGGAGTGGAGCAGATATATGGGGAGGGGTTAGCAGCAAGGCAGGCAGGCGTGAGAGAAAATATGTAAATCAGTGAATCAGGGAGCAGTGGCAAATGATGTGTAAACAAAAAATTATGTGGGGGGCTATTAAATCGATAGGACCTATTATAATTGAGAGAATAGGAAAATGTTGATGGTAATAGAAAGCCAAGAAAGGAAGAAAAGTTAGAAATCGGAGAAGGGAAAAAAAAACCTTCACCAAGAGTTGTAGCACAGAGGGTGTGACAAGACAGCTGATTGTGCAGTAAGTGGTAATTATACACCCCAGTCTGCGGTCGACTGCTGAGTGACAAATAGTCTTCTTGCTGTACACTTGCCTATCTAACCATCTCTAAAGCAGGAGGGGAGCTCCAGTGCAGAGGCTGCGGCTGGAAAACCATTCTGGGTGTTTCAAAAATACACCCTTAGTCTGTCATTGTTTTTTTTTAGTACAGTACATTCAGCAGCAGAGACAAAAGCAGTTGTTAGCCAATTATATACTGTATGCCCAGGCTTTGTTCCAATGGAGAATTAAAGGGGACAAAGGTAAAGCTCCAATGGCAAGCCCAATGATAATGACAGGATATCACCCACAGAAAGCAACACTCGAATAGAGAAGAAAAATAAAAACTTGACAGAAATGAGAGACACATCATCCTGGGAAGGAAACAGTGGAAGTGAGAACAGCAGAGTTAGCAAGACTGCGGCTTCAATTCTGTGTTTAAAACAGCCTTAGCTTATTTTCCCATGAGGAAATCTCAGCAAGGTAAAACTATGAAAAACGATTGTCTGTCACATATACTGTAACCTGATGGAATTCCAACCAATCACTAATATTATCTTTGCAGAGCTTGGGAGAATCGGGCATTTTCCAGCATGTATTACATTACTGCTGTAATAGAGTTGATATTAAATTAAATGTCAACCTGTGATTTTTCAGCTGGTCCCATTGTTGAGACCTTTGAAGGCTGCCCTTATTGCAGGTCAACTAAATAGGTTTGTTCAGTTTATTGCGTTAAGACATGGGGAAAGAGACTGTCGCCGTGATCCAGAAAGATAGCATTTTATTATGAAAGTAATCTATATGCATGGTCTCGATTTAAAAAAAATCTTTTTCCATAGCATGCGGTAAGCACTGTTTTCCTCTGTGTTTATAATTAATTCAGCAGATGTAGAGTTCATCACTAGCTAATTCTGAATAATACTCATTCTGTGATATGAATTCCAGCTGTTCTGATTCTAGTATTCTTTTTAAAGATATGTTTTTTTTTAAATTTAGATTTCATTTGTTATGGGTGATTATCAAGATGAATGCAATGGTGTGTGTGTGTGTGTGTGTGTGTGTGTGTGTGTGTGTGTGTGTGTGTGTGTGTGTGTGTGTGTGTGTGTGTGTGTGTGTGTGTGTGTGTGTGTGTGTGTGTGTGTGTGTGTGCGCTTTACATATGCAAATGAACCCCCCCTGGACAGTGCTGAAATAAAACCAGTCCAACTCGTTTATCATGTGTGAAAACATATATTGAATGGTTCACACTTTTGGACTAAATACAGAAAGGTTCACATAGCTGATGACAATAAGAAGTAGATATATCATATCAAGCGCTATAGTGCTCACGTAATTGCAATAGGAAACTTAACGACCATACTGTAGGTATCAAACTAACAAAAACAGAAACTTGGTTCGTTGTGAAAAGTCCCTTAGTGAATATTAAATATTAAACATGGTACATGGTATCAATGTAACCATAATAATAAGATACATGGCAATCCCTTAGTCCAGAAGTCAAGTTCCGACAATTGAGAACTAAAACGTTACTTGTTTCAACCCATGTACCCTGATGGGGAACGAATGTTTTGTAACAGAGACAGCGCTCTGTTCACCTGAGTGGCACAAACTGGACCGGACAGGACTTCCGCCTTGCTGTGGCAGTATAGGACACCTAGAAAGCACAGATGTAATAAACGGCAGTAATATTGACTGCATGCCCTTTGGGTGTTGGCCCACAGTCATCGCTTACTGGGACACTTAATGGAATTTAACCATTGTTAATGACATTTCCGTCACCTGTGTTTTTTAAATCACAAGTCAAATTCCTATTGTGAAGAGGTCTATTGTCACTGAGAGACATTATTATTTATTTTGTTTACAAAGAAAGTAACAGCCCTGAGCCAGCACCCGCCAGAGAAGTGGTCTAACATAGCTACAGTAAGTGTTAATATCAGTGGATTAAACCGGCTTTACCAATAGGCTTAGACAATAGCCATGATGCTAGCAATCCCTACTTTGGCAGTGTGTCAGGTTTTGTCCTTGTCTTAGACCTTCGAAGAGTTGGGGAGGTTTAGCAGATTTGCACCTCATAAACTCACCGATAAGTCCTTATCCTTGAAGCCATTTCTCTTTCACTTCAGAATGACTTATATACCAATATCCTATGTAGTTTGTTCAATTACCTTAAGTTTTTCAGTGGCTGCACAATAAACGGCAACATACAAATTAATGTAAATAAATAGCCAAATAATCAATCAACGCTCTATGTTTGCTAGGTGTTAGTGTTGTTGCATAGCAACCACCTCGCACTATGTTTTGCGCATTAGGCAACGGAGGGACTATTTTATTTTGAAAATCATTATTTACTAATAAAAATTATTTAAATTAGAGTGGATTTTTTTCTATCATATTGCCACACTTGGTAACCGTTGTATAAAATACGTGTCGAGTCGAACCACGCCCCTTAACTGTGATATAATGACCATATATCACGGCCTGAAATGAGCTATTGCTTAATTAGACACCGTTTGTCATCTTGGCCTCTTGGGAGAGGATTCTGTCCGTCCATTTTAGCAGTGAAAGCGTCAGGAAAGTCTTTCCATTTGTTTCTCTTTCCACTAAGACAACACACTGTGCACAGATAAGACTGAATTGAACTAACCGATAAAGAACTCTCTTGCATAAACAGGCTGTGTCCAAAAGTTCACCCTATTTACTTTTTAACGCTCTGTTTTACAGTACAACATTTATATTGTTGTGAGTTAAATACATGCGCCACATAGTTGTTCTTTTAAAATGTGACTAAATCTAATGAAAACCTACTATTTTCTTACCCCCATTGCAATGACACACATTTGAAAAGATGTGAAAACGAGGGTTTAATAAATACACACGCCAGTGAGGACGCAAACTAACTTATGAGGATTCAAAAGTGTACCTAATGTTATACACAGATTTGTTTATTGTCACCCTCTGATATATAAAATGAGTTCACAAAGGAGCTTGAGGCCCAATCCCAAACCACGCCCTACACAATACCCCTCCGTAACAGAGTGAGTGACACTCGCAGCTCAGCGAGTCTCCCTCCTGTCAGATGGAGGGAGTAAATACAGCGGCAAGCTTTGGGACAAACTCCCCTCTCTCCGGCAGGAACAGGAAATGCCGTAACTGTAGGTAACAACGGTTTCAAATCAGCATCTCTTAAACAACAAATTCATAACTAAAATAAAACTCCAAAAATCTTTAATTGTGTTGTAAAGCTCTTTTAGTTTTAAACCTGATTTTTATAAAGCTTCTTCGTTTTTGCAACAATCTGTAAATGTACACAACTTTATTATAAAATGCACACATTGACCTTTCTCTAGACTAAACACAGGTACGATCCTAAGTTAAAAACATGTGTGGTTATCATGAGGTTGTTAACATCGCAGTTTATAAGTGGATGTTTGCTGGAACTACTTGTAAACAGCTTGTTTCCTGAAGGACACACACAGCGTTGAGACCGGTCAGGTAGAGACCGGTCTCAAGTCAGCGCCGATGCAGACTCGCTGCTTGAGGACTTGATAGCCCACTCCCCCTCCACACTCGTTGGTTTGGAACAGCACTTAATGTGGCGGACCCTCCGCGCGAACGGAGGGGTAGTGTGTGGTTTGGGATTTGGGCCAAAGACTCGTACAACACACGAACCAGCTTAATTCCAAGGAAAATAAACACCCCTCTTAATCCAACTTGTTCACCCATTATTCCAAGGACTTTAGCCCTAATGCTAGCCTCCCGTCACACAAGAAAGATTGGCTGAATGAGACTTCTTTTGTCGTGTATTTGTAGCAGTTGTTTTACTAAAAAGAAACCATCATTTGAAATTGGTCATATAAACAGCACAGTCTGTATGGAGTTAACCCTCATCCGGAAAGTATCTTTTTCCGATAAAGAAAAGTGGGATTAGTCAATATTTTTTAGATTTTATGAACATTCTTCAAACGTATAAAAATGCGTTTGAAAGAATGAGAGTCAACAGTTTGTAAGGCTGCGGGAGAGATGCGAGCCAAAAAGAAAAGCCCACATTTCTGGTTAAAAGGAGAAAGATCTCTACTTTCAAAGAGTATGAAATCAACAGGTTTTTGGATACGCCCAAAAAGTCCACTGCTGACTGGTGGTTTAAGGAATTACAGTCGGAGTTTTACGTAAAAAGGAGTGAACACGGCTGCATGTCTATTTTTCGGAATAAGGGCAATAAACTTAATATGTTGGGGATGTTAATGTATTCAATGTTAACCTGTGAATTTGCTGCCATTTAATATGAAAGTGTCTAGTCTTGGGTGATATTTTCTTTTCTTTATTGAGTGATATATTCATCAATAACTGAATGTGTGTCTGTAATATTGGATGTGCCTGCGTGGTTGTTGTGGATGGCCCACACTCTGCTTGTTAGTGTGAGGCTGCAGGTGCAGCAGTAGGCCAGGCTGTCCTAATTTGGGAGGATTAGTTCACGTGCTGGCAGAACAATGTGGCTTCAATAAGGAAACCAGAGTATTTCCCTGCTCTGTGCAGCCAGAACTGGCAATCTTCATACCCAGGCCGGTTTGACCCACTGTCAGGTGTTTATAGAGACATCACTTCATTAGCTGTGGATGATGCTGGACACACATAAGGGCCCACCATCTGCTCCCGGAGCCTCGCCAAGGTTAAATATTCTCTTGGCCAGATGGAGGCGAAGGCGGCGGGAAATGTGTTAGCAACAATTGATAGGAAAGGTTGAGTTGGAGAACAGTAATGGAGGGGAAAAAGCAATAATTCATATGCCCTTTAATATACTGAGGGCTACTGAATTATAAAGACGGAATACAAGAAAAAGCATTCATGCTGTAATCGCTCACTGGAAGAGGAAACACTATGTGAAGGATGGCTTCATACAAATGTGATACATGCATACATACATGGGTTTTTTGTGCACTAGCTTTTACCAAGACAACTACTTCTGCTGTATGTTCTTTAATATTGAATTTGAAAAAAGGTCAGCTAAGTACTTAGAAGGCAATATATAGATGCCATTATCCATCAAATACATTACAGGTTCCCTATTATACTGTTTTTCATCAATATATTATAGGTCTCAGGTATATACATTATATACATATATATCAGATAAATATATATGACGGGGCGGCTGTGGCTCAGTGGATAGAGTGCTGGACATCGAATCAGGGGGTAGCAAGTTCGAGTCCCACTGCAGTCAGCATGTCATTGTGTCCCTGGGCAAGACACTTCACCCCAAATTGTTCCTGTGGGGATTGTCCACAGTACTGAATGTATGTAAGTCGCTTTGGATAAAAGCGTCTAACAAATGACATGTAATGTAATATATAAAACATGTCTCTTACCTCATTCACACCAACGCAACTCTGGTTCGAGCTCCGTGCTAGAGCTTTTCAGGTTCAGAACCGGTTCTCCGGTTTGGCTCCGGCTCTTTTCACACTGCCCAGAGTCCGAATGGTGCTGCGTCATTGCGTCATCGTTGTCATGACGTAACCGTTTGCGTGCCTGCTTCATAAAGCCAAACCGCGCGGAAACCCCTCACAGCTGACACCGACAACAACAACAATGGCCGATTGTGCTCCAGCTTCCTCTGTACCTCTTCGGAAGACCAGATTCCCAGTAGGTAGCTGGTCTCTTCAGTGGACCACTGCTGCTTGTTACGTTTCTCCATCGTTGTGTACAAACTGGAACGAACCGGCCCTGAAACACCGTTGGGGTGAATGAGGTATCTGAAGTGTTTGGCTCCAAACACCAAACAGATCATTGCAGCATCCCATAATCCCCTCTGTTTCAAAAGTGCTGATTCTCTATTACTTTAGATGAAAATAAGGAGCCACTCCCCACGCCCCTCTGAGATATTTGGTTAAAAACAACACAATGGTGCTCTAGGAGGAGATTCAGGTGATAAGGTGGGGGGGGGATTTTTAGTTACCAAGCGTTATGACATCATAAAGTGGCCAAAATCTGATCAGCTCATTTTCAGACAGGTTTTTATAGAAATGGATCAGGACAAAAAGAGAGCAAATATTTTTTCCTGAAACTTTCAGAATCTCTTTACACAGAGGGGACACATGTTGATGTATAAAAGACATGAAGAAGTGGATTTTGCATAATAGGTGACCTTTAATGTTGTTGAATGCATCCTGATGTCATGACTTATACCTTGAGCATTAAAGCCGTTGGGCCGTGTTGCTTGCTGACAGAATGGAATAAACAAAGCATTAAGGCCAACAGGTAGGCCCCAATGGAAGTCAGTAATTGCGGCGGAGATTCTCTGCACGTCGAACGCTCACCCCAACACCGGGGTCACCTTAGGGATGAGGGGATTGGCTAATTACCCTGGCAGATACTGATGAGTTCTTCCATTAGCGGGGTCACCCTCTCTTCCCTGGGGCCCCGATGTGAAAATGCAATTAGAGATCGCTCCGACATCAAATTCTGTATGTCTTCACTCTGACGTGTCTTATTTTAGACGATGCGCCGAGATCATGCCATGACTCGAATAAAAGGGTGTGGGAGGTGGTGGAGCTGTGCATTAGGCCAAGTGTTATTTTAAATTGCTGAAATATGGACACATTGTGAAAAGGTGCTTTTAAAACTGATGATTCTGAAAAGTGCTTAAGGGGAGAAAAAGACATTTCTCGTCCTCTGAGGAGCCAACTGCTTCACATCCATCTTGTTCATGGCTTTGTGAATGTTCCTGCTAACAGCACACCTTTGTGCAGACTGAGCCGTCGAGAGACTCTCATCCTGCTCTGAATGGACAGGATCTCATATTCAAGGCCATTATGTTTTAGGGGTGAGGAAGATCAAACATGAAATTACTGTAGGCTGATTTAAAGCCATTTAACTGTCGCTCTCGGACACAAAGGAGCCAAGCAGGTCTTTTTTTCCTGGGACCTGTATGCATTATAATGTCTGAATTTCAGCTGTCGTCTAAGCCCTCATTAGAAACACTTCCATGGCAACCGTCGTTTCCAGTTCTGGTAAATGTGTGCACGTTTGAAGGAGGTATAGTTTCTCTTTGTTTGCGTGCGTTTGTGCGCGTGTATGCATATGTGCTTTTGTGTTTGCGAGTCTGAGGAAAAGAATGCCGAGGTAATCTGCTGATCTCCTGACCGACTTCGATTTACATGAAAAGCAATTACAGGCGAGGCTGAGGGAAGTGTCTCGTGCCGGAGCAAAAAAAGAAAGAAAAGAGATGCGGAGGAACGTATCGTGGTGAAAGCAGAATGGAATGGATGAGTGCCGAGATGCAGAGCAGTGGATCGTCTGAGGGCCTGTGTGCTTTGATAAGACTAACAGTTCCTTTTGAAAGAAAAACCTTCGGCTCCACAAGACACTCTCCTGCTGCGAGAGATCACAACTTAAAAAGGGAATTCATGGAACTCCGCCCGTTATATACCTTTATCTACATGTAAATGGATTTCTCTGCTAAATGAGTACTAACACAATCTCCCTTATTGATTATTGCAACAACGAATTCAAAGCTTTTTTGATGATAGCAGGCAGTTCTAAAGACGGTAAAGAATCTGAAAAAAGGAGCAGCACCTTGACTACCTCAGGAAGCCACAAATGCAGTCGGCTTCAATTCATCACCGAAATACTCTTTCTAAAAGCTTTTCAACAAGAAGCTCTGGCGAGACATTTTTTACACAGATCTTAAACATGAAACAGCACCTTTTTATCCGTGACACCTCGAGATATTTATTCCATAATGCCATCTTCACCTTCGCGCACAAACACATGTATTAAGATCAAAACTAAGCAGCGGGGACGAGGCTTCTTTAAACAGCTTTTTAAAGAAACGGAAAGCCTCCATGCTGGTATGATGTTCCCCCAGCAGGAAGGCGGGTGAGAGCTGAGGGTTAGCGTGCGGGGTCAGGTCAGAGGAGCAGAGAGAAGGAAATGAGTGGAGACAGGCGGTGCTCTCTGCGGTGAGCCGGTGACACCGCCTGGCCTTCTGTCAGGCCCGGTTTGCTGGCTGTCAGGCAGTAGCGCGGGACGGGACAGGCAGGTAGGGGCCCTGAACACGGAGACAAGTGGGGGGGGAGAATGTTTGAGGGACAGAGGAATTGGTGTATGCAGATCTGTGTCAGGTCAGGGAGGAAGCTGTTTCTGGGACTTCAAAAGACAGCAGCTGGTGTTGGGGACTGGAAGTGACAGGTGAGTGTAAGGATATGCATAATGAAGCTTACAATGTTCTACTGAAACTACAACAAAGGCTTTTTGTCCTGTACAGTGATGCAGGGGTAAGGGGAAAAGAGTTTGAGCTATCATTTCAGCCCGATTGAACTTTGTGGAAGGGTGTAGCGTGGGCCAAGGAAGAACATGTTCAATTGTGCAGATGATCTGAATCACAGGGCCGATATACCAACTGTGGGAAAGGGATTTGTGCTGCATTTTTGTACGGTTGAAAAAATTGTTCCTCCTGAAAATTCAAGTGTACAATTCTCAAGTTGGAGAAAAAAGAAATGGTCACATGAAGTGCCGAGTTGACGTGATATTGTGCAAATATCTGGCAGACCAGAGTAAATGTCAGGTTGCTCTGACAAAGGATATACACCAAAAATCTTCTTTGTCCAGTTAATGTTACAAATCTAAGCTCATGAAGAATCCAAAGTCAGAAACAAATCATTTTCGATTGGAAGTTTTGAACCGTTATCCCTAAAAAACACAATCCTCAGGTTTGGTGAAATTTGCTATGATTACTAATTCAGATTTTTATAGCAGATGTAAAAGATGTTAAAACCCTATTCTGCATACAGTATGAAGTTTATTTGACCCCACCTTTTGGATGGAAAAGGATTTTGTTTTTCTAGTGTGGACTGGGACTTTGAGGGGTACGCTGGGTCCAGCCAAGATGCCCTTGAGCAACTGTACACTACCTCTAAAACTAAATTAATTGCTGTGTACTGTAGATGTGTGACAATTAATTTAAAAGTTCGATGTGAAAATGTTATGTCTATTTTACAAGCAAACTGGGTTTTGGATGAGTTTACCAACCTCTGTAGTTCATGTCACATTTGATTTATTTAGTTTCTTTTTAAAACACTGTTTGCCATCAGGGGTCTAAATATTGTCTCTCTGTATAGCTTTTCTAAAATACTATTTCAAAAAATGTTGTTGAAAGCCCCAATATTGATTTGTCTGCTTCATCTAGTCACTTTGAGAGAAATGTGCCTAGGCTCCATAAAGCCATGTGTTTGAGTAAACTGCAGAAGTGAGTCTCCAGTCCTCCCTTTGGTTTAGGGTCAATACATTCACTCCCCTTCATGAAAATCATCCCATCTGGTCACCAGGGGAAGAGATGGTGTGGAAATCAGACATGTTGTATTCTGTTTGAGGCTTCCATTAATCCTCAAGTCATCTTCAAGACTTCTCCACATACAGTGGATAAATATTGAACAGTCGAAGCAGGGAAGACACGCACGCACTGTACACAGCCAAACTTGTTACACTCCAGTGTGCGCGCACACGCTCCTCACACACTTGTACCATGGATGAAAGCTGATATCAGGCCCTGTTTTCAGCAAGGTGAGGTAGGGGACATACTGTCAGAGTTCTTTAACACCACAGACCTGACAACACCACAGGCTGAGAAGGTAGACAGCTTCTCCCCATACACGCTTCAGCTCCTTTTCTCTCCTCCTTGCACACTATTTCACACACAAACACACACACAAAATCCCTGACCTCTGTGGTGTGAAATGGAGGGAAGGAGGGGGTGCAAAGTAAAGCGAGAGAGCTGTCAGAAGAATGCATCCAACACACACTTGACAGGACGGAAGTTCAGATATGAATCCCTCATCATGCAGGTGGAGCACGTGGGGGTACGTCTCAATTCAAGCCAATGCGGCAAGCAGAGCTCAAATCAAGGCTTGATCGCTGTCGGAACATGTACTGCTGCTAAATCTGAAAACATGCCCATCAGTGTTGATACAAGTGTTATTTCAAGGGCTGTCAATGTTAGCACATTTATGTTCAAGATTAATCCCGAAACCTTAAAGCATTGAAAGAATGTAAAGGAAGTTAACTTTGTAACCAAGTTTGAGAGCAGAATTTATTTTTACCATGAATAGCATGAAGGTAAAAAGGAAAAGAGAAGCAAAGGAAATACACGTATTTCACTGAAAGCTTAAGGTTGACCGCTGGACATCAGTAAGAACTATCACTACCTCAGTGTAATAGCACACCTAATCAATAACAAATGGCAACTGCACCCGATCCTTTTCAGTGAAAACAAAAGAAAGGTTTCTGAAGAATGAGCAAAGGAGTGGGAGATAGAGGGCAAGGTCACTGGATGGCCTACCCGCCTGTCAGCAAGCACCACTGTAGGAACAGATAGAGCTCACAATATGACAGCCAAAGCAAGAATACTGACATAATACTGTAGCACACATACTGTAATACACAGGGTGATCACAGCGGCTCACCGTGACAACGCTTTGTTGATGATTTAGTCCAGTTTTGGAAAATTGCCGAACTTCATTCATCAAGTAAAAACCCCTTATTTTCTCACCAGTTTGTAATGTATTTATTTTTTACAAATGCACACGTGTTTTAGATTTATCTACCCTCAAAATATATAACAAATATTTGAAACGTGTGACTAATCACAGATTATAATTTGGATGAATTGACAGCACTACCTTTTTTTTGTTTACAAAGACTATGACAAAGTATAATCCTCAACAATCTTGTTTTCCCCAATGACTAAGAGAAGACAAATACAAGATGGCACTCAAGTCATTAACAACAACTGTGAAAAGATATTGTTGACGACAAAAGACTAAACTATAATACAAATCAAATAAAAGCGGTACCATCCAAAAATTGACCGTTTGTGTATTCCTTTGCTAAGCGTTATCTAACAACTATATCGGAAGCAAAACATTAACATGGAAAAGGACTGGGAGAAAGTTCATATAAAGTTAACAGAGAAACAAGAGGGAGAAAGAAGGAAGCAAGTTGATATAGTGTGGTGCAGGAATAACTCCTAATAAACTCAAATTAGTTAGCAATTTGGCACTTCAGGTTCCGACATCTCTAAGTCTTTTGTTGGATTTTTTTAAATTGTGGTGGCAATATATGTAGACGTTCCTGCTGAACAAAATGTATAGGTACCATTAATGTTTGTTTGTCACCGAGCTTTTTTTCTTCAAACATCTAAAATCCAATGGAAAAATCCCATTGCTTTTTTGAGGTAGCCCTTGCAATGTTAATGTCCTGGTTATTATACAACAACGTTATTACTGTACCACTCTATTTTGGCTAGATACTGATATAAATATGATGATAACAACTCACAATGACATTTGACACAGAACAAAGCCAAAAATATCTGACAAAATGAACACAAGCTGTTATTCTCCTATTTCAAGTGTAAGAACATTTTTGAAGCGTAAATGAAGTTAATTCCAAATAAATACTCTGCTGGGAGATTTTTTTTTGCATAAACGTTGAACTCGAGCAACGGACTGCTTAGTCATGATTAATGGTATCCAATCAGGTGTCTGCGCACTAGCCTCTCACCACCCAGGGGTGTCTAAGGAAATCATTTTTATATTATGAAATTGATACCCACTCTCTTCCCTGGCTCTGAACATCTGACCTAATCAAGTACACAAGATGAATATGTGCTGGTCATGTGACTGGGTCTTGATGGTGTTTACGTTGTCTCTTTGTGCATAGCAAAAGATGGCTAATAGGCAGTGAGTTATGGCAATAATAACCAAGCTTCCTTATAATAAGGTAATCAATTCAATCTACTGTCAATTGGCCCATATTAATGCTCCATTTTAGTCCCCACAGGGGGGCCATAATTGAAGGTTTCTGCAACTATTGACATTTGTTGAGTAAACATCTGTTCTTTCATATTCTTTGTTGAGTGCATCCATTAATTATAATTGTACCCAGTTAACAGAGGACACATTCAGAGGAATACATCGAGATTAAGTTAGTTCTCTGATGAACGAGGTGCCAGATTCCTCTTCCACATCAATTGCAATCCCTTTTTATTTCCGACTGCACTACTTCCCAGCACTTAATATTCTTCAGCGCTAGTTCAGTGTAAATCCTCTCCAGCAAATGAACTCCGGTCTCATGGCAAAGCATGGTTTTATCAAAACAATCACACAAACCACCTTTGCACAACAGATGCCCTTTGTTAGGCCCAAAGGAAACTCTGCTTGTTTGATTTTCATTGAACACCCACAAGCTTGGCCTTTACTCTCAATGGAAATGCTGCATCGCTGCCCCTTCTGAGACCCTCTGCGGTTCTGCGGGTAAGGGTTGCAAATCATTTGTAAAAACGAGGGGAGAGAGAGCTCAGAGCTCCTCTCCTGCCTTCAGAGTAATGCGTACCTCCCTGAGGACCAGAAATCAGAGGATGGGGGTCAAGCAAGGATACTGAACAGGGCTTCAGACAAGTCTGAAGTTCAGGATATCAATGCTGACATGAAACCACCAAATTCAATTCTGTGCAATTGAATCCCTATTTTCTGCGCTCTAAAACTCCCTCTCTTTCAAAGCAGGCAGAGAGGAAAAATCAATAGTGTATGTATTGATATTAATGTTCAGCATTATGCGTCTAAATGAAATCATAGCAGCAGAGAGAAGCATAAGGCCTTTATCAACAACATGTGCTGAAATCAAATTGTCTCTCGGGTGGCTTTTTTCCAGGTAAAGTGCCGTCTTGCGTTGTTTACCTCCGTCACAACAGGGCTCTATTCTGGAAAGTGCTGCACTAAACTTGAAGTGGGAGTTAGCAGATGGAGAGCTAAATCCTACTTATTGTTTTGTACATTCATGTCCTTCTGGCTCCTGGTTCATAATAACAATCCCACAATGTTTTGGGTGGAGTGCATAAGGAGAGCTGAATGATCCAAACAGCCTCCTGCTTTTACTTTTAATGTGTTAGTTAGTTATATGCAAAGTGGCACTGACAGTGTTGCCACAAAACAAACTATTGAATTAGTGTACATGAGCATAATGCAAATTCCTGTATATTTTTCTGCTCAACAAATATCCCAAAATGAATCTTTTTAAAGCACTTTAGCAGCAAATGGAGATAACATAACATGCATGACAAATGCTTTTAGACGGCAGCTCTGTGAACCTCCACTGGTGCCAGTTTTGCAAAAAGCCTGACGACAGGAGCGAAGACAGTGTATTTAGTTAAAAGGGGATGAAAGAGAGCAACATTTAAATAAATGGTAATCGAGGCAAAACAAACAAGCTTGGAAGCATGTACACGGCACTTAACATGCACTGGAAGAGAGTAGGTTGGTGCCACACACATCGGCATGAATACACATTTCCTCAAATTATTCAGACAATCCATTATCCATTCAGTAACAGAATTTAGTTAAGCGTTTCCTATTTTTTTCCTTTCTTAATGTGTATTTTTTTTGTATGTTTCATTGAGGATGTGTGAAGGCTTCACGAGAGATACTCTGGGGTTATGTTTGCTTGACTGACAGCTGTCACAACTTATCAAACTGAGCAGTGAAGGCGGCCACATGCTCCGTCACGTCCCGGCTGCTTCTCATGCCAGGCAGGTAACATGTTCACAGCTCGGCACTTGGTGTAGCAGAAACACAACATGATGCTCACTATCTAACAACAAGTAAAAAGAACTTCATACTCATTTTTGCCACACATGTTTACAAAACGTGTTAATAGACCGAAGAGGCTTTAGATAAAGTGAAATATAATGTCATAAGACACAAAGGCAGTCTGCTGCTAACCTTTTTGCTCAATTTGAATCTCAGTTGAAAGCATTTGTTTTTAGTGTGTAACAAGTAAAGTTAAGTGTGTTTGCCTTTATATTCGTTAGTAGTTCCAAATTGTCTACATGTGTGCACCATTGGTCAATTATTTGACAGTAAACTCTAAGAAGCCTGATTTGACGGTGAAACTCAATGTTGAAAAGTTGCTAAATGCTGCTTATGAAAGAAAGGAACAATGCATTCTGGCTATAGTTTAGTATGGCACTGAATGTACATAACATTAAATAGGACTATCAACTATTTGTTAAACATTTCAGCCTACTAATAATGCTGTTAATATATAAAATGTGAAAATAAATATGACTTTCAATCAATGAGATCTAACCAATCAGAAAGACTAAATGTATTATCCAGACCACTCACATAATAATGAAGCACTTTCAGAGCACTGAATATATTTTTTAAATATAAACGATTCTCTCTAAAACAAAATGAGACGTGGGAAGCCTGTAGAAACAGCTGTTTGCAGATTCTCTTTCTACATATGAAAAATATATTTAGAACCACAAAAATCCATCTGGTTGCTGATTTCCTCCGCTCCTTTTTAGGCATAAGGATACAGCTTTCCATGCACACGACAACCAGCATCAATCAATGAGCTGAACATGAGTGACAATCAGTCTGTAATGTTTGGCAGGACAACTCCTTATGTGAGAATGTATTTTAATAATAGAATGGTTCCTTGTAATCAAACCTGTTAGAGAAATATCACTCGTCACCGGCTTGAGCTTCAATATCAGGATTATGTGTATGATCCTCTCAAGAATGGAAGTAGTCATCAGAGCATTTGGTACAACTAGTTCCTGAACAGTGTCCTTCACATGCTGATATCCAAGAGAGGGAGTTACACAGTCACAAGATGGAAGAATACAAAGCAGTATTCAATGTTTAGTTTAGATTAGCTCCACGTGAGAAATGAGCATGCTTGTCATACGTCTCTCTCCATAGAGGCTGAATCATCATGTTAATCACATAGCTATCATAGCTATCAAAACAGTCCTGACTCTTTCTGTAATCATACATCCTGTTACGTACACAGTTACGTAGGGCCTTTTCTTATCATGATATCTGAAGAGGACATTCAGTATTTTCCCAACAAAGCCTTATAGGAAGCAGAAAGTGAAGCTGCATTAAAGATGTTGAGATGAATCCATGTGATTGATGTGTTGGAGGATGAAGAGGTCTCCTCCTCCTCTTCCTCCACCTCCTCCTCCTCAGAGGGCTGAGGTTACAATGCGGGCATGGGTGAACGTCCATTAGGCCTTCTTCAGACATGTATTGGTGCTTATGAAGCAGGGTTTTCAATATTCATCTCAAATCTGAATAAAAGCATGAACCTGTCAGGCCTGGATGCATTTAAATATTGAGTAGCCTTCCATGATGTCTTTCCTGCGGCCAGCTCTTGAGATGAAAGGTAAGAGAGCGGAGAGGCCAGGCCTGGTTAAGCGATTTCAAACTGCTGATATCTGCATCCCTTTGAAAATCGAATGCATCGCCTTTGTCATCGAGGGCTCCTTCTTTGATATTTCTTTCTTTTTGTCACCATGCTGCCCAGCCTTCTGTTGCGTTATGGGTAAACCTGCTCCAATATTAATGCTAAATGTATTTTCACGTGCATTTGATCCCGAGAGGCAGATGCAAGACAGTGCTACAGGAGACATTAGATATACTTCTGTAAGTGAGAGTGACAGTTAGTTTTCTAGCCGAAGTGATGTATACTGCCTCCTCAAGCTTAAAGGAGCAACATCATCAACAAAGACAGCGATATATTGGTTTGAAAAATGAGTTAACTTACACTGCATTTAAATAGCCATCAACAACCCGTTGTAACATTGAGAAAATAAGGCTTTCAGTCAAATAAGCACTAGACAAATGGTAAACCATTCAGAAGCCCATTATTTCCTGTATGAAAGCCGCTGCATTTTGTTTCTCTTCTCATTAATTCAGTTTTCCCTTTAATGTACAGCCTGTCTGTACATCTTGGTTACACACTTTGCAACAGAAGTAGATTTGGGAACTGGTCAGTACTGAACTTGCTCTAGACTACACCGCTAATGAATGGTAACAGGACCTACCACTCTTAAAAGATCAAACCACTTTCTTTGGTGCATATTTTTGGCTCATTATTGCTAATGATGTATACTTTACAAGCTGAACATCTTCAAACTTTACTTTGCGAAATTTTCATACTTCATCTCAGCTATTTATGATAATGAACTTACCAGAACATGCTTGAAATGGATAATCAGAACAAGTCTGCCTATATGTCTGAAGCGCCTTTTCTCTAAGGAGTGCTACATTGTGAAATATAAAATTAGATTTTCAGATACAATCTTATTGTAAAGTGCAGGTACTTAGACAACAAGAAGAAGTCAAGTGCAGATACATGTCAGAATAAAAAGAAATATATAGAATGTAGAATGATAGATATGAATACTCTTGTATCAACTGTGGAACAACATGTGAAGCCATTACAGTAGGCAGTGAACGTATAAAGAAAAGTCAACTAACTACCGGTACCTCAAATGCAGGTGGAAGTAGAAGAAATGCCAAGTGTAACACAAAATACGCAGAATTATCAGCTGGAGATAAGATATGGTGTGTACTAGGGCTGCACGATATATCGTGTCGAGACAATAATCGCGATATTCACATTGCAGGAAGTGCGATTTTCTTTTATTTTTTTTCTTTTAGGACGTGCGATATTAAGTAGGCAAATTAACTCAAACACGTCATGTTACAATTCTTTTGCTGCTTGCTACAAAAGGAAAACTCTCATGCCAGGGGTACTTGAGTGAGTGACAGCAAACCACCAATCAGAATCAAATCTCCAAAGCAAACGGACCCGGTGATTAAAGGTAAAAACACTGAATAAAGTATTTCACGTGTTTCTCCAGGGCAGTTTGGCGCTGCTAACCGAGCTAGCTCAGCTTGTTGCTCTGATAACCTGATCCAGACGTCCGTGACTAAAATCCTTCATCCGGTTAAATATAGTAAAAGAAATACCAATTGTATACAGTAGCATTAAAGTTCAAGAAAGGATGGTTTGCGGGAGGAAAAAAAAAAACGGTCATTTCTTCAATTCCTGTATGTTTTCTGATCGCAATATATATCGCAGGGGAAGAAAATATCACTATGTCAGTTTTTGCCAATATCGCGCAGCCCTAATGTGTACACAAAGTATTATATACAAAGGGGCCAAAATGATATAAGAACTTTGATGAAAAGGTTTGATTTTATTTACAGGCTGAAGAAAAAGTTCTGTATTTTGTTAAGAAGTGTTATGACTCAGATTTGAAGTATTGACCCAAAAGTGGTTTAACAAATTCCTCTTTTGTCTATCTCCAGTACAAGGGGGATAACTAAACAGCAGCATTGCTCTTGGCTACTGTCAGTACTCAAGAACATCCAGCTTCACTTGGGGAGACACATTTCTTATTTTGAGGCTTCTTTCAGAAAATGCACAAAACCTAGATGACCACAGGCCGGATCAGTAAAACTGTGTAAACTTAAGAGAAGTTTATCAAATATGTTAACCAACCAAGGTGCAATGCTGTCAGAGCATTTATTTTAGGATTGCCTTAAATAGTGTTGTAGACAAGGCTCCAGCTCATCCAAAATGACTGTCTGCTCCATAATCAGAGGGCATGGCAGCAATCCTAACACGCCATCTGGGGTCTGGGTGCAATGATTTCCTTAATGATGACCTCGGCATGGGGAGGCTAACGGGGACAAGCAGCAGCGGGTCACCCTGCCAGGAGGAGGGCTCACCATCTCCCGTGAATTCTGCTGGAGAGCTGCCTGTGGCCATTCTCCTGGCTGGAGGAACAGTGTTAGCAAAAGTGACTGCATGCAAGCACCGTACTGTCATATCAGGTGTGAAGGTGTTTTTCATGTGTGTTTTTGCAGTGAGGAGTGGTTAATTGGCGCCTCCAGTGATACTGGACACTGAGACATATTGTCAGAGCTGTGAATCCTCACCGGCGCTGACAAGGCAGACTTTATTCTGAGACTTCACATTGGACTGAGCTGGTGCTGGTCAGAGAGTGAAAGGAGGCATTTCTCAGTGTGGGCCAGCTCTCACTGGGCCCGTTTCCTCTCTGGTGGTATATACTGTAACAATGCCTGTCATCAGAACAACTCTTTCTTCAGAGCTGAACATCTGGCAGATGAATCCCCATGGCACGCCATGATCTACACATGCTTTATCAAACCGCCTCGCTTCAAACTGATTGTCTTAACTGAAGAGCTTTTCACCTGCCAGATGCTTTAGTGAAGTTAATAATAATAATAAGAAGAAGAAGAATGTTTTTCATTCGACTAACTAGAAAAAGTCGTATTTGTATGTGTTGGTAGGAGTTCAAGACCTTGAAATTGATAAAGCCGCTTCTTAGAATCATTAAGTACATTTCAAGAATGGTGAGTGTGTGTGGGCAGTGAAATCCAGTGGAACATTTTTTTTTTTTCTCAGCTGATTTGTTTGCCGTTTTCATTCAATTGACGACCTTAAAAGGAAATGTATTCAAACTGTAAAGCTGTAATAGTTTTGAATTTGCTTTATGATAGTGTATGCAAACCACAATAGTGTAAGAGACGTGTTGGCAAGCAATGTCTGCACTGGGTATTTGAAGAATCCAATGGAGGCATTTCAGGCATTGGTATTTGAGCCTCTGCGGACCATGTACATGCTCAAAAGCCTATAACACACTACAGGAAAGGGAGAACTCTAAACAGCATAATAGAGCCCCTTTAATTCATATTATGTAAACTGATTGGAAATTAAAGAAACTAATTTCATAAATTGTTCCTATTCTTTGAATCCGTTTCCCCAGTCTCGCCCCCCACTTCTAAAACCGTCCCTGAATGTAGCTTTTCACATTACAGCAATCTTAAATGTATCAAGATCAAGCAAAGACATCATAATAATCTGTATTCCAAGTATAGAAGAAACTAAAAAGGTTTCCAGGGACTGCTGTGCCTACCGTCACCATTACCACCACTCTGACTCCATTTCCAGAGGTATAAAGTAACTCTACGTTCTCTCCCAAAGGTATTAAAGCCCGTATAAAAATGCCCCGTTACAATGCTGGCTGCCAGCCGTGATGTGAGCGTTCTCTTTCCCCTGGTGCATAATGCAGCTGCTACAATAACTCCAAAGCAGCAAGCCCTGGTCCACACCCAGCTTATTCACCATTTGTTCTCTGTAGCATGGATGCATTCAGAACACACTACCACTCCCACTAAATGAGTAAGGAATCGATACGCTGTTGTCTGGATTTAGCTCCAATTAGATTCAATGTTGAGGTGTCATGCTTGAGATTATTTTTGTTTTGACAGAGTAGGGAGGGAGAACGTAATGAGCAGACATGTTGAATCAAAGAACCGGACAACACAGAGCACAGCTTCGGGATTATCACTCACAGTAACTGGGCTGTTTTGCTGAAATGGGAGATTGTTGACATTGATTTCCTCCTCTGGAGAAAAGTTCAAAGAGGGGACGAGTTTTCCTTTTAAGCGATATGGTGATGTCTGCTTCTCTTTTTAAAGAAACAATTTGCACTGACAGCTGATGATTTTATGTCTACTCCATACTCTCCTCCGCACCCACCACTTACATCTCCACCACTCTCCTCCCAATGCACCAAGGCACAGTCTCTATTACCTTCTTTCTCCGGGCACTTTCACTTGCTATCGTCTGCGCCGAAACAGCAGACTACAATCATTCAATTTTTTTGGCCTCGAGTGAACAGTCCAATTCCCTGTATGGATGGTGACCATTACAGATCAGACAGCGTGCGGGGGGAAGTGTCACGCTGGATTGTCAGCCCGGAGAGTAACAGGTGGACACGTGACGAGTCGTTGAGTCTCAGCCCTGTCCCTGTGTAAGGAGCGAGTGCCCGGGGTCAAATGCAGGCGGTGACTGTAGAAGTGTAGCGGAGACAGACAGCGATCATAACAGGCCTAATGGGCAGGACTAATGGTGCAATGGGCTCCAATTACAGGCTTTTCTGACAGCTGCTCACCACCACTCCAGCTTCACCTGCGAGGGGAGCGCCCAGCAAGCGATGGCCAGTTGAGGACATTGTTAGCTCGCGTAGAGTTATATCCCCGGACTCGCCGCAGGAAACAATGGTCCACTGAACACAATTTAAGGGCTTCACTGTGCATGGAGGAGGGGGCTGGGCTATATTATCTGACTAAGAGAAGTTGAGGTAATATTGGGTCACAAGATTTTTCTCTAGGCTATTTGAAGAGTTTGTTTCAAGAGAGGATTCTGTTGTTCCCTGCCCATTGTGATATTTGCAATGCTGAATCCAGTGGCACGTCATTCTTTAGTTAATATGGCTGGACAAAGAGCCATGGGTTTACAGCGGCGATACATCACTGAGTATTATTTTCCCAGAGTTCTAATCAAAATATTAATTGTGCTGCTGTGCTAGGCTCCCTGGCTTCAATCCATCTGCGAGGAGTACATTAAATAAAGAGTAGGCCTCTGAAAAACCCCGCCTGCTTGTGTTCCCCAGCATTATGCACAGACATTTATCTTCAAGGAGGGCAGCTTGTCCTGCTAGTGAATTACTCTCCAGCGCTTAAAGAATATTCATTCACTTACTGCCGGAGCAACCTGTCTGCTTCCTGCCCTTCTAAATGGCTGTGGATCATTATCAGTGATAGAGGTTCTTTCTCTCCCCTCTCTGTGTGTTGGCAAGAGCTTTGTTTACAGTGTGTGTTCCACTAAACACCCTAGCTCAGCATTTGCGTTGATGGATTAAAGCTTGTTAAGATGGCAGAAGCTTTTCGGGCCATCAGTGAGGCACTTCATTCTTCAGCACATTAATCATTTATTTTGGTGAGAGGCAGACTTGATAAAGTAAAATCCCTGTTTATTTAAAAGCGAAGTGAGACTAGGCAAGAAAGATGAGACTCAACAAGAACAGTTTAGCCAGAATGTTTAAAGATATTTGTATGCAGCTGCAGGCTTCAGCCATTTTCTTTTTTTCTTTGCAATTTCCACCTTATTGCACCTGCTGTTTTCTTGTTAGCCCAGTCCCAAATCACAGCAGTTACCTTTCTGAAAACATCAGGCTTCATACTTGGGGTTGGGTATCGTTTAAAGAGGAAATATTGTGCTCCTTTTCAGGTTCATAACATTGAAGAGATAAGGCTATAGACGACTTCATTTAATCTTTTTCGGCATGCTGTGTGAAGTACACCACATTCAACTTCGATAGTGTGCCACTACTTGGCATTACATTTGAAGAACGCTTGGGTACGCTGAATCTGGGCTCAGGGGGATTGAATGAGGGTATCGTTTGACTATCGAAGTTTTGATACTATTTTGTCCTATAGGTAACTTTGGTTGATTCTTCAGTTTCCTTACATTTCACAACCTGTTGAATGAGTATTGCACAGAAGGGGGAAAACACCTGACTTAATTATTATGCCTCAATCTTATTTAAGAAAGCGTATAAATCATAACCAGAATAAACTAAGATAGAAATAAATACAACAAACGTAACATTTATCTTCACAATAGATTGTATTAGCATGCATTTTGATTTGATACTCAGAATAAGTTATCATGGCCACAGTTGTTGGATCTGTCCATGTGACATAACCTCAATTATAAAAGTATGTGTCCATCTCTATCATCGCTCCTCGACTACAATGGAAAAAAGATGCCCTGTGAGGTTTTCAGACACAAAATGAAAAAAAACTAAGCAAAGCTTCTATTCACATTCAGTGCTACTCATAGAAATGCATTGGACATATCCTTGAACTCTAACAAACCGGTTGAATGCCTTCATCTGAATCTTCTTTAGAGGTGCAATGTGTAATATATGGACAGATATTTTTTGTTTAAAACATTCAACAATCTTTATCAACAGAATGTGAAGATGTTGTTTTTTTGTCAAAGGCCTATGATGATTGTGTTGTGCATCTAACCTGATTTGTAATAACATTTGAGTCCCTGGAAAGCTGTCCCGGGGGCTTGGAAATGACGCTGAAGGGCATGGCACCTGGTGAGTGGCACAGTGAAGATGGTTGAAGCACTTGGAAAGCGACCTTCTTCATCATCATCCTCATCATCATCTTAAACACCTACTTCTGGAAAGACACCATGTTTCGACTACAAAAAAAGTTATACAATAAGAAGCAAAACTAAATCTTAACGTTAGCATGGCTTCCCACCTCCAAAGATTTGCTTTTGGCTAGTAAAGAAGAGATGACGATCAGGGTTAGGCTCACAATACTCCTAGACTGGTAAGCAACAATAAAACTTTCCAAAAAGGTGTCCTTGTATGGTTTTGATACATCCGTTTTTGTCCAACTTGTAGATCAAAATTAAAGTACAAATCGGGACAAAGGTTTTCTTACTAGAAAAATGTTTTGAATTTTCCCTTTCCTGTAGTCTGTTATATAGGTTTTTTTTTTTGCATGTAAATGGACTAAATTCAAACTAGAGGGAGTATCTTTCCCCCCCACTCTCCCACCCTGCCTGAAAAGCCTTCATCTGTGTTACCCTCCGCAACATAATGATACCACTCTGTAACCAGGGGCGGACTGGGACTAAAAATCAGCCCGGGCAACTCGACCGGCCCACTTCGTTACCACTAGTAAATTGTCAACGGGGGGGGAGTGCTAGTGACTTATCCAACCGGCCCACTTCGGTACCGGCCCATAGTGGTTCCGGTTAGCTAACGAATCAGAGCAGACTGGAGCTGCTGCAGCACAGGCCGTATGAGGAATATAAAGACCTTTTTGAACATTACAGCAAGGAGACATTGAGGAACAAAATACAAATATAAAACTGAAAATCAGCATAATGGGGACCCCCAAAAATGTAACATTTTGTAAGCAGAACCACTAACTATAGCTAACGTCCATATGAATATACAGGGGTATATCTAAGCAGATGAATGCGATACAGCATATGAGCAAGACATCTCCATGGTGGACCTTTGAGAGTTGACCCGACACTTCCAGCTCAGCCTTTCTCGCCGCCAACTGGACCTCTGAATGCCAATTATTACTCCACAGATAATATCTGTGGTGACCATGTGAATCGAAGGTTCATAACCACATTGAACTTGAACCAGCATTAGCCCCCCACAAGTAAGGTTATATACATACTCAATATTGCATTTCAATAGGCTGACCTCAGCAGTTGTGGTTAGACATGCCAACTCTCTGAGCTCAGCAAAAGACTTCCCAGCATTATGAAAGTCAGTGGGTCACACAGTGAAGAGACATTATTGTCATATTAAACAGCGCCCCGTAACGTCCAACTCAGACCATTTGTTATTCCACAGGCACACTCATCACTGGGAAGTCTGGTGAATACGGACACATTTTCTTCATTCCTTGTTTTCCCTCTTTAAAATTCATTGGTACTCCTGAGTGGCCATGCTGGTGTAGAACTGGAGCAGATAGGGCAGCATGCAGCACACAACTGCATCCCAAATGGGCTGTAATAGTGCGGGTGATTATTTTTGTATAAGTACCCGTGTTACTGCATATTTGAATGTGTTATGTAAGCCCTCTTAACTAAAAATGAACATGATAGCCCAGAGATTGTGTTATTTTTGCCTCTATGCTGCAAGCCTGTTTGCTCTTTTCCTGTCCGTGGTGTCAGTCATCAGGTCCAAAACAATACTGGAATCATTCCCCTAAGAGGCCTTGGAAAAGATGCTGAGAAATAAACCTCAGATTGGCACTACTCATTCCCTTTTATATCTTGTGTTTGCTCCCTCTATCTGTTTTATAGGGAGTCTGCAGAACTCAATTTCCATGTCATTTAAGGCCTGGTCTAGGGAAGAGTTGTAGTCAGGGGTGTAAAATGTGCCCTTATCTACCCTCTACACACATTTATCTATTCAAGTTTTTCAAACAGACGTTCACTGCCAAAACAGGTCATAATGTGCACTGTATTTCAAACATATAGAGCAACAACATATATTAAGGTTGTTTGTTTAACCATATTGTTTGATTTGAACATCTGTGGAAACAAGGATGAACACTCTTAGACACTAGTAAAGCTGTCATTGTTCGAGCATAAAAATATGGCAATTTCCATAATTCAAGCATAGAAACAAGGGCACAGTTAAAGTGAGCTCCTGTCTCTGCAGCGAAAGGCTTTTTAAGTATTGAAGACCAACCATATTTGTTTTAGTACATGTTGTACAACTCCCAATTCTCTTCTCTGTTGCCACTACATATTTTACAACCTCTCACTACCCCAGAGCTGTACACATTACTTCTCCTCTTCTTCCCTTAATGATAACTCTCAATCTTTAGCATTTATAATGGGTAAATACAATAAAAACTTCACTAAATAAAGAGTTAAGAATACAACAGTTTGATGCAGTTGTAAGCAACAGAAGGACACTTTAAAAGGGACTGTTAACATTTTTTGTTAACAACCTTACTTTCTTAGCAATAGTTAGTTGAAAAGATTGAAAACACACAAATGTATACAGTTAATATATAGGTGGTGCAAGCAGCAAGTTAGCTTGGATAGCCTATCCCTGTTCTCATCAGCCCTAACACAGGGGTGTCCAAACTACGGCCCGGGGGCCAAATGCGGCCCATTTTGAATCGGCTCTCAGCAAATAAAAAAAGTACAATATGGCCCACACATGAAACTTGTCTTATATTGTACTTCTTAACTAGAAATGTAAAAATATATTACACAGTAGTATTCATGTGTTAATAAGCCAATTTTTCACATAAATTCAGTCAATTAAAAAATTGGAAACATTTTCTAGCATCTCTTAGTTGATAAGAAAAAAGCCCAATGACTTATTTACATAACAAGCTTGAAATACACCCTTCATATTTCTCTTTATTATAATCAATCTGAGGCTTCTGTTTTAAAGTGGACCTATCATGCTATATTTGAATAATATAGTGTAGGACCATACCTATATAAGGCATATTTATACTTTTAATTTCTCAAAATACCAAACAGATCATGGATTTTAGCCATTCCTCATTTCGCTCAATGTAACACTGTCTTTTCATGGGCTGATTCTGTGAGAACAGCACCATCTACAGGCCTGGCATATGTACTACAGCGTCTCCAGCGCTTTCGAATGGCAATGTCCGTGGCTGTCTCCTCCTGATTGGTGGAGTTGGCCCAATAGCCGTAGCGCCACTTCTGTGACGTCATAGAAGTGTTCAAATCTGGATCAGTCTGTATCAGATCCGTTGCAGCCCCTTTTTAGGAGATTTGGGTATGTTGGAAAATAGAGAGGGTTGTGTTTTCTGACACTTGGTGAGTTCCCTGGAACACCGGGGAAACATATTCATGTATAAAAGACGTACAAAAGTGCATTTTGCATGATAGGTCACCTTTAAGGGATGAGCTGCTAACAAGCATTTGATTGACTGTGCTAACTTATAACTGAATTTATGAGGCTATATACCTCTAGTGAGCTGCCCAGCACTTCGTATATTTTTCTGTATCGGTGAAAAAGATGTGGACACCCTTGGCCCAACAGAACCTCTAAAGCTGTTGAAGCATCCAACACAAATGGAAGGATTGTTATTGTCTGTATTTTTGTCCTTGGCTTGTCACAAAAAGCGGTCGTGGACTTCACACTCTGCAGGTGTGCTGAGGAGCCAGGAAGTGCAGTGTTTAGTGTGAGCTCTACTTGACAAATGTGTTTATGTGTTATGTACACAGCAGGCTGAAATGTCCAGCAGGGCATCGCCAGCCGACAGTTGTATTCCCACTGTCATGATACCGAGCTGTCATTTTGTATTACATGCAAAGCTTTTTATCAACGTTCATACATGAAGCTTTAAATGTCTTCAATATATATATTATGATACAAATAAAATCCTTAAAATGAATTAAGGGACTGACTACTGAAGTTAAATGAGGGGTTAGAGAAAAGAGGAAGTCTGACTATTGAGTGCAATCTATTAACTTACTCCGAACTCATCTACAAAATTATAATACTGAAATGTGGACGTTTTTGATATATACACAACTGTGAAGAAATAATGGCTTTAAACAGAATGAATAGACATGCAACAAAAGAACTGCGCAGCATTCAAATGTTGATTTATATTCATTGTAATGAAAGAAGCTTTGATTTGACTGCTTAATACAAATGATGTGGATTAAAGAATGTGTATTTTTTTGTTCTGGGAGTATAAAATGTAACTTACATATGTATGCAAATATGTCTGTCAGTTTTGGTTGAACTGAATGTTCAGGGTTGGTAAGTTGACAGCACTATAAAGAAAGATATTATGACCACAATCAGAACCTCCCACCCTTGACAGAGTTAACTAGGCATAATGTGTTGTACTGTTTTTATAGAAGATACTTAACTACTCAGTCATTAAATATACTGCTGTTTAGAGCATGATGGCTCCAGACAGCATGTAAAGCACTCACACATTTATCCACTTCTCCTATATCCTGTCAGAGTCCCCCGTACAAATCAATCACTAAGATGTTGACGTCCTGTCATGCTTTAGGTAAGGTATGACAGGGAGAGCTGTGTTTGTTAAAGGGTGTTTTTCTCACACTGTGTGCTGGAGCTGCAGCAGAATGATCCAGAACACATTGTTCTCATTATGTTCACTGGAAATAATCAGAGTATCATTTATTTGTCCATTTTATAAAATCACCTCACAGTCACTGCAGGGATTGTGCACGCATTGGGAGGAAGGCGAGGAAAGGCAAAAGCAGCACTGGGCTGTGTTGATTTGGGTTGAGTTGCCCTTGGACACATTCGCCTAACAGATAAGAGCTGCAAACAACATTTCCAAAAAAGCACAAACATTCGAAAAATGTCTCTTAGAATCTTCATTCAACCAAGATTCAAGATCATTTTTGACATGCAGTCAGCCAAGGAAGAGACTAATAGGAAGTGGGAGTAACTTTTAATGGTAGGCGCTTTATCTGAAATAATGAGCCATGGTGTTTGAATAACTTTGAAAAGCAGCCATGAGGGACACATCTCATGCAGCATTCATGTCAAAACAGCATTAGCACAATTACCAGTTTGTGACTTGTAAATAGTGTTGACGTCAACAAGCAGGTTGCAATTAAAGCTGTGAAAACTGTTTATAATGTGTTCTGCGGCTCAAGAAGAGCGATTACAAAGTTTGCAAACAACTCTGATAATATCATCAGTCATTTCAGCTTGGTGACTATAAGAGGAAAGATGTGTTAGAATCTGGGAGTGTGGTGTTAAAAAGAGGTGAGAATTTGGCAGGGATGGTTTCATTAAGAAAATATGTCCTGTTGCATTATGGGAAGTGTAAGATCATGGTGTTTTGGAGTTCACATCAAACTGCATTCTCAAATATGTTTCAAGGGAAAAGGTTTTTCTCAGGAATTTTGTTAAAAGTGATAAACGTTGTAAATTGACCAAAATAAGACAAAACTACCAGTTTTTTTTGTGATCATGTTTTGGCTTAAAATGAGCAAAACGTTATTGAAGTAACAAACGTACATTTTTCAAAAGGCCGGCTGGGTTCGCAGACGGCCGGGACCGCCCTTTATTTTTTATGTTTTTAAAAACGGCATCATTTAAGTTGCGCTGACAGGCGACAGAGGCCCGTTCAGCGGGCCGTTTCGACGCATCGAGGCTCCCCCCCCCTCCCCTCCCCTCCCCTCCCCCCTGACTGATTTTTAGTCCCAGTCCGCCCCTGCCTCCACATACCTGTGTGAGTGCGGGTTTTCCGCATTGACTTTGATCAAAAGCAAGTACCGGTCAAGTTTACTACCACTTAAGTTTCAAATAATTGTGTTAATTATTACTTATTGTAAAGCATTTGAACATCCTTTTGTGTCACATTTTCATTATTAAGTTGATGTATAACTGTATAGTATCTTAATTATTTAAAATATAAGGTGACTAAAAATGGCAACCGTATTTTCAGTTTTGGCAACCAAAAGCTGATGCCTGGTTGCCAGCCTGGCAACCACTTTTAAAAGTTAGCGTTGAGCCCTGCTACATTTTCAAAGACCTAAACTTCATTTAAAAAAGAATGACGCTTTTAGTCCCGGTGAGCAAAGTGCTGACTGCTTGATACAGGTTGACTTTAGAAAAGGGGACGTATGTTGCAGACGTGTTGAGCTGCAGTGATGGATACTGGTAATTACGTTTAGTTATCTCATTTAACCCTACACACATGCACACGTTTAATTGCCTGGAAAAGAAAAACCCAGCTCAAGTTAATCTGGTGTAAGGGGATCTCATGTGGAGGAACCTAAAGAGTGATGGTGCGGGGCTCCCTCTCTGCAGACGGGG
Organism: Notothenia rossii; assembly: GCF_949606895.1. Taxonomy (NCBI): domain Eukaryota; kingdom Metazoa; phylum Chordata; class Actinopteri; order Perciformes; family Nototheniidae; genus Notothenia; species Notothenia rossii. The sequence goes on from NC_136903.1 coordinate 84,074,870, forward strand.
CGTGGCTGCTCCAGAAGCCCCAGGGAGAGGAGATTAGTACGACTCTGATCTCTGCACCGCAGAATCATCATCTCAGTGAGGGAGCCACAGTTTGTGCACTTATATGCGTATATGTGTGGGAGGGTGTGAGAGAGAAATTACATTAATCTCGCACTGAGTAACAAGAGTAGCAGTAAAGAAAATACTGCCAAAGCTAAATGGAGAAGCACATTTCCTATCTTTCCTTTTTGCACAGTATTGATTTAATGCAAAGCTACAATAAGTCTCTGTTTGTGGCACCAACATATGTTTATACCATGAATGTGTATTTCATACTCTGGTATTTTTCAGGACTGCTTTGTTTCAAGTTTTGTTTCATTCTATCCTAAATTCATAATAATCGTGTAAAACGTTGTTAGTAGCAGAGTTTTTACATGAGGTTATTCAGAAAAGTAAAATAAACCTTTATCAATGAGCAAAATGTAACGGGAAGTAGACGTGTGTACAGGAAGTAGAAGTGTGTACAGGCAGAAGCGCACGCAAAAGAGCTGTTTGTTGCGGAAATAATATAAAAGTAACAACTAAGTCACATCAATAAAATGCAGCTTTGCTTTTGTAAAAGGTGAACATAATTATTTTCAGGCGTTTTCCGAAAGACCCTGAGATATCACAACCAGCCAAGCTACAATCATTGTTACTGCCTTGCAACCTTTTGCCATGGTTGGGATGCAGGTTTCCATCATTTAATGAAGGTGGTTGATCTCTACAACATCCTGGTTAGGAAATACCTTATGTCTAAAGAAAACCCAAAGCTGTGTACAACAGGACGGCTCCATAGTAACTGCAAACAATGCGGTTTTAACAAGATGTATGAGGAGAGTGAGAATAACTGGAGCTTATTAGCTTGTATCAGGACATCTTATTGGTCAGAATTGGATACAGGCGTGCACTCTTGAGACGGTCCATGTGTAGCAGCACACAGACAAAATATCTGAGGTCCTCAAAAAAATATCTTATGACTGGCAAGGTCCGTGCTGTTATTACAGACAATAGAGCTAATATGGCCTCAGCTGTGAACGCCACTGGATCACATTCTGTACTTTTGACACACTGCAAATAGTTGTGAAGGACTCCATTAAGACCGACACAAGCTCGGTGTCAATCCTGGAGAGATGTGCTGCTATCGTTCAATTCTCCCACCAAAGCACCAACATGTCAGACAAGCTAAGAGAAGGAAGAATTCAGTTGCAATTTCCAGAGTAAAGACTAATCCAGGCCAATTAGGTATTGTACATGCAGGGGAGATGGTATGAACAACAACAAGCTTTTATATGAGCACTTCGTCTTCTTGGGAGAACATCTAGTGCTACAGGAGAATGGTTCCGCATCAGCCATGTCATCCTTAATGGACGTTGAAGAGGCCATTAGATCAGTATGTAACCATTCCTAAAGTCATGTCTCCAAACAGCAACCTTCTGCAGTAGGGTATCAGTCAGGCTATGCAACCCAATGCCACCGGAGCTTTCAAAAGATTGCACGCTGCACTTTTATGGACTAAAGCTCCAAAAGTATTGTCTTAAGCAATATTGGGAATTCATAAATAATTAAATTGTGGCTCATTGTTGAGATGCAACCCTTGGAAGTTGTGATGGACAGGCAACAACCAATGAACCCTTCATTACTGCATCAACAGTTTCTATGGAAACAGCGTTGTCAATACAGAGGTTCACCAGGAGCAAAGAGTGAAAGGAACGGTGCAAACCATTCAACATCCAAGGAGGATTATGGCAGGAGTATGATGTACATCTAATGGATTTGCAGGGAACACAAATGTATACGTTGAGGAGAAAGTGATCCCAAGGAGTGAGGCCGTTTGCAGGAGGGAAATGAATCAGAGAATCAGTGCTCAGCAAAGTGGCAAACACATACATTTGAACTGTTCCAGCAGAGAAGATGTTTTCCAAGGCAGGAGGGACAGGAAATCAAAGACAAAATCAGCTTAAAGTTTTTAAAAATAATACGTTACTTTTCTTGAACACCACTCGAGAAGAAAAATCTCTTGAGAGCAATTCATAAATGTTAGAATGTACTTAATGTAAACACAGTTATTAAAAAGATAAGCTGCTTTTCATAGTCTAAGGACATATTTATGAAAAATCTAAATGATTATGCAGAGTTGTTTATTTTGGGATTTTTTAGAGGTTTGCTGAATATATATAGGAAACTGAAGATACTCTGAAAAACAATCATGGCATATTCAAGGAGATGAATTAATCTTCTTAAACGAAAGTGTAAATCAGCATGTGTATGTTGTTGGTATTGATTTACCAACAACAAACAAATATGTTTTTATTAGTGACAGAGGCAGCTGTTCAGCTCTTTGTCTCTTATCTTTTCTTGGCTGAAAGGAGAAAGAATTGCAAAATGGAAGATAAGTTCAAGGTAGTTAGTAGGCGTTAGGTAAAGGTTGTTGTATAGCAGTGTTCTGAAGCCTTTTTTTGAACCAGGCTTTATTAACAGCTGTTTATTGAAGAAATGAATGCCTTCAAACCATCTTTCTATTGTTTTATTTTAATGGAGATGTTGTTTCCCAGACACTTAGGCAATCTGCCAAATCGTTACTTTAAACATCCCTTATGGCCAATAATTGAAATGCCTAATAAGAAATCATTGTAAATCTCATGATTATTATTAGCAAAGATTTTAAGTCATGAGGAGCAATCTTTAGGGACACAATCACTAAGAGTAAATCTCACTTATCGTGTGTGTGCGTGCTTGCGTGCGTGCATGCGTGCATGCGTTAGGGGTGTTGAAATTAATCGTTTCTACGATGCATCGCGATGCAGACGTGGACGATTCTGCATCGATGCAGTGACAGAACATAATCGATTATAGCGTAGTAACGTTGCTTCCTCATTTTTCGGCCGCGGCTTTACAATCAAGTTTTTTTTTCTGTCACTTTTATATCAAATCGGTCGGCGACGCAGAGATCAGGGAACAGACGTGACAGCGGCACAGCGACACAAAACACAGAGCAGTCTGCTTTACCCACCAACACCAGCAACACCAGTCCAGAACCAACCGCAGAAGGACCCGCTCTGAATCAGTCTGTGTCGCTGCAGCTCAGACACACAGGCAGGGCCGTCCCTGGCCAACTTGGGGCCCCAAGCGACATTGTGAGATGAGCCCGCCCCCCCCCCCCCCCCTCCCCTCCCCAACCGACAGGAGTGAAAAAAAATGTTTTGGAAACAAAGTAGGCTACTTTGCAGATATAACTCCTGTTTATTATTATTATTATTATTATTATCATCAACACAGTTACTTTTTTATACAGTGAGGTAAATGGTAAATGTGCATTTATGTCGTTCAGTATGCATTTACAGGTGATTACGTCTGCATTTCTTGCCAAATACTAGCCTCAAAAAGATTAAAATATAATTAATGCAAATAAACTACTTCTACTAATAATAATAATAATAATACTCATAATCAATTCAATAATATAAATACTATATTATTTTATTGTAATATAGTTTTAATATAGTCAAGACAAAACATGCTTATAACATGCTCAAAAACGGATATTTCTTAAATCTGTATTCAAATGTAGTTCCCTCTGTCAGCAATGTATCAACAACTACAAATACATTTCTATCAGTATTTCTCTGTGTTGTGGTTGACATGATGATTACTGTTAGTAGTTAAGGGGAGAGGCTGCATCACCATGAAATGTGCAAAAATTAATAAAAGTGGGAAAAATGCTCCATGTTTTTTAGGCTGTAAACTTTAACTGTTATGTAAGCCAACTAGACAGACAGTTTATCACTCTTCCTCCTGTACATTAGCAGATAAAAGGCATCACATACTTGAATGAATGGTAAATAAAGAATGCTGGAAATAACTGCATCTCCATTAGCCTACAGTATATTCTATGCAGAGACTGCCTTCTTCATGTCGTGAATTGCAGCTGATGTTTTAATGGCAATTGGCAAAACTTTGACATTTGACTCATACAACATTCACAATTTGTACATTTGACTCATACAATAACCCACCTTCGAGTGATGCTCTAGTTTCTTCATGTTTTGTTTCCCTTTTGCTTGCGCCAGACTGAAACTGTCTTTTTGCCGACATCTCTTCACCTGCACTAGTGGCCGTATCAAAGCCGTGATTGGTCAGATGTCGAATCATTGCAACGGTGTCGGGTTACAGACGTGCTCCCCTTGTCACCTCTCACTCTTGCGTATCAGCGGGGGGTGCACGGAGAACTGCGCACAGCAGCTGAGGCCCTCTGGCAGGGCCCCCTACGCAAGGAGGGGCCCCATGCAGCCTGCGTGATTGGCCTGTAGGGAGGAGCGACCCTGCACACAGGGATTTATGTTTTTTTAAAATACTCGCGTTACAATCATGTCAGGTTTTTGGTGGATTTAGTTAAGTCTTGGGTTGCAGAGTATGAATGTCCTCTTGCTATTTTCAGACGATATATACGTGTGTAAAGTTTGTGAAGGCAGGAGGAAAAAAGCTTCTGCGATCACCGTCTCTGCTCCGCCCACTCATCTTTGATCAGTGTAATCAATTTACATACATATTCTCCGCAGCATGTGTTGCTCCATATTGTATCTGTTGTATGTAAAGATCCTCTCTGTTGTTATGGCCATGTATGTCTAACATCTGATCAATTATTAATCAAAGAACACATGCAGCCCTTTTATAAATAAATTGAACAATTTGCGCTCGGCACTGTATATCAATAGCCCATATGACAAACATGACACGGCCGTCTGCGGCTAGCCGGGATTCATCAATAGATCATGAATCGACAAACATCGGTGGCCAGTGTGATCGTATCTCTGAGATGAGTGATGGCATCTCTCGGAGGGCAGGAAATTAAGAGAAACAATAACCAGATGGAGTTTCCTGTCATGTCTGCGTTTTATTCCGAGGGTGAAGGATGTGACGGTTACAAAGGACTTGTCTGCTTTCATGTCAAATAAATACCTTGTTATTGAAGTGATGAATATAGCAACACACAATGTTTACATTTCTACCCTTTTGATAAACTCCCAAAACTTTAAAGTTAACTTAATTCAGCTGCCTAGCCAGTGGAACTGTGTTTTACAAAGATAAAGACACATTTGAAGTTTTCTGACAGCCAACTTACAGCTAGCGAGGAGGATTTTTTAAAAACCTTACAACCCTGCCATAGACTGGACGAGAACATTTCTGTTCTTTGATAAGCTTCATGCCTTTCCTCTGCAGTCACTACTCTTATTTGTTTATTTCATCACAGACCCTCTCGGTTTACTGTTTTTATATCATTCAAGGCCCTCTATAGACTAACAGCCATAAGAGTTACAGTACATGACTCTAATGGCTCCATTTTCCCCTTGAGATGTTCTACAGAGGTAATGTGATGATTAAAATGTCTTTATGAATTCACATAAAGTGGAATATGTAATCCTTTAAGCTTGTTGCCATCATTTAATTGAAGCGTATTCTGCTAATATCGACTCTAACAGCCACTGCTAATCTATCTACATTTGGATAAACAAACTTTCATCTCCTCCAACAGAGAACATCCTCTCGGGCGGATCAAATGTGCTTTCTGGACTGGGAGAATGGGATCGCCGACACTCAACTGCGCTTGTTCCTTCAGGTCCAGCACAGCTAGAGGATAGGTTCATCAGCGATAGAGAAATTAAAGAACCTGACATTTGGCAAATGATTCTGCATCAAAAGCATCATTGGAAAAGTCTGTAATAATGCATATTTAATTATATTTCTCAACTCATGAAGGTCACTGCTGGGGAACTCTTCCAATAGATCAATACGTCTGCATGACCTGGAAAGTTAATATGATCGCTCTGCCTCCACGGAATTTCTCCCCGAGCGCTGATCGCCATGATTTTCCTCCATAATCATTCATGTGCCGTTAATACAACTATCACACAGCTTGCAGACTTCTCCAGGGAAAGACACTGCAGATGAAACTTGGATTGAACTTTTAGATAAAAACATGTTTTCTATATCTCTACGAGCCGTGCATTCCTAGCTAGGGGTTGTGTACTTTGCTGTGGCGCAGACACCGATACAGATTCAACTATAGCACTGCTTCTTGTAAACATTTTTAAAATCCATTTACTTTCGAAGGCCTTCCTTGCAAAGTGCGACTGCCATGGCTCACATGCCGGCTTGTTTTCTTTGCAGGCTAAAAAGGGCGGGCTCTGTTACGAGAGATGGTATTTATTCCTCCTTTCAACGCAGTGATGTATGTTTCCTCTGCACAGTGGGCATGTGCTACCTATAGACTATAGGAGGGATCAATACTGCAGCTGGCCGAGCTTGCATCCAAATAATTTGTCTCCAAGACGTGGAGAATGGAGCGGCAGCACTCTGTCAGGGGCTCTATGTCCCCCATCATGATTCCCACCCCTCCACCTCGACCCTGACTCCCACACACACCGCTCGCATCACACCAGTCCTCTTTGACACAGGCTGAGAAATAAGATCCAGTGCACTCCCAAGGTCACCGACGCAGTCTCTCATGCTCCTGTGAAGATACGATACACTTCACACCGTCTCGGAGAGTTAAATTAATCTTCAAGTGCAGATGTACAAGGGAGAGATCCAGTGATGTTCCAGACTTGTCAATAAACAACATATCAGATGGTGAAAGAGGTCGAAGATATTGATAGCTCTGTCTGCTGAGGCGATGTGCTGGTTCAGATTCCCAACAGCACCGCGCGTGCTTTTAAACCCAAAGTAAACTTTAGATTTTTTTAATGTCAACAGTGTTCAGCAAGGCCCTGAGGACGAGCGTCACCCAACCTCAAACTAAGTTATGAACCAGCGAAGAGGGGAAAGTGTCTGCTCGCAAAAAAATGTTTAAAAGAACACCAATGCAGACTGGGTCCCATGAATATTTTATGCCTCAGTCCTTCAGTGCAAAGTGCAACACATTATTTAGTCTCTAATGGTGTCACCTTCTCCTCGATGTGAATGTGAGCTGCCTGTGTAGCAAACTCAGAAATCTCTCTCTCTGAATTGAAACGTAACGAAAGCATTGTCTCTGTCGTCTCAAGGAATGACTGTGCTTTTAAAAGAAGAACATTTCTCAACGTTAGTTAGAGGTGTCTGATTTCCCGGGCACACTTTTTCTTCTTTTAATTAAAACATTTGGTGCAGCGGCAGGTTGGAACGGCTTCTGAAAAAGCGGAAGGCATACGTCACGGGGAGGATTATGCGAATCTAACTCGGGAGAGGAAAAGGTGCTTAACTGTGGAATTACAGCTGAAATGAGTTTTTAATCGTGCAGTTAATGTTGGGGAAATGTGAAGCCCAGAGACACTGCAAATTGCCTCTGTGAGGGATAAGACTCCATCGAGGGAGGCAAGTGGACAGATTATTTTATATCAGATTGCATCTTGGTACAGACAATAGAATCAAGTGCGTCTTAGTAGATATGTTCACCTCCCTCGTCTCTATAAACTCATTAAATGCTATTTGAAGCATGATAAATGTATGAATAAAGTTTGCAAGGCTCAAACTCAGGACCTGCTTAAGTTGCAACTTCTACCTTTTTGTAGAATATGAAAGCCAATGGTCACATGGACTCATTAGCCACAGCTAATCCCATTTCAGTCTTTTAATGCTTGCATGACTTCGTTGCAGTAAAAGCTGCCACCCCCTTATTGTGCGCCCTCACTGAAAGAGCAGGAGCGCTGAATGTGCTTCCATTAATGAGATACTGGTTATCTCTATAGCACAATGCCTCCCACCCTGTCCCAGCACTGCATTATTGTGCATCAGAGAGGAACTCTCAGTGTCATTAGTGTTGAAAGAGGGTAATGGAGCAGAGGCTACCCAAGTTTCATGGGGGGGGTTACCATGACCCAGTGGGAGTAATAGGCTAGGATGGAGAGGTCTGATTATGAGGGATCTAGTATGTATAAAATACAAATGGAGAATCACCGTGCTCTGGGACACTTTTTTTATCCGTCTACATCGGCACCTCTGTTGTTCCCCCGACTCAGACTGCAAGGAATCTGGGTGTGACCCTAGATAACAAACTGTCCTTCACTGCAAACATCGCTGCTACAATCCGCTGCTGCAGATACACTCTTTACAATATCAGGAGGATACGTCCCTAGCCGACCCAGAAAGCAACGCAACTTCTGGCCCAGGCTCTCGTCATCTCACGCCTAGAACACTGCAACTCCCTCCTGGCTGGTCTACCTGCATGTGCCATCCGACCTCTGCAGCTCATCCAGAATGCAGCGGCTCGTCTGGTCTTCAACCTTCCTAAATGTTCCCACACCATGCGCACTCCGAGGTGGACCCAAGTTCCCATCAGCAAAAACACGTTGGTTTGCTATCCTGGCTCCAAAATGGTGGAGTGAGCTCCCCATTGACATCAGGACAGCAGAAAGCTTACATATCTTCCGGGGGAGACTAAAACTCCTCTCTTTCGACTCCACTTCGAGCGATAGAATTACTATTACTCTTTTTTTTATTAGCTTTTCTTTTTAATGACTGATTTTAAATGCCATTTTCTTAATGTCTTTCATTTTTTGTAAAGCACTTTGAATTGCCTTGTGTTGAAAAGTGCTATATAAATAAACTTGCCTTGCCTTACTATCAGAGCACTTACAGGACTGTCTCAGAAAATTAGAATATTGTGATAAAGTTCTTTATTTTCTGTAATGCAATTAAAAAAACAAAAATGTCATACATTCTGGATTCATTACAAATCAACTGAAATATTGCAAGCCTTTTATTATTTTAATATTGCTGATTATGGCATACAGCTTAAGAAAACTCAAAAATCCTATCTCAAAAAATTAGAATAGTTCCTCAGACCAAGTAAAAAAAAAAGATTTATAACAGCAAAACACAATCAAACATTTGAAAATGTCCATTAATGCACTCAGTACTTGGTTGGGAATCCTTTTGCACGGATTACTGCATCAATGCGGCGTGGCATGGAGGCAATCAGCCTGTGGCATTGCTGAGGTGTTATGGATGCCCAGGATGCTTCAATAGCGGCCTTTAGCTCATTAGCATTGTTGGGTCTGGTGTCTTTCAGCTTCTTCTTCACAATACCCCACATATTCTCTATGGGGTTCAGGTCAGGGGAATTTGCAGGCCAATCGAGGACAGTAATGCCATGGTCAGTACACCAGTTACTGGTGGTTTTGGCACTGTGGGCAGGTGCCAGATCATGCTGGAAAATGAATTCCTCATCTCCATAGAGCTTTTCAGCAGACGGAAGCATGTAGTGCTCTAAAATCTCTTGGTACACAGCTGCATTTACTCTGGGCTTGATGAAACACAGTGGACCAACACCAGCAGCTGACATGGGTCCCCAAACCATCGCTGACTGTGGGAACTTCACACTGGATTTCAAGCAACTTGGATTTTGCTCCTCTCCAGCCTTTCTCCAGACTCTGGCGCCTTGACTTCCAAATGAAATACAAAACTTGCTTTCGTCTGAAAAGAGGACTTTGGACCACTGTGCAACTGTCCAGTGCTTCTTTTCCTTAGCCCAAGTCAGACGCCTCTTCCGTTGTCTTGAGTTCAGAAGTGGCTTGACCATGGGAATACGGCTATTGTAGCCCATTTCCCGGACACGTCTGTGAACAGTGACTTTTGATACCTGGACTCCAGCTTCAGTCCACTGTCTTTGAAGCTCCCCCAAATTCTGGAAGCGACTCTTCTTCACAATGCTGTTAAGGCTGCGGTCATCTCTCTTGGTTGTGCAGCGTTTCCTGCCACATTTCCCCCTTCCAACAGACTTTTTGTGGATGTGCTTTGAAACTGCACTCTGTGAACAGCTTGCTCTTTGAGAAATTTCTTTTTGTGTCTTACCCTCCTGATGGAGGGTGTCAATGACGGTCCTCTGGACAGCAGTCAGATCAGCAGTCTTCCCCATACTTGTGATTTAGTTTACTGAACCAAGCTGAGTGTTTTTCAAGGCTCAGGAAACCCTTGCAGGTGTTTCGAGTTAATTAGACGATTCAAGTGATTCGTTGAACACCCTACTAGTATACTTTTTCATGATATTCTAATATTTAGAGATAGGATATTTGAGTTTTCTTAAGCTGTATGCCATAATCAGCAATATTAAAATAATAAAAGGCTTGCAATATTTCAGTTGATTTGTAATGAATCCAGAATGTATGACATTTTTGTTTTTTTAATTGCATTACAGAAAATAAAGAACTTTATCACAATATTCTAATTTTCTGAGACAGTCCTGTATATACAAATAAAGGACAGGCTTATCTATAGCTAGTTGAGTAGCACTTGAAATGTTTGGCTCTATGAAACCTGATGTACTTATATGATTCTGTTTTCTTCAAGGTTGTATCTTCTTGGTCGAATGTACTTATTGTAAGTCTCTTTGGATAAAAGTGTCAGCTAAATGTAATGTAATGTAATGTCTACTAAATGAATGGATCAGGGTAAAAAAAAAAAAAGTTCTCAACCTGAGAGTTTTCAAGGATCATTTGCAGCTTAATATCAGAGTCCATCTTTGTCGGGAGCACACCTTGCTTATGCATAAATGGATGATGAATACCGCACTGATTAGAGATTCATCTTTCAGCGCTGCGGCCATTAGACACCAAAGTTCCCAAGAGCAACAAGTCAAATGGTTTGTGTAATCTTCGGCATGGAGAGCTTGTTTCCTTTTTAATTCAGGCGGAGAAAGCTGGAGAGAGCGAACCCTGTGGTTGTAATTCCCCAAAGCATTTCATTATTTCAGTCTGTGTGATAAGATCTTTAATTCCATTTTAAATAGGTTTATATGTCCATCATAAAATACTCCCTCGTGGGTTTAATTATTGTTGTAAGATAAGAGACGCCAAGGGAAGAGAGCAGGGACCGAGAGCGAGAGCCATTTCTAAAAGGATGGAGACACAAATGGTGTAGCTCGGTGTCTGATGGTGTCCTTGTTATTGCTTATCGCTCGTGACATCACTTCCTGTAGCTTTCATTCGTTTGGGCTTTATCTTGTCATCTATTCAGCGCAGACAATGGAACTGCAGCATGTGCTATGAGCCTGACACAAAGAAGCTTATTATGGGGAGATTAAGTGTAATCTAAACATGTTCCTGATTCAAGGGGCTTTGGACACAACACTGTAGATGTTACCACCTCTTTGTAATGATGGAAACATTCACCTGTGCTTACAATGTCCATGGTTTCATGAGCGTCACCATTTGCAGTAATCTTCTACTCTTTTTCCCTTCAAATTACCATGTATATTTAATACACAGGAATAAACATTCTATTGACCAATAGACTCTGTTCTCATCGCCAGTAGACGAGTATGTATTTGTGTCACACTCGACATCATTGTTTGCAAAGGGCTACTAAATGTAGCATTTAATCTACAACTCAATGTTTCTATGACTCATATCTTGACAACGTATCAGCGCTTTTAGATGACAGCATAGCATTGCTCCCTAGGTTTTAATGCTTTTTTGCAAGTATTTATTTATTAGAATGTTTTTTCCACCATTTTTCATGAAGGAGACAATCCACTTAAGGCAATTAAAGTCACACACAGCCGCAGCAACACATGTTTCGTCCTGGCCAATCTTCCTCGTTTACATTCCAATATCTACAGATACTAGCGCTCAGACGTTGCAGCACTTTTTCTTGAGGCAACCTTGTGCCTCGACATGTGCTCTAGTCACTTCGACAATTGAGATAAAACGTGATTTGCAACAATCCCCCATGCTAGTTTGAGTGAAACTTGCCTTTGCTCTACATGTTCTCTCTAACCACACACACACACACACACACACACACACACACACACACACACACACACACACACACACACACACACACACACACACACACACACACACACACACACACACACACACACACACACACACACACACACACACACACACACACACACACACACACACACACACACACACACACACACACACACACACACACACACACACACACACACACACACACACACTGATTTTCTGAACTCTCTGTCTCTGAGGCGCTGTCACCTTCAGGCCACACACACTCGCTGCCTTAAAATTGCTATGTCAACCATAAAATTACCTTCAATTCAAATTCACTTCAGCTACTTGGCAATTCCATTTCATCTAGCACAATCCTATTTCAGAGATAGAGCTACAAATTCTATATTTTCATTATTTGTATCCTCTTCTCTAAAGAAGAGAAACAGCTGGTGGTTTGAAGCCTGGAGAATGTTAATGAGGGGTAAAATGGCTAATCTCTTAATCTGCCTTCTTATCCGCCCATGATGTTTTTGAACTATTATCTTGCCGTGACCTCCATCACTCCCACGTGCACGAGGTAAGCTGCGTTTACCCCCTTCATCTGCGGCAGGAAATGATCAGCTCTGAGAGTGTGCTTGATGTGACAGAAGTGAGACATACTTCTTAAACTTCGCTGCCAAACTAAACTCCTGTGCTTAGAATAAAAGACAAAGAGTGGGTTGGTACCGTTCTCCTGAGAAACAATACCTGCGGTGACTTGTTCCTCCTCTCCGACGATCTTAAATCAGTACCCCCTGAAGTCTGAACCAGAAGAAGAGTGGGAGAGTAGAAAGCCTCCGCGACTAAATAACAGTTCCTCGATGATTTTCTGCAAAAGGTTACAATTAACAGTGAAGATCCTCTGAAGTTTGAAATCCCCCCCGACTGTATTGATTAGGTGTCAGCTGAAGTCAACAATACTGACGGGAGTTTTATTACTCCGCTTAATGAATGATGTTTCATTAATGGCCGTGTAATAAGATTGCCTTTATCTCAATGAAAGCCATCAATCCCCTGCTGTGCAGCACTATGAAGACTCATTAGGCGCCGTATAGATCGTCTGTCTAAACCTGCAGGCCTGACGGAGCGGCGCTTTAACCTGCCTGAACACAAAGAAGTTCATTCAATCTACTGTAAAAAGTTAAACCAGTGATTAGCAGATCATTATAAATGGCATGATTCATCTGACGATATCAGTTTGCAAAGTTCTTTATAAGCAATTCAATAAAAGAAAATGTGTGAATCAATTATAAAAAAGTAACGTGAGTTAGGGGGTTGAGTTTAAGTGTGTTTCCTAACTGATTCTATTGCCATGGTGCTTGAGAGCATTTCAGACTAGCATTCAAAGGTTTGAATCACTTGACACAAAAGCTTGAGAATACAAAGCTCTATTTTTAAAGTGCATGCTTCGAGGCTGGAGACACATATGTTACTAAATGGAAGCTATTTAGTATGAAGGGTTTGTTTTGTACATGGCGAACAATAAGCAGTGCCATGGCGAGGGCTAAAGGATATTTGCAAGGGCAGAGTGAGACAAATATTCCTCTGAGCAACAGTTCCATAAAAGTACAAGAAAGCTGATCGCATAGGGCTGCTCAATTAATCGTATTTTAAATCCCAATTACGATTTTGGCTTGCAACGATTATGAAAACATCATAATCTAAATAAAACGCTTGTTTTTAAAATTGGTTTTTCAGTTGAATTATACTTAGAGTTCAGGGTAATCAACTGTTAAAAACCTGTTCAAATATTTTTCTCCAATAAATTGATGTTTTCAAAGTAAATGGATAATCCTTTTTAATAATCGTGATATCAATTATTGACCCAAATAATCGAGATTTTGATTGCCATAATCGTGCAGCCCTAGTTTAGCATCAAAATGTGTTCAGAGTTAAGGAGGAACAGTTTCATATTTCAGTGTGAACCCTAATGCCTCAAACAAGCTAGAATGAACAGGTGTGTCTATTTTTAAAATGTCCTCTTTCATAATAGAAACAGAAGGTTGAAGGTAAGCAGCTCTATTGGAGCTTTATCAGGAAGTATCAGCCAAACATCAAGTGGACTGACAAAGGGTTAGAAAGCCCTCACGTTGATGTGATTAGAATGCGTACTTTATTTGTTAATATTAGAAGTTATGTTCCTTAAATGTTGGGAGGGGCTTGCTTCGGTAAATGTGGGCGATACGTTTAACATCCGTTTTATTTGTTACGTTGGATGTGAAAACGAGGGGGCTTTTTCCTCCCGTTTGTCTCGCCAATCACCTACAGTAGATAACAGCTGCTTATGGCTATGTGTAAATGTATTAGGGTGAATGTGTTTATATAGTTATACACTTGAAAGTGTGATTGTGTAATTACTTGAATATCTCTGGAAGCTTGTTAGCCTCATGTTGAGCTGTGAGCTAGCAGTAACTTCTTTGTTGTTGATATATCTGATTGGTGTCAATTGTACTTGTTGTTTGTTACCCTAATTGAATTTCCTTTGTTTGTGTTATTGTTACAGGCCATAGCGTAACCCTGAGAACGTCTGTTTGCGGACACAGCTTGACTCTTACAAGCTGATTTGCTGAAGAACCCATCTTTACATCAAGTGTAACCCTCTTCAGACTATCCACTGATTTGACTGAAGAGAAACTGCTTGCCTAAATATTTAGAGCATAATTGAATGTTGGTGATTTAAAGATGCTGGGGGGTCACGGTTTCTTTAGTGGACTGGGAACACATTAACAACAAAGAGTTAGAGGGGTTCTCCCTCTTTTGTTATTTCTCTTTCGGGCCCCAAACTATTTCAAATGTAATAAATACTGCAGAATTAAATAGTTTGTATCGCTGTTTACAATGCAATTACTAAAGGAAAGAGGAAAGTTATGAAATGTGTTTGCTATTCCCATTTTGAAAAGAAATTCGATATACTATAATTAAAACACACTTGCAAATTACACTTTAAAGACTTTTCATGTATTCACTGATTATATTCTATATCTGAATGAACTTAATTGACATGTTGACCTTAAACTATATATGATGAAAATCTATTATTTTCCACATAATTATCAACACTTTCATAAAATTGCGTTTCAGTGTCACAACATGTAATTTAGAAAAATAGTTAAATTGATGTTATACTTAAAAGGCTCCCAGTTTCACAAGCAGAGATTAAGTCAGCCAAAGATTTTAAAGCTGTAGTCTCCTCATTAACATTTTATAGCAACGATAGCAAGTGGCGTGGGCTTCACTGACACTATGATGCCTGTATTGTGACAAACAGGACGTGGTCCAGGAGGCCGGGTCGAGATTTGAGGTTGAGATTTAGTTTCATAGTCCCACAAATACATTAACTGGTCGCTCCACTTTGACCTTTAACCGACACAGAAACATTCAGGGTTCTTTCATTGGTGTAGACGTTAAGAAGGAGGCGGGTCTCACATCGGGTGAGAGAGTGGATGGAGGTGGTTGTCTGACAACTCTGCTGAGGTTTGTTTTTCTGCATCCATTCTCCCTTTTGCTCCACTGCTGTACTGCACAGTGGACTCTGTCTGAGGTAAAAACCACCGGAAACAATGACAGCCCCTCCCCCGCGCCCCTCATCTACCAGAGGCTTGACACGGTCCCTAAAGATTGATCTCTCCTTCATGTGGGCCTGACACACTGTGGCGAGGCTTGTTTAACAGACGCCATCCTCTCCGCCAATAAAAATAACCTTTTTCCCCCTAAGGCTGCTCGGCTTATATATTAGCCATAACTTCTTTTTAAAAGCAGGATTTATAGACCCCTCAGTGGGGATATATGACAGACCGAGGTGATTTAATTATTCCAAAACAATTTGATATATCTGATTATTAATTCTAGGACACGAGCGCGCTTAGAGCAGAGACTGCTTGTAAAGGTTGGATTTATCATGTTGACATTTTGCTACAGCCAGCGCCTCTCTCTCTCTCTCTCTCTCCCTCTCTCCCTCTCTCTCCCTCCCTCTCCCTCCCTCTCCCACTCTCTCTCTCTCTCTCCCTCCCTCTCTCCCTCTCTATCTCTCTCTCTCTATCTCTCTCTCTCTCTCTCTCTCACAATGCAGTTGTTCACAGCTCTGCCCTACACTTTTTTATGTTCTGCTGCACAAAGTGGCAGAACACAAATATGCCCTTTTCATCTGTCTTCTGCCTCTTTCTCAATGAGAAAGAGGCAGATGTTTTAGTAAGAGATTACAGCGAGCACACCAACGTGCTGTTCCCACACACCGGATGTTGACAAGCGTTCTGGCGTGCTATGCATGGCGGAGCACGCAAATGAAAGGTCAGGCACATCAACATCCGTCTCCACCCTCAAACGGCGGAGACACCGGCCTAATCCAGCTGTACGCTAGAACAACAGAAAGTGGAGAAAGAGAGAACTCCAGTAGATGCATCAATCTGAAAGCATTAGAGAAGGTTAAGCCCCTTAGTTTGTTCAGCAAGCACTTGACAGTAGCTATGCACTCCCGGCTGAAACGAATGAAGCAGAAAAAAAGAAAATGTTATTGTAGTGGTTGCTTAGAGATATATTTAGAGGGTTACATTTGTAAACAGTGTTTTAAATTGCTAACGTACTGACAGCAGCAGGTCACAGCATTAGACCAAGCTTAGGAGGCTTTCAGATGTGCAACAATAGTTTGAAACAAACGGAGGGAGTGCAAGTTGCTATGATGAGTTACTGAACAGACCCCCTGAGTCCTGGGACCCCGGGGTCTTGACCTTAACGTAGAGATACAGAAAAGTTTGGATATTACTTTTTTTTCCTGATAATTTTGAAAATCTGCCACTTCAATATTACAAAGCATCCTAAGGCTAGAGTAACATTACATTACATTGCATTTACCTGGAGTCGAAAGAGATGAGTTTTCAGTCTGCGCCGGAAGATGTGCAAGCTATCTGCTGTCCTGATTTCAATGCTCATTCCACCATTTTGGAGCCAGGATAGCAAACCCACGTGTTTTTGCTGATGGGAACTTGGGTCCCCCTCGCAGTGCGGGTGCAGCGAGCTGTTTGGCTGATGCAGATCGGAGTGCACGTGATGGGGTGTACAGTTTAACCATGTCCTGGATGTAGGAAGGGCCAGATCCATTCACAGCATGGTACGCAAGTACCATTGTCTTGAAGTAACATATTTCAAAAAGTAACACTAGTCATTGAAATCAGGATGAAAAGTAGCTCTGCTTTAGGAACATCACCTCTTCAGTGGTTTCCAGTTCTGTATAGTGCCTTGTATTGTTCTGTCTCTGTGCAGATGAATGTCAGTGTGGATCTGCTTTAGCAGGAGGCTCATGACGGGAGGCAGACTGCCTGTCTTTATTTCCAGAGTGAAAAATATACCGAAGATCAGGTGCAGTTTTTGAACCAACACCTGAGATTATACTGCAGCAAACTTCAGCTACCAGCAAGACAAAAAACACTACAATGGGACACATAGTAACTGGAGAGAATCAGAACTATAGCTAAATTATTCGGTATTTTGTTCGTATGTGGGATGGGGAACATTTACATGCATGTTCCCAAGGGGCCCATTTCCTCTAATGTTTTGTATAGAGCTTTTTAGTTTATAATATATATCTGCAGATGAATGTCAGTGTGGATCTGGTTGAGCAGGAGGTAGACAGCCTGTCTTTATCTCCAGAGGCAACGTTCAGCTGCAGTTTTTGAACCAACAGCAGCATCTGAGATTAAAGTTCACCTGCAAAAGTCACTGATGAGACTTCCAGCTAGAAGAAGAAACACTACAATGATACGAAGATGACTGCAGAGAATCAAAGGACTGAAGAGATGCAAAATGACTACAAATTGACACGGATGCATCTTTTTTTGGACCGGGGATCTCGCTTCTATGTTGCAGGGGTGGGACACATTTGAGATGTTTGCGCCCAGGGGCCCATTTTCTCATAATCTGTCAATGGCGAGGCCCCAGTGTTACCAACACAGACACATTGCAACATAACAAGTGACCTTGAAAATGAATTTCAGTCTCACCTGGATATCATTACAGAAAGCCAAAACACACACAATAGCCATTTCCCAGAGCTCTGAGTTTCATTACACATTGGTTTCCTCACTTTGATTTTGGCAGGCTGTGCATGTGCCCTTGATGTGATGAGAAATGTGCATTTCTACACAGGACATGTAGCACTGTGCTGCCCTCTCAGAATCACTACTCCCTCACAGTCAGGATTTACATCCCACCTGAAACATTTCACTCCCTCTCTCTCCTCTCTGCAGCTTGGTTTTCACATACTCCCTTGTACATGAGCAGGCTAAAAGCACTATCATTACTCCATCAAGCTCTTAAAGAGCTAGATCTGACCCATTAGAGTGGGCTGGTGGGAGTAGGGTTGTGAAATAATGATCACTGAGAATTCTATAAAAAGAAAACTGTTGCGAGCATTTGTTAGTCACAGCGGAGGAGCGATTAAGGCAGACTGATTGAAAGTGTCCCAAGTGAGCGGACGTGTCAGACTGTGAGAAAAGTTTCTGCGCGGGGCGTAATGGGCCAAAAATCTGCTCCGCTCGGCTCCTCTCTCTCTCCTCCACTCCGAAGCGCTCTGCTCAATTAATCCGGAGCCTCCAAATGACCCTCGAAGGTGACTTGCTAGATAAGTGCAATTACATTGGAAACAAGGGTGCTGCCAATTAGTCCTGAAGACTCCCTCCATCTTTGCGGAGGAGGCTGAGCACGTCCCACCGGTCGGCCTGTTTGTGACTTCATTAGCACCGTTCTAAAAGGGGAAATGAACACCTGGCCTAGATCCCACCTCTGTGCGCGGGGATCAACACTGCATGGCATGTGTTTGTTTTTTAGACGACGTTGAAAGAGGAAAATCCTGGAAACGATGATGTCATTTTAAACTAGGGCTGAAATCAAAGGTTATCATTAGGGATGCACCGAATATTCGGCAACCGAAAATTATCGGCCGAAAATGGTTAAAAAGGCCCTTTCGGCTTTCGGCCGTTTTTAGCACCGAAAAAATATCACCGAATGTCAGAGAACAGGGTTACGTTGATCATACTCCGCATATTTGTTCGGGTGTTTTGATTTCAAGTGGTGGAGTAATCCCGAAGTGGTGAAAGTCTTTGCAGTTACACCCCCTCGAGAAATATCAGCTGAACAGGTTTTACAAATCGCAATTCGCGCCTCTTTCTCTGATATTTTGAAATATCTCCAAGCGGCAGACATGTTGGCTGTGAGCCAGCCGTGAACATGGTCGCGCGCCGTGCTTGTCGCCGCGTTTTGATTACGTCATCACAACAACACGTTAGGTTACCAAACTTATAGGTGCATTTGTTGTTATTGAAGGCCTGGCTGTTACAGTCTTTATTTACACTATTTTGTTGTAGGCCTACTGGCCTAGATGTTTATGCAGTTTTAAAGCACCTTGGCTTTGTTCTGAATGCACTTTGTTGTAGTTATCCTACAGAGAAAAGAAAATGCACTTGACTTGGAATTAATGTACTGTATTTATTCAAAAGTGCTGATGAATGTTTTATTTACCCATAATAGTTAAGTTAAGTTAAGTTAAGTTAAGTTAAGTTAAGTTAAGCCAAGCCATAATCATATATTTTTCCATAATCAGGTAGC
This sequence comes from Notothenia rossii, assembly GCF_949606895.1. Taxonomy (NCBI): domain Eukaryota; kingdom Metazoa; phylum Chordata; class Actinopteri; order Perciformes; family Nototheniidae; genus Notothenia; species Notothenia rossii. The sequence goes on from NC_136903.1 coordinate 84,094,264, forward strand.
TAAACAACATTGGTAAAAAATGTATACATTATATATATATATATATATATATATATATATATATATTTCTATTAATAATTTTCGGCCTTTCGGCATTCGGTCAACTGTTTCCTATCGGCCAAGAACTTCCCATTCGGTGCACCCCTAATTATCATCCTTAATCTGCAAAAATATACTCTAGATGAATGAATGCACTATAACATTTCAGAGAATAGCGAAGAAAGTCCGGATGTCCAATATCCCAGTTTCAAAGAGAATGAAAGCCCAAAGGGATCTCTTTGAATGGAATGTTTTGTCACTCTAAAACCAAAAAATATTCATTCAAAAAAGTCCTTCAGCTCCATATTGGAGAGGCTGAAAACTGTGTTTTCTGACATTTTTGAACAATAAATTACAAATCAGGAAATAAATCATGAAAAAATGTATCATTTCACTTCAGAAACAGTTTGTTATATTCCATGGAATGCTCTTAACATCCCAATAATAATGAATAAATTATATGCTTTGACAATATATACAAATATTTCATATTTCTTTTTTTTTTTGGTTTTGTACTTTCACATTCTAGCGCACTCAAGCTGGTTTCTCCCTTCTTACCTACCCTACCTTTCATATTACAAATGGCTTTAATCATACTCTAAATCTGTTCCTTTCTTATTATAAAAGTATTTATACACCATTGTTATTATTACTATTATTCTATGAAGGTTAATTTGCTTTAAATGTTGTATTTGATAACCAAAATTAAATTAATTAAATCTTTCTATTTTCACATTTCAGACATACACTGTACTGAGACATGTTTTTTTTGTATACTATATGAAAACGAAGTTTCCTTGGTATTTCCACAAAGTAAAGTATGGACAAAAGAAGACAATCAAAGGTTTGCAATGAACTTTCAGTTGGGATACTAATCGTTGCAGCTCTCAAGCCGTCCACACATTAGTGATCTCTGCACAGCCAGTCGACATGCTTTCACTTATTTTACGCAGAAAGACTCCGGAAAGGCAAACTGATGTATCATCATGCTTAGAAGTGATGATGGTGATGATGATGATGATGAGGATGATGATGAGGATGATGCATCCAGTGACAGCAGAGAGGAGGTTTCACTCCTCATCCTTCCTCTCTCTAATGCCTCTTTGCTCGTCTCTAATTGCGCCCCCATTGTTCCTTCCTGAGCAAATTGTTAATGAGAATTTCCTGCTATGTAGACGTCAGGGGCTCAGTCACTTGTTGTCTGCCAGCGCGCAGCCTGTGAGTAATGGGTGTGACTAATGCTGCTTGGCAGCTTCCACTCTCGTCCCTCCCTGCCATCTGTCCCCTGCCACCCCTCTGGGTGCACTGGGGTGCTCTCAGCAGGTCTCAGTAATCATACACACACACACACACACACACACATGACATGCACAAGCAATTCCAAACATTTGACATCATCCAAAAACTGCATGAAGGATGTTTTCCAAATCTGTGGGTTTCACACACACACCGTGCGTTCTGCATCATACGAGTCACCTTCATAAGTTTACCAACTAATTATTTTCTTTCAAGTCTGCGTTCACAAGAACTATTTTGGTCTGTGGATTGAGTGTGCATGTTTTAGGACTACAGAAAATCACTTTTTAATGCATCCAAGAAGAACAGACCTCTTCTTTAGGATAAGACATGGAGTAACTGGGTCACATTACAAGCTCCACTTTGGTGGAATCAGCTTCCAGTTTGTGTTCGGGCGGCAGACACCCTATCGTTTTAAAAGTCAGCTTAAGACCTTCCATTTTGATAAAGCTCATAGTTAGGGCTGATTAGATTCAGCCCCTAGTGTTGCTGCTATAGGCGTAGACTGTCGGGGGACACCTTACTTCTTCCTTTTTTCTGTAACCAAGTACTCTGATGTTCCGAATAACCCAGCTTCCCCCAAATGTCTTTTTGGTGTCTGTCTACGCCGGGATCCTGAGTCATGACTGAACCTGTCACTGTTGTCCTGCCTGACTCTCATCATACTACTTCTCTGATGGCTCCCACAGGATTGTTGACATCTTCGTGGATTCATCTTATTATTATAGACACATTTATTTTCAAGCATTTGGACTACCTATGTTGTAATCGTATTATCTTCTTAATTTACACACGGTATCTATTGCACGTCTGTCCGTCCTGGGAGAGGGATCCCTCCTCTATCTGTAAATAGATCCTAAATCCATTCAATTACACAAAGGTTGAATGTGTATACTTTAGGATTACTTCAGAAATATATCACCTTATACTAGAAATATTGTGTTCAATGCAAACTAAATTAATTTCGCATTTACAGTTGGTTGATTAAAATAGCCCTAAAAACAGATCTGGCTCAGACGTACTGATTGTATTCTACGACACTGTTTTAATCAAAGCCTCATAAAACACAATAGGATCAATTACTCGTATAATGTTCATCTTTCTTAGTTTCGTAATTTAAAAACTGCTATAAAGACGTTATCAAAAATGGAATTAATTATGCCTTGCCAATGTATCTATAATCTAAATCTAATATTTTGTATCTGATTACGTTATTCCGATAATGTGTCATTTCTCACCACCTACGCTTAAACTCCTCTAAATGTGTGGGAATAAACAGACCATCCATGTGGCGATGCAGTGGCAAATGAGATGTGTGAGTGAGAGTGGAGGATAAATGTATCCTGGATGTCCGTGCTGGCTTAAGATAGGGAGAAGAGTATGAATCTCATTACAAGGGCCCCTGGACCTGCCCTGCAGCCAACTGAATCACTCTGAGTGACTTTAAATTGGTGTCCAATGAAGTAGGAATTGATCCTTGGCCCCGCTCCGGTTCTCCGAGGCAGTTGGGACTGTAATCTTCTGAAGCTGCAGCTCCACTGGCATCTGTTGAGTTTCCATACAGCCGATGTAACTTTGTAATTGGAAAGCGATTCATCTGCAGAGTAAAATATTTGCCTCTCTGTTGGCACTAGAGGTGTTGACTGATTATTTCGTTAATGCTATCTTGATTGTTTATGTAACACACTGCGGGGGAAATCAGAGACAAGCTAGCTTCTGATTTATTTTTGATTTGAAGTGTTTCAAATGAACGTAAATAAAATACATACTTATATGATCAGCATGTACAACTAAATGAGAATAAGGCTGAGGGCTTGACAATGCAAGGTGCACTGCTCCTGGTATAGTGGGAGATATCTCTGAATAGCAGAGGCACATTAAATGATAACAGCCAACTAATATATTAAAGTTAGAATTGTAAGGTCTCAGTGTGCATCCAACATGACAATCGGTGCAGGTATAAGTCACCGTATGTTCATAAGTTGTATGTGTGTGGTTGTAAGGATTTAGTTGCTTCTAGTGTACATTATTCAGTGCAAAAGTGGTTAATTATTTAAAATCAGCCCCTAAACATCACAATTGATAATATCGGATTTAGACAAACAAGGTGGACCTGATATCAATACCCTATTGAAACCCAATAGAGACCTTGTTGAACAGTTCTGAATGCAGCCACTGAACCAACATGTTGTATGTATTCAGGGTTAAAAGCAGTGAATGCACTTGAAAGCTACATTGAGGCCTCAGAAGGACAGTGTTAAGAAAAACAATGTTGCAGACAGATACAAATACCATGAAGATGCTGGAGTACTGGATCTGATGTCTCACTAACTGAAGGTTTGAATTGAGAGGCTTGGCCAAGGAGAAACAGAAGATGAGCAATACAAACAAATACAAGTGTGCATCTGTATTGTAGGTCACCAGCTATTCTGTAGCTCAGCCCTTCTCCATCCGTATTTATCCTAAAGGTAGTAAGCTTATCTATCTGAAGATGAGTCATATCAGTGACTCTACTAATCTTAGTCAAAACAATCTATGAAACACTTTGTATCATCACCGTTTCATACTTTCTATCTCCTTGATATACCAGAGAACTCCAGTCAGACCACCACTTGCACAACAACACACACTAGAATATCACTGTGGTGTAATATATACTATGGAACAATGATATTACTGGCTGCAATAACTTTTTTGTATCACTACCAAATACTGTTACTATAAAAAGGTGTAAAATAACAACATGCAATACTCTATTACTTACAGTCATCTAGCAGCGAGTTCATTACTTTCTATTTGTTCCATTAAATGTGTACTTGATTGATTTGTATCTTATGTGACTATATTCGGTGAGAATGACCTTACACAAAACAGATACGGCATGTGACCGAAGACCTACTGAATGGTTCCCAACTTTAAAAAGGACAGTCTAATGTCAAAATACAGTGGGGCAAAAAAGTATTTAGTCAGCCACCAATTGTGGAAGTTCTCCCACTTAAAAAGATGAGAGGCCTGTAATTTTCATCCTAGGTACACTTCAACTATGAGAGACAGAATGGGGGGAAAGAATCCAGGAAATCACATTGTAGGATTTTTAATGAATTAATTGGTAAATTCCTCTGTAAAATAAGTATTTGGTCACCTACAAACAAACAAGATTTCTGGCTCTCACAGACCTGTAACTTCTTCTTTAAGAGCCTCCTCTGTCCTCCACTTGTTAACTGTATTAATGGCACCTGTTTGAACTCGTTATCAGTATAAAAGACACCTGTCCACAACCTCAAACGGCCACACTCCAAACTCCACTATGGCCAAGACCAAAGAGCTGTCAAAGGACACCAGAAACAAAATTGTAGACCTGCACCAGGCTGGGAAGACTGAATCTGCAATAGGTAAGCAGCTTGGTGGGAAGAAATCAACTGTGGGAGCAATTATTAGAAAATGGAAGACATACAAGACCACTGATAATCTCCCTCGATCTGGGGCTCCACGCAAGATCTCACCCCGTGGGGTCAAAATGATCACAAGAACGTGAGCAAAAATCCCAGAACCACACGGGGGGACCTAGTCAATGACCTGCAGAGAGCTGGGACCAAAGTAACAAAGGCTACCATCAGTAACACACTACGCCGCCAGGGACTCAAATCCTGCAGTGCCAGACGTGTCCCCCTGCTTAAGCCAGTACATGTCCAGGCCCGTCTGAAGTTTGCTAGAGAGCATTTAGATGATCCAGAAGAGGATTGGGAGAATGTCATATGGTCAGATGAAACCAAAATACTTTTTTGGAGGAGAAACAATGCTGAGTTGCATCCAAAGAACACCATACCTACTGTGAAACATGGGGGTGGAAACATCATGCTTTGGGGCTGTTTTTCTGCAAAGGGACCAGGACGACTGATCCGTGTAAAGGAAAGAATGAATGGGGCCATGTATCGTGAGATTTTGAGTGACAACCTCCTTCCATCAGCGAGGGCATTGAAGATGAAACGTGGCTGGGTCTTTCAGCATGACAATGATCCCAAACACACCGCCCGGGCAACGAAGGAGTGGCTTCGTAAGAAGCATTTCAAGGTCCTGGAGTGGCCTAGCCAGTCTCCAGATCTCAACCCCATAGAAAATCTTTGGAGGGAGTTGAAAGTCTGTATGTATAAAGTATTGTCATACTGATATTCTGTACAAACTGTGAAGTCCACTGAGACAAATGTAACATTTGTGATATTGGGCTATATAAATAAACATTGATTGATTAATTGGTAAAGTATACTGTTTGAATACTCATGTGTGTATTTCCTTTATGTCGATGGGTATTAGCTAAAGAGTTAGTAAACATTGAGAAAAACAATGATGAAAGCCAGATTTGTTAGTATGCCGACATCACCGCAGCAGCACACCCACAACAAGTATAGTCCGCTCTGTCCCTCCACCCAAGGGAGAGAGGGCTCAGAGCGTTCAAGTACACAGCCTAGAGAGGTGTCGAGGTCCTGTGAGACCCAGTCACCCCTGGCCTTTCCAGACTGACCTAGAGGGGACACTGCTGACCCAAAGTGTTGATTCTGCGGGCAGTTCGTAAATATATATATGGTAAATGGACTTTGAGAGCCACTTGGGGTTAAGGATCTTGCCCTAGGATAGATCCACATGTTTACTGCAACGGCAGAGATCACCCCAATATATGTAGAAGTTGTGAGAAAAGAGTCAAACAACTTCTATGACTACAAAAGGTGTGAGTCCTTTATTTACTTGCTAAAGACTTTACAAGAAAACCGTTGGAAACAGTTACCCTCAACATTCTATGTTTCCATAGTAACACTGATACTGTCCAACTGTTACTGTGAAGGTAAAATATCACAAACGGCATATAGGCCTAAGTGAAATGCTATTAATTAAGCACAAACAATGTTAAATGATGTCCTTAAAGAACATACGGATTGTTATGAAACCTATACTTGAGATGATTTATGGCAACAGTGGATTAATCATGGAAAATCTGAACTGTCTGAGTTTTTGTATCAATAAGCAAAAAAGTGTATTTCCAATCACCGTCGATGTGCCTATTGTGCAAGAATTCCTCGCAATGTGAAAGCAGAAACAAGATATTGTGCGGATACATGCATTGCTTGCACCCAGTAGAAGAAGAACAAGCTTAACTACAAAAAGAGATATCATAAAGACAGGGGATTATGTGACGTATAAACTAGTCATCTTAAAGCGTTCCCCTTCCTTTTCATTGAAATTGTTATACAGTGAAATAAAGTAAATAGAAAGATTATATTCCCAACCTTATCCGCCATGCTTCCACAAATGGATTTGCTATGGATATTTTCAGGGTCACTCTGTTGGTCCATAATCTAATTTGGAGTGAATGAAATAAACATATCCGTGGGAATTGGACACAGTTAATTCCGAAGGGTACAAATTGATTTTCTGTAGAGCCGAGTATGGAGAGCAATTGTGGGGCATGAAGACCTCCATCTCTATCAGGCAGCTTTCACGGTATGGAGTGGTAGGTTCAAGTTCTTGGATGAAAGCTTCTTTTCTTCATCGAATTTAAGTTTGAACTTTGTCATTGCATTTTGTAATGACACAGCATTTATTTTGCTGCTGATCTGGGCTCCAGTCGTTCATTAATGCCATAAAAATGTCAGTAAAGAATGTAAAAAGGACTTTTTTTTAATAGTTATAGTAAAGAATTTCCTGTGCTGCCGCTGAAGGGGACACATCGATGACCAAATCAAACCTTCGGTAGCTTAAAAGGCTCCACAGTAAAAGCAGAGCCTGTTGATTTGAAGCCTTACAATGTGCTTTGTATGATGGCTCTCGTGTTCAGGATCGCTGTCTTTGAAAGCTCCACCAGACCCCGACCAATCTGTTCACTGCACTTTCCTCGACAATATGAAGATGCATTCCTTCATCATCGGCACCGCATTTCAAACTGATCAGCCATTATTATTAGACTCATTGAAAGCAGGCTGCTATGGCAACTGGTCCAGAGGAAAAGCATTTCTCTCACCACAAAGGCAACTTTCATACTGCTTCTGCATAACATTTGGTTTCTTTGTTCAGATGTGTACAGCTAGATGTAAGGTACCGTTTCTTTGTTTTTTGTAATTACCAGATTGAATGCATCTATCCATTCAAAGCCCATCCATTGTTTCGTAAAGCTTCACCACATCATTATAAAATTGTGTTTGAATAGTTTTCTGTTCATACTAAGCTTTTAAAGTCTATCGATGAATTGAAGCTGAAAAACACACAGCGGCGAGTTTATGACTTTATAATCTCTCTGCATACACAATCCTGTGGATGAGAGCCGAGGCTGCTTCCTAAGTTGCTGCAATCAATAGTAATTCAGCAGAAGCCAGAGGGAAGAGAGTTAATTATCTCGAGGTTCTCCGGTATAATTGAACAGATGTGTTTTGGAATTGGTCACCTCACCATTGCAACGCCAGTGGTAATATCCTCCCACACCGGTATGGTCTGCAATGCAGAGACCAAGAGAGAGAGAAGGGAGAGAATTACTGTACAGCCTTTGTGAAATACAACTCAGCTAGAGCTCACAACAGTCCACCCAAGAGACTGCTGGGAAGGCAATTAACCTTTGACCTCCCTGAAACACTGGCCATACGCCGGCTGAGACTAGCTAGCGTAAAACTTTTAACCTTACAGGACTTTGATTTGCAGCAGTGTGAGGCTGTTTTGAATTGAGTTAGCTCAGTCCCGTCATGCATCATTCATATCCAGAGCCTGCTTGGCTTTGGACACCCTGTGGTCCCCGCACCACCTCAGATCTCATCTGTGTGGGGCCCTCCAGCCAAAGGCTGCTGCCGGTGATAAGGAGATGGCAGGGGCCGCACCTGACGAGTGGCATCTTCCCACCATCACTTCTCCCATTTCATTTCCCTGCTTTAAAAAGAGGAGACATCAGGATGCGCTGGCCCCAGGCTACGACTGCACCTCCTCTCCATGATTCACTCTCGTCTCAGGCTAGCCGCTCCCTCCCCTCCGTTTCTTTTGTTAGTCAACACTTAACATACTGCCTCTCTCCAGAACCTAAGGTGATGGCTGCTCAGGAATCTCCAGGTTCAGATGAACTAATAAAACCCCCTTTCGTCACTCAAGTGCTCACAACACCTATGAGTCACTAATGGAACTCAATCAATAAGGCAGCCCGCGGGTCACAAAATACAGTCATCAGAGACAACACCAGCAACACCGAGCTATTCTCATTCTGTAGATTCTTCTACGGTGGAGATTTGTATAAACAATGCACAGGTAGTATGTTCATTTCAGTGAATAAAGATAAAGGGGAAAAGTATAGCAACAAAGAAATGAAATATGCAAAGAGAAGTATGTATAAATAAATCAGATCAGTATCTATGCCACATGAAAATTCTGCACTGGAGTGGAATTTGGATAGCTGTATCGCCTGAAAGCAAATTTCAATTAAATTCTGCTGAAAAGGAAGACCACTTTACAGACGAGACAGAAAATGCTATTTCTTTTTTTCCGAATACATTTCGCAATACTTCACATATATGTTCACAGACATTTACTGGAGTACAGACAGTGTTTGGCCTTGCACAAATTGCCTTTCCATTGATCTTTCTAAAATCAAGGAGCAGGTGAAGAGGAATAAACAAACTAAAGAAAGCCACTGTACACTTCAGTAACACGAAACAGCAGGCAGACAGTTAGCAACTGGTGAACACAGTGGAGCGTTTAGCAGCTAAAGAGCCACATATTTCCCTCAGGAGTTGGCAGGGAGCAAAACAACAAGAGGGAGAGTGAACGTTGGACTTCCCCTGCCATCAGGAGGCAAGGAGCACACGTCCAAAAAGAAAACTCATTTAGCAATTAACTTGCTCAATGTGTAAATAAACGTTATTAAGTGATCAGTTGTACAGTAAACCTTTTAAAGGTGGATCACATCACTCCAGTTTTGAGGTCTTTACACAGGCTTCCTCTCTGTCAGAGAATTGACTTAAAGAGCATCTTGCAGGTTTTTATTTGATCTACATTTATGCTTAAACTTGCTTGAAAATTACAATTAAAAAAGTGAATGCAGGATTTGATATGTTTTACGAGACATAAGGGCAGGAATTCAGAGGGAATGGAGCAATTTTGAGCTCTGCTCTTAAAAACGGCTTTTTTTTAAGGTCATACGTCAAACGCGTCATATTGCATCAGACAGGGGACACATCTCCGCTCTCTGACCGCGGGTATAGTAGAGTTGCGTTGAGTAGAGCGGTTGTGTTTTAAGGAGCTGGTATTTTTCGGTAGTTTCACATTGTATTTCACCATTTGTAATCATAGTGCAGTATTATGTTTGTGCAGGTTGCACAAATACCAGCCTGTCAGGACATCGAGTCCACAGTAAAAAGGACCGGAGCTAGAGTTCGTTCCTGGATGCGTTGTGCATCCACCTCCCTGCAGCACATACTCTCCACAGCTTTATCAGGAAACCGTATTACTTCTCTCTTCCCCCCCCCCCCTTCGCTGCTCTCTCTCTCTCTCTCCCCTCCGGTACACGGCACCGTAAGACATAGTGTGGAGTTGCATTAGGTAACGCTGTGGTGGCTGTACTGCTCCAGCCGTCTCCTTTGTGTTTGTTTGTTTCCCCCTGTCTGTGTTGTTTGTGTGTGCGTGGTGGCTGTCACTCCTGGCTCCCGGCTCAACCTCCACTCACCTGCTGCAATCAGCTGTGCACCCTCCCCGACTACACACCTGCTTTCCATCAAGCCATTTACAACGACATATCAACGGAAGCTCCACAACCTTTCTCCGCCAGATCGTCAAGTATCAGCCGTATCTCGCGTCTCTCCTCCGGTACACAGCACCGTAGTGTGGAGTTGCATTAGGTAACGCGAGATACGGCTGATACTTGCGCATTAGTTTCTGTTATGGATCAGTATCAACAGTCCAGACAGTAACGTTACTATATTATCAATGCTACTTTAGTTATAGCCTGATATATGATAGCTAACTTTACAATGTTGTGATGTGACGTTAGCTAACATTCTGTAGCTAACGCCGGTCACTCACCAAGATAGCTGCCCAGTTCTCCACTGGTTCTCCTCACACCACAGCTCAATTTCTTTCCGATGGCCGTTATTTCTTCTGATCCTTGGCTGCTCCTGGTCTCTTGGACACCTAGCAGGCTCATAATTATAAGGTTGTGGTCCGTCATATGCATTCGAATATTCATGTTCAACTTCTTCTGTGTCTTCTGTGTCGAAACTAGCATTGGGATCCATGTTTATGAATACGTTACACCGGCCGCTCTCCCCGTTGTGTCCCCCGTGTTACGTCACACGCGGGAGGTCACGTGCCGAGGTGTTTTTATGCGGAAGTGAACATTTCTTACAAAAACGACGCCAGATGTCACTGTAGTGTATATTTCTGTATATTTTTTTGAAAATCTAGTGTATTCATCATTTTCCTACACATTTATTCACAGGTTTCTTTAACTTGGAAGTTGCTCTTTAACATTGAGAGAGAAGAGAATGGTTCGGGACAAAATACAGTACATTATGAACCACGAAAAGTATCAGGTTGCCTGCGACGGGTCTGCAGTGTTTCCCCTACCATTGCCGGAGCCCCGCACCGGGCGCCCCCCCTGAGGTTCAAGGAGTTTTTTTTTTTTTTTCTTTCTTTGTTTTTTTTATGATACATATGTATAGCACCTAATTGCAACTAATCTATCTACTGTCACTTTTCACATTGAACATGTGCTCTTTTATTAAATAAATTAAACACTTTCATTTTAAGTTATGAGTGTAGTGTTTTTGACCCTAAGAAACACTGATGCATTCATCAATAACAATAATCCACAGCTCCTCTCTCTGCTCCAGAGGATTAAAATAATATATATATATATATATACATATATACATACACACATATACTGTACATATACAGTGGGGCAAAAAAGTATTTAGTCAGCCACCAATTATGCAAGTTCTCCCACTTAAAAAGATGAGAGGCCTGTAATTTTCATCCTAGGTATACCTCAACTAGGAGAGACAAAATGAGGAAAAAAAAAAAAAATCCAGAAAATCACATTGTCTGATTTTTAAAGAATTTATTTGCAAAAGATGGTGGAAAATAAGTATTTGGTCAATAACAAAAGTTCATCTCAATACTTTGTTATATACACTTTGTTGGCAATGACAGAGGTCAAACGTTTTCTGTAAGTCTTCACAAGGTTTTCACACACTGTTGCTGGTATTTTGGCCCATTCCTCCATGCAGATCTCCTCTAGAGCAGTGATGTTTTGGGGCTGTCGCTGGGCAACACGGACTTTCAACTCCCTCCATAGATTTTCTATGGGGTTGAGATCTGGAGACTGGCTAGGCCACTCCAGAACCTTGAAATGCTTCTTACGAAGCCACTCCTTCGTTGCCCGGCGGTGTGTTTGGGATTATTGTCATGCTGAAAGACCCAGCCACGTTTCATCTTCAATGCCCTTGCTGATGGAAGGAGGTTGTCACTCAAAATCTCACGATACATGGCCCCATTCATTCTTTCCTTTACACGGATCAGTCGTCCTGGTCCCTTTGCAGAAAAACAGCCCCAAAGCATGATGTTTCCACCCCCATGTTTCACAGTAGGTATGGTGTTCTTTGGATGCAACTCAGCATTCTTTCTCCTCCAAACACGTCTAGTTGAGTTTTTACCAAAAAGTTCTATTTTGGTTTCATCTGACCGTATGACATTCTCCCAATCCTCTTCTGGATCATCTAAATGCTCTCTAGTAAACTTCAGACGGGCCTGGACATGTACTGTCTTAAGCAGGGGGACACGTCTGGCCCTGCAGGATTTAAGTCCCTGGCGGCGTAGTGTGTTACTGATGGTAGCCTTTGTTACTTTGGTCCCAGCTCTCTGCAGGTCATGGACTAGGTCCCCCCGTGTGGTTTTGGGATTTTTGCTCACCGTTCTTGTGATCATTTTGACCCCACGGGGTGAAATCTTGCGTGGAGCCCCAGATCGAGGGAGATTATCAGTGGTCTTGTATGTCTTCCATTTTCTAATAATTGCTCCCACAGTTGATTTCTTCACACCAAGCTGCTTACCTATTGCAGATTCAGTCTTCCCAGCCTGGTGCAGGTCTACAATTTTGTTTCTGGTGTCCTTTGACAGCTCTTTGGTCTTGGCCATAGTGGAGTTTGGAGTGTGACTGTTTGAGGTTGTGGACAGGTGTCTTTTATACTGATAACGAGTTCAAACAGGTGCCATTAATACAGTTAACAAGTGGAGGACAGAGGAGGCTCTTAAAGAAGAAGTTACAGGTCTGTGAGAGCCAGAAATCTTGTTTGTTTGTAGGTGACCAAATACTTATTTTACAGAGGAATTTACCAATTAATTCATTAAAAATCCTACAATGTGATTTTCTGGATTCTTTCCCCCCATTCTGTCTCTCATAGTTGAGGTGTACCTAGGATGAAAATTACAGGCCTCTCATCTTTTTAAGTGGGAGAACTTGCATAATTGGTGGCTGAATAAATACTTTTTTGCCCCACTGTATATATCCCAACACCCCCCCCCCCCCGCTCAGGCAGCACCCCCCAAAGCAGTAAACCTAGGGGAAACACTGCATTGCCTGTACTGCACTGTCATTTTAGCTATTGTATTTTATACCTGTATTATCCTATATTAGCCTATTTGATTTCTTCTTTGTTGTTAAATGTTTTTAATGACACTTTTACAATGTGATTCTGTTGCACTATATTGTAACGTTCTTAATGTTTTACCTTTTTGTAAAGCACTTTGAATGCCTCGTGTGCTATAAAAATAAATGTGCCTTGTCTTTTAGCGCTAACAGAAGGTGGCCGAAAGAATGCCTTGATGAAAGAAAGTAGAAGATTCTTTTAGTGGTTCATGAGACATTTAGCCTATTTATATGTTGTAATTAGAGTGCACTTAAGGCATCGTGAAAAACAGATTCAGTCTACCCTACTGTAAATTCCCCCTGTGCTATATTACACCTCCACACGTCAGTGAGGCACCCGGCTGCCAAACCACAAAGCAGAACTACTCTCCAGTCAATGTGCCGCTGTGTGTACTTAAGATGGCTTTTGTCATTTAAAAGTGAAGCAGCTTCTGCATTTTCCCTCTATCCTCTTCTTCATCACCTGTCTCAAGTGCACGTCCCTCCTCAGGCTATTTGTAGGCCGGTCATTTGAAGCTACTGCTCAAATGGGCTATTGAGTTGTTGTCCAATTCAACTTAAAATGCTTTGTTTCTCTTTTTGACTTGCACCAGCATTCCAGAGTGAAACATAATCCACGTGTGTGTAGCATACAGAGGAAGAGGAGTTTGTTTTGATCTCAGGTTTTAAGATGATGGCATGTGACCCCTCTTCCTTTCAAAACCACAAAGTCCCTCTCCGCTGCTGCTGCTACTTCACCTTCCTCAGGATCAGGTGGCGTTGATAAAAGCTTTCAGAGAGGGGCTGGGGACGTGTGGGCGGAGAGTATGAGATGATGCACGTTCAGATGTTTGAATGCACAGCGCCTGATGATAGAGAACCTTCGAAAGTCAACTCCCAAGGTCACCCTATCATTATTTTCTTATAGATTTTCTTATAGTTTTTTCTTCAGCTTTCATGAGCTGGTTTGCTTACAATCCTGCTTTGATCCTTTGTTCCATCTCTGTAAGATTCTCTCATACTCTGTTATACTCATTAGTGATTTGGCCCCATTCATTCCCAATTAATGGAACGACCTGTGCAGTGGAGTGGGGTGACATATTGTGTTAAGCACCAAAATGTAATGACTTTGTATGTGTTTTTATCTTAAGTGACTACATGTGACCTTTAATCAACACATCTCTGTTTCTTACTCTTCCTTCTTGTATCCATTCCAAGTTGATGCTGTAGGGTAAGAGAGTGTGAGCTGGAAATAAACAACAGACATCAGCGTAATTATGAGAGGCTTCTCGTGTATCAGATGCTTCGCTCTGTTAATTGGTGATACAAAACAAAATCAAACAGAATCCACAAGATGCATTCAGGGTATCCTATATCCAGACAAAAAATCCAACCACAAGCAGCAGAATAAAGAGGCTCTTTTTCTGTGAACTAACTGTTTTTCCCTTCTCTCCCTCTCTTGGCTCCTAATAAGTGTGATCAGAGCTGAATGGCCTAACAGCCTGACCCTCATTATAACCAAAAGTAATAAGGATAAGACACCAGTGAACCAGGCCTCATTAGGCCTGTAGCTGGAAGACTCGTCGAGGGTCATCATCCGAGACGTCTTGCACTGCTCCTGACACTTCTGCTTTCCCATTGTCTCACAACTACCCACAAAGCATTGTTCTCCAGCCAACGGCGTCACAATTAAATGGAAGGAATTATTAAAGAACTCTGATTTGGGATATCCTTTGCTCTTCACTGCTATTAATATGCTATTTCTATTACTCCATACAGGCTGCTGGACCGTGCACCATTTTAAAATGCGTGATGCATTGCAACTATTTTCTGTCATGCACTGTTTACCGCAAAGCCCTGAATCGATTAATTTAAACCATGCACTCCGTGAGAAATGACAAGCAGGCATGCCATAAGACAAGCGACTGTTGTCTGCTTCCTGGTAATACATTCAATAAGCCATAACGTCTTTTAACCTTCAATTCTGACCATGTGTGCATACTTCTGTTATCCTATTGATTTAATTATAGACTGGATGACTTCTGTGTGTCTTGCAGGTCAGTGAAAAGGAGATGTCGGTACAAGTGGAGCTCCGTGGATGAATTCATTCATCGAGTGAGCTAGACTGAACATTTACTGGGAAATGTAAATCATTAGTTGTAATCATTTCCTGCTAGAGTAACTTTATGTCCTCTCGGGTACGCCCAGACCGGGTTAAAAGGGCCCATGTCATGCTTTTCCGGTTATTACCCGTCCCCTTGTGTGTTATGAAGGTTTTTATGCATCTAAACGGTCTGCAGAGTCACAAACCCTCAAAGTACACCCTGTAGCGAGTAAAACTCTAACACAGAAAAGACCTTTCTATGCTGCCCCAGAACGCCTCGTTGGAGATTTCTCTTTTTCCATTGTTTGCTTCCTGGGTTCTGTGACGTGTGAACACCCAAATCAACAACAAATGGCCGGATTGGCCCAAATGGACCAATCCGCGGAGCACCTCACACACCAGGATCCCTTGGCTAACTAACAGGGAGTCCCCATTGACTTGCGTAGAGCTCCCTGAAAGCTGGTAATAGACGAGTTGGGATGGCGGAGAAATGCTCTCCACAGACCCATTCTCACAGCGTTAGAAACCTTTTTCTTACTCAATATCAAGCCACACTTATTGTTTTTATTTCGGCTGTGAGTGTTTGTGTGTGCTCAGGATGAGTTTGGCGCTGTCCCGCCGACCCAGAAACCTGTCCGCTCCTCACAACGTCCCGACTAATCAGAGCACACTGGGCTCACAGGGAGGGGGGGGGGGGGGGGGGGGTCAGGAGCTCCAACAAGGCGTTTAGGACAGATAGTGAATACACATACTATACAGAGATGCTGTATGAGAAACCAATGTGATTTTGGAAAATTGCACGATGTAAATCTATTCTAGTAGACCTCAACAATGCAATTATGATCAGTAGAAATGGCCAAGACATGGGAGCTTTAACAAAACCACAAATCCCTTGTTGCTTGCCTCTTCTTTCTTTTCCATCTTACCTGATGGATCTCTGAACTCCACCATGACTGTACGGAGCAAATGCAGCGAGCCTTTCCTTCAGCAGAGACACAAGAATCAGCCTAAGATTGCTGGGTAGCGCCACTGACAAAGAGAGACAGAATGACAGAAAGACAACAATCAGCAGGAGCAAAGAAGTAGCTGCCGAGCTACAAAAGAAGAGTGGGTTTTCTCTGAACAACGCACAGCATAAATTGTATCTGTGAAAATTGGAAATCCCAACCATCCTCAGGCCGGCTCATACAACTGACAGAAGGACCAGCTAAGAGAGCAGGCAGTACAACACGGCTACATTTAAGTTGATGTACATGTGTTTGTTTGGTCATTTGAAGTATTTAAAATAAATAAATAAATATTAGGTATTCCAATACGTATGTCAAATATAGTATGTCAAAGATACCAACATGCTGTCGCATTTTGCAGTTATGCACCCAGCATGCTTTCCTGGTTATTTTGACCCACAATTCTTTACGCAGCAGATATATGAGCAAAGTTCAAGACGCCATGTTTAGAAGTAGTATGTCTTAATAGTATGCGTACTGCATAATAGCCATTGATATGCTTTGGTTGTAGTTATTAAAGTAATCATGAGACGGGTGAGACTAAATCGATTAATTGGCTATTATTATCGCTATTCCAATGTGGTGCCCGAAATGGAATTTAAAAGTTTAATTCTGTTATCCAATGTAAATCCTTATTTGATTTTTAAATACCTTTAATCTTTTGCATGTAGAGAGCACCAGAAAGAAAAATAAATATTTGTATTCATGAACCCTCAGCAGTTTCAGCTTTATTTTTCAATGATTTTCCAAAAACATTCATTCTCCTCAAGCGAAGTTGCTGTTCACGAATTGCATTTTGCAACAAAAGTCAATTTGTTTAAACGGTCTAGCATAATTGTAAAACAAACAGACTTTGAATATGGATAAAGCAAGCATAATTACGGGGCTCTCCGTAGACACATTTGTCTGACCGAGAACAGAGAGGTATTTTAATAAACAAGCCTGTACGGTGTCCTGAGCAGAGCAGCTCTTAACTTCAGTTTAATGATGTTGAATGTTCCAACAAGACTATATCCGAGTGTAATAACACAGCCTATTAAGGGTCCAGCAGGATGATCACAGGTCGGAGAGACCCAGGGGACTGTAGTTTGAAACCCATTAGACCACACTATGATAGGATGAACATGACTTCAGCTCTTACAGGTCAGTTTAATGATCTGACTAATGCAACAAATGATTGTTTCATCTAGAAAACAGACGAGGTGAGGTCATCAAATGCCTTTTATTGAATCAACTTCAGTTTTTTTTACAAGGAAAACTGCACATTTTTGAAGCTGGAACCTTAAAAGAAATGATTGAATGATCAATAAATCAATGATAAATGTAATGCTGATCCCCTGCTGATCAATTCATCTCCAATTAGTAAAGTAAACAAACAATACATTTACCAGTCCTGGCTTTGAGCTCCTGATGAATAAGGTCGTTTGATGTTTTTAATGACATTACATTTTTTTTTTTTATCCAAAGCGACTTACATACTCATTACTGTTGACAATCCCCACAGGAGCAATTTGGAGGGGAAGTGTCTTGCCCAGGGACACAACGACATGCTGACTGCAGTGAGGTTTGAACCTGTGACCCCCTGATCCCAACACCTACGGACAACCCACTACGCCACACGCCCCCATAAATCAGTAATTAAATTGCAGGTTTACTTAAAACAAGGCTTGAAAATCTTGTGATATGTGAATAATGTATTTTCTGTTATATTGATTAAAATGCTGTTATAGATCTAAAAATAGGTCGATAAAAAGGCAGAATCTCAGTTTCAGGGATCTGTCCATGGTGCTGAAGTGTGGTTTGTGCAGCACTGAAGCCGTTGGCTTGTTGCCGGGGACTACAGGTTTGTGAAGCTCCCGAGTCAAACATTCCCATGTGAGTTAAAGCATCAATA
Organism: Notothenia rossii; assembly: GCF_949606895.1. Taxonomy (NCBI): domain Eukaryota; kingdom Metazoa; phylum Chordata; class Actinopteri; order Perciformes; family Nototheniidae; genus Notothenia; species Notothenia rossii. Next base: position 84,112,251 of record NC_136903.1, read on the forward strand.
AAACTGTGAAAGTGTATAAAGTGTCATATTTGATCATTTTTACTTAAAGGACTGAGGACCAAAATGTCATCAATGAAGTAGGAGAAAGTGATTGACGAAGAAGCACAGGGCTTTTCGGCTACTGTCACAGAGACGCAGAGCTCACATAAATTCAGAGTGCTCGTGTTGGCAGGAAGTGCGCTTCACACGGTAAGCTCAATAATCGACCAAGTGGATCTCAGCTCACTCCCAGAGGACCGAAGCCAACCCTGAAGTGACACAAGTCAATGCAGGTGCTCAGTGTTGACACACACTGTCCAATCAACAACATTCATCCAATATTCTTTCTAAAGACGGGCACACAGCAACATGTCTTAGTATGCTTGTGGGGACCCTTTATTGATTATCTAGAATAGAGGGTTGCACAATTAATCGAAATGTTATCAAAATTGCAATATCGACTAGTGTAATATTGAAATAGCAGGAAGCACATGTGAGAATACTGTTTTCATTGTATTGTGAAGCTGCAGGGTTACTCAAGCCTACACAAAATCATATTGTACAGACTAAATAAATACATATTTGTTTGATACTAATATATCACAAGATATCAATTATTTATATAATATAGCTGTAATTATTCCTCTTGTCCATAATTTTCGAGAACTGATTTCTTACTTGTGCCATTTCAATGTAACACATGAGGGCCAAAATCAACAACAATACATTATAATCTAAGCAATCTACAAAATCCCTCTCTGTGTTATCGTCCAACAACAGCTTCTTTTAGGGAAAACAAAAACAGGTAGACTTGTACAATTGTGTTGGCATGTGTAGCCATGATGGTCAGATAAAGATATATTATGTTTGACCTCCACCAACAAGGTTATGTTTTCAGTTATGTGTGTTGTTTGTATGTCTGTCTGGTGGATTATAGATAATGGACAGGAAGGATTTTAATGTAACATGGTGGGAGGATGTAGTAAGGGCCAAGGAACAACACATTACATTTTGGAGTGGATCTGAATCACAGGGCCCTTCATATATTGACACTAGAGAGGTAGTGGAAGTGTGGTAGGCACAATAATAGAATCTACGCTTGATAAGGCTAAAGCCTATTTGGAAAAGGTTATGTAAAATAGATGTTATACAAACATCCTTAAAGTATCTGTAGGCCTTAGGTGCTTCTGAAGTGTTTGATCTCTTCGTAATCCGATTGGACCAATACTTACTTCAGACACAGACAATATGGCTACTCTATGAAGTAGCATACAAATATACTAAGGTGTAAGGTGCATAAATACCCGCAAAAGCAAGCTTCCTTCCATATCTACACTTTATATAACATGCTGTTTGTCTTTGCCTTTTACATGGTTACCTACAGTATTTTCTAGGTCCTTTTTCAATTTTGTTACGTTGAGTAAAAGCAGAAATAGCTTCTATCATTATCCAGTAAACGCGTTGCTTTGAGTTTGGCTACTTCAATGAGACCAACCGATTTGTTAAGGGCCCTTTTAACAATTTGTAAGCACATAGTTGGCCCCCTACCATTAGGAATCTAAGGAACCTCGGGTAATAAATCAGAAGTGGTTCCATTGGTTCAACCCTGCAATTATACCAGTGTTAAAAATAACTTCATACATCATTATTCTGTTAAGAATTTGTTCTTCAAAGGAAATATGCTAAGTGAAAAGGGAGATTGAAAGCAGCAGAAAGAGAGCCTTCTTGTTGGAAAAACTCTAAAGTGCCATATGCGTACAGCATCTAAGCTCATATGAGACCTTCCTGCCGCAAAATGCTTGTTTGGGTATGTGCACTTCACAGATTTGATGCTTCTGTCCCCAGCACGGGCACAGATGGCCCTGCTCTCTCTAATCCACCCCATCTGCAAAGCTGCCGTCCCACAAAATCACTCTTGTACCTGCCATTGTTTTCTTGATTGCTTCCTGTACCTCTGACTTTGGCCTTAGGGATAACATCGATTAGGAAAAGACCACTCTCTATTTATTATCATTATGTATTTTCCTCAGCCATGCTCCGCTTTGAGAACTATTCCTGAACTGCCGGAGCCAATTAATGTCCAAACAGATGTGCAACGCCGAGAGCTAAGCTTTGCCGCAGGGGTCAAGCAGCCAGAATCGAATCTCCTCGACAGAATTGCATTTCCGCCAATATGGCCCCAGACCTGCTGACCTGCTCTAGGGCCAACAAAAGAGTGGACAGCTTCTGCGTAATCACATGTTGTAATTGCAGTGGAATAACTCTACATGACCTGAGAGCAGCAACGCGTTGGTGTCTGGTCGTGTTGTGTTGGACTCATGGCTGCGGAGACTAAGCTGCCAACAACAGAAAGCCTAATGAGGAGAAGTGCCTCAGTTCTATTTGATTCTTAATGTGTCCTATGATCATGTCTTTGATGTGCGTTCCCATGTCTTTTCTCTCCTCATTTCATTCTGATTTGTGTTTGCGGAGAAAGGAGAGGGAGATGCAAACACAGAGGAATGAAATACCTGAGGCAAAAGTGGGACTTTACACTTGAAAGTGGAAAGCATTACTTATGCATTAGGTATGTCTTTGAAGAACCCAAAGCATGCGTATTTCCCTATTCCTTCCCCCAAAAATAATACCGATAAAATCAATTATTCATATGTAAATGTTTGTTTCACTTCAAAAACAAGTATGACATGAGCCTTGATGTTGGAATAACTGTTCCTGCAGTAACCCACACTCACAATGCCCTCTTTGGAAGTTTGTACTTTTCTTCTAAAGTTATTCAGAGCCGTCCTGAATAAACATTGATTTCCAACAGATACATAAAGCCAGTCCATGTTCTTTATGTTAATGTTATCAAGCAACATTTAAACTAAATGACCTGTAAAACCGGAAAAAGGGAGGATGTCAGTTCCTTTTTTAAAGAAGAGTGCAAGAGTTCAAATGTAGGCAAGAACTCAGAGAAGAAAACAAGATTAAAAGGAGGTGTATCCAAAGCTTAGTCAACAACTGTTCTGAGACAAATGATCAAGTGCACTCTGCTGATTTTCTTTGTTAATTGTGTGCATTCCTTAGTTAAGAACATTATGATTAAAATACAACTCTACTGGATAAACTCCGTGCTTTGGAATTGAATTACTTCAGTATTAAATACTTTGAGCTGATTAAACTCAGAACCGTTTAATTTTTAATTTCATAAAAGCAAAACACAATCATCATCAGGTGAACTTCAGAAATTACCCGTAGAACTATTGTGCTAATTTATTTAACAACATTATCATACAATATAAGCTCCTGATGAGTTCCTGATGGTCTGCGCAGACAAATGAAAATATCTGCAGTTACATGTTCATTAGTTAAGAAGCTCTTGGCGATGCACAGCTTCATGATTAGTGAGTTTTTTCATTTGTAATTTTCAGCACTCGGGGAAGGAAGGAGAGGGGAATTCTGCAGATGAAGCCCATAATTAAGCTTGATACCTAGACCAGATGTTTCAGATACAAGGTGAAGAGTTTTTACATAAAGATTAGGTCCAAACTTTGTGGTGAAAATGTACCCAAAAAACCCTCATTACTCTGGGTTTAATAATGGATAAAGAATGGGTTGCATAATGGAAATGCCATGCAGACCCAACTCGGAATCAGCAGTGTATCTGTACGTCAGCTGATCTCCACTGATCACCAAGAAAATCCAACTCATCAAAACAAGTTTCCCTTGTGACGCCTATTTTCACTAGAACAACAATCATCTACATTCAAGTAACACAACAACCCTCTACCGTTCGTGGGGATAATAACAGAAGCAAATTAAGCGGACCATATCATTGAGAAACCTCATCCGCGAAAAAGAGGATAGGATGGTAACCAACTTACGCTATAGGAATGTCCTTGACTAATTTGAATGACTCATCTAACACTCATATCCTTTTGTCAACTAATGAATAACTTGGGCTGATTTAATCGACAGATCTGCAAAATAAAGCTTCTCTATAGAGAATCTTGCATAAATTAAGTAATGCGTTTACCAGACACGGTCTCTTACACACGCACTTCTCACCCCAACCAGTCTCATGTGATTAGGCAATGAGACCTGCAAACGATGACTCAGGAAGATTGTTATACTATACAATTTCCATAAACATAAGACGTTCTGCACATTGGCTGTTAAAACTGGATCGCCTTGAAAATGCAGATTTATCTCATAAGTGTAGGGTTGAAATGGAAAAATTAAGGCTCATCCTGATTGGTTAAAAAAAGTACAGTTTGAAGGGTCTGTGTGAAGGATTTCTACTTAATTGATTATTTACAGTTACATATTGGCATCAGTATCAAAGAGAAAAGGAGCCTACTCTGGTATTCCACATATCGAGCCCAGTTCAGTCATTGCATGCCGTCTTATCTATTATTCCTTATTATTTAAATCAGGCTGGATAGCACCTAAGCACCAGTGATGGAAGTTAGCAGATAAAGTGACACAGTTGGCCGTAACAAGGCTATTTCAGTCGGCGAGATAGTTCATTTTCTCCGTAAATGTTTCATTCAACAATTCATCTCTGACAGATCAATTGTATTTGAGCCGGATCTTGCAAGGGCTAAAGCGAAGCCCCTCCTTTGCAATGTTAAATGACCTCTGGAACAATTTGATTATGATGTCTTGCTGACAGACAGATTTATCACAGGAGTGGAGCCATGTAATGGATATGAGCACAGCTCTGGCGACAGGAGGGAAGACGGTGGGAGTGAGGGATGAAAGATGGAGGAGAAGAAGCAGGAGAGAATGGACTGTAAAGCCTGGCTAAGTAATCCATTTACATATGTGTCATATGATAAATAAATGACAAATGACTATTCTTCTCGTTGCCCCAGTAAAAGTGAATTATGATTTTAAAGTACCAGCGGCATGTTAACTTCACTCAGAGCAAATGGATCCTGGAGGAGCAATTTTACCACGAAACTGTAAACACTGATTACATTTATGGCCCTGTTTGAAGCCAGAGTGCTAAACATCACTCTGACAACATCTTCTTTGCTGATATCACCAATTATATTCCAACAAGGCAGGTCTAATGAAACTGGATGTGTTTTCTTTAAGCTTTGGCCTGTATGCTTGACACATTGTTAGCAGTGTTGACATCTCTGCAGACACAGCACACGGGGGTCTTAAAGCCTGGATGTGCTCCAATTTAACAACACGGCCCAACAAAAAAACAAGCATTTTCAAAATGTCACCACTGAGACTTTACTCCTCTATATTCACGGCTTATTTCTGTCTTCACCGGTTGTCTCTCAGCACTGGGCTGAACTCTATAACGCTACGCACAATGGAAATACAAGCAAGACTAACTCGTGTGACATTTGTTTGGGGACATGGGTGATGTCTGGGGTCTTTCCACGATGGATGGAGGACCAGTGTTAACTGTGCCGCTGATGGAGACCTCTGCCAGGCAACAAGTGCTGACATTATTCTTTCTGCCCGCACTTTACTATCAATCAAGTTTTGCGAGTGTTTCCACAGAGACTAGGGACAAAGGTGAGGTAAGGATGGGGAGTACGTAAGGACAGCTTATCTGTCACAAAGTGAATCAGGACAGCAGCAATAATTTGACTAGCCCTGACAGACCTTTCACTTTGACTTTTCTCAGACTTAGGCCGCTGTCAAACTGACAACAGATTTGTTTCCTTGTGGCAAGCCAAGGAAAGTCACTGTCAGTCTTCTGGCAGCATACAAAATGGGAAGGGAAATTGATATCAGGATCAAGGCCATATGAATGTCCTATAAGTAATGGATATAGGTGAATATTACTCCACTAAATTTATTTTAACACTCACAGTTAGTTACTTTGTACATATAAAAACACATGATAGGCTGATTTGGTATAAAGCACCAGTGTACTTGGTCCATAATGACAAAGTGCAATACCAAAATTATTATATTATGTAAAAAAAAAAAGAGGTTAATATAATAACCATAATAATAAAGTACTGTGAGTAGATCCATACTGCATAACTACTAAGTACTTTTGATACTCAAAGTACATTCAGCTCATAATAACTGTGTACTTGTACAGAATGAGTGCTTTCAGTATATGTCGATGCTATTACTTTTCTACTTTTACTTTAGTAGAATTTTGAAATCACGACTTTTCCTTGTAGTGGAATATTTAGAAACTCTAGTATTTGTACTTCTCTTTAATAAAGGATCTGTGTATTTTTTTCTAACACTGTTATGTAGGCTACCGTACACCTCAAATGATAACAACCAGCATTGTTTATTATGTAGTCCAGATGCTAGGAAAATGTGGGCGTTTCATTTAAATGCAAATAAAGTCACGAAAGAAACCACGGAAACAATGCAATTTACCTTAAGGCCACAAATAGCAACTAATCCTAAAGGCTCATTTGCTAGGGTGGTGTGCAAACATGGCGTACATATCAGTAATACACAGTGTTTTTTAGCCACATAAGCTCATGCTAAGCTAAACTGACAACAAGAAACCTAATGAGTGTTTGCTGAACACTGACATAGTATCTGGACAGAGATAGTCCATTAAAAGATGCAAACAAGATGTTGTTACACCAAATATAGCGGTACAAGTTTGACAGTAGTTCATACAGTATACAGGCTACTTTAAAATAATTAGTTCTTACCTGTTGTTGAGCTTCACAAATGTTCATTGCTGTCTCCTGCACTTCGTCTAGTATCCACTTTTTGGAACAACTTCGCGCTAGGCACTCACATATCCTTCTTCTTTGTCGCTTGAAATAGTCTCCTTGGAACAAAATCCAGCCAAATGTCCATGTATCTTCTGTCATAGTCCTTGAACACTTGACAGTTGTTGCAAAGTGCGTAGCTGTCAAGGCTAATTAGCTTACCGACAGTCATCACTAATTATCCCAGGTGAGCCAAGTGCGTGGGGTAGGCTATCACCTAAATATTGCCGTTGTAACGGTTTAAAAACCCGGTGCTGGAAACAGCAAATGGGATAATGAGTTTAAAAGCCGCACTGATTCATTTGTTTATATTATAATTGTTTAAAACATGTCATTATCTGTGTCCCATTGCAGCCGCCGCAGTGTTCCCTTCTGTTCGTGGTAAATTACGGTGGCTCGGAGACATCAAAGACTCCAACACTTAAGTTATTGTTGCCATGGTTTTTGTCTCGTTATTTTCGGTTATCTGTTGGACATCACCTAGGCCTACATTTACTTAATCACTGTACAAAATATGAACTTTAATGGACTATTTTCATTATAGGCTATGCTATTTCTAACTTTTACTCATTTATAAGAACATGCTTTTCATATTTAGTTCATTCATAACACTAAATCAACTGATAAATTGTGATATAGGCTATTTGCCACCCAGCATTATATAGCCTACAGAGATCAAAATCGTATTCATCTTGTCATTCAACAATAAGGTTTTCAATCAACAATAGAAGACAGAAAACAAAAAGTCCAACATGACAACATTGCGAAAATAAGACAACTGTACGTTACTTGTGTATTTTCATGTTATTTTCATATTTTATTCCACTACATTTATGAGAACATACTTTTTCTGTATAGTTCACTCATTTGACTAAATAACCTTAAAAATCATGACGTATTAGCTACCCAGCAGTATACAAAGTCATCAAAAATAATCTTAATTTTGAGCAGCTTCAACATTAGAGTTCTCAATCCACATTGAAAAAAAAAAAAACATGACAACATTGCTGAAATACTTTTTAATAACAAAACAACTGACAATGCATTACTTGGATGAAAAGAATACAATTAAGTTATTTTCGTAAAGAATATGGAGGGGATTTCATTTAGGGCTTTACTGGCCTTTGTGACCACCCAATGCACTTCTCCAATACAAGGCAGCATTAACAATTCACACACTGATGGCAGAGCGTTAGATACATATGAGGTGCCACCTGTTTCTCTTATCAGGCGCCATAAATATTCACATCCATGTCTGATCATTCATTGGGAGCAACGTGGAGTTCAGTATCTTGCCCAAGGACATTTTGACATGTTGACCTCAGTTGACTTCAGGCCGATGATTAAACTCTTCTGATTGGTGGACAAACACTCCGCCTCCCAGATAAAGATCTAATAGCACGCAGCAAATATTGAATATTATTTTAGTTTGGAATGCTCATAACTATTTTTTATTAAAAAACAACAACATGGGAGCAATTAATAGAAAGTGATGACCTTTCTGATGCTAAGACCAAAACAAAATTAACTCCCGTAATTACAAGCCCTTTTCATACCTTTGATTAAGATGCACAAGCACCAGGAACAACATCAAAATAGGCAATGGTTCGATTATGTGTTTGTTCTTATTTTCCATGTTCCTTTAAAAGGTCACGCAGCAACTCATGTGGTATGAGTATAAAATAGTTTTATTTTATATATTTGGATCACAGCAACCTGCAATATCCAATTCAGTAATGAATCATAGCACTACTCTTTTTTATGTGACCAAGGTTCTGGCTAGACGGATTTTTACAAGTTTCACTGCAATTTGAAGAAAATAACTTAAGGCATAAGATAGAAGAAATATATTACATTTTAATGGAGCGCATTTTCTGATGCTTGAATGTGTGTTTTCATGTCTTTGATGCCATCAGTGATAGTCAGAATGCCTAATCAGCTCGATATTCATGTGTTAACCGTCTACAGCATCATGGTTGAATCACGCTGCTTTCTAAGGAAATGTCTCTCGTTTATGCCATGTCTGCATATCATTACATTTTAATGTTAATGAAATATTAAATTTCTAGTTGGAAATCTTTTTACATAGGTTTCTGTTGTTACCTTAATAAATCAGCCTCATTAATCTTCTATTGAGGAAGACTGCGTATGAGTTACCGTCTCCAGAGATGATGGTAATGATGTTCACTGAGAACATTTTTGCTGTCATCCGTACATACATCCACTGGGAGTAAACACATCAACAGACACACGTCCTTTTCTACTTCAAACCAAATTCACATCGTCAGTCTTTTTATGTATATTGACCATGTATTTTAGCAGTTTGTTTACTCCTTCAACCACTGCTGCTGCAACAGAGCCATCACTCAAACTTAAAAACAGCTTCTTATGCACACACATCTCAGCAAAATTAATGACTCCGTATGATGCAAGTGTTTTGCTACTTTTAAACTGAATTTTCCCACATTTCTCGCATTGACAGTTTTTGTGGGCTTTCGGATATATTTGATTAAATGACTTAACCACTGAAGGGAAACTAACAGTTGATATACTGAGCTCCGTTTATAATCGCATGTTTGTTAAATGGCTCTAGTGGCATTTCAGCAATTTCACAATGTGCCATGGTGTGAATCTTCAATGGCATCAATCATAACACATTATCAGAGCCCACACACACACGCATCAGTTAATCACATCACACACTACATTAATGTACACTCTGAAGTCTTACGATTCAGTGATCAAAATATCCATTAAAGATCTTACATCTGCACTTCAAGGTAAGTTAAAACGTCCATTTAATGTAAAAAAAAAAAAAAAAGAGAGAAAGAAATCCCATTGATGTTTCTCTCATTGTTTCCTGGTTGTATTCCCTCAGTGTTTTTCCTTCTAAGAGCCAACAGAGAGACTGCTGACAAGGCAGCTGGCCCAGATTTGGCCTGCCCATTGCAGCAGTATGATCAATAGATTGCAATTCATGAGGACCAGCGAACAGCGGTGTGAAAACTGCACCCTGTTCACCCTCTCAGAATTGCCCGTCTAGGGAAAATCAGTCAATTAAGTTCAAAAGAAAATGTACAGTTGATTGATTAAGCAGGCAGCCTTTCAGCACCATGGCAGGTCACTCCAGCATACTCCAAACGCTGAAGTCAATGCGGCAGAGTGGGGGACCACAACACTTAATCTTCTCAGAGGCAGGATAGCTCTTGGAGAGAATGTGTAACCCAACAACATGCTCCAAACTAAATATGTGGTGTGTTCACAAAAGGAAATTCCAGTATGCTGACTGTGACTCAGATAGAGCAGCTTGTGATCCATGACTTCTTCTGAGAAATTGAGAAATAACGTGATCAGATTCTTGCCCTTTTTTTGTGACAAAGACAAACGTTTTCCCCCCTGTGATCCAAATAAGGAATACAGAACACCCAGGTTTGAGAAATTGCCCACATCAGTAGACCGCTGAAATTGGTTACATGGAATCGCATGAGGGTCCCATGGCTCACACTCTAATACTTTCCCCTTCAGCCATACGTGTCTTCATTCGCAGTTGAACTCCATGAACGTAAACAGTAAGCCGGGGCAATTATTTATGGTTTAGGGGGCATAAGAGTGTTTTGAAAGTACCAGTATGTCTAATATGCTTCTGAAACACAATTTGTCTCCAGCATCAGAAACCCTGCCACAATCTCCTCACAAAAAATAGTCCAAGTTTGAATGCAAGTGCTGTTCATTATTGCATTTGTATCCTTAACTATTACACTAACTGCTTCCTCAGTGTAAACAAAATGCTGCAGCTGAGGTGATGCAAAAACAAGAAAATTAGAGCCGGCATCTTCAAGTTTTATTTCTGCCCAGGCGGTGGATCTGGAAGCTGCCAGCCGGTTCCCAGCAGAGCATCAGATATAACCTGCCCGGGCACTGACTACACTGTGTTGTTGTCCAACTTAGCTTTGGCTCTGCCTCTCTGAGTGTGTGATCCACAAGGCAGAAGGGAAATTGGGAGTAGTAGCTTGGTCTAATTGAGGCACTGCATCATTAACAGGCAGCCCCTTTGGCAGTAATCTCCTGATTTATGTGGCTGAGAAAAACAGAAACTCAGGCCAAGGGAGATCTGACTGTAACAAAGAAGCGGCAGCGGAACATGATACAACAACAGGAAAGTGTTGTAAGATAAGTTCATTATCTATTGTGTGCTTCTTTTTACTACTGTATACTAACAGTGTGAGGCCATTTTGGTCCCCCACTTTGGATCAGTGACTAAATCTCTGCTGTTTGATGGATTGCTATGACATTGACATGACAATAAATATGACCTAGTAAAATCGAATACTGCCCCCATGTGTTGCATGCAAACCACTGCTTGCCTTCCACATCTGCCTTGTTCTATGCCAGACTGTTTGAACCGCACATGGGCAAACGTACAAGATTAAAAACGCAAATACATTAGTTAATCCACTCCATTTAAATAAGATTAGTATCCTGGGAACTAAAATACAGTTTTAATGCTACAACTTTAGATTACTTGAGCATAAAATATGTGTGTCTCAATTACACAAATAGTGGCAGGCAGTCAGTATGCTGATGAAAATGTTTTGTCAGGCAATAACAAAACAACAGCAAAAACAACAATGACAACAGTGTATTGTACCTACGTTGAATCAGGCATCTGTTTATGATGTGTATTGCCTATCATGTGAAAAACAGATGAGTTACATCTCTCGTTTCATAGTGCAACACTGAGAAAAATGGTGTTAGTGCTTAGGATACATGTATTTTCCATGTAAACATACGCTGCTGCCATTCTGTTGTTAGGCCATTGAAAAATAAAATGTGCTCTTGGGAAAATATGTAGTTGTTTCGAGTTTTGGCGAGACATTTCTACTTGATCTAGAAAGGACTGTTTGAGTTGTCAATCTATGAGTTTTAAAGCATATCAGACTCCAAAACACTTCACAATGGAGGACATGACAGATCTGGAAAGTTCTAACAAGATTCTGTCATTTTCATTCTGTCATTTTGGCTAAGATAGCATGTGCATTGCTTTTTATTCAAATGTTTTAAACAGAAAATGAATTGAAATCATTTTACGACGGTTCACTCTGTTTAATGCCTGTTTGTCAACCAGTAGAAATCTTATCCTCCTATAATAGGGAAGGCAAAGTGACAAGTATGTCAAAATGTGACCTTATATAATATAAGCGTTTACATTTTCAACCTGCAAGTGCTCCAGGCTGCTCCAGCAAACCCCAGACACAACGGGTGATGTTGGTTGCTCAAAGAAATTCACTCTTATCTCTGCTCAGAAAAAAGAAAGTGCATCAGGGTGAGCGATGGCTTATGGGTTGTTGTGGACCGCATGCTGGGAGAATATATAGAGATCATTTCGCTAGCTTCAAACATGATTTCCACATTGCATGTGTTTAATTAAAAACAGGATGAAAATAACAAGAATGTGAAATGTTAAGAGTTACACTTGGAGTCTGAGACACAAACTGAAATTGCAGACGGATACACCTTAATAATGTGCCTTTGCTCCATGAATCAGTTCTAACTAAAAAAACACAAAGTGGTACCTGGATGGAAAGGTGTTGCATGGAGAGCCTCTTGCGAGCCAAAACGTGGAGGTTTGAGATGAAAGGTCAGCAGATTGCAGAGGGTTGCAGCATGAAAGGTGCTGGCAGACGGTACCTAGCTAATTCTAACACCACGAATAAACCTGAACCCCGATCCATTGCCAAGCAGCCAATCCGAACAAGCAGCTCTGTCAGTGATAAAGCCATAAAACCATCAAATATTCCCGTATTTGTAGTGTCTGTAGTGTCTTTCCTCGGTTTAGATTGTTTGAATTAGGGGTTGCTACAAAAAAATATACAAATACACTGTCTTGTATTTTAAATGTAGGCATGTTTAGACAATCTCTGCCTGGATATTTCATGTGAATTGTTGGTTTTAGGATGTGTACACTGTGATATATTAGAAAATTCAAACTCTTACGGGCATAAACATTATAGGATTAAACTTTTTGTTATGAGTGTTGGTGAACATGATGCAGTTAGCCATTTAAGGTATTAGATGTTCCTTTACAGGATGTACAGGCTCAGAGAATATGTAAATGAGCATAAGGGCTCCATCTGTCTGAGAGGTGCACTGTAAGGTCAACCCAACACTTTACTCAGATCTGACATTCTGCGGCATTTTATGATCATGTGTAATGGGTGTTTTTTAAAATCATTTTCTGTGTCATCATTGATACCGTGTCATTCAAAGTGCCTGTTCTGACTGGTATAGTGACAACAACATTAAAAAATAACCTGATGAAAAATGACACGGTTGATGTTAGTTAAATATTCCACTTCAAACTCATGTTGGTAGAGATGAATTTAAAGGAATATTTCTGCCAGTAGCATATAGCTCAGGGTCGAGAAACAGAACATGCAGTGTATTATTAATGGGTGTGCTCATCAATACTCAACAGCTATCAAATCAAGGCCAGTATGTCCGTCTTGAGTAAATATGGTTGCCGGAAGCTTTTTTCCCCCCAACGGTACAAAGTTGCTGAACAGCCTTCCATCACACATCCACCTGTTAAACACCAGAAGGGATTGTAGAAGTGAGGTCAGAACTTTCTCAATATGACTACAGATTTATTTTTCACGAGAGGCATCATGCAATACAACAAAAAACACAAACTTATATCAAAATGTTTTTTCAATAAAAAAATGTATGCATGTTTTGGGGTTTCCCTATCATTTACTGAGTTCTATAGGTTTTTGTGCATATAAATGGTCTGCAAACGCTGAAAATCCCAAAAGTTCAATCCAGAGGGAGAGAAACACCTCCATTGGACTCCTTTGTTTACTTCCGTAACATAATGCCATCACTATGTAACACTTGAGCTTCTATCGGCTAGCGCTCCAACCATAGACTGTATATATAAATGCTCCAATATGCTCCAACACATTGTACGTGACAGGCTAAGGGGCGGGACATCTCTAAGTGGTCGACCAATCACAACAGAGCCGGCGAAACTGGGCTCTGGTTTCAGACAGAGGGTGAAAAGAGGTGCTGCAGCACAGGCAGTATGAGGAAAATAAAGAGCTTTTTGAACATTAAAATATGGAAACATGTCAGAGTAGAGACACTACAATTCAAATATGAACCTGAAAAAAGCATAATATGCCCCCTTTAAAGGTTTTTTAGGGTCCTATTTTAAGGTAAAAGCTATTCCTGCTAACCTGCAGATTGCAATGCTCTGTGGTGTTTTTGGTGATTATTAGCAGCTTGTATTTTAAAGAACCGGAGTTATTATGTTTGACCTTTGATTGTGTCTTTAAGGACAGCCAGTGCAGATTTGGTACCAGCCTCTTTGTTCATTGTTTAATGTATTAATTGTCACAGTGCAGGGAAGTGTAACTACATAAAGACCCCCTTATGTGACCTGATTGCTTCCATTTGCTCGTTTAATTTGTTCTCCAATAGTTTTTGGGTTATTATCACAATCTCTTTTTGTCTAAAGATGGGGGGAAAACAGGCAATATGCATATACTGTACGTCTCCCTTCGGTATGTCGTCTCTACACCGAACCACATCCCTTCAGAGAGTTCAAATGCTTTCAAGTCCTACAAAGCCTCCAGACAGGCTTCTGCTTTCCATTTGCTGTCAGTTCTCCCCCCTGCTCTCTCCTTTGCCCCGTGTTTCTGTGTGAGTAAATGAATTCCCCCTGATGGTGGGAGGTGTGATGTGAGAGCAGCTATCGGGCGCTTTAATCTCAGAGATCCATCCTGAAGGTTTGTGCCCCGGCTCATCACTCGCTGTTTAAACACTGAACTTCCCCACCAAGACGAGGAGGATTACAGCTCCACCGCTCTAGTCTCGCTCCATCCCTCACCCTTTAATGCTCTTTCTCCATCTTTCTCACATCACTACATCTTTAAAACACAGGAAATCATTCAACTTTATGCCTGTGAATCAGACCCAAAGGACAATAAGAAAAACAAATCTTCACGCAGAATTGCTTATCTCCTAATCTGATGATGAGCAATTCGGCTCACACCAAATACTCGTCACATACAATCAGGATGTGCACATTTCACTGCGTGCCGTGTATAAAACAATACAAACAACTGGTGATCTGATTATTAGTGCGGAGAACAAAATGTTGTTTTGATGTCATTTTGAAAAATGAGATCAGTGAGAAGCATGACGAACGAGGAAACACGAGTGCAGCACTGAAATAAAGCCCCATGAGCTGTGAAATTATGTTTTCAGACATCTAACCATCTAAATGAGACAGATAGAGAAAACTGTTTACGAATAAGTCGATACAATTTGTACAAAACCAAAACTCCTGTGTGTTAAAGTTAAGGTTTCTTAAGCGTGAATATAAATATTTACAGCTCATTTGAGATGTGTACACTGAGATATAGCAATTCAAATGTAAACACGTTCTTAAGAGTGTTAGTTAGCATGCCTTAGGTTAGCTATTTTAAATATTAGATTACACATATGCACATTTTCTCACCCAAACAGGCTCAGAGAGGAGGAGGTGATAATGTGCTGCATCTGTCTGAGAGGTACAATGCAAGCCCACCCTATCATTGTATTTATCATATCATATGTATTTATCATGTTTAATGTGTGTTTGCAATCATTTTCTGTAGGTTTCATTAGGCCAGATATTAATACATTGTTGCGCTGTGATTAAAGTATTGTAAAGAAGAAGAAGGTTTTGAAACAGCCTTGAACAAAATCAATAAGGAAAACATACTGGAATATTTGAACTACATAAGTTCACTAAAAAGATCAAAACAAAACAATTACATTAAATGGAACGAAAGTTGTTTCAAAACTGATTTCTGCCCACACGTGAACTGTGCAGAGAATTAATACAAAAACATTAAATTATTATATTTAAAGGTGACCTATTGTGCAAAGTCCACTTTTTCAAGTATGTATTAAACATATGTCTCCTATGCATTAAGAGATTCTGAAAGCTTCAGGGAAAAAGATTCTCTCACTTTTTGTCCTGATCCATTTATATAAAAACCTGTCTGAAAATGAGCTGATCAGATTTTGGCCACTTTATGATGTCATAACGATGTTTTGGCTTCTGTAACTGTTGGAGAAATACTGTTGTCTCCACTTTATGGGTTTGTTTTAATGCACTGATACTATGTGTGGCTCTGAACTGTGTACGACCTTGCAGCTGCCTCTTGCTGTGATAGGAGGAGGCAGGGCATTTCAGGTTGATGATATTTATGAGGAGAAAGACACATACTTGTTGTCTCCTAAATATCTCATTTCTATGAGGCGTGACTGTTTCCAGAAGACGTCGCAGATGACCCACCGCATATGACCCCGACACCTTTCCGACACCTGCGGATGATATTAGTGCCACCTCGATTTACGACTTTGTTGTTATCTATCTCCGTGTTTTGGACTATATAAGCCTGATGTTTTTTGCTGCTCCGGTGAGCAACATACCCCATTAGCCAATCACCAACCAACCCCCCTCCCCCACCTTATCACCTGAATCTCCTCCTCGAGCACCATTGTGTTATTTTTAACCAAATATCTCTCAGAGGGGCGTGGGGAGGGGCTCCTTATTTTCATCTAAAGTAATAGACAGAGAATCAGCACTTTGGAAACATGGCTGAAACAGAGGGGATTATGGGTAATGCTGCAATGATCTGTTTGGTGTTTGGAGCCAAACACTTCAGAGACATCTTTCTATATATCTGAGACCTATAATATATTGATGAAAAACAATATAATAGGGGACTTTTAAAACACCTCTCCAGGTGCTGGAGCTTTTATGAGTGGGTGTGATTAACGCTGTAATGAGAGAGGACAGAAATGGGACATTTCAAAACAATTTCGGGCATTAAAAGCAGCGATGAGTGGAGCATCCTTGGGCTCATGCACAGCTTTAAATCTCTTTGTCCTCTCCATCCTCCTCTTAGTCACACTGTGGGACAGCAACAACTGATTAATGTGTAGCTGAAATTAACAGCTAATAATAAAAATCATCACACCTCCATCAGAAGTTATTATATGTCTTGCTCGCGGGCAAGTATGTCATTAAAGCAGAACCCATCAATATACAGTAGTGCAAGGAAGGCCATAGAAGATCTGTTAACATGATCATGTGAACATTTCAATGTAATTTAAGAATTGAATTACATTTTCCACATGTGTGTGTTATTTGAGAAATGTAAATATTGCTTGCACCAATAGGAAATGATGCTACATTGTTTATATTGTTTTTAATTTCATTTAAAATTTACATTTTGTCCATGGCCCAGCAGTGTGTGTTGCATAATTGGAAAATCAGGTTAGTTTATATTTCATTTACATTTTGGGACACGAGTTAAAACATTTAATGTCAAACAGATTTGTTATGAACCGCAGTGAATAATATTTCAGCACCTTTCAGAGGGATAGAGAGCAGCATTCATTAAAGAAAGATACATTTAATTATGTTGGGCTCAGCCTCACTTTAACTGCTGCAATGTGTAATGCAGACAGATAATGAATAAATCCCTCACAGCACTTTACCTCTCAGAGCACCAGTTATCATGAAATGAGGCCTCAGATCAGTACGTAGCAAAGTGTACACATGGACGTGTCACAGCAGGAGATTGAGCCATTTGGTTTGGCCCTGTATGCGCCATTGGAGGGTCAAAACCTGTGTGAAATCAAATTGTGTGAAATAAGAGGGTAACAGAAGTCTTCCCTCCAAAGAGCCCAGAGCTAAAGAGGCCCTATTATGCTTTTTTCCCTTTCCTGTAGTGTGATATAGGTTTTTGTGCATGTTAAATGGTCTGCAAAGGCTCAAATCCAAAAGTTCCCTAGAGGGAGTTTCTCTCCCCCAAACCCCCCTCTCTCTATGCTTTGCTTGCTGCTGCTTTTGCTGCAGCTACTTCCACGTCGCTGCTGCTTGTCTGCCCCACCACCACCCCAGCTTCCACCCCAGCTTCCACCTGTAGGCTCGGGGGGTTAGTTATTTAATCATCAATCATCGTGCTATGTATATCTGTGGAGTGATGAGGCCCGAGCCTAGACGCCAAACTCAACTATATGCTGCTTCTAATAAACATGTTAAAGAAACATGTGAGTTGTCTGACTGAACTGCTATTTATTAAATGTTTTCCGTTATTATTTGCCCCTTTTGTTTGTTTGTTTGTTTGTTTGTTTGTTTGTTCACCATGTAAAGCGGCCTTGGGTCGCTTGAAAGGCGCTATACAAATGTCATCTATTGTTTGTAGCCTTTATTTAACCAGGTGAAAGCCCCTTGAGATCAAAAGATCTATTTTTCAAGGGTGACCTGCAGGACATTAGTTACACATGTAACATCAAAACAACAGAACAACAATAAAGATGACATACAACATAATGTACAGGGTACAGTTTACAAACTCTATTTACAGTAACAGGTACCATGAGTATCAAACAGCTTGTCACCCAGCCGAGTTTTTAAATGATGCAGGGGAACCAAAGTGCTCAGTTTTAAACATGTTTGCAGACTGTTCCAAGTTAGTGGAGCTGCACAACTAAAAGCTTTCTTCCCTAAAACAGTCCTAGCACTTGGCACATTTAATAAAACAACATCATGAGATCTCAGGCAATAAGTACTTTCAATTCGTCGAGAGATCAGAGAGCAGATATAAAAAGGTACTTTACCCAACATGGCTTTGTAAATGAAAATGTACCAATGACTGAGCCTCCGTACAGTTAGTGAAGGCAGACCTGCCTTGGCATACAGGGTACAGGGATGAGTAAGTGCTTTACAGTTAGTAACAAATCTCAAGGCACTGTTATAGGCGGCATCTAACTTTTCCAGGCAATGGGCAGGTGCATTCATATAGATCAAATATATAGCCCAGCACAGGTAAAAAGGTCACAGTGACTAGCCTTTTCCTGGCTTCAAATGAGAAACAGGACTTGTTTCTAAAATAGAAGCCTAGTCTAACCCTCAGCTTAAGCAGATTAATGACCTGAAGTTTAAAAGTAAGACAATCATCAAGCCAGATACAGTGGGGGAAAAAAGGATTTAGTCAGCCACCAATTGTGCAAGTTCTCCCACTTAAAAAGATGAGAGAGGCCTGTAATTTTCATCCTAGGTATACTTCAACTATGAGAGACAAAATGAGAAGAAAAAAAAACCAGAAAATCACATTGTCTGATTTTTAAAGAATTTATTTGCAAATTCCTCTGTAAAATAAGTATTTGGTCACCTACAAACAAACAAGATTTCTGGCTCTCACAGACCTGTAACTTCTTCTTAAAGAGCCTCCTCTGTCCTCCACTTGTTAACTGTATTAATGGCACCTGTTTGAACTCGTTATCAGTATAAAAGACACCTGTCCACAACCTCTGCCCCACCACCACCCCAGCTTCCACCCCAGCTTCCACCTGTAGGCTCGGGGGGTTAGTTATTTAATCATCAATCATCGTGCTATGTATATCTGTGGAGTGATGAGGCCCGAGCCTAGACGCCAAACTCAACTATATGCTGCTTCTAATAAACATGTTAAAGAAACACGTGAGTTGTCTGACTGAACTGCTATTTATTAAATGTTTTCCGTTATTATTTGCCCCTTTTGTTTGTTTGTTTGTTTGTTTGTTTGTTTGTTTGTTTGTTTGTTCACCATGTAAAGCGGCCTTGGGTCGCTTGAAAGGCGCTATACAAATGTCATCTATTGTTTGTAGCCTTTATTTAACCAGGTGAAAGCCCCTTGAGATCAAAAGATCTATTTTTCAAGGGTAACCTGCAGGACATTAGTTACACATGTAACATAAAAACAACAGAACAACAATAAAGATGACATAAAACATAATGTACAGGGTACAGTTTACAAACTCTATTTACAGTAACAGGTACCATGAGTATCAAACAGCTTGTCACCCAGCCGAGTTTTTAAATGATGCAGGGGAACCAAAGTGCTCAGTTTTAAACATGTTTGCAGACTGTTCCAAGTTAGTGGAGCTGCACATCTAAAAGCTTTCTTCCCTAAAACAGTCCTAGCACTTGGCACATTTAATAAAACAACATCATGAAATCTCAGGCAATAAGTACTTTCAATTCGTCGAGAGATCAGAGAGCAGATATAAAAAGGTAGTTTACCTAACATGGCTTTGTAAATGAACATGTACCAATGACTGAGCCTCCGTACAGTTAGTGAAGGCAGACCTGCCTTGGCATACAGGGTAGAGTGATGAGTAAGTGCTTTACAGTTAGTAACAAATCTCAAGGCACTGTTATAGGCGGCATCTAACTTTTCCAGGCAATGGGCAGGTGCATTCATATAGATCAAATATATAGCCCAGCACAGGTAAAAAGGTCACAGTGACTAGCCTTTTCCTGGCTTCAAATGAGAAACAGGACTTGTTTCTAAAATAGAAGCCAAGTCTAACCCTCAGCTTAAGCAGATTAATGACCTGAAGTTTAAAAGTAAGACAATCATCAAGCCAGATACAGTGGGGGAAAAAAGGATTTAGTCAGCCACCAATTGTGCAAGTTCTCCCACTTAAAAAGATGAGAGAGGCCTGTAATTTTCATCCTAGGTATACCTCAACTATGAGAGACAGAATGAGAAGAAAAAAAAACCAGAAAATCACATTGTCTGATTTTTAAAGAATTTATTTGCAAATTTCTCTGTAAAATAAGTATTTGGTCACCTACAAACAAACAAGATTTCTGGCTCTCACAGACCTGTAATTTCTTCTTTAAGAGCCTCCTCTGTCCTCCACTTGTTAACTGTATTAATGGCACCTGTTTGAACTCGTTATCAGTATAAAAGACACCTGTCCACAACCTCAAACAGTCACACTCCAAACTCCACTATGGCCAAGACCAAAGAGCTGTCAAAGTACAGCAGAAACAAAATTGTAGACCTGCACCAGGCTGGGAAGACTGAATCTGCAATAGGTAAGCAGCTTGGTGTGAAGAAATCAACTGTGGGAGCAATTATTAGAAAATGGAAGACATACAAGACCACTGATAATCTCCCTCGATCTGGGGCTCCACGCAAGATCTCACCCCGTGGGGTCAAAATGATCACAAGAACGTGAGCAAAAATCCCAGAACCACACGGGGGGACCTAGTCAATGACCTGCAGAGAGCTGGGACCAAAGTAACAAAGGCTACCATCAGTAACACACTACGCCGCCAGGGACTCAAATCCTGCAGTGCCAGACGTGTCCCCCTGCTTAAGCCAGTACATGTCCAGGCCCGTCTGAAGTTTACTAGAGAGCATTTAGATGATCCAGAAGAGGATTGGGAGAATTTCATATGGTCAGATGAAACCAAAATAGAACTTTTTGGTAAAAACTCAACTAGACGTGTTTGGAGGAGAAAGAATGCTGAGTTGCATCCAAAGAACACCATACCTACTGTGAAACATGGGGGTGGAAACATCATGCTTTGGGGCTGTTTTTCTGCAAAGGGACCAGGACGACTGATCCGTGTAAAGGAAAGAATGAGTGGGGCCATGTATCGTGAGGTTTTGAGTGACAACCTCCTTCCATCAGCAAGGGCATTGAAGAAAAAAACCTTGTGAAGACTTACAGAAAATGTTTGACCTCTGTCATTGCCAACAAAGGGTATGCACAGTACATCACGGTACATCACGGTATCATCCGCATAAAAATGTACAGTAGCTTCATCCACATTTTCACCTAAACTGCTGATATATATAGAGAATAAAAGTGGACCTAAAACAGAACCTTGAGGAACACCATTAGCAATGTTCAACCATTCAGAAGACAGCCCATCAAAGTGAACACATTGGGACCTTTCTGAGAGGTAGTTCACAAACCACCCCACTGCATGGCTGGATATGCCAATACTGAGTAGCCTCTGCTTCAAAATGCGATGATCAACGGTGTCAAACGCTTTGGAAAGGTCAATAAACAGAGTTGCACAACTCTGCTTATTGTCTAAGATACTCGTAATGTCATTCACCACTTTCATTGTCGCAGTGATGGTGCTATGTTGCTTTCTGAAGCCTGACTGATGTTTAGACAGGATATCATTTTGACATAAAAACTCCTTTACTTGTTCACTCACTCTGCGTTCGAGCACCTTCGCCAGAACTGATAATTTAGAGATTGGCCAGTAGTTATCTAAAATAGTTGCTTCCCCTCCTTTTAGCAAAGGCAAGACATAAGCTGACTTCCATACTTTTGGAATTGCATTTGTGCTGAGGGAGAGGTTAAAAAGAGTAGTAAGAGGTGGAGCAATAACATCTGCAGCTATCTTTAAAAAGAAAGGTTCTATGTTGTCCGGGCCAGCCGGTTTCTTAGGATCTAACTTAGATAATGCTTCATGAACAACATTAACAGTAAAAGGAGTAAAACTGAAAGGGTTTTCCAGAACACATTGTTCAGATTCACGGATTGGGGTGTTCACAGCAGCAGAGTTAGTGACAGAATCAAACATAGAACCGCAGGACACAAAATGCTCATTAAAGCAATTTAGCATAGTGGCCCTGTCCGATACAGTGCCAGATGCTGTGGTAAGGCACGGAGGTAGCTCATTACGGATCTCACCGGTGGATATCGATTTTATGGCTTTCCAAAATGTCCTAGGATTATTTGGTTTTTCTGTGGTAACTAACAAATAGTATTTCGACTTAGCACTTTTGACATGTGAAGTGAAGCTATTCCTTAGCTGCCTAAAACGCAGCCATTCTACCTCTGAGCCTGATTGCCTAGCATTTGCCCAGGCCTTGTTTCTCTCATGCAGGAGACTGGACAGTTCAGCAGAAAACCAAGAATTGTCTCGTCCCTTTACTCTAAATGTACGCAGGGGTGCATGTCTATCAATGATCTCCATAAAACCAAGATAAAAATAAGACCATGCAGTTTCTACATCAGCAAACAGATCGATTTTTCCCCAATCAAAGCCAAACAGATCATGAACAAAACCCTGCTCCACAAAATGTTTTATGTCTCCCTTAATAATAATATGAGGTTTAACCTTTTGAACCTTAGTGTCCCTAATTGTGGCTACAGCACAGTGGTCACTCACATCATTCGCAAATACTCCCACAGATGAGTATTTGTGGGGAACATTAGTTAGAATGAGATCAATTAGGGAGGATTTATTAGGGGACTTAATGTTAAGGCGAGTAGGACTGTCAACAATCTGAGTAACATTTAAAGAGATACAAAGGTTTTTAAAATCCTCTGACACTGCAGTTAACCAGTCCCAGTTAAGATTTCCAAGTAGAACTATTTCCTTGTAGTCTAGTTGCGATAAAAGATTTGCTAGCGAAGACAAGGAGTCCTTGACAGCTGAGGGGGGTCTGTAACAGCCCACCACCATGACCTGTTGACCCTTTGCCACTTCTATATTTAAGGCTAAAAATTCGAATTGCTTACTGATAGATTTGGTAAAATATTTGTGAAATATAATCTATTATTATTATTATTATTATTATTATGTAAACATAGGCACAAAATACAATTATGAACCTGAAAATTAGCACAATAGGGCAACTATAAATGAAGCTAGTAAACTTTGCTCAGGTGCTGGTGGCGCTGTAGCTGAAACATCTGAAAAGTAAGGGCAGCGTCCGGAAAGATGTGGTGACTATAAAATACACAACCATGTAGCTGCAGAGCAGACACATCTGCTGTGGGAGTGGTAATCAGCCGATACAACCGGCTATAATGGGGTCCGAGCGCAGGGCTTTTATGGCAGGACATACGATTGTTAACAAGGACATATGTGCATTTGTGACAGGCCTCGAGCATGAGGATAAGGAGACAGGAGGAATTTCAATTTGCAAGTTGTCCTCTGCCTTTGTTAAACAGAACTCTCCTTTTCTTCCAATTCAACCTTCCTTTTTTATGTCGTATTTCACCCTCCCAATCAGGTTTCACAAATGACACAGCTACGATTATTTACATAATGGAGCTTCTGAATTTACAAACCCGTTCAGTTTAAATAGTTACCTAATCCAATACTGCCATAAGGGTTTATGTGTATAATCACTCAAATTCAATTCAGCTGCTTTAACCAACTTCCCGAATATTCGTTTTCAGTATCTGTATTACACCACCCTGTGGGCCCATCTACCGTTTTACTGCATATATAAATACAATATTAACAACAATGCATACATTACAGTAGCATCTTTAGTCATTTAACCTTATGAAAATGTCATCACAACACATTTTACAACATCACTTGATGAGCATTGACCTGAATGAGCGATCACAAACAGTAAAATAACTTTATGCCAGTGATGAAACTCACATACTCAACCACACTTTACCATGTTGTATTTCACTCAAACTTAAGCCATTGACAAAAATAAAAAAATAGTGACAGTTATGGTCTCATTGCTCCTTGGTTAACCAAACGTGATTTTCTACATACAAATCCATCAGAGTTATTAATCATCCTCAGAAATAAGAGTTTAACAAAAATGAGAAGAGATGGAGGCTGAAAGCTCTTGAAAGAGAGGCTAACTGTGGGGATTCAGCGGACACATTAGACTCTCTCCATCTCATCATCAGAGCCGAGGATATCCCCTAGTTGTCGATCACAACACGATCAGGGAGGAAAAGAGAAGAGGAAATAGAGAAAACACTGATAGAGCTAAATGGGCCGAACCTGATTCAACTGAACATATAGATGCACATTTCCAGCAGAGAGAAGGAGATAAGTGAAGCCTAAAGAGACCCATTGGAGGGGAATCTAAGTGTGAAATAGAACAGTTAAGTGCCTTATTATCCAAATACATGTGAAGTATTGAACATATTTATAATTTAGCCATTAAATCCAAGGTAAAGCCCACTCTACATGCAGCAAAGCCGCGGTACATTACTGAAGCCATTATAGTTCTCTGAACACACCAACCCAGTCTCATGGCATTTCGTGTTCAGCAACACGATTTTTAATCTATTGATTCGTTTTCACCAACACGATTTTCTCCTTTTTTTCGTGTTGCACAGCACGATTTTAAAAGCAATGTATTTCTACTGGTAATGTGTTTCGTGCCTGCAGCACGTCTTTTTCTCCGGTCGGGTCGTGGAAGACCGGAAGCTGTGTGGTTCATAAAAACATGTTCTTACTCAATATCAAGCCACAATTATTGCTTTTATTTTAAATCGTATAATTTCGGACTTTTGTTGCCGTCTGTGAGGAAAATAAATGGGGCTCAGAGTCTCAGAATACTGAAATCTGTATTTTTAAATCTTGTTTTCCTTCTAATTTGTTATTCTTTTCAAAATAACACACTGTTATTTACTCACCAATAACACACAATTATCCTTGCTTTTATTTATTGGTTTGATTCCATAATCTCTGGCTTTTTTGGTGTCCGTCAGGAACTGAATTTCAAAATAAAAATAACCGGAAACAGACGTAGGCCTCTAGGAGTTTAGGATGGCCGAAGACACTACACTACCCATAATCCCCAGCTATCGTTTAGGACTACAGTCCCCGTGATTAATCTTCAAGCGCTGGGATTGGATGTTGGAGTGGCAGTGCGCCAAGGTTACGCCGAGCGTCAAACAGCTGTTTGAAATGGAACAAAACCACGCCAGACTATCCAAAACTGGAATCGAACGCCCCCCCCCGCAGAACTACACATGCTGGCAAAATGTTCCATGGGACGTCTCTACTGAACGTTTTCGTTTTTCCCACAATTAGAAGTTGCCAGTATTAAACACATTTGTGTTATCAAATGTAAAACATATAATTAATAAATGGGTGAAAATCGCTTGTGTCCATAATGCGCAGCATTAATATATACCCACGTGACAGCTCATTGTTACTTTGTAATTCTACTCCACAATACAGAGGTTAACCTGATTGCCAAGTGCCAACAATCAGGAGAGATATTTGATAGTTGGTGCTTGAGAAGACTAAACATTTATCTGCAATTGACATGAATGGAAACGAGTAATAAAGTATATTCATTACTCGTTATTCTCTACTAATAGTTAATTAAAGACTGTATAATGGCTATTTTGCACATCCCTTTCAAGATTTCAAGATTTTCAAAGGTTATTGACTTATCATATACACAACTACGGTGTATGCAATGAATGAAAATCTTGGGTCACAGGTTCCTCAACAGCACATTACAAGACATCTATCAATATGTGTTTGTACCTCCACCATTAAACTGTCATATTCTGCACATTTCTTATACTATCTACATACATAAGAGTATAATTCATATGTATAATATCAGATAAAATAAGTGCTTCAACATAGTTAACATTGCAGGAAAGCAATATATTAGACGTTAAGTACTTTGTCAGGCTTAATATTTATCTGTAGATACCCCCAAAGTTTTTTTCTTATTTAAAAGAGGACCTTAATCTAAAGTATTATTTAATGTTTAAATAAAGGTTAATTCGTTTTTCTGTTTTGCACCTCCTCCTATTAATATCTTTGTACATCCTGCTCTAAAATGTTTTATTGTAGAGATCACTTACAGTATCTTCTTGATTTTTTTATATTCTATATTTCTATCACAGACCTTCTACTTTCCCCCTATGAAAGTATGTACTCTTAATAGTACTCTTTAATCAAATATAACACATAAAAACAATAATTAAATAACGTGCTTTAACCACTAGGCGGTGCACACAAGGTACACACAGCTATAATAACTTTGTATTATTAGTGTAGGACACTTATGTATGTACAACATCTGAAGATGTGTAGTTTTATTCATGTTTTCAGATAATTTTATAGCATATTGCTATACTATTTCAGACTCAGTATTTACATTCTTATATTCAAAGAAAATCAAAGTCCTTTTATATCAGCTGTGCACCGTTATGGTGTAAATATAACCTATCTACGAATTAGATCAAATATAAAAGTCAGCCGAATTAAGGTTGATATTGCAAGGAGACGTATTGTGTGAAGAGAAATTGAAGATGTTGTTTAATTGTTTATATATTTATGATCCACGTTAAGTATTCAGTTTCGGCGGCATTTCTTCCAGTTTTTCCAAAGGTCTTCTCATCAGGGCTCTATAAATAAAGAACTACGGCAGATCTGTAATATGTAATGCAGCCGAACCGTGTATTACAATGCCGTTATGTGATGACTTTCAAAGAGAAAAGCAAGAACACTCGGAATTAAGTATTCTTTTATTCTTTTAAAATGTTTTCCGGATTTCATATCATATAAACACCAAATCCCAGCATGTATTGCGGCTAAACCCTCCAATCAGTGAGCTTAAACCATAGCTGAGGATCTTGGGTAATCGCTCGAAATGCCTACGTCTGTTTCCGGTTATTTTTATTTTGAAATTCAGTTCCTGAAGGACGCCAAAAAAGCCTGAGATTATGGAATTAAACCAATAAATAAAAGCAAGCATAATTGCGTGTTATTGGTGAGTAAATAACAGTGTGTTATTTTGAAAAGAATAACAAATTAGAAGAAAAAAAGATTTAAAAAATACAGATTTCGGTGTTCTGAGGCTCTGAGCCCCATTTATTTTCCTCACAGACGGAAACAAAAGTCCGAAATTATACGATTTAAATAAAAGCAATAATTGTGGCTTGATATTGGGTAAGAACATGTTTTTATGAACCACACAGCTTCCGGTCTTCCACGACCCGACCGGAGAAAAAGACGTGCTGCAGGAACGAAACACATTACCAGTTGAAATACATTGCTTTTAAAAGCGTGCTGTGCAACACGAAAAAAAGGGGGAAATCGTGTTGGTGAACACGAATCAATAGATTAAAAATCGTGTTAGTGAACACGAAATGCCATGAGACTGGGTTGAACACACAGAGCGTATTTAAACATAAATCATCCGTAACACGTTGTAGGCAGGAAAAATAAAACGTTATAGCTTAGCTTAGTGTTGTAAGGTCCTATCATTGCATGTTAGTTCACCAGTCCAGTCCACTAGGTGGCACTGTGAAATTGAAGTTGTTGCCATTCAATAATCATAGAAGAGGAACTGGGGGCTATGTTGTTATGCTAAGTATGTGATGAACCGGAGTCGCAGTTCGGCGCTACCAGAAACCAATAAACTCCACTATGCTCACCAGAAGCCTCCTGTGAGTTACTACAAAATGGCGACGAGGATAAAAGTACAGCAGATGCCTGGTGGAAATGCGCGCAAATGAGCGAGACTGTTGAGTGGCTAACGGCACCAAACACCGGACAGTGGTGTGAGCTAGAAGATGGCGGCGGCAGCGGTAGGAAACACCGCTCATTTTGAGAGTCAATCGCAGACGTGGGAGGAATATTGTGAGGTTCTCCAATATTTCTTTGAAGCTAATGAGATCGAAGATGCAGGTCGGCAGAAAGCTATTTTGCTCAGTTCAGTTGGCAGTCAGACTTAAGGCCCAGATACACCGGCCCGAAATCGGCAGTAAATGGGAGTCGGGCCGAACATGAGCGTGGGCACGCCCTATTCGGAGTGGTGTGCGCCGCACCGTCGGGTCTTTTCTGCCGACCTGACGCCTTTTCTTGCCGATTCAACATGTTGAATTCAACATGTTGAATCGGCGTCGGGAACACCACCGGAAGTCGGACAAAGGGATAACACTGATTGGCTGTTCAGCTAGCGAATCAGTGCATGAGAAGCGTTAACGGAAGTGAGGGAGGTAAACAAATGATTTCAAATGGAAGATGGAACACACACGGACGGCTTTTTCACCTCATCGGTTTATAGCGCTCCTGTTCGTTCATGTTTTCAATGGACGAGAGTGAAAATGGAAAGGAAAACGCTATTTGTTGTTTGTTTATATCACGGAGTCTGTTCTTCTTCTCTGTCTTCCGGTTGTTCCGGTTGTTGCCTTTTTTGAATGATGAATACACACTACCGCCGCCTGCTGGTAAGGAGAGTTATTGCCACTCACGCATACGCAGTTCATACGTGCTCGGCTCGGATTTGCGGTGTGTTCCAGTGCGCGAAGTCGGCAAATACGCAGGAGAGTCCGGCGACGCAACAGTCGGTGTCGGCGACTTCTCAGGTGACTGGCCGGTGTATCTGGGCCTTTACAGCCTTATGGAGGAACCTTATCAGCCCGGCGAGGCCAGGAGATAAGACGTTTGATGAGCTTGTTCAGCTGCTGAAAGACCATTTCAACCCCAAACCTAGTGAAATTGTACAGCGCTACAAATTTAACTCAAGAATAGGGATGGGTACCGAGCCCCGGTATTAAACGGGCCCCGGGGCGGAATTATTAAAGACCGTGGTACCGTTAAGCTCCGACGTTAGCGGTCTTTTTATCGGTACTGGAGACATGTAAAAAATATATGTCATATGTATTATTGCTACACAAACATTATATTGCAGTTTTAGTGTCGCCAACTCTGTTTCTAACATGCAAAAAAACTGCAAAAAAGCTTCTATGATTATTTTTTGTATTTTCGATCTCTCTCCCCCGCCTGCTTGCGAGGGGGCGGGGCAGTTTACACACACGCCGCTGCTACATGCAGCAACACACACACATACACACACACACACACACACACACACACACACACACACACACACACACACTCACACACGGAGGAGACGGCGGAGAGAACGCGCTCCGAGGTGTGGTTAAACTTTACCCGCCTAAAGTGCAATAAGAGTTTAGCATGTAAGGGCGGTAACACGAGCAATTTGTTGAAACATTTAGCAAAAGTGCACCACATTCAGACGGAGGAATGCACCGGGTTCGAATGTCTTCCTAGCAGCTCTGTAGCCCCTTCCACGAGTAACGTTTCCACGTCAGGTATGTATGCTAGCAGCAACACACGGAGTTAACTACATTATACAAAGATGGGTTAATGATTAGAGGTAACTGAGTTATTTATTTTGTTAGTTTTGTCCACAATTTGTTTAGTTAGTTTACCTTATTTTTCTCTCCAAAAGAACCGATAAAAGTACCGTTAAAAGACCGGCCCGATAAGCGGTATTGATAAAAGTAGTAGTACCGTTAAAACCTTAACGATATCCATCCATATTCAAGAAGTAGGAAGCTGGGAGAAACAGTCATGGAGTACGTTGCTGTGCTAAGGAAATTAGCACAAGATTGTAACTATGGAGACAAGTTCACAGAAATGCTTTGACCTTCGACAGGGCACTGAAGCTGGCCCAGGCTATTGAGACAGCCAGCAAGGATGTGAGAGACTTACAGTCATTGGAGTCAGCACCCTCGCACATGAGAGCACCTGAGGCAGTGCACAAGATGACGGCAAGGCAGAGCCCCAGTGAGCAGCAGCACCAGCATAAGGCTTGCTATAGGTGTGGCAGTGATCAGCACATAGCTGGGGACTGTAGGTTTATTAAAGAAACCTGTCACAAGTGTGGGAAGATAGGCCATATTCAGAAAGTGTGTAGGTCAAAAGGCTCAGTTAGTGCTTCACAAGCAAAAGGGGGTGGAGTATATCAGAGATATAAGCACGGGAGGCTCAGGTGTATATCAGAGATATAAGCATGTGAAAACTCAGGGAGCAAACTATGTCAGCCAGGGGGAGGGTGAAAAAGATGACATAGACACAGATGAGGTCATGTTCACTTTGTACTAGGGGTGTAACGGTACACGTACCCGTACCGAAATGATTCTGTACGGGCCCTTCGGTTCGGTACACGTGTGTAAGTGTACCGAACGAATAACGTTAAATGTAAAAAATTGAGAACGTGAACAACTTTTTGGATGTAATCTCAGGTGCTGCGTCGCAGCATTCAGAGTAATTTGTTACACCCCTACTTTGTGCAAAGTGGAGGAAATAGACATACCGGCAGAGGAGGCATTTCTAGAAACACTGACTATTAACGAAACTGAAACACATGAGGTATGAGTGGTGAACCACTCATACCTCATTCACACCAACGGTGTTTCAGGGCCGGTTCGGAGCTTGAAAAGCACCGAGTTTTCCTGTTCACACCGCAGCGGAGCAGCCTCTTAGCTCCGGAATGCGGTTTGTTTCAAGCTACAAAAAATTGTCCGGCCAGAGCAAAAGCACCGCATAAGTCACGCTTACGTCGAGGCGGGGGCAGGGGCAGAGACAGATCAACTCCTGAACAACAACAAAAAGCCCGCGTTTTATCCAGTTTGTACACAACGATGGAGAAACTTAACAAGAGTTTCAGTGTTTCTGCCATAGACATTATATATAAAGGTTTCTGCTCATGCTGAAGCAACGTGTCTGCGTGTTAAGGTGGAACCTGAGCATTCACGTTGATCACCTCTCATTATAACTCATTATAAATCTATAAATATTAAACTTTACTTCACGTGTTCATTTGAGAACAGCTGTTACATACCTGGGTGAAGGTTACAGTTCATTTAAATGAAAGATACAATGTTACTCTACACTCATGGTTCAGTCCACCTTAAGAAATAAGACCGACGTCGGAAGCAGTTGTGTTTTTAAAAAAACTTTATTGACACGAGTACACTTTTTTATAAGAATATAACTAAACCACAGAAATGACTCCGGAAAAGCTGCAGATAGAGCCATAAGAAATGAATGCAACTGATTTCATCCGCACGGTTTGGCTTTATGAAGCAGGCACGCAAATGGTTACGTCATGACGCAAATGATGATGCAATGACGCAGCAGTCGGACTCTGGGCGGTGTGAAAAGAGCCAGAGCTAAACCGAAGAACCGGTTCTGAACCTGAAAAGCTCTAGCACGGAGCTTGAACCGGAGTTGCGTTGGTGTGAATGAGGTATCAGTGTACAAAACCTTTTGGGGGGGAGAGGTACCCGTCCTACAACCCTGCAGAGTGAGACTCAGAACATACACAGGACATAGGGTAAATGTTTTGGGAGCAGCTATGGTAAAAGTGCAGCACAAACAGTCAGTAAAGACCTACCGGTGGTAGTTGTGCCAGGGACAGGCCCTAGTCTAGTTGGAAGGAACTGGGTTAAGAAGCTAGGTTTGCAGTGGAGGCCTGAAAGCCAGATTCACCATGTCAGGGAAAAGACATTGGAGGAGGTACTTGGGGAATATGAGGAGGTTTTTAAAGAGGAACTAGGGAAATTTAAAGAGCCCCCAGCTAAACTATATGTGGACAAGGAAGCAACCCCCAGGTTTTTTAAAGCTAGACCGGTCCCGTATGCAATGAGAGGAAGGGTTGAGGCCGAACTGGACAGTCTCCTAGCCCAGGAGATAATTGAACCGGTAAAATATGCAGAGTGGGCAGCGCCTGTGGTACCGGTGCTAAAACCAGATGACTCTGTAAGGTTGTGCGGTGATTACAAACTGACTGTAAATCGAGTATCAAAACTGGAGCAGTATTCAATTCCCAGAATTGAGGATTTGTTTGCCAACCTGTCAGGGGGACAGAAGTTCACAAAGCTAGATCTCAATCATGCATATCACCAAATCCCTTTGGATGAAGAAGCAAAAACATATGTGACCATAAATACACACAAGGGCTTGTTCACGTACAAAGTGTTACCTTTCGGAGTATCATCTAGCCCAACTATTTTTCAACGGACCATGGAGGGACTGCTACAGGGCATCCCTAGAGTGGCAATATTCTTGGATGACATCCTGCTGACAGGGAAAGACGACGAAGAGCATCTGCAGACTCTTGTCCTTGTGTAGAAACGGCTACAGGAGGCCGGTCTCAGGCTCAAAAGAACCAAGTGTTCGTTCATGAGTGAGGAAGTGATGTTTCTAGGTCATAAGGTGGATGCCACAGGACTGCACCCCGTGCATGAGAAGGTGGAAGCAATCAAGGATGCACCCACACCTTCAAATGTGACAGAGCTCAAAGCATATCTAGGACTGTTAAACTATTATAACAAGTCCCTGCCCAGTCCGTCAACCATCCTTGCTCCAGTGCACAAACTGCAAAAAAAAAGACACAAAGTGGCAGTGGGAAGATGCACAACAGACAGCGTTTGAAAGGTCAAAAGACATGATGCAGTCAGCTGAAGTGTTGGTGCATTATGACCCAGAGAAGGACATTGTGCTATCATGTGACGCATCACCATATGGATTAGGTGTTGTGCTCTCACATTGCATGCCAGATGGAACTGAAAGACCCATTGGATTTACATCACGGACATTAAATGCTGCAGAGAAAAACTACTCATAACTTGACAAGGAAGGACTGGCAGTGATTTTTGGAATAAAACGCTTCCACAAGTACATCTATGGACGGAAGTTTACTATAGTAACGGATCACAAGCCCCTGTTGTCACCTTTCAGTGAGATGCGAGCAGTACCCCAAATGGCATCACCGAGGATCCAACGTCGGGCCGTGACCTTGAGAGCCTATGAATACACCATAGTGTACAAAGAAGGGAAGTATCACAACAATGCAGACGCACTGAGCCGCCTGCCCCTACCAGAGAAACCTGACCTGGGGAGGCCAGAAGAGAGGGTTCTCATGTTGGAGAGTTCTGACATCACACTTGTAACTGCTGACCAAGTGAAAGTATGGACAGACAAGGATCCAGTACTCTCATGGGTGCGGGAATTGGTAAACAGAGGCTGGTCATCAGAATTATAAGAGATTGAGTTTGGCCCTTATGCAGTGAGGAAACATGAACTCAGTATCCAAAATGGGTGTGTGTTGTGGGGCGCAAGAGTTATTGTGCCAAAGCCAGGCCAAGAAACTGTTTTGAGACAGATTCATCAATGCCATCCGGGAGTGTCCAGGATGAAAGCACTGTCTAGGAGCTATGTATGGTGGCCAAAGCTCGACAATGATGTAGTAGAGCAGAGGTGCCCAGTACGTTGACCGCGGTCGACTACGGGGGAAATGCTGGTAGATCGCGAGTCATTCATAAAAATAAAAAATCCAGCTCCGTTAAAATCGACAAAACAGGTTTTGATCCCTCCTCCCTTGGCCTCCCTGCCACTTAATTCAAGAGTTTACTTGATTGACAGAAAAAGCGACCTATCGCTTTCCAGTATGTTAACCCAGAATGCAAAGCGATACAAAATCAGTCAAGTGCCGGGAAAACTCAAATTAAGTTAAAGAGACAAACAACAAAATGAGTGCAGGACCGAGCAAAAAGCTAAAGACATACCACTTCCACACAGAATGGGAGGAAGAATATTTGTTTGTGATGTCACATTCAAAGGTTATTTGCCTTATTTGTAAAGCAAGCGTCGCTCTGCCAATGAAAGGTAACGTGGAGAGGCATTATCGGAGTGTTCACAAGGCATATGACAGCAACTTCCCTCCGAGTAGCGAGTTTAGAAAGAGAAAGGTCATGTATTATTGCTACAAAAACCTTATCTCGCAGTCTTAGTGTCGTTAACTCGTTTCTAACATGCAAAAAGACAAACAAATGCGTCTATGGTCGGTATATTTTCGACCTGTCCAATCCAGACCAGATCTCTATCTCCCGTCTGTGTGCGAGGGGGCGGGGCAGTTTACACACACACGCGGCTGCTACATGCAGCAACACACGGAGGAGATGGCGGAGAGAAGCGCTCCAAGGTGTGGTTAAATGTTACCCGTCTTGAGGTGGACAATGCTCCTTTCCAAGAGTGTTTAGCGTGTAAGGGCGTTAACACGAGCAATTTGTCTAAACATTTAGCAAAAGTGCAGCACATTCAGATGGAGGAATGCACCGGGTTCGACTGTCTTTCGAGTAGCTCTGTAGCCCCCCCATCCACGAGTAACGTTTCCACGTCAGGTGTTATGTATGCTAGCAGCAACACACAGAGTTAACACAATTATACAAACATGGGTTAATGAGAGGTAACAGAGTTACTCTTTATTTTGTTAAAGTTTCAGCTATTCTGTTTACAGTTCTGTCATCAGATTATTTAATACGATTTGTTAAAACATTGTTGTTTCTTTTGATGTGAAATATTATTTATTTTATTTAAATAAAAAGCAATGTTAATTTTGTTCACAATTTTAAGTTA
Source organism: Notothenia rossii (assembly GCF_949606895.1). NCBI lineage: Eukaryota > Metazoa > Chordata > Actinopteri > Perciformes > Nototheniidae > Notothenia > Notothenia rossii. The sequence goes on from NC_136903.1 coordinate 84,146,769, forward strand.
ATTTAATAATATATGTATTTTTGAATCAAGTATTCAACTTTATTGTCTTCATAGTTTCCACATGCCTAAAACAACCTCAAGCTAAATCTAAAAGTTGATAACTTTTCTAAATAAGAGCGTTTGAGAAATTGTGCAAGGCAGTAATAGTCCGAATAGTCCATTAATCGATATATTCATCGATTATCAAATTAGTCGTTTGTTGCAGGCTATTGTAGTTATCCCATGTATAAATAAAACGTGTTATTCAGCAACCCTTGCAATTTGGGATTTTATTTTTGGTTGGTAGACCTCGGTGAGCTGGTCATTTCAAAAGTAGCTCACCAACCAAAAAAGTGTGGGCACCCCTGTAGTAGAGGATACTGTCAAGTCCTGTATAACATGTCAAGAGCACCGAAATGTTCCGGCACCAGCTCCGTTACACCCCTGGGATTGGCCTGATAAACCCTGGAGTCGTATTCATGTGGATTATGCTGGGCCATTCATGGGGAAAGTTGAGTCTGCTTTGTGCGCTCCGCACCACAGCAGTATGCCCGCTGCGACAGAGTCCAACAGAGAGGCAGGAGCTGCGGGACAGTAGCCTAGAAGCAGGGTTGGGTTGTAACTTGTAACGGTGTAACAACGAGACGCCGTTACTAGAGCTCTCGTGAACATGTTTATATAATTTATTGATGTAGAATTTATTTAATGGTATAAGTGTCACCCCCATCTTGTCTGTTGCTTCCGGTCGTCTCTGTGTTCCCTCCTACTGATTACCCAATTGTGTTCACCTGGTGCCCTGTGTTGTCTCCTCCCCCCTCACCTGTCTCTAATTGCTCCCCCCTCACCTGTGTCTTGTTGTGCTGATTGGTGTGTGGGTATTTAGGCTCTGTTTTCCCTGTCTGTGTTGAGTGGTAGTGTGTGTGAGATCCTGGTGTCTGCAGGCTGGGCTCACGTGAGCAGCAGCAGCAGCAGCAGCAGCAGCAGCAGCAGCAGCAGCAGCAGCAGCAGCAGCAGCAGCAGCAGCAGCAGCAGCAGCAGCAGGATTGAGGCTGTGTGTAATATGTTCATGTTTTAATAAATGCCCACCCCGGGTTATAATTTTGGACGTTCTGCCTCTGCCTCCTTGCTTGGTCGGGCCGCTCAACGGTCAGTCTCACAAACGCAATACATGTAACGGTGTTACGTAATCAGAATACAACAATCAAGTAGGCTGAAAAACGAGTAATCTGATTACAGTTACTTTCGTAAACCTGAAGTGAATACATTTTGGAATACTTATTAGAATTATTGGTGGAAAAGTTTCCTCACAAAATGTAATATTCATTACCGGCAGAACTGTGTACACAATGCACAGCGCTGCAGCATGTCTGTGAGCGAGAGAGAGACGCAGCGTGTCTGTGAGGCCCCGCCCCCACACGCAGATGAGAGAGAGAGATCTCTTTTAAAATATTTTGAAAGTTAGAAACGGAGATGGTTAGATAAAATGTGCAAGATAACGTTTATGTAGCATTTATTTATTGTCGAAATTATGACATTTCATAACGGGATCAAATCAAAGTGAATGGCCTGCTGCTGCTGAATGCATGGGGCAAGTGACTGGAAACAGTTTTAAAAAAGTTATTACATCGTTTCAGATAATAAATAATAATGATAATTCATTCTATTTAGGGGCGCCTTTCAAAGCACCCAAGAGGCGCCTTCACACCGCAGTACTTTTCCCACAAAGGTTCATGAGAACTTAGTTCATCAGAACTCCTTAGTTCTGATTAACTAAATACAGATCGCGTTCACACCGGAATAAGTCCCTGGGGGTGGATTAGGCAAATGAAGCCGCTGACGTCACTTCTTCTTCTTCTGCTTTGGGTTTACTGGCAGGCCACAAACAACTTCACGGTATACTGCCGCCCAAAATCACCGGCCGGAAGTCCCCGGTTGTTGGGGACTGGCTTTAGTAGAAGCTGCTGGAACTCCCAGCAGCTTCTACTGAAGCCTTCCGAGTAAATCGCCAGAACGCCGACACCTCCTCATCTCCACCGCTCCCATGTTTTATTTTGTGTTGCCATAAGTTAGTCTCTCTGCGTTTCTGCGCTGGGCTAATGCTAATGCTAATAATGCTAATAAAATGGTGGCTTCACAACACTTTTTTTGAGTTTTACGGGGCGTGGTTTGCAACCCGCCCAGCCAATCAGAAATATAGCTCTTTTCTCACAAGAGAGCTGCATGAGAGTCCCTAGCAGGGACGGAAAAGGGGGTAAAAAGGTTCTCATGAACTAATTTTTGTTCCGGCTCTTTTTGGTGTGAACGCGACATTTCGGAACTATATCGGAACTAAAGTGGGAAAAGTACTCCGGTGTGAACGCGGCTATTGACACCTTACAATTCATAACATATTCCAAGGAAAGGTTTTAAGACAGTACAAAGAATGCAGTCTGGGTGATGTTTTTTATGTGGGGTGCAGATGAGAGGGAGCTGTCAAGAATGACAAGATGTTGTGTTTGAGTTCTTGATGAGCCATTAAAACAGTAAAATAAGGGTCTCCTGTTCACCAAAACATACCCATCTGTTACGGAAAAATAAAGTATTCCAAAAGTATTCTAAATCTGAATATTCAGTATTCGGTAACTGATTACATTTACAAAGTGGCCCTCCCAACCCTGCCTAGAAGTGATCCTTCGTTAGCGTGAAGAGTCTGCCAAGCTTTATGCGGTCCGCAGTACCTGAGCGTGCACCACTAGCACCGACCCCCCCCGGTCAACAACTTCAAAACTCTGGGCTATATAAAAATCGCTGGCCCACGATAGTGTCTATTGGATACATTTTGGCCCTTGGACAAATGTAGTTGGTGACCCCTGTTGTAAGGTCATATCATTGCATGTTAGTTCACCAGTCCACTAGGTGGCACTGTGACATTGAAGTTGTTGCCGGTCAATAACCATAGAAGAGGAACTGGGGGCTATGTTGTTATGCTAAGTATGTGATGAACTGGAGTCGCAGTTCGGCGCTACCAGAAACCAATAAACTCCACTATGCTCACCAGAAGCCTCCTCTGAGTTACTACACTTAGCATAAAGACTTAGCTTAGCAAGTCCGTCAAAAGTTCGCAAAATCAGCGGATCTAAATCTTACCATTACGTTATATTACATTTTTTAAAGCCATACAAAACATGAAGTGTAAAAAAAACATTTCTTAGTTTTATTGGTTTACTTTTACTTGGTGGTTGAGTCGATTTTGTGGACATTGTATAAAGTCATGCTTGTTGTTTCCACTGTTTGTGCAAACTGGCTTCTGCTTCAAATTTTGCGTACCATATTAGAATGATCAGTTTTTCCAACAAACTCTGCAAGAAAGCAAATATGCAAAATGCCATTATATACATATATAGGTCCAAACCAAAACCATCACACAGCATTATTTGAATAATTGTGGCAGGTTCTAGAAAAAAAACATCGACAGATAATACAAAAGCAACATTTTGCAATAGCTGTGCCCGCTAATGCATGCAACCAGGCATTCATGTATTCGCAAGCACAACCTCACAAACACTTGAACTGTGTCAAATGTTAACCTCCTAGAGCGAAAACTGTGGCAGCTTCAGTATGGGGAATATTTTATTATGGACAAACAGACCTACACAGCAAGCTTAAGAGCCGCTGGTCACAGCTAAAAAGGTGCATTTATCTTTGAAATGTGTTAAGAAGCTCCAGCAAAGTGGAAACAACCCACAATAAAAAACAGATGGTTATAAGGTCTAGTAACAAAAACCAACAATAAAATATACGGAATGCTTGCATTAGACAAACCTGCCCTGAGCACATGTAAACATACCACCTGTATTAACATCCCCTTCATTTCAGCAAAAGAATGCTTTTGCATATTCTTTCAAGTTAGTTTCCTAGAAAATGGTGTGTTATGAACTTGGCCATTTGTTATGTGATTGGACGTTTTGTTTTTGAGTTTCCCTTTTTCTTTTTTTTATTCAGGAAGTACACTTGGAGCTCTTCCGGGCCATAATATTGTGACAACAACTGTCACACAGCAGCAGTTTTCTTCACACCAATGTGAGGCAGATGGAAAAAAGTGGAATTCTTCTGTTTTTACAGAACGTCTTTTCATCCAAACTCAATTCTTCCCAATAATGACCAAGTTCATACTCTCATGACAGCAGCATCATATTCATCAAATGAGCATCACTCAGCCAGTTCATCGTTGAACAGAGGAGGGAGAGAAAAACAATAATGTTTCTGAGCTCTAAATTGTGTTTGCTGATAGTGCTGCTGCTTCGCTAGCTGTTGATGGATATTACTTTCCATGCCGTTCCCCAGGCCGCCGTGTGAAGCAGTGCCTTTTGAAATGAGCGATTGTGTGATGCTCCTCTTAAACTAGTTCAGCATGGCATCATTCATCATCTGCGGCACAGCCAGCGGGGAGCTGCAGCGTCCCCATGTCTGCCAGTCACAATGGGGTTACGTGGAGAATTGCTGTCTGCAATGTCACAATGCTGCTCTTTGCACTGCACCTCTGAGATTGCACATTTCACATCTGATACCCGAGCTGGTGGCTATTTTAAGAGGTGTTTTAAAGATACTGCCACCCTGCATCTATCCTGTATTAAAACCAAAATATTTACCAGACATTTCTCCTGAGGGGGGAAAACAGAGCAGCAGCAGCAATGTTTCATCCACGGGAAAAACTGGGACTAACATATTTAACATTGTCTTGGTGTTCTTGATACTTCACACTTAAGTTTAAGAGGCCCTATTATGATTTTGTTGGGTTTTCCCTTTCCTTCAGTGTGTTATATAGGCTTTTGTTCATGTAAATGGTCTGCAGAAGCTAAAATTCCAACGTTCCCGTCTGAAACTCCTCGATTGGACTCCTTTCTTTACTTTTGTAACACCAAGACATCACTAAGTAACTAAGGTTATTCTATTTGCTAGTGCTCCTACACATGATATTTGAAAGGCTAAGGGGCGGGACATCTCTAAGCGGTTGACCAATCACAACAGAGCTGGCAAGCCAACCGATCAGAACAGACTGGGCTCTGATTTCAGACAGAGGGTGAAAAGAGGTGCTGCAGCACAGGCAGTATGAGAAAAATAAAGAGCTTTTTGAACATTAAAGTATGGAAACATGTCACAGTCGAGGCACTAAATACAAATGTAAACCTTAACATTAGCATAATATAGGATCTTTAAGATATACTGTAGGATGTCCAAGTGTATACAGTCATCAGAATTGGCACGATAAAGATTGCCGTTTCCTGTGAGTTTGTCAGTGCTCCACTTTCAGGATCACTTTTTCCGCAGCACATCTAAAATGCACACCTGCCAACTCTTCAGGCTGTGTTTGTGTGTTTGAGAGGAGGTTGTTTGCGCAGGGAGCAAAAGTATTGTTAGCAGTTAATTTAAAGCTGACTTTGGATTTGCTGCTTTTTTGAAAGCATTACCACAGAGTAAAGGGCAAAGCTGACCTCAGCATTTCCCAGGAGAATCTGAATACTGATTTCCCCCAAAAACATTTTTAAGTGACTCCTCACCACATAATCTCTGAATTTAATGGACTCCACTTGAAGTGCTTCCAACGTGCAGCGGCTACATGCACCACTTTCTACCTGCTGCATGAATGGAGTTTTGTGGGTTGATAAGAGAGCTGTTATTGGCCACAAAAAAAACTGGATGCCCTTTGAATGTAATTCATTTTCAGAGTCATTTTAAAGGAACATCTGCAATGTGTGGAGCAGTACAAAGACTTAAGGATGGTTACACAAGCATTCACATTTGATTTCAATGGAATTGCCATGACCAGTAAACCCTCTTCACAGTGCTGCAAACCTTTTGTGAGAACAGAGAGCCTGAGAGTCCAAACAGGAGAAGCTTTGGGCATTATTTCGCCACACAAAAGAGAAACAATTTACAGACTGTTTTGAGACAGGAGTCTAAGGTACAAACTTGGACTAGAAAACTTCCTTACACAGAGCTATTGTGACTCACTTACAATAGCTCAACATTCAACATTCAAGGATAAGAGAAATGTGTTATACTATCTGTAATAGTTATTGTACAACAAAGGTTTGGGCAACAACAAGTCACATTTTGCTACGAAAAGACAGAATCCTTCCTGTCCTGAGCCATGCGCATCCAATGCCAGTTTTGAATGTATCCACTTGGGATGCTTTGTATTGCTCCTCTGTGAAAGTAAACTGGGCTGATGAATTTTGCCCTTTCATTTTCCTTAAGAAAAGGCCCTTTCATGTTTTGCGTTTTTCTCCCTTTAGTGCTGTATAGATTTGTGTTAGTGTAAAAGTCAGTTCCTAAAAAATAAAGACCTTTTTGAACACATGTCCCAGTAGAGGCTCAAAATACAAATATGAACCAACAAATTAACAGCATTATATGTCCTCTTGTTGTTTTTTTGTTTTTTTACGTACAACCTTAAGCATGTGTTTCCAACTGCATAATTCTCAACTGCTTCAGACGACATACGTTTGTATATCATTCCTTTCAATAAACTAAAAGAAAACTGTTCTTTTTACAAGGGGTGTGTTAAAAACTTGAACAATGAGAGTTATAGACTACAATTTTCTGAATAAGACACCCAAAAAAAGGAAATCTTGGTTTTGATTATTGTCCTTTACAGCCATTCAGTATAATATGCCTTCTATTTTGCATGAGCATGATGTAATGGAAATGAATATTTTGTTCTCCTTTACTCTGGACGAAAAATAACCCTTAAAACTACACAAAGACAAACACACTTAAAGTTAATGTTGTAAATGACTACAGTGCAGAGCCTAACATAAAACTTTTATAACATACTTTCATTTAAAAGTGTTCATGTCATACTGCATTTCATTTCACTGCTGCGGCTTCAGATTTGATTACATTGAGAGTGAAGTTCAAGTACTTGTAAGAGGCAGCATCTGACAGCTGTTCTGTGAAGAAAACTAAAACACACACTCCACATTCCCTTTTGTCGGAATATAAATAAAACACACAATTAAATAGAAACGGAGAAAACAATGGTTTCGTGATAGTGTTATTGTCTGAAGAACAGCGGTGACAAAAAACAAATTACTTTAATTACCTTAAGAAACAACATTAGACCCAAGTAAGGGAGCAAACATTAATCATATAGCCCTCTTCCTTAGCAGATATCACAAAGTGCTCCACAGTGACAGTATAAAGTGTAATTCAGTGTAGTCAAAGAGTGAAATTTAAAGAACCACAACCTCTATTCTTAAACAAAACTATAAACCTGGGAAAAAGCTATTCTACAAAGGTGTTTTAAAAGTACTGTCTACCTTCCAACATGAGGGAGTTACTGAGTTTGGGAGTTACCACCTCAAAGGAGCGATTGCCTTTGATGGTGTTAAAGTCTGGAGTGTGAGACACGAAAAAAAGCCCGGGTCAGGTGACCTCAGTGACCTGCTGCCGAGATACGGCACTGTAGCAAGTAAGTAATGTGAGAAACAGACAGATCTCAAATCTGAACGTGATAACAAGGATTGGGCCATTTCTAAATTGAACGCGGAGCCAGAAAAACAGTGTTTCTAAAGAGTTAAGGGACTTATTTAAGACAATTGTTTCATTTGTTCCTCCCACGGCAACATTCAAAAGTTGTAAACATATGCCACATACAAGCTTTTCACCTGATGGTCAGAATTGTAACTTGGACAATTTGAATAAAACTTTTCGTCCCCTATATTTAAATGTTTTTCTGATGCTTCATTTTGGAGAAGCATCACAAATTTGCTGACCGTTTTCATGGTATTTATATATACACCAGCATCAGAGGAACATTGGGCTGAGGTTGTGCTAAAAACAGGTGTCTGCTGCTGCTGAAATGACGCTGGTAAGAACTGCTCGGCATTGCATGAGTCAACAAACATGAATCTGTTGTTTATTCTGGTCTCAAACTTTGGTTTTGAAACAGTATGACAATATTTCATCAGACTGAAAAATAAAGGTCCAGGAAGAGAACATTGCTCTCACACGGAGGAATGAGTCAGTCATTATTATTCATCTGGAGAGATGTTGTTATGTCCGCATACCTCCAATAGTCACTCTATTTTTATTTAGTTTCTGGTCTTTACCAACGCCTGAGGGAAATATCTGTCCTTTAAGCTGCTAACAACTTCGCTGTGTTCACCAGCTATTCTCCATTCATCTGCCTGTGGTGTGGGAGTTAGCAGGGAGTGTAGATTTTTTTTTGTTGATTCTACAGCCAAAACTGAGTGGTGAGAGACAACGAAAAGGGTATAAAGAGGTTTGTTCGACAGCTAAACAATAAGCTGAAACTTATTTTAAAGCTCCCATAAGCCGAGTGTGGGGGAAACTTCTGAAGCAATTGGAGTCAGGACTCAAAGAGACACGAGGAGAGCTGGAGCTTTGATGGCAAACACTGGCGGTTTATTTGGAGCTTCGGCCGGAGAATTCACAAGACAAATCAGGGGCCACGGTTTGACCACACGATAGAGATACCACAATCAATTCTGAAGAATCCTCCTGTAGCTCCAGGTTTGAACTAGTTCAGAGTGTAATAATCAACATTCTTCAATAGATAGACTAAACAGCTGAGGACACTGAATCACATTTGTTGTCGCTTATGGCTCGGGGTCATCTACACCCCGAGAAGGATGTGTTCCAGGTGTCCCTAAACAATAACTATCTCTCACCGAGAGTTGCTCGGTCACAAACTGGTAACAACAACAACTTGCTAGGGCAGCCACTCCTTAAGGGAGATAACGGCTGCTCAAGGTTGGTCAGCTGTGTGAGAGGGCAAAAGGTAAACATGTAGGGCGAAATGATTCCCTGACACCGAGGAAATTCAGTTTTGGATGACAATTGTTGGTAGTTTTGAAACTATGAGTGACCAATTTCATATTACATTATCTTTGACATTGTTCTTTCAGCTTTAAAACGGACAAAGGCAACACACACATTGCTTCAGACATCTTGTTTTCTGTGGCTAAGCAGCTAATGAAGCCCAGCACTTGCATCCTCTTGATATGTAAATAATGTCGACTTAATCTGATCATCTGTGTGAAACGGATTAAGGCAGGGGATTTGTTTAGTATTTAATGGGATATCATGCTAATTCAACATCAAAATGAAGCTTAGAGCCTGTGGTTTGGGAGTTACCACAGGCACCCTCTCCATGCTTACTCTCTCTCTTCATTTTTCAACTCAATCAGCTGACTGTGGGATCCCATTTCCACAAATTTGATGGGCAAAAAAAGATCCTGTTAATCCTTATAAAGAGAACCTCTCAAAATAATGACTTAATATATCCAACATACTTACAATTGCAAATTGGTTTCTTGTTATCTTCTGATACTAGTCATTATGATTCATTATTTTAAGACAAAACCAAGTCATCATTTTGCGAAGTTTGTCCAAGTAATGTTTTCTTTTATTGGCAGCAAAGGGCCTGCATATAGCTGACTGAACTCTTTCAATAACATCAACCAGATTTTGGTAGCCAATTATCTAGTTTATGTTCAAATAAATTCATATTTAACTTTACTAACGGTCCTTTTCTTACCATTAATTTGTCTTTTACTGTGTCAATGTATGCACCACTAAAGCAAATTCTTTGTACGTGTGAACCTATTTAGCAATAAACCGTGTTCCAGCTTTCATCACCCTTGGGTCTTGTCAGAATTCTCGATCCACCACAAACCCATCCAGAGCTTCAGGCATTGCTCTTCAACCTTTCTCCAACACAAGTATTCTAGACTCGATCAGGAAGAATTTCCTGTTGAGCCTAATGTCAACACCAGCACCTCAAAATAAGGACACAAATGGCACATTTCCACTGCAGCGGGGTAGCCCCGTTTAAGCATCCCTAAGCGTCCTCGCTCAGGCCTCGAGCTGCCTCGCTGGCCGTCCGAGGCCGTGGCGCATTTCCATTAAAGTTTAGGACCTGGGGCAGCAACGCAGTGTAGGCGGGGCATCTGTGCAGAGACATCCTGGAACTCTTTCTCATTTCGAGTTGTTCCGTCGAGCTCCCGCTGGATTTTATCATCCCCAATGAGATGTAGGAACGTTGTCACCTTCTCGGTCGACCACGGTGTGCTTTTCTTTGACGTTGCCATTTTTGTAGCTCCTCCGTTTATAAAGATGCTGTGTATAAATATGCTGCAAGCTTGCTTCTAGATATATATATATGCGACGCTAGGGATGATCTCGCGCGCGATCTTGTGATGATTCTCTCTGACCAATCAGCAGTCGAGAGTGTTGACGTCACTAGTTCAGCCCTGGCCCTGGCCTGATAGAACTATGATTTTATGGGGGAGGAAAAAGAGGGAAAAAGTACCCGCTAGCCGGTGCTACGCTATATGGAAAGGCCACCAAAAACTGGCCTGGACGCTTGAGGGTGATTAAGGACGCTTAAACAGGGCTACCCGCAGCAGTGGAAATGCACCATAAGAGGAGGTCTAATCAACAGAGAGATACTATTATTTCCTCAACTTTTATTGGCGGTTTCAAACCATCATTGACTGCTGACTCGTCTATTCTCTCAACCGGCCGTTAAGCTGTTAATCACTTACATCTACACTTACATCTACGGCTTAAACAATTGTGTCTGATCCCACCCACATCCTCCACCCATCGTCCATCTCTTTCCTTCTGGTAGGAGATTCAGGGTCCATCAAAGCAGACCATTACAAACATTGAATCTCAACACATTGAATGCATAGTTTAAATGTCGACCATGGGATTTAAGATAAGATAAGATACTACTTTATTGATCCCAATTTGGGAAATGTTTGCGTTGCAGCAGCATAAAAAGACAAGGCATTAGAGAAATGAAAAGACTAGAAATAAACAAACCAAAATGTAAACGTCTCAAATAGATGTTTACATGTTGTGCAAAATGTTGCCATTGTCAGTATGTTGTCTACATGTACGTGTATGTGCAAATTGTGTATATGTACATAAGTCATCTATCAATATGTATGTACTATGTATGATTTGTTATCTTTTGTGGACCTGCAGGACAGAGTTCAGAACAATGTCCTTAAGGGGACAATAAAGTAAATCGTATCATAACTTCTTCAGTGGCAAAGGACATTTCCAACAGCTGGCTATAAACAAGCCTTACCTTGTCTGTTGCAGTTGGCTTTTGTTGTAAATCAATAACTGAGATCCATAGAAAGCTTTGAACTGCAGCATCTGCATATTACTCCAAACCATAATATGTTATGATCAAAGTAAATAAGGTACGATAGAAGATGAACAAATCCCTGTCTTTGTTATCTTGGCCACTCTCCTGTCTTTATTGAGGAAGGATTGACTAATGAGTGGGATCAGCCCTCTTTGTTTGGAAGGGGAAAGGAGACACAGAGATACTGAGTGCACTCTTCTAGCAAAGCCTGTTTTCTATTAAATCTCTCCATTGAACTATGTTAGCTGTAAAATCCATGTGCATCCAATATGTGCACACCCGCCTGTGACATTTAAACTATGCCTTAGGTTATGGAGTTTAAATATTAGATACAAAAATATTGTGCTAAAGTTATAATTGTGGAAAACAAGTCGCCTTGATTCAGAGTGCGTTTGGTGCTCTTTTATGCAGCGCAGTTAATCAAAAAGCTGAAAAGAGTTTCTAAACAATGAGACAATCAAAACCAATGAGGGCTTGCAAGCCTTTGGTTTTTCAAAGTGTAAGATGTTTTATCTCTTAATGACATGCACCTGGTGAACGACTGGTGTTTCCTGTTCGTGCTTTGAATAGCAATTATGTGGAATGTCAGAGGAGCTATTATACAATAAGCATTTTCCAATAACAATCAGCGTCGCTGTATTGTTTTCCCCTGACACGTTCACACAGTCACTTGTGTGGTAATGACGAGCACTCACCTTTCTGCTGAACAAGACCTGATGCTTAATCTAATTCTGACCTACCATACAACATGTCTAAGTGACAAGTCCCATTGTGCAAGGAAATCAATCACTTTCCCACACATGCAAAAACTAAAAGTCAGCATCCTCCTCCTAATTTGCAAGATCTCAACTTTCTGATGTTTTTCTGTGTGTTCCCCCCTGTTCTTGTTAGCGAGAGTGAGTGACTTAGAGGATCTCTGCAGGTGGCGGAGCCGTTTGGGGATGATGAGCGATGGTGTGTCTTGGGCCCATCTTTAATTCAGATGTCTCATGGTTCTGTGGTGGAGAGAAAACAAGAGACTTAAAGATCCAAGATTGATGCTCGAGTGAGAGGCGTGCACAGCCAGCGTGAGTCACACAGCTGAGGCACCGTGCAAGAAAACAAGCGGTGGATCTGCAGTTCGTATGTCATGCCTTATACTGATCGACTGGGCTGTCTGGTTTAGGTGTTTCATTCATAAATCGCTGTCTTTTTATGTGTTTGGGTGTACTGAAGCGCTGCGGGAATATTAACTGAAAATGCAGCTCAGAATTAATATTTGAGAAGTTTGCAGTTTGAAGGACGTCTCAATAAGAAATAAACATGGCTGGAAACCCAAGAGAGGGCCCGGGGGCGCGAAATGGACCCCAGCTGACACCTCTTCTTCTCACTCTGTGGGGCTACGTCTATTTCAAGGACACGTCAAAGGAGTCAACACTTATACATGTGGCACAGTGGCAGGGTTATTTACAGTCTCAAAAAGTGACCAATAACATGTCAGTTAGTTGGGATGATTTGATTAAACAATCACATAAGCAAAGTATAAACCAAAATAAAAATGTTCTGAAAATTATAATTAAAATTGCCAAGTCAGGGATACAAGGTCAGATACACCTCACTATATGTAGTGTTGCACACACAATTACCAATATACCAACAATTCTGGGGGGTTTATAGCAACTCAGTGTTGTGAGTCGACAGTTATGTTAGGTTAAGTTATGTTTTTTACTCTAGTCTTGTGTTTTGATCTTGTCACTTCCTGTTTTTATTTTGAAAGTAATCCTTCCCTCTCATTCCAGATCCCACATTTCCTGCCTTTGTGTGTTTCCCGCCCTTGGGATTGCTTGGCCCTTCCCTGATAGTTTTCACCTGTGCCCATCCTCCTCACCTATACAATTTAGCCCTTGTGTTTCTTTGTCCCATGTCAGTTCGTTATGTTTCATGTTGTGAGAACCTGGGCCTTTTGACTCCTGAAACTTTACTTTGAGAAATATACCTTTTGTCAAGTGAGTTTTGTTTTGAAGTACGACTTAGTTTTTCTTATTTAACTACTTTCTATTTTTGGAAATACGAATTAATTTTTGTAAATAAACTACATTCTATTTTTGGACAACTGTCTCCGAGTTCTGCTTTTGGGTCCTGTGTCCTGTGTCTCAGTTCATAACACTCAGTTGCGGTCAATATCTATTAGCTTTTCCTGGTCATCCGACTGCTGCTTTGCATCCGGAAATATAAAGAAGAGTATGTGCGTAATATAAATGCCCTTACAAAGAGAAAGGCTAGGTTGAAACAGAGGTGCGTTTATTTTAAAGAATCAGATGAATGAATCACCTCTGTTTGAATTAAGAGAAGAACGGACCGATCACTGTTAATGATGTCGGCGCATCTCTGGTGTCGGCAACTTACAAATATTTTAAAAGTTTGAGGGCCCATGTCAAGTTTATAAAAGGGGGGGGGGGGGACAACTCCGGGAGTAACCGGGAAAGAGGTCCGTATTTTGTTTTGTTTGTTGGTCATGTTAGAAATTAAAAGGAGTGGCTGTTACAGTAAAGTTAAAAAGTCATATCATCACATCATATTAAATACCATAAAACATTTCAATCCAGGCACCTCTTTTTTGGGCATGGCCTGCCAACTTTCCCCTTTTATTTTGCATTACATAGCAGTCACAGCTGTCCAAAACTGCAGAAACAACTTTGAAAGAAGCACAAGAACTGTTTTAAAAACCTACATAGACAAATGTTATGAAAAGTGCCTTAAATATAAAGAAGTGGACAACCTTTAACTTCAGTTGGTGCTTTCACTTGCAGTAGCTTAAAAGCCTATAATTACTTATTCATGTTCACAAATTTAAAAAGAAAAACTCATGATAACTTTCTGGTTGGGTCAATTTAAATTCTGAGATATGTCCTGCTAGAAAGGGTCAACAAGTTTTATAAATCAGAAAATGTTTGTTTAGAGACAGAAAAGTGCTCCTTAACTTAAATCTGTTCCTTTTCATTGTGCGGTAGGTTTAGTTAAAAGTTGGCATTTGATCTTATGATTGTGCTAGAGAGAATGAGTCACATGTTATATAATTCGCAATTTTAAAAAAACATTTTCATACCACCCCCAGAGCTAGAAACACTCTTTCTCAAGGTCGGTATGTGGAGACTAAGCAACGGTGTGTTTTAGCTGAAGTGATGGCAACAGCCCCCCCAACAGACCAAACAAAGACGTCCTCACAGGATAAAGGGGCGGTATGAATGGAGCGAGACTACAGGTGCTTGTGTAATTGCACATACAGCAGTTCCCAAGTCTCCTCAGGGACAGCACACCTCTGAGCCAAACACAAAGGAATCACATGAGACATGCAAATCGGAGTAAACAATGATGTCTGGTCATTTGCCTGCTAAACGGATTTGGGCAAGCTTAACATGTATTTATATCTTTTGATGTCCACTTGATCAGAATCAGAAAATTGATTGAAGCGGGACGGTGCACTGTTGTGATTGGTCAACCGCTGAGAGATGTCCCGCCCCTTAGCCTTTCACGTAAAATGTGATGGATCGTATAAGCGTGAGTGTTACACAGTGATGTCACTATGGGGAACTTTGGGACTTTAGCCATTGCAGACCAATTACATGCAGAAAAAACTACAGGAGAGGGAAAACTCCCCCAAAATAAAAGGGCCCCTTTTATGTTTTTAGATTTCTTTTTTTCCACTTATTTAGTCCTTTGTACTTCTACTAACTATGAACTATGTACAAAATAAAAGCTTTATATGAATTGGAATAACTAAATAATGTATACAGAATGTATATACATAATTTACATATTGTATACATCGAGTACAAGTTGTACAATTAATAAAAAAATGATTTTGATAAACATAACACACACAGTTAATTATGAATAAGAGGAGGAATTGAACTCATGTCAAAACGTACATACATTTTTACTCCTTATACTACAGATATTATATGATAATTTGCCATACACTGAAATAATACAACATATGGGGTATCATTAATTATGTATCGTATGTTCATGTGTGAAAACAGCATTAAGGAGTAATGACTGAAAACAACCTGTGAGTGACATCTGCTGGAAAACTGTCAGAGAGGGTTGTGTTGTATGGCAGTAAAGATGCAATGTGCAATATCATTTGCAAATGCAGAAATGTTATGAACAAACCTTAAGCAAAAATATGTGTATAAGGGGAAGAAGTACTCAGATCTTGTACTTAAGTAACAGTAGAACTACCAGAGTGTAGGAATACTTGTTACTTGTGTGTGTGTATTTTATTTTACTTGGTTACACACCTCACCGCTCTGTTCATTCCTTCTTCCCATTGCATTTGCTGGGATTTGTTGGGATGGACAACAATTGGTGCCCAATATTCTTGGCTTTTTTGCTGGTCGCGATTTCTAACTTCCCCAGCCAAACTAATTTACTGCTGCCACCAGCAACTCTTCATAGTTGCCTTGGAAACGAAACTTGCGGTAGCTTTTCTGTTTAGTGAAAGTGAAGTAATTGATGCATTATATGCAAATCAGAAATAACAGTGTGGGTAGGGATGATGTGGATGTTCACTCAGCTGGCATACCAAGCAGATGCAGATGAGTGTAAAGCTGTCTGTTTCCTGGGCAGACCTTTGATGATGAATGCCAGCCACAGCTCTGCCGATGGAAACGTCTGCTTCCTGTTCAGCAGACCAGCAAAGACACAGTCAATGGAATATTAAAATCATTATATCAGAGAAAGAAAAAAAACTAGAGTTGGAGGCGAGAAATGGAAGTGCGATAAACAGAAGTGATTGTTCGAAAGGAACCATTTCATCCGACTGGAGTTTTTCAGATGCTGCCGTGGTCATCACCGATCTACTCTGTGCCGGCTGAATGTCTCAATCTACGGTGGAAAATGAAATGTTCTGCAGAAAGATAACATAATTTTTAATTGGATGTGAGGCTCAGGAAGATCTTAAAAGAGGACTATAAGCACATGCGGGGAAATCTATCAATGTAAACCATTTTATGTTGCCATGTAGCTTAAATTGCTAAAAAGATGATAATTTTCTCATTGTTTCGCTTCCTTGTTATCACTTTTTGATAATGATCATTGCTCTATATGGGGAAACTGTACAGCAGTCCCTTGAGATACAGTAACAAGGATTTTTAAGCTACTGACAGTTGACAGGAAGAAAAAATATGATGAAAATGGAATAAAACTGAAGAGCAGTATTGTGAATTATTTAGTGGCTTAGCAAAGATCTGACTACTCGCTCATTTATGAAGATTAACAGATGTGGAAAATCACTCTGCTGTCACCTTTTACTGTTCCCAACTATATATAAATGGCATCTCCAATGTGATCCATTCTCTATGAGGGTCCTCTCTTCCGCTCTTCCCATCACAGTATGTCTAAAAATAAAAAAAGGATGCATTTGTTATCCAACCCGACTCAGGCCCATTGTGTTGCCTCTTTCTGTGTGGCCTTATCTCGATCTTTATTTCTGCCCCGACAGCAACTTCTGAATCAGTCTTACATACAGGAGGAAACGTATTTGTGCAAGTTCTATATAGAGCTGCACATAATGAGGGAAACATGGCGCTTCTGGACAAGAGGTAAAAGTGACGACTCAGAGAGGCTCCCAGCCACACAATGTGTAGAATAGACGTCTCATAGTGATCCATCTCTTCAATCTCAGCATCTGTGTTGTTCTAAATTGCTGAGGCACTTGCGTACCTTATCTGTCACAATAAGACTTTGTGCTGTTTCACTTCTAACATCTTCACTCTTTTCTACCTATCCTCTAACTCAGGAGCCCTCACAGCCGATGAAGACGCTCTCACTCAGACATTAATCTGCCACTGGTCGCAGCCTTGCTCCCCGGCCGCAGATATACTATCTTAAGAGAATGAAAACTTCATTTCGCCTCCTCCTCCTCCTCCCCTCTCTCTTCATCCAATCTCCCACTCCATCTCAGAGCCTCTGTTTGGACAGGAAGACGTGTGCTCAGAGAAGCTGTTGTCTTGTTAAATGGTACAACTGAGGAGGAAATGGATTACAGCCAACCTTGATCATTTAACATCCTCTGCCTCAGACAACAGACTGAATCACTATAGAATGATTTGCCTCAAAGGCCACTCTCGTTTTATGCTGCTCTTTTTTTTTTGCCTTTTACAGCTCAATATTTACCTCAAACTCTTTAGTATGTAACAAACAAGAATGAAGCCAAACTGGAGAGACCATGCAACAACTGTAGCTGGGTTAGACGTCTTACGTGTCAAATTAAACGGACAAAGAAGGTATGAAGGACATCATCTGTTTTTTGTAAGTTAAGTAATGTCGTACAAAAAGCGTAAACACTGGAGACAGCTGTTTGTGTGAAATGTAAAAACAAAGTTGATTTCCTTTAAAGGTCCCCTTTTATGCAAAATCCACCGTCGGAAAATTAGCTGATCAGATTTTGGCCACTTTGCGATGTCACAATGGTTTCTTTTACATAAAATGTACTCAACTTATGTATATAACCTTGGTAACAAACATGTTTATCTTCACCCACAACATAACCTTTGCCAAACCTAACCAAGTGTTGAATTCACAAAAATGACCACATGTTGACCTTAAGCTTGCATATGCTCTGAATCAGAAGAGAGAAAGTGTCCAAATCTGAAATTGGTTTTACTTATGGGTGGCCCAGGAGGCTCCTCTCCAGGTTCTAGTCCCTAATCCATATTCGGTCCAATCAGGACGTGATTCGGTTCAAAGACCAAGGCCCATCCAGACTGAGCCACTGCGGCCCATCCAGACTGAGCCACTGCGGCCCCAAAGGTCTCTGCACCCATCCTGGTGTTGGAGCAGTTGGCTGCCATTATGTACAGCACCCAGGGAGCAGTGCCTTGCTCAGGGACATTATAGCACTTGGACTCTCCGGGACTTGAACCGCTGACCTTCCTGTTCCCAAGCCAAGTCCTTATGGACTTAGCCCCCACTGCCCAGAAGAACAGCCGGCAGTGTCTAATGTAGCAGAGGCAGGAGGGGCCCAGATGCATAGTTCACATACATTAAAGATATTTTGATAAAGAAAAACATACAGGAACAGTGGCAGGCAGGTACAGCTGGCAGGAAACAGGCACACAAAACTCCATACAGCTAATAAGGAGGAAGAGGAACTGACAAAAGGGGGGGGAGCACCTAAACTTAATACACAAGGGAAGGAGGAACAGGTGAAACTCATTAGTGCAGAACAGGCAATCAGACAGGCAGGAAGAGAACAAATGCAGGAAGTGAAACGAGACCAGACACAAGAGGAAAGAGACTTTCAAATTAAAACAGGAAACAAACACTGTTAAACCACATACATTAATATGGAATATGAATGTACTGAGCAGCTGGTTTAGCAAGTCAGTACGTCTTATCTTCTGAGGAGAATGACTGGCTGTGCAAAATTACGTAAAATAAATGTAGTTATAAGATCATTCATACTGAACCAAAGGTGGACCAACCGACTGACATTGGCAGAAGTACCAAAGAAAATAGCTTGGCCTCTATCACAGTAGGACTTTATTTAAAGGGCCCTATTGTGCGTATGGGCGTTTTCCCTTTCCTGTTGTGTGTTATAGGTTAATGTGCTAGGGTTTTAAAAAGTTTCCTCCAGTGGGAGTTTCTCTCCGACACAGTCTCCCCCCCCCCCCCCTGAAACGCCTTGATTGCAATCCTTTGCATTCCCTAACATAATGAAATAACTATAAAAAAAACGTGCACTTCTATCGGTTAGCGCTCCAATACATTTAACACCTTGTGTTGAAAGGTACTATATAAATAAACGTGCCTTGCCTTGCCTTGCCTTGCCTTGCCTTGCCTTGCCTTGCCTTGCCTTGCCTTGCCTTGCCTTGCCAGGCTAAGGGGCGGGACATCTCTAAGTGGTTGACCAATCACAACAGAGACGGCCAGCTAACCAATCAGAGCAGACTGGGCTCTGGTTTCAGACAGAGGGTGAAAAGAGGTGCTGCAGCACAGGCAGTATGAGAACAATAAATACCTTATTGAACATTAAAGCATGGAAACATGTCGCAGTAGACACAAATATGAATCTGAACATTTGCATAATATCGTCTTTAATTTTGCGTTAAAATGGAAAGATGAGAAAATGTTTGACAGTAACCTCTTCGACCAGTCAAACAAAGTCAAACACATCAAGCAAAAAATAATGTGGTTACTGGGAAGGTGACATGAACATTACTGGGAAGGTGACATGAACATTATGAGCTAACTCAGAGTGGCATTATTCATTTTTATTAATTACCAGTTTATGATTCCTGCAATCAAATTGGGACGTCATTATTACAGAGATGTGGGCCTGTTGATTAGAGGGGGATTCTCTTTAAAGACTTAATTTAAACTGCGAGTGATCAAGCAGCGTGATCCCTTTGACACAGAAAGTCAAAGAGGCGCAGTGTGTCAAACACAGCATCTGATTGAAGAAGACAACCACGGAGTAAAAACAGCCTTTTCACACTGTTCGACAGAAGCAGTAAATTGGTTGGAAATTAAAACTAATGAGCAATTACCCCACCAATGAACTTCTATTAATGTCTGTTTTCTTAATGCTCCTCCACTGAAACCTAATTTCCACTTATTTAATCAATCTGAATAAATATGACGCTTGTTTTCAGTTCCTAATCTTTCATTGTGCTCACTACAGAGACTGTGCGTTGGCATTCTGATGCACATCCAAGAAAATAACCCATAATCTCCGGGCTCCCCCTGAAAGACTGCGACTGCAGTGTACACAGAGAAATATATTTCTCCATAATCAAAACATGGCAACCGCTATTGGTTTGGTTTATTTGCTCATTCATAAGCACTTAATTTGCATGCAGGCTCTATTATGAACCTCCCGCCTATATTTCTGCCATGTAAATTGTATTATTTACCCTTTGGAAAGAGAAGATTTGCACTCTGCTTGAACCGAAGGCTTGTTTCTGAATTAATCTGGCCGCCTCTCCCATGCACATGAAAGACCCTTCAACAGGGACAGTAATGACTTAACATGGGGTGTTCACAAAGGGAAATCTGTAATACTATTCCCACATTCTCTCTGTTCTGAACAACTACAATACAACGGAGGATAAACCTATGTGCATTGCTTTGATTGTGGACTGTAATCAATGATGGTGGGGTAAACTGAAGGTTATCGATGTTTTCCTAATGGACTAGGCATTGTTATGTTAGTATTAGCATTTTTGAAATCATAGATTTGCAGACATTTTCTCTCGAATAGATCTGAGTAAAATGTTAAAGGTCCCATGTCATGACCATTTCTACTGATCATATTTCCATTGTTGAGGTCTACTAGAATAGATTTAAATTGTGCAATTTTCCAAAATCACATTGGTTTCTCATACAGCATCTCTATAATATGTGTATTCACCGGTATTCACTCTGTCCTAAACGGCTTGTTGGAGCTCCTGCCCCCCCTCCCTGTGAGCCCAGTGTGCTCTGATTGGTCGGGACGTTGGGAAGCTCGTTGGGAGGCTCGTTGCTGCTCGCCGCTGCTGCAAACTGCTGCAAGGAGCGGACAGGTTTCCGGGTCGGCGATATAGCGAGAACAAGCGAAACTCATCCTGAGCACACACAAACACTCACAGCCGAAGTAAAAACAATAAGTGTGGCTTGATATTGAGTAAGAAAAAGGTTTCTAACGCTGTGAGAATGGGTCTGCGGAGAGCATTTCTCTGCGATCCCAACTCATCTATTACCAGCATTCAGGGAGCTCTATGCAAGTCAATGGGGACTCCCTGTTAGTTAGCCAAGGGATCCTGGTGTATGAGGTGCTCTGCGGATTGCTCCATTTGGGCCAATCCGGCCATTTGTTGTTGATTTGGGTGTTCACACGTCACAGAACCCAGGAAGCAAACAATGGAAAAAGAGAAATATCCAACGAGGCGTTCTGGGGCAGCATAGACAGGTCTTTTCTGTGTTAGAGTTTTACTCGCTACAGGGTGTACTTGGTGACTTGGTGTTTGTGACTGCAGACCGTTTACATGCATAAAAACCTTCATAACACACAAGGGGACGGGTAATAACCGAAAAGCATGACATGGGCCCTTTAAGCAACCTCAGCACAGATTATTGAAGAACCTGTTCATTATTAACAATAACGTAAAACCAAAATGCCTGGACTGCAGTTTAATTAATGGATGAATGTGTGCAGGAGAACTGGACTCACCTGAAGAATATGGATGTTTTAAAAAGGATCCCTACCACCACCTACAGCTAACAGCCTGTAACAACATCCAGTATGTGAGCATCACATACACTCTAAGAAAACTGATAAATGGATTGCCTCTCACTTACAATACGTTATATAAGAACATAAGAACATCCTCGTACAAAGGTCTTAAGGAGTAAAGCTCATTCTGCCTCTGCAACTAATTTTACACTATCATTTAGTAGATAGTTTTCAATACTTTAGGGCTGAGTGTCTGAGCAGCAAGAGACACAGGTATGAAGGGGAAACTCAGGTGCCATCATCAAAATGAGGTGACACAGCATCTGCAATATCGATAGGAAATGATGTCATTTAGCCCAGTTTTCATCATTCACAGAAGAGTGAGCTTTATTGATTCAATCAATCAATGTTTTTTTATATAGCCCAATATCACAAATGTTACATTTGTCTGAGTGGACTTCACAGTTTGTACAGAATATCCGTATGACAATACGACACCCTCTGTCCTTAGACCCTCACATCGTACAAGGAAAAACTTCCGTTAGAAACCCCACAGTTTAAAGGGGAACATGGGAGAAACCTCAGGGAGAGCAACAGAGGAGGGATCCCTCTCCCAGGACGGACAGACGTGCAATAGATGCCGTGTGTAAATTGAAAAGATAATACATTTGCAACATAGGTAGTCCGAATGTTTGGAAATACATGTGTGTATAATAAGAAGATGAATCCATGAGGATATCCATCCAGGACTTATGATCCAGCACCACAGCCACGACTCAAGATCCAGGGCTCGCGATCCAGGACACAGGACCGCAGGATCATCCATGACTCCGGATCCCAGCGTATATAGACACCAAAAAGAAAGAAATTTGGGGAAGCTGGGTTAATCCGAAAATCAGAGTACACAGATATACAGTAGACAGAGAGAAGGAAGAAGTAAGATGTCCCCCGACAAACTAAGCCTATATCAGCAAAACTAGGGGCTGAATCTAATCAGCCCTAACTATAAGCTTTATCAAAAAGGAAGGTCTTAAGCGCACTCTTAAAAACGGATAGGGTGTCTGCCGCCCGAACACAAACTGGAAGCTGATTCCACAAAAGTGGAGCTTGATAAGAAAAGGCTCTGGCTCCCATTGTACTTTTAGAGACTCTAGGAACAACCAACAACCCTGCATTCTTGGAACGCAATGCCCTAGTAGGACAGTAGGGTATAATGAGTTATTTAAGGTAAGATGGCGCCTGCCCATTAAGGGCTTTGTAGGCAAGAAGAATAATTTTTAATTCTATCCTGTGTTCTATAGGGAGCCAGTGTAAGGCAGCCAGAACAGGAGTAATGTGGTCCCTTTTCCTAACTCTGGTTAGTACACGAGCTGCAGCATTTTGAATCAGCTGAAGCGACTTGACTGACTTCTTGGTCATAACTGTAACTCATTACTAAAAACGTGTCTGTAGGCTTGACTAAAAACACTGAAAACACACTGTCATCTACTCGTAAAAGAGCTATCTGTGTCCAGGCTTGATGAGTAACCGATTACAGGATTATTTAATCGGGATAAAAAAGAGTTAACTGTATTCCCTCCAGTTATATTTGTAAGAAAGTATTAATCAGATTACTGGTATATTCCTAAAACATGGGGATTAATAGCAGGATTATGCAGATACACTGCCCTCAATTTGTGCTTTTAAATGCATATATCTTGATACAATTTAAATATTGTTGTTGTTTTTTAATGTACAATCTGCACATTTTTACTTTCACTTACAATCTTTGAATAAATATTATTATTCTATTTATTTGTTACTGCACAATTTAAATTGAACTTCTTATGTTCATACATCATTTTATTTATGATTTAATTTCTATTAAAACTTCTTATATTTGAATACTTTTTTTATTTTATATTATATTCTAAAATGGAGCAACTGTCACAATTTCCCAACAGGATAAATAAAGTATTTTAACTATGAGTCCGATTACATAGACCAGGGCTATTCAATTAGTGTAGAATGGGGGCCGGTTGATGAAAATGATCCAAAGCAAGGGGCCGGGAAAAAGATGGCTTGAAATATGAGAAATCATATTAAGAGCTTCAGATACAGTAAATACTACAACAGCATAGTGGAGTGCATATATTGTGTTTAATTCAATCAAACAAAATAGCCCCAAGGACTATAGATCTAAATGGCAAGTTCAGAACTCAGTAGGCCTACATGTGAAGCTAATATAACCATCAACATAATTTAATTTGATTTCATTTAGGTGAAATTATCTAATTATTCAAGCAGAGATGCAATAAATGTGAGTTGTCACTACAGTAGCTACAGTAGTAGGTGGGTTCGAAACCCGAGCCCGCCGAAGTTTTCAGGCAATATCTTCCCCTCTATCTCTCAATTTAACACCCTCTCTGGAATAAAGGCACTCTGGCCCAAAAACAAATATAAAAAAAAGATATATAAAAAAGAAAAAAAAGATTACTTTTTAACATTATACTCAAAGGGCCAGTAAATATCATCCCTGATTTGGCCCGCGGACCGCCAATTGAATAGCCCTGACATAGACCAATGCTGCTCCCTAGTGTCAGAAATTGAGGAAATGAAATGCAAGTCACCGTCTGTTTCCACTAGAGGCTCATGTTAAAATGATAATATAATTCAACACTTAAGTGATCCTTGAGATGACCCTCCACGAGGAGGTCAGAGTACAGGTCGGATAGACTACTAAAATATTAACAGGAGGAGATAATAATTGCAAATGAAGCCTTCTTGGGGAGCTACTCGTTCTGATTTCAAATAAGATACAGAGCTCCTTTAGCTGCAGTGTCTTCTGACAGTGGTCTTTATCAGTATGGCTCTTTTAGTTCATTGTCAGTCCCAAAACTGCTGGTACTTCAGGACAACATCATATGCCAGTTGTGAGTCGATCTGTGATCTGACTGCCACAATAAGAACCAGCAGGGTTGTTGTAATTGGGGTCCAGAATTGGAGAGCTGCTGCTTTCAACACCGTGTCACCCTGCTGATTAAAGTAGAAATAGGAGAAGAAATGTGAAGCTGCAAAGGAAGATGACATCACATCATGTGAGAAAGTGTTTTACAGATCTCAGATCAAACAGTGAACAATTTTACTTTTCTTTGTATGTCTTGAGCCATGTTAAACACTAGCAAACTAAGAGTTGTAAAGGGTCACTCCAATAATATAGTATTGCACTTCAAGAAAGTCAGGCACGTCACTAAATAGAAGATGCCAAGATTTTCTGATTGTTGTACTGCATTCCACAAAACTAAGACCTTGAACATGTTCTGACTAATACGCCCAAACTTCATGAAGAAGTGACGTCACAAAAACATTTTAAGTGCAAATAGGGCAAGGTAAGTGCATTTGTCTGTATTCGATTAAAGACTACAAATTAAGGTAGAAATGTTTTTGGTTCATAGTCATTGGTCAACCGATTAGAGATGTCCCGCCTCTTAGCATGTCATGCACAAAGTGCTTTATCGCTAGCCTATAGAAGCGCAAGGGTAAAATAGTGATGTCCCTGTGTTATAGAAGTAAACAAAGGAGTCCAATGGAGCAGTTTCAGGCAGGGGGAGGAGTGTGTGGGAGAGAACCCCCCTCTGGAGGGAACTTTGGGATTTTAGACCTTTCAGACTATTTACATGCAGAAAAACTTATATAACACACAGGAAAGGGAAACCCCAAAAAGCACAAGAGGACCTCTATTCTCACAGGCTGGGTAGCACTCATCACAAGGGACCCTTCAGGTAATTTTTTAGTTGCCTTATTTTCTACAAAGTATAATTCAATTCATACTTTTCTTGTCTTTTGGTTAAGACCTTTGAATAAAGCATTGTGTAATTCCTCAACAAATCTATGAAGGCAATTAAACACTCATTTGGAAGCATTTCTAATTTGCCACTTTCTGTGTGCAGCGGTTCTTATTGCAGTCTTTGTTGACACACTCATTCATCACGTTTTGGACCCCTGCCTTCAGACGGTCTCTGCTCACTTTACTGTACGTGCCTGACTACAGTTTTCCACAGCACTGAGCAATGAGGATGGAAACGTTACCAAGGGAACCACCCAGAGCGACACAGTGAGTATTCCTCTTAGAAGCTGACAAACCTGCACGTCTCACACCTCAGATATAAATGAAGATAGCCGATAACCATTCTCACTTTTCACACACTTCCTTTCAATGCTGTTATATAACAAGCAATACATTTCTCTTTAGTGGTTATATTTAGGGCAAACATTGTCTTTTTCTTCTCCATTTGAGCTTCATGGCTTTCATAACATGTCTTCTTTCAGATTTTTTTTAATAAAACCTTAAAAATAACTAATTTAGTTTTCTGGTACCTTGTCTGCATCAATTGTCTACAGCAGGGGTGTCAAACTCAAATACACAGTGGGCCAACATTTAAAAATGGGTACTAGTCGAGGGCCGGACTGGTTCAATGTTTATAGCAAAACGTATTGAAATGAACTTATTGCACATATTAAACCAGGAACTAACAAAGCATAAAATATTGCTTATAAAAACAACATTAAACATTAAATAATCAGTTGCATTCATTTCTTATGGCTCTATCTGCAGCTTTTCCGGAGTCATTTCTTATGATTACATTTTTGATTTTATGATTACAACAGCTTCAAAAAAACTATTTCCCTCAAACAAAAACCAAACATGCCCTGTTGTCGTGAGAGAAAAAGTGCAGAAGGAAACATCCATTGAGCTCAGTGTGCTGCTCTGTGATGCTAGTTCAGATACTTGGCATCTCATCTTGGGTGCAAGCTCATCAATGTTTGGGGTCAGGCTCTGAGCTGAGGAGATCCTCAGGATTGACTGAAGGTGTGCGTGCAATATACCGGCGGGCCAGATCTAATAGTAATTATAAATTATCCTGCGGGCCGAAATTAAATCCACCAAGGGCCTGATTTGGTCCCCGGGCCTTGAGTTTGACACATGGTCTACCACAGTATACTTATTTTGCATAATAAAATAAATAATGTTGGCTGTCGACAGTATTTTCTGATTTATTAAATGATAGAGGGATATTAAACATTCCCTCGATACACATTTTTTTACTCTAATAAGTCACCAACGTATGTTCAGATTTCTCAACTGTGCAAATAGGCATATTGCCTAATTTGCATATTTAAACATAACATTTCAAACTTATAATACAGTGAATATCTACAAAGTAATCGACCAGGGGAAGATAATGATATCTGTTAGTTAAAATATTTACTCTATACTTTATACAAATACATTGTAAACTGTTAAAGATGTATGCTACCGGACTCAGAAAGCACTTTGCAATTTGTTCCAGCAGGCATCATACTCAGTAAAATGTAAAACCTGTGATCCCAACGTAGAAATTCTCGGCATGCCGTTAAGACCCTTCTATCTGCCTAGAGAATTCGGGTGTATTTTACTGTTTGTTGTTTACGTGCCTCCCAGCGGCAGAGCGTCACTGGCGGCCGGCTCCATCGCTGACTGTGTTCACGAGCTGCAACTCAGCCACCCCGATGCACCGGCAATAGTGCTCGGGGACATGAACCAATGTCGCCTAGAGACTGTGTTACCTGGGTTCCAACAGTATGTTAAGGATCACACCAGAAAAGACAATATCCTGGACAAATGCTTCGTAAATGTTAAAGGACTATGTGACTAAATGTAAACCACCAATACTGAACTCTGATCATAATGTTGTGAATATGATACCAGTGTATAAGACCAAACTGAAGAGAAGTAAACCGGAAAAAAAAGTAATAAGGACATGGACAAATGAAAGTAGGGAACAGTTGAAAGCCTGTTTTGATTGGACAGATTGGGACATTTTTCAGGAAGGTTCACTAGATGAAATAACTACTGTTACCAATGACTATATTAACTTCTGTGTAGAACTAGTTGTTCCCACTAAAGAAATACAAATCTATCCAAATAATTAAAAAAACATTTCAGTGCACCAACACCAAGAAAGCGGCTGGGCCAGATGGGTGCAGCGGTTTCCTGCTGAAGAACTTTGCTACTGAGCTGGCTCCAGTGTGGCAACCCATCTTTCAGGCTTCTATTGACACGCACACCATCCCTCTGTCATGGAAAACTTCACACATCAAACCGCTGCCCAAAATTCCATGCCCAAAAGAACATAAGGACTACAGACCAATAGCCCACACCTCAGTGATTATGAAATCACTAGAAAGAATTCTGCTCCGATTTCTTATCAGTAGAACACAAGACAAACTGGATCCACGCCAATTTGCCTATAAACAAGGGTGCGGCACGGAAGATGCTGTGGCTACTCTGGTTCACATCATCACTAAACATTTAGATAAACGCAACACCTATGCAAGAGCCCTCTTCCTAGACTTCTCATCAGCATTCAACACAATACAAGCAGACATCTTGGTGTCAAAAATGGCCAAAATGGAAGTAAATCCATACCCGATTTACTGGTATGCTGCTTTCCTCACTAGTAGAGAGCAACTTGTGAAGGTTAACAAAACCCTATCATCTGCCATCACAACCAATGTAGGGGCCCCCCAGGGCTGCGTGAGTTCAGCTGTGCTCTTTACTCTTTACACTGATGATTGTCGTACCAACACACCAAATCAAGTCATCATTAAGTACTCTGATGACACTGCAATAATATCTCTGCTCAGTAACACAGACGACCCTGAGCTGTACCAACAGGCTGTAAATCAGGTGGTGGAGTGGACTGATAACAATGCTCTTGAGATCAACACCAAGAAAACTGAGGAAATCATTTTTGGCTCACCATCTGACTCCCATAAAGTCCCCATAGTCATCCATACAGATGAAATCAAGCAGGGAGTTTCATATAAATACTTGGGTGTAATGATTGACCACCTGCTGTCATGGAGGGATCACATTTAATATCTGTGCAAAAGGACAAAACAAAGAATTGATTTTCTCCGCCGTCTTAGGTCTTTTGGGGCGAGCAGAGAAATTCTTCTGTTGTTCTTTACATCTATGATCATGTCTATTCTGCAGTACTGCAATACTACCTGGTACAAATGTTTGTCAGCAGCTTTCAAATCAAAACTGCTCCACCTGTTAAAAGTCTGCTCAAAGATTGTTGGTCAACCCTGTCAGAGACTCTATGACTCAGCCTATCATAACAACCTAGTGAGGCTGTCCAACAGCATCATCTCTGACCCAAACCATGTTCTGAACAGTGAATATGAGCTGCTACCATCTAATCGGAGATACAGGGTCCCACCATTCAATAAAGTCAGACTGAAGCACTCCTTTGTGCATCAGTCAATCCTCACAGTAAACACAGAGCTGAATCCCAGATCAAATGCACGCTGAAGGCTCTTGAGCATGTTTTCTCTCACTGATTGTGCTGTTACGTTAAATGTTTGTTGTTTGTGTTTCATGTATTGTGTCTGGATACTTGTCTGTTGATGTTGGACATGGAGCTGCTGTGACACAAGTCAAATTTCAGACTCAATCTGACAAATAAAGTATTATTGTATCGTATCGTAGGCATACTATCAGAGGGTTCAGTGTTGTGTGCAAAACGTCCAGAACAAAGGCCACAAAGTGTAATGTTTGGAGAGTTATAATGACTTCCTCCTGCTGTGGGGATAGTTCTTGCCCGCACAGAGAGCCTGGCTGCAGGGGGAGGCCTGTGAGGAGGTGAAGCAGGAGCTGCAGGAGGCCCGCTCCACCCTGTAGGAGATGGAGTTGTAAAAGACGGGGTTGCTGTGGCCGCCCACCTCGTCAGGATGAGGCGGAGATGGGCGGTTGTATAAAGCACAGCAGATGCAGGAGAGCAAGGCCCTGAGTCTGCTGGGATCAGAGAGCTTTTTTTGCTCAGGCAAAACAAGTCTCCGCTCCTCTACAGGGGATTGGAGGAGATTCATACAGCTGGTGCCTCCCTGCACGGGGAGGCTCAGGTTGTTCAAGCTGCTGTGTCCGTCTTTATAGCTAACATCAGCAGTTTCTGCCTCCGACACCTCCCTATCCCCCTGCGTGTCCTGAGGCTGCTCCGCCAACCTGGATTCAGGCTTCACGTCCCGCTCCCCGGTGCTTACAGTCAGAAACCTCAGCACCACCAGGTTAAGAAAAGCCCCAATGACCGTCAGCCCCACCAAAATGTACACAAAGCTAAACGCCACATAGGGGGGTCGCTTCGAGAGAGTATCAGTCTTCTGCAAGGCCACAAAATCTCCAAATCCGATGGTGGTGAGCGTGACGAAGCAGTAGTAATAAGCGTTAAAGAAGGTCCAGTCCTCAAAGTGGGAGAAGGCTGCGGCTCCGACACACAGGGTGCTCATGCACGACAGCAGGCCCACCAGCACCATGTTCCCCATGGACACCTCGGTCTGCTGGAAGCCCAGGCCCTGCTTGGCTCTGCGCAGGAGGAAGCGGACGAAGGTGTTGATCCTCTCGCCCTGGCTCTGGAACATGACCAGGGTCAGAGGGATGCCCAGGACAGCGTAAAACATACAGAAGGCCTTGCCAGCTTCAGTGCGTGGAGCAGCGTGACCGTAACCTACAAATCACAATATATGCATGTCATGTGATGTCTGGCACTGCTGTTTAGTGTCTAAGAAGGTTTCAAGATATTACAAGATATTACAAGATATTACAAGATATTACAAGATAAGATAAGATAGTGCTTTATTGATCCCAATTTGGGAAATGTTTGCGTTGTAGCAAGCAACATAAAAAATACATGGCATTGTACAATAAAAATTCAAAGACTAGAAATAAACAAGAAAGTAGAAAATATACATGTTGAATTATAACAACAAGGTATTATGTATACATACATATAAACATATGACAGATGGAACAGATATAAAATGTACAATGAGGTTTATATGTAGCAGCTTCCATGGTTTTACCTATGAATCAATGTTTTGATTTGTCACGTTATCACATGCCTCTGTATGATGTGTAACTGCACATTGTGATAAAATTACTATGAATAAAACCCAAATTCTGTCCTCTCTATATAGAGGTTTTTTAGCTCATGTTTGGAGAGTTTTGTTCAACCACAGCACCACTGCAACTTTCAGGTATATTTACTTAGGTTGGCCTATATCCAATGTATGCTAGTTTAAACTCTATATACATTTAACTGCCATCGTTTCTACTTTATTAAACTGCAACACATATTATTATTTTGAAGTCTTCATGTATTACAAAATGATAAGGCTGTACATTTTACCTCAACAAAACTAAAAGGGCATCTGAAGTCTGGAAAATAAATTGCTTGAGATGAATATGATGTAGGCTACAAATCATTATCTTGTTAAAAAAAAACAGGATATATGCATTATAATATTTAAGATAAATGTAACGCTCTGAAAGGGGCCATTTGACATAGTTTTACAACTTGCTGATAATTTGCTTGTAATAGGCAACATACATAGGTCTACTTTGCAGGACTTTGACTCACATATTTGTTTACACTGCTGTAGACCCACTGTTACTTTTATGTAAGTGAATAAGTACTTATTCCACCTCTAAACACATACAAACATGTGGAAACACAAAGAAGTCAGATAAAGTATTGAGAAACCATACTTGCCAATTGTGGTGATGACAGTGATGGCAAAATAAAAAGACCCTGCGAACTTCCACTGCCTCCCGGCGCGGTGCGGCTCGGACTGCAGCACCACCCTCTCGATGTCTCGGTAGTCCTCCGCCGTGAAGCCGTACTTACTCTTCAGATCGTTCAGCTTCTGCTCAAGCGCCTTCTTCCGAAAAACCTCGCTTTCCGACTCCAGCGCGTCAAACACGGCGGCTCCCAGCAGCAGGTAGAAAACTATGGAGAGGATGAGAGAGAGGGTCCTGATGTTCTGCGGCTTCATCCTCAACTCCGGAGTGCGCGCGGAGCGGCCCGAGGGAGGGAAGGAGGGTGCTCAGAGCAACACGCAGGAGCTCCCTCCATCAACTCCATCCATAGAGAGTGATGAGTTCAGGCACCTTTGGCCAGCTGGAGTCAAAGAAAGCTATGTGTGTGTTGAAGTTGTGTTATATTAGCCTATCAAAGGTGAAAAGCGTATGCACAAGCACCTGAGCTCAGCAGCTGCAGGCAGCACCTTGCCTTCCTATAGGATGTTAGTAAAGGTGCTCACATCACATGACCTATGCCATGTCTTACTTTGCATATGTCTCTATGTGCTATCTTGAGTACATAAGTGCAACATGGTCGAATCAATGCAAAGTAGGCTATGGCAAAATGCTGTCCACTATCAGCTTTCACTCCTGGCTTTCAAATAGTTGTGTGAACACTGGAAACGTCTCATACTTAACGACCGCCACTTGGATATGTAACTGAAGTGACCCTACTTAATTTCTTCGTTCATTTTTTTATATATATTTAATATAAATACCACCACCATGCAAGTGATCTTGCTAGTATTCTAGCAGCTGCGTGAGATTTGAGACAACACTACAGTCAAAATGCACGTACTCTACAAGTGTTTAAAGTGCATAAAATAGCAGTTTACTAAACTGAGACACTCATTTGCTTTACCATAATTATCCTACAGAGGCACTTTTGTGACACAATATCCTATGTGCTAGTCCAGGCAGTCAACTCGAGCACCATTTATACACTTGCACGGGATTTGCCTTACCCCTTTTTTACAACCAACCAAACTCACTCTCTGTAATCTGACACTCTATTTAAACTGCTATCTCTCGCTCTACCTAATGCTGCTGCCTTGCTGCTTCTGCTATGCTGCTGCTTCTCTGCCCCACCACCACCCAAGCATCCACCTGCAGGCTCCGAGGCATAGTTATTAAATCATCACTTATCAATACTCTTTGTAAAAATCATTTTCAGGGAGTGATAAGGCCGGAGCCTAGATGCCAAACACAAACTATAAACTGCTTTTAATAAACATTTGTTGTCTGACAATAGTCCGATATGCAAATCACACACCACTTTAAACTGCAGCCTTTACATTTACAAGGCAGCCATAGCCGTATAAAAATGCGTAAGTTCTCAGTTTTCGTTTTCTGTCCCTCTATATTTAAAAAAAAGCCTTTAAAAAAAAGTTTTGTGCTGCTGACTTTCCCAGACTGACTCCTGGCTGTTAATCCCTGATCCTGTGTTTGGAGAGGTTTGGGATACACATGTGTCAGAGTGTGTTGTGTCTGCCACAGAAAAGCACATCAGAACTGTGCTTTACAGACTCTACTCCACTGATTATTTTGCCCTGTGAAGCGTTCATGTGCGGAGTATTCACAATACGCTCGGCTAAAGTGTTACTCTGACCGATGAAGCATTAGCTGGGGGCAGTGTTGACCTTTATCGAGCACACTAGTCCCTGAGTGATCCAGCAAGCCTTTGTCATTAACTAAGTTCAACACACACACACAGTGGAGATGATCCATGTGTGTGTGTATCAGTGCAGCTACACACAGGCCTGCATGTTCATGAAGCCTCGCTCAGGTTCTCAAAGGCATCTGCTGGGTTTTTGCTCAGGGTCATGCTAATTGGGTTCACAGCAGAACAACAAGAAAATAGACTTTAGCTCCATGCTGCAAGTGATTTCAGTTCCATATCCTGCATGAAGTTTCCATCTATTTCAGGAGGACATTTCAATTTGTGTGAGCCATTCATGCACTAAACCAGGCCATAAAGAGCCTGAGATCTGTCATTTAAATCCACATGTATTGCCTCCATTCCATAAAGAGCATATGGCAATCTCTACACTGTGTTTTTATCTTCCGCAGACAGCACAGGACCGTATCCCGCTTTAGTTAGCACAAATGAATCTATTGCCAAGCAGATGTTAACGGTGTAGCATGCAGACAAGTCTTGATTTTCTCCATGGGCGGTAAGAGCAATTATCTCCTTTTGAAAGGAGTCCCTCAGAGATAATAGCATCGCCAGAGTCCACTTAATGAGCACACACAGTGCTTACTTCAGTATTATTCAACATCACTTCTTATTGTAGATTTCACATTGTTATGTTGGAGACAAATCACCCAGAGAAGAAATAGAAACATCAATTAAGCAGTATTAGACAAGTGACTTAGGTAATAAATAAAAAGGATCCTGTGGTTTAACAACTCTCCAGAAGTAATGATGCAGTGTTATCGGATGTACTCATCTCATATCTCTGTGCTCTACAGGACATTTCATGCATCCCTTTATCTTCCACAGGAAGACATTAAGAGCAGGATGTGCACTGACTGAGTCGGGACACTCATCTGTCCAAGTGCCAGCCCCGTATAAAATGAGGCAGGAAAATAGAATGCAAACATGATGCTATCTGTACATTGATAACAGCGGGTGACGCCAGAATCGTTATGATCATCATATATTACGGAGACAGTCTATTTTGGCCATAAAAACCTAAATGTATTTTCAAAGCTAGAAAAGGCTTTATATGAACCTGCAGGCAGGTGTCTTCTCTGGTGACGAGTCGCCAGCGTCTCAGATGAATACAGATTTGAACTTTGCAGCTAATGGGAACAGTCCATTGAGCCTTATTAGCCAAAAGGGCACGGACTGTGTCTTTAATTTATTTCCAAAGGTGGAGGCACTTCTCCGTCACCCTCACACCAGGTGCCTGAACCAGAATGAAACACCTGGTGTGAGGATGCAGTGTTGTATTCTGTTTTCTCAAATGATCGTAAATTGTAGCTGGGTAATTCTTACTCTAGTGAGTATACTGTCGCTGAGAAGAACCAAATCAAAGTCAAATAATTAACATTGAGTGTCATTAACCAAAAAAATCTTGGCATAGGGTAGGTTATTTATTTTACTATTGTTGGATGGATGTTAGATATTTAAACGGACACTTACACCTACATATTAGCCAAAATTGAAAGGATATGTTTTTAAATAATAATCACTACATTTCAAAAACTCACATCATTGTAACAAATGTAGAGCATTAGAAAATGTGTTAATAATCAAACATTAGACAGGCCTCCCACTGTCTGTTTTTATATCGCTTCTTAACTATTTTTCTTAGCGTTCAACACTTTGTAGATGGTTGTTTTCATTGTTTTAAATGGTATTGCTTTAAGTACATGGCTGTTATTTATTCTTTCTTGTTTATTTTAAGTTTTTAGCTTTTCATTTGTATCTTTACTTATTTTATGGTTTGTGAGCTGAGCTGTCTGATTTTTACATTCTGGAGGTTTTAAAGTGCATTACAAATAAAGCTGTATTTGATGTGGGGGAATTATCTCACAATCACTTTTGCATGTTCAAAAGCCTGCACATTTAAATGTATATTTAACCTTGTTCACATACTGTATATGGATGGACAGTACATTCACCTAATCAGAGTTTAACTTCTGTTATTTTTGTTATTTCCAATCATACTGTTAAAACATGTTAATTCTTTTTTTATTTAGTTTTTTCTTATTATCCCTGTGTGTATTCTCATGTGTTTCTCTCTTATTCTGTCGCTGCTATAACACCTTTTGTCCCTATGGTGATATAAATAAAGGTCCAGCATGTTTCTGATTGGAGGAATAAGATTTGTTGCAACTGTCCAGTCTCCCCTACATTCAAATGATATTTTCCAGATCAGCTTTCTCAGCAATACATATGTGTTGCCATTTAACCCTGAACTAGCACTAGCAGCCTGAGCCGGGAGGTGGAGTTGGTGTGTGTTGCTGACAAAGTTTCTATTTACAGTAGAAGTTGGGAGAAAGTGAAAGCGAAACAGACAGCGAAACAGACATGTCATAAATCGACATGAGGCCCCTGCCAGTGCTGTTGTGTCGACTTGTGGAGGGTATTATGGCCTTCTTCAACGACAACGAAGGTTATTCTGTGTTTGAGTGTTTTTTACGCTCTCCTGGTATCATATGGCGCTGTATGAGAAGACTTAGTAGTTTAATAGTAAACGCAATGATATCGATAAGATGGCGATCGAATTACGAAAGCCCGGAAGAGCCTAAAACAAACCCCGAAGTCAACTTTCCAGCGAGTAGTTCCCCCAAAGATGTAGAGCAGTCCCGCGGTAATGGTCCACCGAAGAGGTCTGCCGACCACAACCGAGATCTGACCCCCAAGGAGCGGCAGGGGTTGGACCGAAGCGTCCTGGAGTCTGAAGAAGTTGTTGCGCAGTTAACCGAAGATGAAGATGAGTCTGAGAAAGATGGTCGAGAGTTTCGCGTTGATTCCTCAGATGAGTTTTACTGTGGCTATGACTCCACCTGGGAGACAGAGGACCAGGAGCCGAGATGCAGCGGAACAAGGCGACCTGCAGCCAGACATGTGAGTCCAGAGGCCCGCTGCGCTGTGAGGAGGGGGGCGAACTGTACTAAGAGCCGAGGGCATGCATTGGATTCACTTTCTATGTTTAGATTTACACTGTGTGTCTTTAGTGATCCAAACATAACCTTATTTTAACTTCTAATTGTCGAAGGGATATGTTGTATGTTGTAAAAGTAGAAGTACCAGAGTGTAGGAATACTCTTTTACAAGTTAAAGTCCTGCTATCAAAATGTCACTCAAGCAAAAGTACAAAAGTATTAGCATCTAAATAAAGTAGTCACCATGCAGATCGGCCCATTTCAGAGTTATATATCATGTTTTGATTATAATTATTGATGCATTAATGTGTAATCAAAGCTGGTTAAGGAAGGTGCAGCTAGTTTTATATGACTTTGTATACTGCAGGGTAGCTTGTTAATAAACTCCAGGTGTAACTAAAGTCTTATGTAAGTGTTGATTATATTTCACATCATTAATCCAAATCTGCAGAGTAATTTAAAGGCACTAAAACAATTTGTGGAGTAATTGTACTATATTTACCTCTGAATTTTAGTGGAGTAGAAGTACAAGGTATAGAAACATGAAATACTCAAGTAAAGTACACGTCTCTCAAAATTGTACTTGAGTAAATCTACTAAATTACTTTAGACCAATGTACATTTGCAACAATTTCACAATGTCTTGAGATTCAACTGACTTTCTTTTATGTGCACCAGGACAAGTTCAGCAGGTTTGAGAATGCCGCAAAAGACATGCAGAACTACAGGCATGACTACCCTGTAAGTTGCGTACTTGTACACACACTCACACACCCACACACTACAAACATAATATACACTTTACCTTGTTTCAGCGTTAACCAAGCACATATTGTTATTTTATATTTCCCCACAGTCTCTGAGCAAGATGTCACGCTGGAAAGAGTCGGTAAGTACACACATGATAACTGTGTTTGACTTATAGAGGTATTTAATTATGTGTATATAGAATTTGTATAATCTCTCAATCGCCCTCTGTTGAATAGGGTGACCAGCCTAATCTGAAGTTTCAGCTCGGGATGATGCGTTCTGTACCTGACAGTAGGCCTACACTTACAATCACGTTTGACTTATGTGTCAAATCAGTATAACTATCCTAACATCTATCAACTTAGTATTTACTTATTTTATCTTTTGTATTTGTTATCAGATGCTTTCATAAAGGATTTCCACAATGAATGGTATGGAGATTATAATAGACTGGAGAGTGAACACTCCTACATTCAATGGTAAGATACTCTGTTATCACATCATTGAAAATGTTATAACCCTAACCTTTTACTTCCTGTTGAAAAAATGTACTCATTTGTTCTCTTAAAGGTTGTTCCCACTGCAGGAACCAGGGGTGAACTATCAGGCAAGAACACTGACGAAAGGCGAAATAAAGGTAAACTGCTAAAAGCTACCGAATTCATATCTTAGAATAAATGTCCAGATTGTAAACTCTACTTTCCCTTCAGGACATTTGTCAAAGCAGCCTGGCATTGGAGAATCTGTTGAAGTCCTATAAGCTCATGTTGGACTTCTATGGTATCGAGTTGCTTAATGAGCAAACAGGAGAGTTGAAGAGAGGGCTGAACTGGAAAGCAAGATTCAACAACCTTAACAGGTGATCTCTTCACGCTTTATCTCTAAAATTGTACACTAAAAGCAATACAAATAATATATATAACAACTTTTTGTCATTGACAGTCACACTCACAACAACCTGCGCATCACCCGCATCCTGAAGTGCCTGGGAACCCTGGGGTACCCTCACTACCAAGCCCCCCTGGTTCAATTCTTCCTGGAGGAGACCCTCGTCAACAGAGAGCTGCCACAAATCAAGGATAGTGTTCTCAGCTACTTTGTGTTTGCGGTCCTCAATAAGAGACAACGTAGGGGACTCATCAAGTTCGCCTATTTGAACTATGACCGTAAATATGAGTTTGTGTGGTGCCCAAAGAAAATTCAAATGATGTGGTCACGGGAGTCAGTGTATCGGCAAAAAACATACTTATGATCTTCACATGCATCCCTTGAGTATGGTGAACGAATAGGAAACCAACGACAATTAAGCTCTTAAAGTATTTTCTGTCAATGTTCCCCAAATTCAATCTACATACTTAGATTTACAATACTCTATCCATAATATGCAACTACATACTAATGCGGAGAACTGAATGTAATAAACATATCATCACACATTCAGGAATCCATTTAAGGAAATATTAACAAGAATTAGTATGCAGTTTGTTTTGAGTATACTGTAAACACACTGCATACTTAAAACAAGCATGATCAGAATGTAAAATATTTAGCCATGATACTATTACTATTTTTGTTTCATTAAATGTTATTCTTATACGGTTTTATAGAAAGAAAGCCGTTCTAAACTGGGTGAAACTGTTTAAATCAGCAAGTGCAATTGAATCTTAAGTGCCTACGATTCAGAAGTAGTGAAAATGTTCGTTTTTTTTCACTAAACCTGAAATGTTTATCCAACTTATAACCTGAACTCTTGTCATTTCTAATACATTTTATTCACTTATTTACCGTGGTTCTTCCTTGCATTTATTCCTATTATCAAACTAGCATTACACACACATGTTTAGCTTCACAGATTATTGCAAACAAAGTCAAACACTGGTGTTCTTAAAGAAAAGGATATATTACCGTTACGTTAGTGAAGTATATTAAAGCATTTTGCATTTAAGGGACCCAATGGAGTGTTTCTTTCCTTAGTTTTGGTTCATGTAAATTTCAAATAAATGTATCCTACAGACATTCCCATCACGCCTGGGTTCCTCCTTATTCTGAACGATGTAAGGGCACAAATATCTAATGTTTTATAAAAGGCTGTACTCAGGTTTCCTTGAGACTTTAGCTCGTGGTGAGATTCTGCCAGCGCTTGGATAAATGTGGATATTAAACTTTAAAACAATTAAGTAAATTATTTTGGAGGTGTTGCTAAATCACCTTTATTGGCAATGGCCTAGCCTTCATGTGACACTTTACTGTAGAGTAACTAATATACCAAAAACCTAAAGATTAAAACTAAGCAATTTCACATGACTTGATTTATTCAAAACTGTTTTTGTTTAACTTTGTATTGACAACAGCAGAGGAAGATGTCATCAAACAGGTTTAATTAGTTGAGCTGAAACAAAACCAGGACATATCATTTACAACCATTGATGGGATGAATATTGTAGATAGTTGGAGCCTTTCGCTTCATCGGTGCCAGACATTAAACACACATTTGCCTGTAAACAGTGTTTCCTTTACTTTCACATTATCCATCTCAGATATATGGCTTTAATTTTTCACTACTTAGAAAAGTATGATTAAAAACATCAGTATTTACACAAATACATTCATATTTACATATTGCAAATGGTGTGTTACATTATTGTTATCTTAAAAAAAAAGAACTGCTTGGAAAGGAGAAAGGTACGTGTAATAGGACTCTGTTGCCCACGTTAAACATCTTGTACACAAGCAACAAAAATGGCCTTCAGTTTTTTGTTTTTCAAATGTGGTAAAACAAGTTAGAAACCTTTAAGTGACAAAAATAATACAAACATTGTCAAACTTTCTAGTATGAATACAACTGTGGACATTTTACGAAATACTGCTCGTCTACATTTACAGTGATACAACTCTTTTTCAACCGGTGAAAGATTGAACTCTCTTTCGTGTAGTGTCCTTAAAACTGACTAGGACACGTTCTTGTCATTTTCTGCAGTTTTGTCCTTCTCCTTAGGTGTATCGTGTTTACTGTCCTTTTTTTCCTCTCTTTTATCTCGGCTTCTGCTCCCGTCCCGACGATCCCTGTCTTTGTCCCTCTCTCTGTCTCTCTCCTTCTCTCTGACTCGGTCTTTCCCACGGTCTCTGTCCCGGTCTCTTTCCTTGCTACGGGATCTATCCCGTTTTTTATCCCGCTCTCGATCACGCTCGCGCTCTCGTTCTCGGTTTCTCCCTCTATCGCGGTCGTGGTCCCTCCTGTCAGAATCCCTGGCTCTGTCTCTTTCCCGGTCTCTTCTCTTGTCTGTGTCTTGATCCCTGTGTCGCTCCACCTCCGTCTCCCTGGCCTTCTCGCCCTCCTTCCCTCTGCTGCGCTCTCTTTCCCGAGTGCGCTCCGGATCCCGTTCTTTTTCACGGCTGCGCTCCAGATCATGATCTCTTTCTCGGGGACGCTCCGGATCCCTTTCTCTGGTACGCTCCGGATCCCGTTCTCGAGGACGCTCCGTATCGTGATCCCTTTCTCTGTTGCGCTCAGGATCGCGTTCTCTTTCTCGGCTGCGCTCCGGATCAACATCTTTTTCCCGGGTGCGCTCCGAATCCCGTTCCCTTTCTCTGGTACGATCCGGATCCCGTTCCCTTTCTCTGGTACGATCCGGATCCCGTTCTCTTTCTCTGGTACGCTCCGGATCCCGTTCTCTTTCTCGGATACGCTCCGGATCCCGTTCTCTTTCTCGGATTCGCTCCGGATCCCGTTCTCTTTCTCGGATACGCTCCGGATCGCGTTCTCTTTCTCGGATACGCTCGGGATCGCGTTCTCTTTCCCGGGGATGCTCCGAATCGCGTTCTCTTTCCCGGGGATGCTCCGAATCCCGTTCTCTTTCCCGGGGATGCTCCGAATCGCGTTCTCTTTCCCGGGGATGCTCGGTATCGCGTTCTCTTTCCCGGGGATGCTCGGGATCCCGTTCTCTTTCCCGGGGATGCTCGGGATCGCGTTCTCTTTCCCGGGGATGCTCGGGATCGCGTTCTCTTTCCCGGGGATGCTCGGGGTCGCGTTCTCTTTCCCGGGGATGCTCGGGATCGCGTTCTCTTTCCCGGGGATGCTCGGGATCGCGTTCTCTTTCCCGGTTACGCTCTGGATCATGGTCCCTTTCTCTGGCTCTATCCCACTCCGGCTCTCTGCTCCACCGCCTGTCCTGGCCCCTGTCCCATAAGGGCCTGCCTGGGTGTGGGACATCCCGTTCTCTTTCCCTCCGGCGGTCCTCGGACAGCTCCCTCTGTCTCTCTTCAGAGGGTTGTAAGGGACCAGGAGCAGGTTCTCTATGCCCTCCTTCGAAGCGACTGAAGCGCTCTCCGATGCGAGGTTCTGAGTCCTCTCGGGTGGAGCTGCTCTTCCTCCTCATTTCAGGAGAGTGGCGCCTCCAGGGATCGTCCCGGTGCAAGTCTGGACTGTGAGCTCCCATGCGACTCGGAGGACCAATGGGAGCCTCTGGAGGAGTTGGCAGTAGAGGCCCAGAGTGACGGATAGCTCTAGGTTCATCAGAGTGCCTGTCCAAGCGGTATCGCTCGGATCCTCCAAAACGCTCAGAGGGATGGGGTCTATTCTCCTGAGGGGGGGGACCCCGGTGCTCATCAAAAGATCCTCGACGTGGAGGTGAAGAGAGGGGTCTGGAGCTCTCGTACTGGTTATGAGGATTTAAGTGCTGTCCGCTTACCTCGCCAATGGAAGGTGGACCTCTTCTGTCCTCATACTGATTATGTGGCGGACCCCGGTAGGCTGGACCTGGCGGGGGACCCTGACTGTCTTTATAAATATGTAGAGGGTTTGGATTCTGCTCCACGTTTGGTTTGAAAGAGTTAGGGTTTTCTCTGTTATAATGTTCTACAGGGCCTCGAGGTTGGTCCCCCATTGCGGGTTGAGCCCGTTGGTCACCATACTGAGGTGGCGGGGGACCCCTGGGCCCTTGAAAGTGGGACGGAGGAGGGAGTCTGTTTTCAAAATGACTATGGGGTGGCCCAGCAAAAGGTGGAGGAGGACCTCTGTTTGCAGGGAAGTTAAATGGTGGTGGTGGGAGGCCCCCAAATCTTGGTGGAAGATTCTGTCCATCAAAAGTAAGAGGTGGGAGCAGGCCTGGAGGGAGACCTTGCTGTACAATGTGCTGGGGGGGAATGGAGGGATTAAACATTTGGGGAGCAGGGCCTCTCTGGGCCATTGGAGGAAATTGTGGTGGTGGTGGTCCTCGGAGGGGCATGATATTATGGGGAGGTGGTACAGAAGGAAGCTGCTGCGGCGGTGGTTGGGAGCCTTGCCACTGGTTCTGATAAGGAGGGTATGCAGTTGGACGTGGACCATATTGTTGGCTGTTATCACCCTGCATAGGGGGAGGACCACGGACAGGGGGATGAACATGCATGGGTGGAGGGGGTCTCTGCATAGGAGGGTGGCCTGACACTGGAGGGTGGCCCTGCATGTGTGGTGGTATAGACATCGGAGGAGGCCTTAAAACAATATTTTGTCCCTGCATCGGATGGTGCGGGGCGAAATTTGATGGGGGGGGAATGTCAGCTGGAGGTCTGTACTCTCTATCGAAGCCTGACCTGTGATGCGGCATGTGATGGTGCTCAAGCGAGTGTGGAGTGTCGACCATTTTTGTGCTCTGAGTGAGTACTGGGATTGTGGAAGGTCTTTGGGATGTGTT
The DNA here is from genome assembly GCF_949606895.1 of Notothenia rossii. NCBI lineage: Eukaryota > Metazoa > Chordata > Actinopteri > Perciformes > Nototheniidae > Notothenia > Notothenia rossii. The sequence continues at coordinate 84,188,816 of NC_136903.1, forward strand.
TGCATGCTCGTTATAATAACTTCTGGATGGCACATCTTGGCTATTATCATCATAATCTGATTCTTCATTAGCTTTTAAGATACTGGCAGCATTTGGCCAAATACTGTACTTGTCCAATTCTGTTTCTGGCTTGATTGGCTCAGCTTCCACAGTTTTGACTTCTGGCTCATCCATATAGTTGACTTCCATATCAGGTTCCACGTCCTCTCCTAATAATGGAATTGCTACCTCTGTTTCGTCTGACGTCAGGAAGGGTAGCGCCTCGCTTTTCACTTCCTCAAGAGGCAGCGTTGTCTCTTGGGCTTCTGAGGAGTCTGGGAGTTCAGTAACTTTATCCAGATTAGCCTCTTGAACCACAGGTTGTGATACAGCTGGAGAATCCACCACCGGAGCAGATGGTTCTTCTTGCTCCTCGGGTTCTTCAGTCGGTTTGTTGTCGTCCGCAGCCTGGCGAGGATCCCTGCTCTGTCGGGGATCTCTCCTTTGGTTGATCAAGGGAGCAACTGATGTAGACTTTATTAGTTCCTCAACCTTTTTGCCAAGCTGCAGTAGCTGAGAATTGGCCAAAAGGGATGTTACAGGTGTGGTTAAGAATGTGTCTGGAAGTGTCAATGAAACATCAGGTGTCACCGTAGAGGATTTTAGAAGTTCTCCCTGTTTCTGGAGCGCTTGATCCCCAAACTGTTTTAGGCTCTCCAAGATCTTTTGTGCATCAGTAAGAGACTCAACCTTAACTTGAACTGGTACAACAGGTTTGACATCTTCAAAAATTGAGTCATCCTCTGGATCGTAAGCTACATCATCAGCTTCATTTGCAACCACCTCAGGCTGCTTAGAGATTTTAGGTTTGATTTCCATCTCCACAGACTTCTTAGGCACATTGTAGCCCATACTGGGGTCATACTCTTCTTCTGGATCGTACGGTCGGTCATCTTCGTCCTCCTCCACCTGTTTCTCTTTAGAACTCTGTGCAAACTGCTGCACAATGGGGTCAAGCATTGAGGCGGACGGGATGGTGAGTTCCCCACTGTTATCAGACGGAGAGTTGGAAGCTTCTGAGTCGTGCTTTTTCTTCCCAAAAAGAGTGTTGAGGATCGTTTGAAGAGGCGTAGCAGCAGAGGAAGCAACAGAGCTGGATGAGGATGGTGACTCCTTGCCGGTGACAGTGGATGTAGCTTTGAAAGAGGACAAAAGGGAAAAGACCGAGGAGGTGGCTGTGGTGCTGCTGGAGGTCTCAGAAGAGTTAGAAGGAGGTGACCCCGGAGGAGTGGTGCTGAAGGGGATTTCCAGACTCTGTCGCGAGCTTCTGTCCCCTCTGACTGAAGAAGATATTTTTGGAAGGCCAGTGTCCTCAGTATCTCTGTTTTGAATCTTTGATCGTTTTTCCTCAGTTTCTAACGGACCACCAGCTCGCTTTTTGTCCTTTTGGCAGATCAGCAGACCCAAGAGGAGGTTAGGACGAGCAGGTTCAAGCCCTGCAAGAAAAGACGAAACAAGGACCTTTGTAAACATTTTATGTTGATAACCGTAGATTAACAGAACTGAATGATAATCTTGTATTCCTGACTTGCTTAATAAAGACATTTAAGTTAAATTAGTTTCTAAAAGATTTTGTGATACATACATGAGGAATTGTAAGTCCATAAGGCTTTATCAGAGTTGTATCTGCTCTCTGAAGTGAATCCTTTTATATCTCAACTGACAATTGTGGAAATGGTTCGCAGTCTTTAAATGTGTTAATATGTAAAACAAAACAAACTGAAATATGTATGCAGGTGCCGGCTGCAGAGAAACGTGCGCTATCAGTAGGCTTGTGTTGGTTATTAAAGAGATGCCTTTGTAGAGGTCTTGCTTATGCAATGCATAACCAAGAGTCACATTAAATCATATAACATTTGTGTTAATCACTGACAGCACAAGACTGCACCAGGAAATTGTAAAAACACATGACTGCCAGTAAGACTGCAATAGATTGCAAACTATAATATAATTCTGGTAAATCTACAACCAGGTGAATACATCAGTTCTTATGGAGATTTGATTAAAGATCATTACTTCAATCTGTTTAAAGAAACATCGGGAAAAAGTAAGATGTGTAATCATGTTTTTTCTGAAGCTAGTCCAATATTAAGGAATTAAGTGGTGCAGCATGTTACCATGTGATCACCGGTGTGATATGATGTAACTTGTCAACCATTTAAAATTATTTATTTATTCAAATAGTTAAATTATGTTTATGTAGAAGCCAAGTCATAAGAAACAACAGGCTGAGACTGGACTCAAATGGCATCAACCTGCGATGCAAACTTCCTTTATTAGAAATGTGTTATACAAAATCAGAAACACAGCAGAGGACACAGCAGCTGTTATATGAGGTGTTTTCTGGATGAGATTTAGCAAGAGAGTTAGTGCCCCCTACAGGACAAACTAATAAATCACCAAACCCTCAGTTAAAAAACAAATATGACACAAAATCATTAAAATAAACACAGTTACATTTAGTGGTATATATGTGTGACCCTGTGAACGCTTACCTGGCCCATCAAACGGTAAGAGTTTGGAGGGTAATGGGTCCTTTGAGCTCAGAGGGATGAGATAGAGGTCTTTGATTCGTCGGTTGTTGTTAGCCACCACACCAAATCGTTTCCTGCTGCTGAAGTAGGAGAAGAGAGAGACGTATGCCACTTCCTCCTCCTCTGTGGCCGGGTGGAAACGGATCAAACATAGTTCCTGAAAACACAGAGAGCAAAGTATGTAAGGGATACAAGGCCTTTAAATTGAGCACTTTTATACTCAATCATTGTTTTCATCAAACCTTTGAGAGTGAGGTTTTCAGTTTTCCAACGTAGTCCCACACTGTGCTTGGAGATATCCGTCCTCCAATGTGAATGGTGTCTGGCAAATCCTGCACAAAAAATATAACACTAAGTATGATGCTTTTGCTTGCTTGCATGATATGCCCAAAGGTTTTGCATTAAACAATGATTCAAAAGGAAGGCTAATCTAAATTGCTAACCTCCTTCAGGTATTCAAAGGATCCTGACACCAGATAAGCCTTGGTCACAAACTTGGCCACAGACTGCATGTTGATTAGTCCTTTCCAGATCTTCTCTTGACCGTGGAGGAAGATCGCCGTCTCGCCCTCAGGAGGGGGCTCGGATGAACTGTGAAACCAAAATGTCTCTGTTTTAGGGGAAATCCAATACCCCACATATTTCTAATGCAATTTAAGGGAAAACAATTTAAAAACACCTCCATAACTTTTAGAATGACCCATAATAAAATGTCCATGGCCATTCATATCGTATATGTACACAAACAGATGTTTAAGGTCAACTTTAGTTATTGATGAACACTTTTGTCCAATGTCTAATAGATTGTAATGTTTATATTAACAGAAAATACCTTTAAGAGGCACATTGCAAACATTCTTTTTTATTATATTAGTCTGTCACTGGCATTACAAAATAAGGGGAAACAGACCTAGTTATGCCACTTATACTAATGAATTATAAATGTGGTTTTTTTCTGGGAAAACAATATGGCAATATAAATATGGAACCGACATGCCACCAAATATTTCAAATATATAATTGCAAAACTTATAATTACATGGTTTTTAAAAAGGTTTTCCATGACTATTGGAACCCTGAATTTAAGCCCTTGAGTAAAAAATACCACAGTTGCAAACAAATAAACCACTAAAGCGAGCAAGTCTCTGAAAAGCTGATTTATAAAAGCGTGATGAGATTAAGCACCTTGTTTTCCCTGGTTTGGAGGCAGCCACTGAAGGGGGGGGAGCCGGGGGCATCGGCAGCGGCGCTTTGGGTGCGACATCCACTGGAGCGCTGAGGGGAGCTGGGAGGGCTTCTGCTGAGCTGTTGGGGAGTCTCTCTGCAGCCGGGTAGGTGACAGTCACCGCGGCGCTGTGCCTGGCCATGCGGGGGTCTCTGCGGGTGATGCTGACTGAGGACACGATGGGGGCGATGGGTGTGGGGGCCTGGGCCGGAGGAGCCAGCATACTGAGGTCCAGCTGTGGCTGTGGCTCTGGGACAGCTGGCTCCACAGTCGGCTGGTAGGATGGAGGGACTTGGACAGGAGGAGACACGTCCCCCGACCTGGAGGAGGGCGGCTCATGTCTCAGAGGCTTAGTGTCAGGCTTCTTGGTCAGTTTGGCTTTCTTCGCTGCAGGCTCATCTTCTGACCTCTGACCTGGAGGGGAAGATTATAAGAATGATTGCTTGTGTGAAAAATCTCGCAAAGAAAATGTTGAAGAATTGTATTTAAATAAATGTTTGTCTGTCATTCATCAAATGACCGAACGTAATGAAGATTTAGCAAGGAAAGTCTTGCAATATTTCTACATTAAAAAAATGACATACTGTGATTTAAACTGTATGGCGACTTCAACAGTAAAAATGCTATGAAGTTATTGGCTTGTGCATAATCAGCATTTTCTTCTGCTGCAGTTTAACATTGAAATCTGTGAATGTTTCTCAGTGAGCCTGACACTTAGCACTATGAGTAATCAAAACATGACATCATCAGTATCACCCTTTCTTTACATATTGTCTGGAGTAATGGGAACGCTGCAGGCAACAGGCTGCCAACCTCCTACATCTCAGTGTGCTAACCAAATGTTTTCATTATTTGAAAACTCATGCAGCGTGTAGAATAAAATCACATCAGTGTTGCTCAAAGAATTATGGAAAATGGCCACTTTTCAAAATTGACCTTACACTTCTGTGTGTCATTTACCTGTGCATATCAGACAGTTGAGGTCGAACAGATGAGTCCTGTGTTCAGAAGTAGTGTCCTTGAGCATTGTACTGAAAATGTCTGGCATGCTGCCGCCACTGTTCCCCTCTGCAGCAGAGGGCTGAGCCGAGGCTGGAGGAGTGGGCATCGACTCATCTTGGTCCTGTGGACACAGAGAACTCTGAGGTGAGCTTGAAAAACAAATCATTGCTTTTCAAATAACACCCAGGACTTTGTGTGATATCTGAGTGTTAAAACAGATAAGGTGTATCCCCCGGTAAAAAGAAAGCTTCAGAAAGAAAGAAAGAAACAGCATTGAAAAACAGGACAGTTTGCAAGATAGTTAACCCACAATTTGTATTTGTAACTAAGCAACCCATGCAAAAGTGAAAAATAAGTGTTGAAGAGAGAAAGACAGCATGCCACCACTTACTGCAGCAGCGGCCATGCGAGAAGATGAAGTGTTGGCAGAGATACATACATCTCCATCAGATGTTGGTGGAGCGTCATCCATATCCATGCTATGAGAGTCATGCCTGTTGCCCAGTTTAGAGTGCCCTGAATGGGCCCTTGCACCGGGAGAGTGGGCCTGCAGGAGAACAGCACATTTTGTGTTTAGAGTTACCTACATTTAAACTTCATGTTTCATTTAAAAGGAGAGTAGTATTTACCTCAGCAGTATCAGGCTTCTTCCACTCAGATATCTCTTTGGAAAGCAGCTCTTCAGCGCTCAGCCTCACCAGCCTGTAGGGACTGACCTCACGACCCACCACTCTGTAGAACAAGCCCTGAGACACAACACAATAATCATGAACATCAGTTACAAATACGTTTGTTAAGCTTTTCATGCTGAAGGCACGTACACAACTCTTTAAACATACAAAAAATACGGAAAAAAAGTTGACTTACTTTGTTCTTGGGATCTTTCAGGTTGAACATGAGGGACCTGTATTTGTTCTTGTACTTGCTGTCAGTGCTAAGGCAGAGGTTGAACATTTCCTTTTCAATGGCAACCGACAGCTTGGACACTTCAGGCTCATTCATATTCAGGTCGTCACTGTCGCTCACCCTGGTGGTACCGAACACAACAAATGATGGTGTTCAAATCGGAAGTTTTACTGAAATATTTGTAGATGTATTACGAACTTTGAACTCCTTACCTCTTAAAGATGATGTCAGTCAGCGAGCGGCGGATGTTTGTTCTCATCTGGTTGTTTGGTGGGGGCCGCACGGGGGACACAGTGGGCGCAGAAGGAGCTGGATGTGGAGGTCTGGAGGATGAGGAGTGGCTGGAGGGAACTGAAGAGGGTGGAGTTGATGGGACTCTGGAAGACGAAGAGGATGGAGGTTCCTTTTGTGGGGGCTGCTTCTTAGGAATGGTAAAGTTGGACTTGGTGACTCTCAGCGCTCCTGTGGCGTGGATGGGACCCTGAGGAAAGCGAGACTTGTTTTGGACGGGTATCGGACCGGGTTTCTTGGACTTTGCTGCAGTTTTACTCAGGGGTGTCGCAGGTTTCTTTGACGCCTTCGAGGTGGTGGTCTGAGGCTTCCTGCCCTTTGGGGAAACCTTGGCTGCTTTAGTCGCCGTGGACTTCTTGTTCCCTTTAGAAGAAGGGGCTTTTGCAGGAGCTGGTTCCTTCTCACTCTGCTTCTCTTCCTTAGGGGGGGCTGCAAACCAAGAAAACCACACGTTAAAATATGCAATAATTTGCAATATCAGCAGAAACATGTAGCAAGACAGTATTTTACCAACACAGCAATACAGAATGATGACTTTCAGATGACATTGGTGACTCATAAAGCTCCACATAGTTACAATTAAGACCACCTACAAAACGTAATTCACAGGTTGTGTGTGTGCGCGTCCTGAACACACTGCAATAAACATTCTTAAATACAAAGTTGACGCCCTGGGCTGTTAAATAGCCCATTTATTTGTAGCAGCTGAATGCGGATACATTGTGCTGTTAATGCAGGTCCATTTGGGAAAGAAGCATTTTCTTCCTAAACATTTAGAAGAAATGGGCTTCATACTCCCACCACATATCCGAATAGGAGGGAGGGGGAATGATGCACTCCTGTCTCGTGCACAAGAACTCTCAGCAGATACTGAAAAGATAGAACCACAACTACCAGGTTGAAGTTCATAACTTCCTCATTTTCAAACTGTTAATTTAAATACATTTGTTTAATGAGCTCAGCCACAAACCACAAACACTAGAACCAGCTAAGGCTATGAGCTCTTTCTTAAAAAGTAACAAAACCCAAAAGTGTCAGTGGTAGTCATATGAATAATAGATGCAGATGCACAAGAATGTTCCTTAAACTAAAAAATTATGTTAACCAGTTATCACCAAAACTTGTATGGCAATACACACTCAGTTCAAACTGTCATATGCAGATGCTAGAGCGTCATCCATTATGTTCAAGTTGTATGTTCAAGCTGCATTAGAATAAGCATTACCCCACTTGAACACACAAATTATTCACCCACTGAAATGTAGAAACCACAAGATCATTGTCCAGAACCACAGTATTGAGACCCGAAGCAACCAAAGTAAACCATCATCTAATTATAGTGTCACACCAAGCTAAATATGATTCAGAAGAAACCGGGGCTATGCAAGAACAAATGAGCCATGACTTCTTCCTCCTGTTGGTCCCTGCAGTCAATGGTCACACTGATCTCCTGACCTTAGAGGTTCAATTAGCTTTAAAAACATGCTTTCTCATCAATAAAGATCCACACGTTGCCTTCAATGACCCCTTATAAAGGGAAACTAACTGTCCACATTTCATTGGAACAAACGATCCTCTTAATATTGATCAAATCTCATCAAAAGTGCAAAATGTGTAAAACACTTGAGGCTGGATGTCCTCCTCCTTTGCTCAGCCAGGTCTTCAGCTTCTTTCTTCTGCTGTAGCCCTTCTGAACTTCACTGCAGTATCTCCAGGGGGGGGTGGGGGGTGGGGAGGGGAGCTGGTCTCTGGCAGGGCTTCCTTCTTTTCCCGTCTGCTGAACATCAGGGGGGAGGGGGTGTCTTCTGTGTGATGCCTCCATGTGTGTAGATAAATCAGTTGTAAATGCTTAGATTGAGCTGAACTTCCCACAGCAAGCCAACACTGCTCAGATAATCAATCGAGGCATCCTACAATCTGTTATATCACCTTTTATTTCAAAGCCAGTTTTCCAGGAGGAGTGATGCATCATAATCAATATGAATTAAAAAAATTATTTGAAGTCAGCCTATTAACCACAAAATGAAGGGTATAAATAAACAACTGCAGTGACAGCTGATATTATCAACTCAATATGAGCCATTTTATATTCTTTAGTCCACGTTAACATGGGGGAGATCTGAGACACCTACCTGCTGGCGAAAGGGAGGGAAGAACCTTTGTAATGGGTCAACAGCTGAGGTGATGAACCCGGGAAGTGGAGACTTGTGTAGGAGTTTGTAAAAATCACACTCACACACATGGTCACTCATCACATTCATGCATCTAATAGTGAAGCACAAGTTAAGTTGAGACTTTTCTTCCACATGGTCCTGTTTTCAGCCCTGCCTTTTAGCTATGGGGAAAGAGGTAATCCATCGATTAAGTGTCACACACTCAAAAAGGACAAGTTTCATATTGAAAAAGTCTCACTTGATGTAGCAGGGGCCTCTGCACTGACCTCTTGGCCATCGCATGGCTCAAGGGCCACAAAAGGAATGCTAGGTGTACCTGGTCTAATGTCTGTTATTCAAACTCCTGCTTTCAGTTAATAACCCGGGTATGTCTATTGGGAATGTGGTTCTCCCGAGCTGAAATCACTCCCAAAGCGCCACTGCGTCCAGTCTTATTACCTAATCAAATGACTAATCACCTGTGGAGAGCCCCTTCAGGATAAATACATTCTCTATTATTAAATACTTACCCAAAGCCACAAACAGCACTTACCTTTAGTCACAGCTGCCAACATGTCATTAGTAGAAAGAAACCTTTACATTATCAAAATCACTTCATAAACACTTTGCAAATGTTTTTTAAGTCTAGCACACAGCGGAATCCAGCTCCACGGCACGTTACGTTACGTTAGCACCACATGTATAATATAAACATAACAACGTGGTTTCAAAAACAGCCCAAGACCTTCAAAGAGATACATACACTTTTTGTTTAAAACTGTTGGTGATATGGGTGTAGTCTTTTCTGGTGTTACTGCAATGTAATTATGGTCACTGGACCAGGATGCAGTGGCCGGCGGGGGCGGTTGTTCCTCAGCGTTCTCCTCCTCTTCGTCGTCATCATCCTCATCATCATCATCGTCGTCGTCATCCTCCTCCTCATCATCTGGCTCCGAGCTGTAGTCTCCGTCGCTGTCCGAGTCCTCCTCTGCTTCCTTTTGTTTCCTCTTGCCACCAGCGGCACTCTTCTGCGTGGACGGGAAGAAACACACATTCAGGCTTTTAGTTTCAGCACTCTGCTGTTTGACAACATTAGAGTCAAAACAGAAAAAACGTTTGACTGATAAAAGAACTGCAAAATGCCAGGAAGATCTGTCCATGGTTATGATATGTACGTCCTTCTTGCTCGCACTTTTAGTACAGTTCGAGAACATAGCATGTCCGAATTGCTCTATATGTAGCTTCTGTAAACATTTCTATGAAAAACCTACACTTTGTACCAAATATTTCTTGGCAGGTCCATTTTAATGGTCTAGTCTAGCAGTAAAACTGATTTCAGACTTTGCTTTCAGGGAACCTGTTTCACAAAGCACGTTCATTGCTTATCAGGACCTCTCCAAGTATTTATTAAGGTTTAAACCAGGGGTATCAAACTTATTTTCATCTCAGGCCACCCACCATCATGGTTGCACTCAAAAGGGCTGGTTGTAACTTTAAGACTATATAAAAATACATATATAAATGTTTAATATATATAAAATAATGTATTATATTACATTAGTGCCTCTGCATTGGATTAATATCAGATAACTTCATGGATAACTTCATCATTAACTACGTCTGAAAGCAGAAGACTGAGGCAAATAATTGCAAGTCTCTTCATTGAGAATGTCACAAAATGATTTCAAAGAAAAGCTAAATTAAAAAAAGTAACATTTGTGGGGAAAAGTCCGATTCTGAGGAAAATGTCAAATTTGAGATGCATTGTGGGACATGTAGTTTATGGGCAACGTGCTTCTGTAAATCGGCATTTAACCGTATAATAAACATACTGTATTCTTTGCAAGCTCTTGTGGGACCACATAACATGAAGTCACAGGCCGGATTTGGCCCCCTGGCCTTGAGTTTGACACCCCTGGTTTAAACAATATGGAAATAGTTTCCCAACTGGGGTAAATAAAAGTTCCCTGTAAGCTAGTTCAGATTAGCCACTTGACAGAACATGGATATTTATTTGCTTCCACACCCTTTAAAGTTTCAATGTAACAAAAAGTCTGTGGCCGTTTCTCAATGTCGAGTATAACTGCTGCAGAGCCACTATTTCAAGTATACTACGTCATCGAGTGGCGCAGAATGCTGGGAATTTAAACAGTCCTTCGGCGCCACTCCATGACGTAGTGTACTTGAAATAGTGGCTCTGCAGCAGGTATACTTGACATTGAGAAATGGCCTGAGAGGGTTTTCAAAGTAATAAAACCTCAGGATGTTTCCAGCTATGAGTATGCAGGAAATAGGCCGTGTGAAAAGTATTGACAAAAAGAGGACTGAAGACTGACGTGTGGATTTGGGGATGCAGAATTAGGTCAACAATAGGCTTAGAAAAGATACAGAACATAAGCACACAATCAAACCAAACAGTAATACCGGTGAAAGCATGTATACTGTTCATCTAATTCTTCATAAGGATGGCATGTGCAGTGGATATTTTCAAGCCTATAGGTGTTTTGTTTCTCTGCAGTCAGCATTATGATAACATTAATGATACAGGACATTAAAAGGCACAGACAGTGTGAGTGCATACAAAAAGCTTGAAATGCATCTCTGTAACCAAAACCATGTGTCAATTAAAAACAAGGAGCAATATTTATGTAGATATCCCTTTGGCTAAACACCCTAAAACAGGTTTATCACCCCCAAACATAAAAGCGTACTGGGAAAGGATTCACTTTTATAATCCGAGGCAATGTCTTATTTTTCCCTTTTTGGATTATACAAAATGTTATCTATAGGCGCTCTCTGTTGAACCCCTTGATTCAGTTCATCACTCGGCCCTCAGATTTATTACAGTTGTTATACTCATCACTGCTTCTTGTACGAAAAGGTTTAAAGGATGTCTGACTATATAAAAACCTCACATCATGCAATCACATCACTTTGAATCAGTGATTGATTAATGGTTAAAGTTCAACGATAACATTGGGAAAACTGCTTTAACTTTTGTGCTGCACACACTATACCACACATTACAACTAAACACAATTGCACCCAGTTGTAAACAAAAACATTTTTGATCATTTTGATGATGATGACTCCATTTTCCCCATGAGTCAGTAGATGGGCCCGTTGTACATTTTGTGTTATCAAGTGATTTGAACCTGCTCCGTTGCAGGTTGCCAGGGTGGGTTGATGACCAACTTAATTAGCTTCCTCAACATCAATACATTCTTATATATCAGAAAATAGCAGCTGATTGTTACCATTGGTTGAGTAATTTTACCTCAAATTATTATTTTAGACACATGAATGTTGGTTCTCTGAAATGCTAATCAACAGTGACACAAAGGAAATGAAAGAATTTGTAGCGAACCAAGACAAACCACAAAGGAAATCATTTCTCAGATCTGGTAAAAACACAAGATGAAAAGTCTTCTAGCAACATTTATATGACACACAGTTAAGCTAAGGAAGTGCCGTGTGCTGCTACTGCCAAAATATAACTCCACTCCATGTTTTCTCATTAGGTGAAAGGCAAGAATATTTACGCTTAAAGGACAGGCAGAAGGCATTATTATCGAGTGGTCCGAGTTACCTTTGGTGCAGCCTTGGTTTTCTTTTCCGCGGCCTTGACCTTCTGCTTGGGCTCCTTGACGTCAGTGATGGACTTCATGGCTGCAGCAGCGTGTCTCAGGATGCAGTCGTTACCACAGTACACAGAGTCCTGCTGAGCGTTGTTCTCACAGCCCGGACCGATGCATTTGGGAAGGGAAGACTCGTCCGCAGCTTTTGGCCCGGGTGTCTCCTCTGGGGGTGTCTCCTCTGGGGGCTTCTCCTCTGGGGGCGTCTCCTCCGGCCCAGGCTTCTCCTCCGGCCCAGGCTTCTCCTCCGGCCCAGGATGCTCCTCCGGCCCAGGCTTCTCCTCCGGCCCAGGCTTCTCCTCCGGCCCAGGCTTCTCCTCTGGCCCCCCCCCTGTTGGTGTTGTGTTCACCTCTACGTTTGACACCACTTTCTGCTCCGCCTCTGGTTGTGCTTTCGGCTCGGCCTTCTTCGCCAAAGCTGGTGCGGCTTTCTGGACTGCTTTTGGTTGGGTTGGCTGCTGTGCGGCCTGCTACATGTCGGTACACAGTACAAATTAACAGCTAAGGATGTCATTTTGTCATCTAGATTAAAATGTACTTAACCATTAAACCCCCAAAATTGTAAATGTTAACTGCTTTAAATATCCAACAATTATATAATGGTTGAAATTGTACTATAGAGAGGCGAAGTCCCTCCCTTTCCGGGGGAGCTCCATGGGACCTTATTTCAGAAAAATTATGTATTGAAGTCAATGGCGAGAGAAAGATTATCTTTGGATCCCGTTTGAATTGTGCCACGAATTACAGATGATGTTTGTCAATTCAAAATATAATTTTGCAAGTAAAAAAAATTAAAATGTGTCGTAAAACTGAAGTAACACTTTTTTTGTGAAACGCTCAATGAACTACATCTCCCATCTCGCACCACACACACAAGACGGCCGTCACGTTGGCACATTTCACTTCTTTCTTTCAGAATGAGGCGAGAAGTATTAAAAGAGGTAAAAATCACTACAAGTCTGGGCATGTTGAGAGCTGTACATACACACAAGGGGAGTTAGTCGGTTCCGTAAGAGCCAGCATGTGGGACCGGCATTCTGGGATTTGTAGTCTTTCTAGTTGCGTATTTTTTTTGTTTTACGACAAACTGACTTTTATTGACATGGAAATCTTTTTTTAAGTGACAAAAATCATATGTGTAATTCGTGGCAGAATTCAAACGGGATCGAGAGATACGTTTTCTCTCCCCATTGACTTCAATACATAATTTTTGCGAAATAAGGTCACATGGGTTGGAAGTAGATGGGCGTGACTTCGCCTCTCTATGAAGCATTGGAAGACAAAACATCAGGCAAATTAGTCAATAAATGATTAGCTGGACTCATAATAACACAGCGGTTGATTTGAGATCAGTTTGAACCTACCGGCTGAAAGATCTTAATCTTCTTCTTCCCAGTTGGATTAGTGGCTTTTTCTATCCTGCCTTTGATGCCCTGGTCCTCTGATCCCCTCTCTTCAGCTCCAATGGTGGAGGGTGGAAGTGCCGCCCCCAACTGAACACCTATCATACTGGCGTCTAGCCCAAAGGTTGCAGCAGAAAATAAGAGAGTCTGCGCTCGGGCCTTCCCCAGGTCTATGTTAGAGGAGAGAATAGAAGTGGCGGGTCGGACCAGCTGCTGTTTCTTAGCGGTGCAGTTGGGGCAAATGTAGTCTTCCCCATTTCTCTCCATCAGGCGCCCGCGGGCCTCAGTGATGCCCACACAGTCTCCATGGAACCACTCCTCACAGCGGTCACAGCAGATCATGAACCTGGAGAGCACAGGGCTTTTATAGTGCCAACCAAAACTCAGTCTGGCATTCTTTACCACACTTTTTGAGAATTAACACAACATGGAAATGTGTAAACACTGTGGCTGTAAATACGAGCCTGACGACAAGAAGATGACATACATTGAAACTTAAAATGGCATTGTTTAAAGAGCAATTGGTATTATATGAATTAAAATGTACTTCATTGTTAAACACATTAAAGGTAGGGTAGGTAAGAATGGAGAAACCAGCTAGAGTGCGCTAGAAAAAATCTGCCCCTTCCTTCAGACTTCCTTACAGAGCCCCTCCTCCAACACACACGAACGCGCACATGACCAATGAGGGCACGAGATGAGTTTGTGCACTAGATGGAAGGCTGACAGGCAGGTAGGCCATCCAGTTATTTTAGCCGGGCCGGCTAAAATGATTTGTCGTGCTTTTTACGGCGCTACGGCTTCCACAGATGACATTTTTTTATGTAATTATTGTCAAAGCATTTAACATATTCATTGCTATCGGGATGTTAAGAGCATTCCATGGAATATAACAAAAAGTGTTTCTGACGGGAATTACCTACCCCACCTTTAAATCGACTGCAGTCAGTATGCATCAGTGAGATCAATTACAGGCTAATAATGGGAAATCTATTTTTACCATTAATTTTTTTGATAATACAATTATAGCCGACAACCTGGCTCATAACATAAAGCCACATTCACTTCAACTACTTATTAATCGCAGCATCTACAGATTATGAGAAAGAAGGTGGTGCTATCCATATCTAACGTTGTTGGCGTTCTGTAACAGTTTCAGAGAAAGATAGATAGCCTAGCCCCCCCCCACACACACCACAACACAGACTATATCACCCCTTGCTGCTAAATACCAACAAACTACGTGCAATATGTGCAATATATAAATGCCGTTCATAACTGTACATTTGTAAATTGTGTAACTTGCTGCTGTTAAATACCAACCACTTATGTGCAATATGTGCTAGATGTGCAATATATACAGATGCCGTTAATAACTGTGTAATATATACCTGGCTGCTAAATCCTAAGAACTGTTACAGGATGTGTATCTTTTTAATTATGTAACTTTTTATTATATATGTTTTATTATATCATAACTTAGTACTTTTTTTTTTTTTTTTAAATGCATGTCACATATTTAACATATGTAACATTAACCCGTCTGTGGCTCTTTTTCCTGCTGTAACTACGCACATTTCCCCTCCGTGGGACTAATAAAGGGATTCTGATTTATTTTGATATGATATATTTTACCAAAAAGAAAAACTTCCAACACTGCGAATGATTCCTTATTTGTTGTTGTTATAAAGTATATGCATGTTAGTAAGATTTGTTTAGGTCTGAGCTATGGATTATTAAATCATCCATCCTTTCTTACTAAATCTAGAATGTCTTACCCTGAAGTTATTTTTTTAATACAACATTGAGACATATTCAGTTATCTGATAAGAAACAGGTAGATATTGGTCAAACTAACCCCATAATATATCACTCATAAAAATGAACAAATAAATACCTTTTGTTGTGTTTCTGGCGACAGATGCAATAAAGTGCATTGGGGTCATAACCTCCCTCATCTGAATCCAAGGAAGACGACGTGGAGGAGGAAGATGAAGACATCGACGAGTCATTCTCATCCTCGTTGTCGCCTTGTGGGTTGCGCATTACTCCTGAAGGTTGGGTGGCTTTCGGCTTCGTCTCCCTCTTGACAGGAGCGGTGATCTTGTTGGCGGGGGCAGGACCTTTAACAGGGGTGGTGCTCTTAGTGGCTGCCCTCTTTTTATTGATGTATGTTCTTATGGGTCCACGTTTGACAGTCATCGATGCAGGCTTGCCGGTGCTTTCCTCGTCAGTCTCTTTGTCGGAGTCCTTCTCCGTTTCCTCTTTGTCGTTTTCATCTCCATGTTGATTCTCCTCCTCGACAACCTCCTTCTCCCCAGAGTCCTGCTCTGGCTGAGGCTGTGCTGCATTAGTGCCCTCTACATCTTCAGGACTGGGATTACTCTCTCCGTCTTTTTTCTCTTCGTCTTTATCCTGTAGCTGGTCTTTCTTGGCAGCGTCTCTGCTGTCTTCATCATTCTCAGAGCTCCCCTCATCTTTGACTGTCACTCCACCGCCTCCTCGAGTCTGTCTGCCACCTCGACTTTTCCGTTGGGGCTGCTTCCTTGTGCTGCTTCTCGTCTTCCTCTCGGGGGACTCTGTCTTGTCCTCTGCAGCCTTGGTGTCAACATTTCCATCGAAGCTGGCCTCTGAGGCAGTCTCTGCATCCGTTGGGGTTTGGGAAGGAGGATCTCCACTCTCCAGACTAGGAGGGGCGCTCCTTCTTGTCCCTCTTTTGGCGGTCGATAGGAATTCCTCTAGTTTGTCAGTGCGCTTAGGCTGCCTGCCGCTGCGCCGTACAGGACAGTCGGTTACTGCCTCCACTGGCATCTCTCTTTTTGCAACAGTCGACCGGCGGAAAGACCAGGTCTTCTTTAACTCACTGTTGGCCGGGGAAGAGTTCTCTGGCTCCTCTATCGTCTCTTTGGCCACATTCTCGCTCTCGGTTTGAAGCGGTTCTTTCTGCGATCTATTCCCTTCACCAAATCCTGTGAACAAACAAAGCAAGCTGTATTCAAAGAGAAAAGATGACTATCCACTACTAACTAACTATGACAGTCTTCAGGGTGTAACATAGCCAAGAAACTACACACTTTTACTGATGAGCCTACATGACTCAAAACCAATAACAACAATTATTATTTGTTTTAATCATTTAAAGATCATAGAACCAGTTCTGTGCCCAGTATTGCTACAATGTCAACACCCCTTCATTGTGAGTGGAAGAGATGCTCAGCCAAGGTACCTTGAGAGCAGCTATCCATACTGTCCTGGCTCTGCTCTGTTTCAGGAGCTACACAAAGCTCAGGGCTCGCATTCTCCTCCATAGATGATCGAGACAATCACTACGTTCAACAAGAATGTCTATAGTTAAGAGAAGAGCACAAGAGACCAGCTATGAGTCACTCTTTCCATTTTATAATATGGCAAATAATGGGGGGGGGGGGGGCTTATTAATAAGGCAAGCTGGTATTACCAAGATGTTCCCATCACCAGGACAAATGTTGTTGTTGGTCATTTAAAATGTTCAAATTTAGCCATAACAGAATTACTTCATATAATAGTATTCCATCTTGCACACATTCATTTGTCCTTATTCTATGTATTATGGCATTTTCTATTTCATAGCTTAAGAGATCATGCTCTTCAATGTAAGGGCCTATTATGATCCGTTTCCTTTTATAAGAAGTGTTGGTTCAGTGCAATACAGATTTTTTTCCAAAAATCTATTCCAAAAATAGTAAACCGCAGTTGCCGCTGAGTAAAAGGCTACTGAGGTCCTTAACAGGACACGTGTTGGGATGTCCGTCTTTGACACTAGCTCGACTGTCTGTTCCAAATAAATGTATCCATACGCATTTGGGTCTTCAAACTCATATCGAACCCACATGTGAATTCTTATATCAATAACAGGTATATGTAAAAACTCCTATACGTAAAGACCCTTGGTTGCTGTGCCATTATATAAGCATATAAAATGCTTTTTTCAGAATCAGTTGAAATGTAGTCTGATAAGTTACAACAAATCTTAAAGCAGAAATGCCCATTTTAAAATGTTCTGCAGCATATACATCGTTGTCACAAACTTTATAAAAAGAGAATTATTTATTATATGCATGTTGAAAAACTACAATTACCATTGGCTGAGATTTAATATAAATTATCAGATTTCAATATGGAACTCGGAAAAATGGGAGTATCAATTGGACTTCATTGTGGACTTTTAAACACTGAATGATTTCGGACATTGGAATAGATAAATAAATACATGTTTAATAGTCATACATTCCAAGGCACAATGTTTTCTGGCCCAAAACAATATAGATATTGTAAATGTTGATTTTAAATCGATGATATTCTTTTCAAGTGTTATTTATTATGAAAATTCACGGAAACTGGACTTTATTTGAGATTATCCAGGGCCAAACGTGCACACACAAAATAAATAGGCAATGTCTTTACCTGCAGTTCAGCAGTGATGATTAACAGAGTTGTTCTTCAAACAAAAGCAAAAGCCTTGCACCAGTAGTCATCTGTCTTGGTACAAGGTCAAAGGATCTGCCAAAAAGAAAAAGACAAGTAAAACCCAAGAACTCCACACTGGTTTGAGATGCAACAACAGCTAGGGCTAGTTGAGATGACGAATATAAACAAATGTGTATTTTCTGAAAATGTAAGATGCTTAGTCACTGGGATATTAATCAATTCCATAACTGAATGCCAAAGCACGTAAAGCACAAGTGAAATATATATATATATATGTAATATATAAATGATCAACATTAATAAAGCATGCATGTCTTTAAAGTGACCCAGTTGAGGGGCTCTGGTATCGTTCATGCTGACTCATTGAGTAGGCGTATCGGACACTCGTATCTTATTCTTTTCACCTGCCTTTCTTGCTAAAATGCTGCTATGAAACGAGTCTTCTGAAGTCTGAACTTTGAGGTAAATGCGAAATTATACCTGCTAGTAGATTGAATAGCTTTACACACTGCACCGTCAACATTTGAAAAATAATACAGCTAATGATTTCAATTAATAAAGTATTTCTTCAATTCTGTGCTCACAGCACCGTGCCACGTGAATGGCAGGAAAAACTGTTGCCATGAGAGGTGGGAGGGACCGCTGACATCTAATTTAACACTAGCATTTAACAAACAAACCGATGAGAGAAACAGTTTGTAGAAATTTCGCTCTACGACATCGTGACACAGTAAGGCCGTTTGTAGTGAGTATTTGCCGCTTGAAACCAAAATATTGAAGCTGCACTGGGCCTTGGTGCGCATGATATAGTAAATCTTACATTTCAATAAATCACAGTCATGCATAGGTATCACGCTAATGCAGGCCTACGTATCTGTAAATATTTAAGAAATAAGCCAAACTATATTGTGGATATCAGACATCGACCTACGACAACAGAATGTAACGCGACCTCCTGCAGACCTTACACAGCCCATGATAGCTAACACCGACCGTTAGAAAACGTTAACCATAAGCCCAGTGGCACAAACTGTTCTTTGCTTTAGTTGACCGGTCACAATGAGCGACTATGTGCCTGGCGTTAAGCGTCTTGACATGTTTGTGGTTTTTGTCGTTTATTTGCATCTACAGCGACTAAACTAAACTATGCGAAACGTGCACTTGTAGCTAACAAGCCTAGCTAAGGCTAATAGCCAGCACGAGCACAGGAATGCTAACGGCAAACTCAACCTGTAGCTATTAGCCACTTAGCTTACAGAGGAAATTATAGCAAATAACGCTAACTATCAACCATTAAGCTTAATGCGACATGCGTTTCGTAACTACAGTCATATTCAACTAACACATGCAAATTAAGGACAAATACAAGCGTAATTTGGCTGCACACCAGTTAACGTTTGAGCTAACGTTAGGCGCAGCTTACATCATCTTAAACCGACCTGCAGAAAGAACACAACTGAGACACGGGCGTATCTCACACATCATTTTAAACCACATACATTGCTAAAATATCCATTTGTTGCAGCCTACCCACCTAAAGGCTAGAAATACCGATGATATGCCCTCGTTCTTCGGGTCAGTCATCCATTTTCCATTCCCGCTGGAGGAGCTAACTGACTGCGGCAGATGGCTGACGGTTAGAGTACGCTCAGTGTGTCTGCAGCGCCCCCACCGGACAGGAGGGGAACTGAGCATGCGCGAACAACAGTATGGGTTTGTTTGGCTTGTAGCTTGTAGTCCTACGCATTGAAGTACAAGATACAAAGTAATACGTAATCTTCATGCTAGCATATTTCGTTTTTATTTGATTATATTAGAAAAAAATAAAGATGTAAAATCTAAAAGGAAATGTGGCTGGATTTGATCACTTCAATTAATCACTTGTAGTAGACAATATATTAATATACCGAATGTATCCCATCGTATACCAATCAAATATGCGTCAGGTTTCACATTTGGGAAGTGGGAACCATCCATTCTGTTAAGGAATGAGTTGCAGCTTAAAGTTGTCAAAATCCCAAACTTCTTCTAATATTTGATACAGAATTGCAGAATTTTGACCACACTGTATGTCTGTATTTAATGCCCTAATTAAAATGTAAATTACAACTATAAACCAACAATTTTACCAGATGGTATCATCCAAACTTAAAATGTAAATTACAACTATAAACCAACAATTTTACCAGATGGTATCATCCAAACTTGAGTTTAAGAATGTATGTTCCAACTCACACTATAGTTAAAGCTATGCCATTGGATTGCAAACTGCATTGTAAACATTGAAACAGTTTGTTTAAAATGTTTGTATTTGTTAGTTTCTTTGCAGTATACAGCAGGCAACAATAGAATAACAAATACATTAACATAAAATATAAAATAGCAAATGTACAGACGTTTCTGTCAACAGTCTAATCTAACCTCTGGGTGGTCCATCATCAAGGGTTACATTTTTGCAGTTTGAAACTGTTAACACTATGATTATGTTTTGTGACACTCAGGCATGCTCTTAAAATCTGTACGCTGACAGCTCTCCAAAGTTGGTAAATGTGCATGAATGTGCAGTATACATTTTGTAGACTGCCCCCTCTAGTGGTTATTAACTATCTGCTGTCAGTCTTGTTTCCACATTTAAAATGTAACCACTGTACACTGGGATATGTGAGCCTAAAAAGGCAAACACAAATATAGATATATATTTATATATCAAAAAGGATTTAGATTGCTCCCTCAACAGCCGCTTGAACAGACAAATTTACATCGACATATCTTTATAGTGGAAAAAAAATATCTACACACATTTACATTTTCAAGTATGGAAATCTTGTTTAGGACAAAGTAACAGCAACGTTGTCAGTGCTCTTTTCCATGTCACAGTCTTTGTCTGACGGTGCAGAGACCGGCGTTTCTCTCAGAGTGCTCGGGCCTCCAGCCTGCCCTAAACCTTTGTTAGGGAGCTCTGCTGTCGACTCAGCCTCGGGTTCTTGCTGTGGGGCTGTGGCTGAAATAGAACAAAAGTGAGGGGAGAAAAAAAACATTACATTTAGGAAAATGTTAGGTGTATTGTCGCCAGTGATTATAGAAGCAAGCAAAGAAAATGAGACTTTGAGACAGAGATATGAGAAGGCTTATGAAAAACACTTGTGTTAATGTTATCGACTGATACAGAATCAGGTGAATTCTCAAGTAGGTTTACACAAACAAGGAATTTGAGTTGATGTTGATTGAACAAAGGAAGATTACTTAAGTATAACAAGCATTGTAACAAATATAATAAAGTAAAATACATTATTTGTACAATAAATAAAGAAAGTAAAACAAATAAAACAGGAAAAATGACTGTAAAAAATGTGTGCAGTGGAATGTAAGTGGAAGAGCTGGGCAGAAGCATTGTGCAGAAATGTGTGCTAATATTCCCAGTATGGATGTAAGGAATGACACAAAAATTATGCAAGATTTAATTTGCAAGATTTGTGATGTGGCTAAATATAACACATATGTTGATGTAATATAGACATTGATAGTGCTGGGACATGCTATACCTGACTGCGTGCAGGACTTCATGTGTTCGGGCCAGTGGGCCTGCTGACAGGGGTAATCACAGTAGCTGGTGTTCCAGCAGCAGTAGAAGATGGCCTCCTTCCTGCAGTTAGCACACCACTGTTTCTTCTTGGTCTCGTCCACTGCTTGCTGCTTCTCCTGCTCCGTCTGTTTCTTCACCTCAGTCACCAGCCGCTCTCTCTCTTGTTCCAGACTTTGCCTCATCTCTGCCATTGTAAGCTCTGCATTGAAGTACATATAAACACGATCAAGCAGAAGTAAAAACACCATACACAGTTTTGGGGGAAAAAAGCTATATGCATTGGTCGATGAAGTTCTCACCAAGATTGTGCTTCATTTCTGACAACTCTTGCTGATGGAGCCACTGTAATTTTTCTATTTCGATTCTTAGTCTTCTTATCTGGTTAAAAAACAAAAACAGGGGTTAGGGTATATAAGGGGCCAAATGCAAAGCCATTGTTATGGTCTGAATAGTAGTTAGTTTCTATAGGGTCAAGGGCAAACACTTACCTCTGCTATTGTATTCCCTGAAGTACTCTTCGAAAGGTCATTGTAGATTTCAGTCATTGTACCTTTGATTGCATCCATTATCTGAGAAAAAAGAGTAAATCATTATTGCGAAGTCTCATTCAAGAAAAAAGTATTTCATGGCAGAGCATTCAGGGCAGGATTTTTCAAGAAACAACATAGTTCAGAGAATCAAGTTTCTTTTTAAAATCATACAACTTTACTCACTTATTCACTACCCTAAGAATCACAGCACTGCCAGCCTTAATGCTTGCAGTGCAGAGATTCATCCACCAGAGGGCCCCAGAAAGAGCCTTCACTAGACTACGTCAGACAAACGTCACCAAGATGGCCGACTCCCTCCCATGCTACCCCATGATGCTCCCCCATGATGCTCCCTCCACCTGCCTCTGAATTACCAGCATGCCCAGTTTCACAACAATACTGTATCAAACTCATATCTGCCGTTTCAAGACAAACCAGCATATGCTTTAGTGACATCATTTGCAGAGAACCTCTCTTTAAGCCACTGTGAATGTAAAATGCGCACTCAGACAGCTGTTAGCCGTTTATACTGTTCGCTATGGGGAAGTTGTCGAGGGGCCTTCAGGTGCCTTTGAAAGCTCGGAATTTTTTATTATATAGCCATACCAAGCATGTTATTGTAGTCTGAGGAGAGAATTCTCCTCCATCTTTTAAACACAACT
Source organism: Notothenia rossii (assembly GCF_949606895.1). Lineage (NCBI taxonomy): Eukaryota > Metazoa > Chordata > Actinopteri > Perciformes > Nototheniidae > Notothenia > Notothenia rossii. The sequence goes on from NC_136903.1 coordinate 84,211,246, forward strand.
TGCTTTGATATTTGCAACGGTCATTTGTAAGAATTTATTATTAGATTATTTTTGTAATAATACTTATTTTGGGCAACATACGATTATGAATTCTGAAGATCCCATGTTTTCAAATAGTAAACATGCATAGCTTCTATAATTACACCATCTTTTGTAAAAACAACAACACAGGCCTTTTTTAACTACCAATCCTTATCTGGTTATTTTTTCTTGTCATCGTCAAACCCACATTTGTCAGAAATATGTAGTTTAAAAGCTAGATAGAATTGACATTCTCGCATAATTTTCTCTCAGGGCTTTCTTTAATGATCAGCCAGGGCTTAGGCTACGTCCAGTAAGTGTGGCAAATGTAAACAGATAATTATACTAACTTTATTTGTGTACTTGGCAATGTCTGCAGCTACTTCTGCTGAGGCCGTGGGGATATACACGTCTGTGGCGACTGGTGACGAGGTGGCAGCTGTGCCTAAACTTGACGCTGCCATCATGGCAACAGAAGCTGGACTACTGGTAACCAGGGTGACCGTGGATGTGCTGAGGGGAGAGTCTTTTAGTTGAACAGCTGGAATTAGAAAACACAGAAATTCAGATTATTATGGAAAAAGGATGGAGAAATATTCTTGCACATTTGTAGAGAAGGGTTGCCCAAAGTGGGTCAAACTAAGTTAATGCAATAGGTGTTTGCTTTTCAGCCCATAGTCCACCAATGAGTTTCTGTTTTGGCCTTTCCAATTGAAAATATTTAGGGCACACCTGCTGTGAAGGGTAAAGAGTAGGATCTTCTATTACATGAAGGACTTCACACGGTGATAAGTCATACTTGAAATACGTTTTATCTACCTTTAACAGCCTGTCTGGTCTGATAGCGTGTGCTTTGTGAAGACTGCGGTACTGAAGAGGAAGATGAGGATACTGCTGTGGAGCCATTTCCTGTGGCCTGTGTTGATGCTTGAGCCTGGCCTTGCTTTGGAGACAACGCCTCTATCTGCATGGTGGCCACAGGTGACTGGTTCTGCTGCTGACGCTGCACCTTCTGCATATGCCACTTCTGCGAGGAGGTCTGAAACTTAGCGGAGGGATTCCAGACCACCGCTCTCTGCACCACCGGCACTGTCTCTCTGGGCAGCAGTGGACGCTGTTTCTTCAAAGCAGGCGTGGTGGAGGCTGGGGAGGAGGATGAAGAAGAAGAAGAAGAAGAAGAAGGGGGTGTTGCGGTGGCACTGGACACGGGTGCGAGGCTTATGGTTGAGGGTGAGGGAGCAGTGAAAGAGAGCATGGTGACAGGGATGGCCATAGGTGAAACACTGGAGGGAGTTGTGCTGTTTTGAGACGGTGTCGATGGGGTCAGGGCTTTACCTACCAGAGAAAGTACCAACATTATTTACCAGTGCCAAAGATTATGTAACGACATGTCACATATGCTAAAAGATAATCACTCTCACCTTCAGATTTACCAACAGATGACTCTTTAAGAGTGGTATGATCTTTCCTGCTCCTCTTCCTGTCCTTGCTTCCCTGTTCCTCTCCGAGGTCGATAACCAGCTCTCTCTCTGAGTCAGAGTCCTCCACCGGGGGTTTTGAATCTTGTTTTGCCTGCACCTTCTCCCTTAGAGGCGGTGATAGTGGAGTTGCTTTGGTCTTGACAGGGCTCTCTTTTTCAGAATCCGCGCTCGTTTTTTCTCTTTTCGGAGCATCTGATGCTGCTGCACTGGCGTCGCTTTCTGCCGTGTTTGATGCCTCGAGTGAATCGGCTTTACCCTCCTTATCTTGGCTCACAGAAGGTTGATCTTTGCCTTTACTTTTGATAGGCTCCTTCTGGGTGTCATCATTGGAGGCTGCATCCTGACCGTCCTTGGTCTTTTGCTCCTCATCACTGGCATACTCACTGTCACTGGAGTCAGACTTATCAGAGTCTTCTGAGTCACTGTGCTCCACACTTTTATACACATCAACAGAGATCTCATCTATACCTGCAAAACAAAGAAGGAGGGATATATCACAACACTATGTTCAGTTACTTAGGAGAGCAATCCTTCTGCTGACTATCAACAACAGAAATTGCTTTTCGTTATTCAATGCATGCTCTACTGACCCAGTTGTGCCTTGCAGCTTTCTATGGTTTTGTCCAAGTTCAGCTGGAAACGGCTCTTGATCTGTCTTTTTGGAGAAGTGAGGACGGGTGTGGCTCCTTGTTTCTGCTGAACCGTTTCACTGAGCTCCTTTAGGTCCATTTCTGCTTTACTCCGATCTAGAAAAATACAACATGAGATTATTCCAAACAGAAATGTATCTGTAGGACTGAAATTCCACCTACTCTTAAACAGATCGATTGGTTGATGAACCTTATTTTTTATCTCCTAAATGTATATTTAAATGGTAACAACAGACTTAAAGGTCCCATGTCATGGCCATTTCTACTGATCATAATTCCATTGTTGAGGTCGACTAGAATAGATTTACATTGTTCCAAACTCACATTGGTTTCTCATACAGCATCTCTGTATAGTATGTGTATTCACTCTCTGTCCTAAACGACTTGTTGGAGCTCCCCCCCCCCTCCTTCCCTATGAGCCCACTGTGCTCTGATTGGTCAGCTCGCCCACTCTGTTCTGATGAGTCCACCACCGTTACAGCGGAACATCAGTGTTTATGTGTTGAAATGGCGTTTGTTAACAACCAGAAAATGACACCAGTAATGACAAACAGATGAGAATGCTGCGTGGGGTCTGGGTGCCGTGTTGGCGGGACGTTGCGGGGCTCGCTGCTCCGCCCTTTGAGGCTTGAGGAGCGGACAGTGTGAGCTGGATTACTGGTGTTGTTTCCTTGTTCCTGCGTCAGGTCTGCGAGACAGCGAGACAGCGCGAAACTCAGCCTGAACTCAGCCTGAACTCAGACTGAGCACACACACACTCGTAGCCTGGCTGTGAGTTTGTGTGTGCTCAGGCTGAGTTTCGCGGTGTCTCGCTGTCTCAGGCCGAGAAATCCACGGAGCCGTTACGTCACAGTGACCCTTACGTCACTACGACCAGGAAGAAAAAAATGGAAAAAGAAAACGAGGCGTTCTGGGGCAGCACAGACAGGTATTTTCTGTGTTAGAGTTTTACCCGTTACAGGGTGTACACGTGCCTATATTCATGCGATTTCTCAAAATAGAAAAAGCCTGCAAAGCTGTTGCATTTTAAATAAATAATACTTGCACCCACCTGAACCAATACAAAACCAACATCATCCAACCTGCAAAAGTAAGCGTTGATTAACTCCCTGAACGCCACCGTCAAAATGCCAACTTCATGCTTTAGAGTGGCACAGTTGTCAGGACACAGGCCCTCCTCCCAAAATAATGGTTTGGGAAGTGCTTTCATCGAACGACCATGTACACATTGGTGGGACAAGAGCATATTGATGTGAAAGGTGTCAGCCTAAATATCTGCGCAACTGAAAGGCATTGTTTCTGGCAGGATCATTGACACTACCAAACTGTTTTTGCTCACAGAGAATGAACATCTTTAAATACAGTAATGCATATTTTATAATTGCCATAAAATATTCACCTAGATTGAGGTTCAGAATGCTTCCTGTGGGCGGCGTCTTCTCCTGCTTGACACTGGGAGCTGGGGAGTGGAATGGTTTAGGGCTGTCCAAGGAACTGCCTGCAGGACATGGTCGAGGATGGGCAGGTGATGCTGTTCAGAGACACATAATGTTAGTCTTTCTTCATTAGACATAACAGACTTGTTGCAACAACAACATGCACGTGGTAATGTACCTGTACAGTCCATGGACTCTTCTCCTGTACTGTACTGGCTGTTTGAAGCCTTTGTCTGGGACTTGTCCGCTGTCTCCTGCTCTGCATCCGAACCAGTATGGGCGGAGGAGTTGGTGCTCATGGGGGATCGAGGCATGTCAGCGAGGGGGAGCCGTCGTCCTGCTGTGCCCCCTCCCACCACTACAGCTGCAGACAACATGGTCCTGGCTAAAGAGATCTTGGGTGATGCCGTCATATCAAAGCTCAGTTTGATCTTCTCCTGTTTCTCAGATTTGATCGAGGCGGATGAGGGGTTGGAGGGATCCAGCAGCATCTGGAAGTTGTTGTCAGGAGTGTATGGTGTCCTGAAGGGGGCATAATTAAACACTCCAAACTTCTTCTTCATGTTCTCCACATAGACCTCCATCTCTTGCATGGCACTGTTGAAGATGCTCTTAGTCTTCTTCACAGAGAAGGGAATCTCTTTGGACATGAGGTAGCAATTGTTTAAAGGAACCCAAGCCCTGAAGGATGAAAACATAAATCAGAAACAATGCTTGAATTGTGCAAGAGGAACTGAGTAACTGAAGGGCTGATACCTGTCATGCTGACCAAAAAAGCGAGCATCCACTTGTCCGTCTTTGTCCCGCAGAGCTTTAGCAGGCCAGAATGGAAATCCTTTCAGTTTGGCCCACACTAGAGGGTGTGGGTTACTCTGCAGACAAACAGTAAAACACTGGAACTAAGTTGGTGTATTCCAGGGATTTATGTTTAAAAAGCTAAACAATCTGGTGGAATCATAAACAGAAACTTCAAGTCACTCAACTAGCTTACACAAGGCTCACAGAACCAGTTGTCTCTCTTTTGGCAAGCAGACAGGTAGCACTCAGGACAGACTTCAATCTCGTTCATCTATAATTAAAGAGTCAGAAGAAATATGAAATGAAGTTTCAGCACTTGTTTCTGTCAATCAAATATACAAATATTTTCCGGATACTCACCTCGTGTTCACAGATTTTTACTATAACTTTAGCGGTAGCCGTGAGTTTGTGATTGCCTGAAACAAAGACATACATTTATGTTACTCAACATAGTTTTTAACAAAACTCTAATGAGAATTGCAATTTAAAAAATTGACAATGAACAGTGAATCACAGTTGATTTCATTGAAAATCAATTAGACTATTTCATGACATAGTATATGTATCTTCTTATTAAAGAGGCCCTTTTATGCTTTTTGGGGTTTTCCCTTTCCTTTAGTGTGTTATATGGGTTTATACATTCCCCTCCTGCCTGAAACACATCCATTGAACTCCTTTCTTTACCTACGAATCATATTCGCTTCTATTGGCTAACGCTCCCACACATTGTACGTGATGCTAAGAGGCGGGACATCTCTAAGCGTTGGACTGATCACAACAGAGCCGGCCAGCTAACCAATCAGAGCAGACTGGGCTCTAGTTTCAGACAGAGGGTGAAAAGAGGTGCTGCAGCACAGGCAGTATGAGAAAAATAACGACCTTTTGAACTTTAAAGCATGGACACATGTCCAAGCAGAGGCACAAAATACAAATATGAACTGGGAAATTAGCATAATTGGGCCCCTTTAAATATGGTTTCCACACAATGAAACATACCTCCATTGTATATAATACAGTTGTGCAAAATCCATTTTGCATCTGCCAAGAAGGCCTCTGTGCAGCCATACATTTTCTTTTTAATATTCTGCGGTGCAAAAAGGAAAGATGGGGCCCGACTGACAACACTTTCAAACATTGCTAAATTCATATTATCGAAGATACATTTGTAACAGCTTGTGGGTTTACCTTCTCAAGTGTGCAAAGGTCCATAGGGTGAAAAATGTACTCGGCGTAATCTGGATGTTGTTCAAGAGAGACAGGTTTCTGGAAGGGTTCAGTCTATAGAAGTGAATAAACAGAGAAGAGAATGAAGGAAACTCTTACTGCTCAACCTTCCCCTCTACCACACATGCAACTACTAAAAGAAAATCTACAAGCTGCTTCAAACAAAAGGAGGAAAACCAGTGGAGGAAAAAATCATGACGGGGTCTTGTTAGTGGTGTAATTGATTACCCAATTAAAAGTCTTTCTCTGCGTGGAAGCTGCATGGGGGGTGCGAGATGACAAGCGCGGATGATCCTGAAAGAGAGTGAGAGGGGGCAGCTGTATCCTCAGCACCAGCTAGCATGTTCATGGTTTCCAGCCATGACAGGCTCATTATAGTACAATCACTGTGATTGTTAGTTCTGTTATTAGAAATATTGCACATGCAAAGTAATAATATATAATCATGCAAGATTGATATGTGGACAGGTAGCACGTCAGGCTGCAGATCTTTACATCTAGCATGACTAAGGGGAATATGATGGGTATATAAGCAATCTAAAAATACAATTTTGTCCAGAAAACAACACATGCCAATATCTAAGGGCCTGTGTCCACATAGCGCCTTTTCCTGAGCGCTAGAGTCCTTTTTCAATTGTTCTCAAAGGAGAGAACAGATGGCATTCAGTTGCCTTGAGGAAAAGTGCTGCACCCAGCGTTTGTTTTTCTTAGCTTACCGCCATTTTTGTGATGCCACTGCTTGTAGTTAATTAATCTTTTCAGAAAAGTGCTAGTGCAGAAATTGGAGGAGAATGAATGGCCAGAAAGAAGAATCTTAACAAACCAGCCAGTGGATTTTGCTGCCGGCTGTGTGATTTTTGTATCGCCTTAAAGTCTTCATTCTCCTTGCTTTACAGCTATCAGACTGAGCAGTGACAAGTTAATTAAGACTAACAATATAAGGAAGCAAATTCCGGTCGTTGTTAAAATATGTAGTCGCCCAAATTGATAAGAAAAAGCAAGGAGGCAAAGCTAGTGAGTCTTACAAAAGCGGTGATACCTAGTTGAGATATCGCTGTCATAGAAACAAGCTTTTCCGATTAAACGCTGGAGGAGGCTCTGAGCAGCTCCCAGCTAGCCCCTTTCTGCTTAAAAAAGCACTATGTGGACACAGGGCCTAAGAGATCAATCTGAATGTAGAATTAGAAAAAGGCAGAAATGAGAATATACAGTATACCCCATCTGTAATTAGACATTGCCACAACACAATGTAATCAGTTTGGTAGCATGAATTCACTATGAACAGAGGGAACAGAGTACTTACACCTGGCTGTTTCATCTTCTGAAGGGCAAACTTTAGTAGATATGACAGCTGCTCTATAGTGAGCATCATCATGGCTTTGCTCTGAGTCTCTATACACTCAGCGACTGTTATTTTCTGAAAGACATCGAGAGAAAAACAGGCGCTTTCATGACTTGAGTCCAAACATACTGCTATTTCAACAGGCTCTGACTTAAGGCTTTGAAACTTGATTTTTACACTTGTACACAAAGTGATGACGTACATTTTACTCAAGGATTGCACTTAAGTACAATTACTTTTGTATTTTCATTTTACGCTACTTCATTATTCTACTCTACATTTTTCTCCACCACATTTATCATTTAGCTTTAGTTACTTCATATAATTGGATTTATAGCTAATCAAAATATATATAACAACTTAAAAATAAACATTGACAGACAAGTATAGATGAAACTATATAGCGGCAGTATACAAAGACATTACAGTTCGCTCCACATTTACCTGCTGGGATAGACACATTCATGCATAGATAATCATAATTCAACAATTGAATATGAATCATTCTAAAATGGGCGATTATGCTTAACGAGTACCTTTACTTTAGGAACCGAAGTATATTTTGATGCCAATACCTTTGTACTTTTACTTAAGTATGATTTTGAAAGCAAGACTGTCACTTTTAAGAGTCCATTAACAGTTTAATATTGCTACTTTAAACCTAAATATAAAATCTGAGCATTCGTCCAACACGATACACACTCCTGGGCGAGTACCTCACACTCCGGACAGAACCAGTCCCCCTCTGGCTCTGCGGGCAGTTTGAGGCACTTGGCGTGGTACACCCTGGGGCAGAGCTCACAGCAGAGCACCTGGCCCTCGCGGTGGCACAGCCAGCAGTAGAAGTCATTCCTGCCGTCCTGCGGTACAACATCAACAGGGTCTGAGGTGAGTGCTGGCTGCTTCACATAGTAAAAGGGACCATGTCTTAGTTCTGACTGCAATGCGGGCAAAAGAAAGACAAAGTTGGGGAAGGTCAAAATCAGGTCAGAGGTTAGAGAAGCCAAGCACACGTGCACAGTATCAACAAAAAAAGAAACATATCCAACAGTTAATACTGCTGTTGTTGAGCCATGATAAGTACATGTGGCAAACGATAACTGCTAGTTGATAAGATGAGACATTTTAAAAGGGGCCCTATTATGCTTTTAGGGTTTTCCTTTCCTGTAGTGTGTTATATAGGTTTTGTGCATGTAAATGGTCTGCAAAGGCTAAAATCCCAAAGAAAATTAGCATAATAGGGCCCCTTTATTAAAAGTCAACATAATGTTTTCCTTGTGATGGAAATGACCTTAAAGATAACAACTCTGGATATTTATCAAATGCTCCTTTCTGTTTAGGAGGGTAAACATTTTTGACGGCCTCCTTTAAACTGGCAAAGGCTCCGGTAGTTACAGTTCCCACTAATCATTTACAAAGTTAGGCTTAAAGGTGGGGTAAGTAATTTTGGAGAAACCAGCTCGAGTGCGCTAGAATTTGAAAATACACAGCCGAAAAAAATCTGCCCCTTCCTTCAGACTTCCTCACAGAGCCCCTCCTCCAACACACACAAACGCGCACATGACCAATGAGGGCACGAGATAAGTTTGTGCACAGATGGAAGGCTGACAGGCAGGTAGGCCATCCAGTTATTTTAGCCGGGCCGGCTCAGGTGATTGGTCGTGCTTTTTACAGCGCCACGGCTTCCACAGAGGACATTTTTTTATGTATTTATTGTCAAAGCATTTGATGTATTCATTGCTATCGGGATGTTAAGAGCATTCCATGGAATATAACAAAACGTGCTTCTGAAGTGAATTACCTACCCCACCTCTAATGTGCCAATTGGGAGATACCAGCAATCATTGACCTACTGTGCATTTGTGAACGTTTTACAATCAAAGGAAAATAATAACGTCAACAAATGTGTTAAAATTAGAGTTGCATAGATTATTTATTAGACGTCAGAAAACGAATTAAAATACTATCACCATTAGTATTAAATTAGAACGACTACGTAAAGATGTACAGCAACAATATGTATTCCTATGGAAGACAATTCCAAACATAAAACTCTTAAATACATTTTTAAATATCTCTCTAATAAGCTGTAGTTCCCTTTCTTGATAAGTTGTAATAATATCACAACATCTAGCCCTGGATTTAATCAGGAGTAAGATTTCAAACAGCTGGAATTAAACAGTGTGTATTAAAGACTTTCAGACACATGAGAAAAAACATCAAATGTACAACAACCACAAGCAACCGGGACATCTCAAGGCAGCTTAAATATCTGTGAAATGGAAAGAAATAGCTCTGCTGCCTCAGTATCACTGATGCCAGTTTAGAAATGATCAGGGTTCATACACTTTTTCACCAATGATTTTCCGTGACTTCTCCATGACCTTTACCTAATTTCCCATGACCAAAAAAATTACTCTTTCTCAGCGGTACCACTGAAGATGGTTTATTTTAACAAGGAACAGGAAAAGAAGGTCTGCATATGAAACATGTTGGTCCTATCTAAAACAAGCTTACTAGCTTCTACACGTTAAAGCCACTAAAATCTCTCACCAGCAAAATACCTCGACAGTTAAATTACATTTTACGTTTCATTACTATACAGTATTTATTATCATTAATAGTATTACTATTTTGGTGATTAGATAAAATATAAATGATATTTTATGCAACTTTAGTTACATTTCCATGACTTTTCCCAAACTTTGGGAAAAATATTGTTTTCCAGAACTTTTCCAGGGCCTGGAATTAGCATTTTGAATTCCCATGACTTTTCCAGGTTTTTAATGACCGTAAGAACCCTGAATGATATTAACAGGACACAATATCACTGTATCAAGTTGGAGAAGAAGCTACATTTAGATGTTGCACAACTCACTTAAATTAAATCAATTTAATTTAAAAACGTCCCCCCCATCCGCCCCAATGGAGCTGCTAAGCGTCTGAAGGTTCAGATTGTAGTCATAGTGGGGAGTTTCCAGGTGTTGATGAGTGTAACCGCATTGCTAAAGAAGAGCATTCATGTCCCATCAGTGAAACTCTCGTAAACTAAACTTTAAATATTGACCCAGTATGAATGACTGATCAAACAGGAGCAGTAACTGCACCCATGCTGCTGATCGTATCAGTGAGCCTGCGTTTATGATCTACTGAGTTTGAGGGGATGAATGTGGCAGCCTTTATTTATTTTAAATGTAATTGGTCAATATGGCAGTTACATCAAAAACAATACAAACGCAAATTGTTTTACATTTATCTTTAACAGAATTTGTATCCTGTTGTTCACCATAAAGGATTGTTAAAATACAATGAAACTATCTGCTGACTGCGAATTAATGTCACTATTCATCACGACTCGACTACTGCAATAGCATCCTCTACGCCGGCATACCATCCAACCTCCTCAATAAACTCCAACATATCCAGAACTCTGCTGCCCGCCTCCTCACCCACACCCGCTCCCGAGACCACATCACTCCCGTCCTCCAGAACCTCCACTGGCTCCCCGTCCATCAAAGAATCCACTTCAAAGTCCTCCTCATTACTTACAAAGCCCTCAACAACCAGGCCCCCCCCTACCTCACAGACCTGCTGCACCACCACACCCCTTCCCGCTGCCTCCGCTCATCAGAAGCCAACCTCCTATCCATCCCCACCCGCACCAATCACCGGACCTGGGGGGACAGAGCCTTCTCCGTCGCTGCCCCCTCCCTCTGGAACTCACTCCCACAACCCGTCAGACACTGCACCGACCTCACCACCTTCAAAAGACTCACAAACTCACCTTTTAATGTGTGATTGTTTTTGTATTGCTTGATTTTAATTTCACTTTAACTATATTTATTTGTTGTTCCTTTCTTTTCAACATATCTGTAAAGCGTCTTTGAGCACCTGTAAAAGCGCTAACAAAATAAATCTATTATTATTATCGAGTTCAGTCGGTCAAAAATAATGCTAAAATACAGTGCTGCGAATGTTTCCTCAGACTGGCTGTTTAGGCTCATATTTGTGTAAGATTTCAACAGATTTTTGTATTGACAAAAACAACAGCAAAATACATTAAAACTGAACAGAATGTTTGAAAAATGCAAAAACTAATATCCATTTGGATGAATGTTCATCAAGTAAAACATACTCCTCAATAACAAAACATATGTTTACTATAGCTTAATATTTATCAACTTCAATCACTGAAAAGAACACTGACTTGCTCACCAAACAATCAATGTAAATATCCTCTTGGATATGAATAGTTTGGGAGGTTTTAGGCAGCATCACACAGTCCCACGTTTAGGGAGACAGTACTCTTAGTTTCAGACAACTTCGACCTTTGTCGGGTACATTTAAACGTTTCACATTAGGGGCAAGAATCAAAATGTTTTTTGTGATTTGAGTGAACTGACCCTTTAAAGGTCCCATGTCATTCTTTTCCGGTTATTACCCGTCCCCTTGTGTGTTATGAAGGTTTTTCTGCACGTAAACGGTCTGCAGAGTCAAAACCCTCAAAGTACACCCTGTAGCGAGTAAAACTCTAACACAGAAAATACCTCCCCAAAACGCCTCGTTGGAGATACGTCACTGTCCATTGATTCTTCCGGGTAACTCATGATGTCATGCGTTAACCGGAACCAAATGGACCAATCCGTGGAGCCGTTACGTTACGTCCGCGGAGCAGTTACGTTAAGCCCCAGCTGATTGGTCCAAATTGACCAATCCACGCACTTCCTCACACACACACTCAGTGCAGGCAGCTCTGCTGATCTCTCCTCCCTGGCTGCAGGCTGATAACAGACAGTTGGGATCGCGGCGAAATTCTCTCTGCAGACCCATTCTCACAGCGTTTATCAACCTTTTTCTTACTCAATATCAAGCCACACTTATTGTTTTTACTTCGGCTGTGACTTTGTGTGTGCTCAGGGTGAGTTTGGCTGTGTTTCGCTGTGTATCGCTAAACAAGGAAACCACACCTCCACGGAGCTCAGCGCGATTCACAACGTCCCGACCAATCAGAGCACACTGTGCTCACAGGGAGGGTGGGGGCTGGAGCTATTGGAGCTACAACGAGCCGTTAAAGACAGCGAGTGAATTTCAGTGAATACACATAGTTTACAGAGATGCTGTATGAGAAACCAAAGTGAGTTTGGGAAATTGCACAATATAAATCTATTCTAGTAGACCTCAACAATGGAATTATGATCAGTGGAAATGGCCATGACATGGGAGCTTTAAGACAACTCTGTATGTTTCAGGTGTTTTGATTAGGAGCTTTCTTAATCAATCTGAAGAGATGTTGTCTATTGTAAGTGTGACACTTATCCCATTGAGCTGAGAGTGAAGCAGGTTTAAATCCTGTGTCAGGTGATCGTTACCTGGTCTTTGCCGCTGCTCACCGCACCGGGTTTCTTCTTCTTTTTGGTGGGGCAGGGGGAGGCTTCAGCAGAGGAGTGACCATTGGATGAGTGAGAGGGACTTGATATCTTTCGTTTGTGGGTCACCCGTTCTGCTGATCCAGAGTCTGAAACTGCAGGCAGAGGTCAAAGATTACACAAACCAAGGAGGGCTCTCTGGTGGCCTACTTAGAGCAGGAAACAAATACCAGAAATGACACCACATTTGTTTCCTCCACTCTCACAGTCAGGTTGGAGCCAGTTAGCACAGTGAGTTGAATAGTATGTAAAGTAAAACCAACACAGGCACATCTGAACCACTTTACACAATAATGCATCGCCAGTATAGAAACAGAGCTTTGCCAACCTATCAAAAACCAACTTGTATATGTTCTTACCTTTGGATCTTGTGGAAATCTCCATTTCTTCTGATTTAACTTCAGTTTTCTCCTCTTCCTCTGCCACACTGATGCAAAAAACATCAAACATTTATCAGTCACACCTCACCAACAGCTGAAGATGTGTCTTACTTATAACTTGTGCTATATATCATTAAGTTAGAAATGTGTTTGAAATTGTTCCTGAGGACAACTTGCTAAGAGTTAAGTGGTACACTCAAGTTGGGGTTAAAGAGGTTAGCCCATTTCGTACTGTCAGTTGTCTGCTACACTTTATCCTATGAAAGCCAAAAGTAGACCCCCCCAAAAGGATGTACTGCGTCTTAAATGCGTGCAGCATCACAGTTTATAAGCCTCCCTAACTACTCGAATTGAAAGCCAATTGAAATATCCAACTATTTGATAAATATTTAATTTTCCAGGTTCCCCATTGTTAGAGTTAAATCGGAGCATCAAAAACACAACTGATTGTTTGCAAAGTGCCAAAATTGTCAAGATATTGACCTCCAGTCGTGTGCTACATTAGTGTAAATGTAAATGCTATGAGTTTTTTTATTTAACAGTCTCACATAGTTCCTCAATGTCCCTTAGCTTCGTACAATGGGGTTTTTCTAGACAAGAAAGGCTTGCGCTCCTTGACAGCGATATCATTCTGTTTAGAGTGAGGGTGTTTGGATGGGAACAGAGTTATCTTAAAGCGCTCAAAAACATTCAATCGCATCTTCAAACTACTTCTGACAAAGTTTTCTGAAACCACACCATAGGTCAAAAAGGCATAGACTGATAAATGAAGCCATTGTGACTTTGCTTCGTTTTTCACAATCATTTTTTTGTGACAGAAGTGACTCAGACTTTTGTTTCACGAGCGCTGTGTGCAGTTGAATAAAAAACATTGCTTCCAATGTGCTCTACTCTGCTGAATGTTACATAATATCAATAAAGACATTTTAAGCTTTTAAGCTAAATAGATATACGCATGAAAACATCTGGAAAGAGTCTGCAAAATGCCAGAAACATGAGAGCCAGACACTATACTGGTACTATAGGAACACGATAGAACAGAATTTTGTTCAGATATCTCTTAAATGTTGATAATATCTAAAACACAATTAAAGTAAAAAGGTAACCAATGCTAGAGCAAAGACAGCTCAATGTGCAAGGCCGTTGTCCAACCTTAAACTGCAGGCACCTTTCTCCACCAACCACAGATCTATAAATAGTAAACATGACACACAACACAGTAGAATCTGCGTCTGACATCCAGCGAGGGAAAAAAAGACTTCCCTGTTGTTTCAAAACACTCATGTAATATTCATTGAGCAAGTGACCTAATAAAGGAGAGCATACCATTATGGATTGCACAATCAAATCCCCAGTTCTGGTGAGAAACGTTTCCTGGAAATTCAAGATACACTTAGTGCTGTGAAACACCCTCTTTTCAAAATCCGCCCAACAGGTTAATTCGGTATCAGTCCAACATAATTCACCTTGATTTGCAGTCACAATCTTGTCGAGCCTGTTACTGTTGCCATTTTATCTGACGCCACAGCAGTAGCACCTTCCTCACTGTCTCATATTGCCAATTTCTGTTTTTCTTTCTACAGAGGTAAGGCACCATTTGGATGTATTGTGTGACAAACATAGACTGAAAACAGAAATACTGCTGCCATGTGAATAATCTTGGCTACCCCTCCTGCTCCTCAATCACTAAAGGAGGATGAAGCATGAGACAGGAACACAGCACATCTGCAGAAACAGACAGGAGTGCACTGCAATGGTTTTACTGGCCTTCTCATCTAACGTGTCTGGACATCCTCTGACAACAAACCCTCTCAACATCCTGTCCTGTCCAGGGCAGGAAATACAGCAAGAAAAGACAAAGAGAAAGACATGGACGGTCACATAGGCGGATATCAATAGTGTCCATCCTGAGAAAAACATTTCAAAATCAAAGACCCACAGAGGACACATTGTTACCTCCTGACACAACCCTCTCCACACCCACTATTACCACAACACCCATGCTTCAATGAAGGAAATGAACAGCATACCTTTTTTTCCTTACTCACACACAGATTCTTCAGCTTATTCTTTAATCTTTTTCAATTATTCAGGGCGTTGGGGGGATGAGGGAAAAGATGGGTCCAGGTTTCCCAGAAGGCCTTCTCTCCCTGCTGCTCTCTCCTGCAATTGTCAATCTTTAACCTCGGCTGCAGGCTGCCGATTGGCTTGAGCGCCACACGGAGGCGCCTGATTGGGTGCTCGGCTCGGTGTGCCACACGGGCTCCCTTCTCCCCGCTCTCCTCAGCCTCAGTGCTGCAATGCAGAGAGGACTGCTCCTGCTAAAAAGCCTCCTCAAAACCCAGGCTCCCGCTGCCTTTAAAGCACATACGGACATTTAGCAGTCACTCATGTAAGATGCCGCTCTACGGGCTTGACAGGGAGAGGATCAGATTCCCTCCCTCACTGTGCTCTCAGCCAGTGTATCTGTATGGCATCCATTTTGAACACTCTCTCTCTCTCTCTCTCTCTCTCTCTCTTCTCCTCTCTCTCTCTCTCTGACCACTGTGCGCACCGCACACAAACAGCACGTACACACGACACAAGTCAAATCTGCTGTAAAAGACCTCATGCGGCTTATTATGTGGCCCAGCATGTTGATATGCAGCATGGGCCTGATGCTGGACACAAAGACAGGACTGGAAATGTCACAGGCCTCCCAGACAGCATGGAAGGACTAAACCCCTCCCTCCTTCTCCCCCTCTCTTTCTCTCTCTCTGCAATGCTTCTTCAACATATCCTGTCTCATAATCAATAACTGCCTGGAGACTTGAGTGTGAGCACCAACAAGACGACATTAACACAAATTAGAAAATGAGAGGAACGCCATGTATTTTCCCATCATCTGTGAGGTCTTTTTTATGTTTGATCAAATTTCTGCATTTCTTTTAATCACCATTGAGCAGGAATTTTTTTTAAATGCACAGAATTAAAACACATTGGTTTATATTCAGTGCAATAGAAGTATCCCTCATCACATCAAGGCCAAAATGTCAAGGCCAATTATATTAACTACGAAGTTCCAAGAAGGTCAAAGGGTGGATATTAAATACACACACCAAACTGAACAGGCTGTCTGTGTTGTTTTACCCCAATCCTCACACCATAGTTGAATGAAGGGTTAGACAAATTACCCAGCACCATTCACAAAACACTTCAGTCAATGCTCCTGAACTCTGGTCAAGCAACATTATGTGCATTATTATATACAGGCTATAGTTTCCTTTGGTTATATATAAAACACAGCATTTGTCATCCACTAAGAATAACAAACAGATATGCCCAATTCCACCTGGAATATATCCAATTCAGGAATAAACGACAATCTTGATACACTGGCATAAAGACACAATTAATAACTACATTTAAAAAAAAATCTGATTCATGCACACAGGAAACTGACATGAATACATGGATAAACAGAATCTAACCTGGTCGACTTCAAACAGGTTTTCAAGCCTCTCTGGATGAGATGAGGTTTCTATGCAGAGCCTTTTCAGAGGAAGTCCTTCCCTTCTTCTTTCCTTCTTTCTCACATACAAATACCCAGTGTGCTTGGAGCAGAGGGACAGAAAGGGGAAGCTCTCTAAAATGGCTGACACTCGGTAGCAGAGAACAACACTGGGAGGCAGTGCACAGGCAATTCCTCCAACCCTGAGAGAAATAATCTGCTACGGCATATTTACTCCTAGATATTTTTGGAAAACCGGTGAGCGGCTTACAGGTTACGGCCTGCTCAAAGCATGATTCGCCAGGTAAATTATGTAATTGTGGTGAGATGAACTTGGTGTGTGGCGTAGAATCATTTACAATCTGTTTTTTATTCCCATGTTAGTCTGGTAAACAATTGCTGCCTTGCTCTCGCTCCAGTCTGAGGCCTAAATTAAACTTGCTGTGCTGTCAGTTTACCATCTGTTAATTCCTCTGGGGACTCCCCTCTGCACTGCTCCCTGTCTCTGCCATCCTGGATCCCTCACCAGGCCTGCCATGTTGACCGCATATAGGCCAGGGCCAGCCACAAAACCTCTTTTATGATCTTGACAAAAGAAAAAGCAGATTAATGTCAGTGTTCCATGAATGTAATGACCTTACACTTGACCTGTGACCCCCTACCGTCCTGTTAGCAAACACTGTACCATGCTATGCTCTCCTTTAAAGCTCCACTCCTATGCTGTGGGGTGACAAATGATCTTCCCCCTCCCCCAGTCTGTCAAAGAAACCTGTATTATTACCCAGGCACACACACAGTAGCTGGTGCCTTATCAAGAGATGTGTGAAATAATAAAAAATAAGGCTTACCTCTGTGGATGCATGGCTACAAAACTCTGTGTGATATGCAATGCTTATTTAAACATGGAGGACAGCCCTGTCAGCCCTCACCCTGCTCAGAGCACAGCCACGGCTCTCCAAGCTGTCCGACACACTGCTCTGATAGAAGGCGCGCAGAGACTGGCCGCACATGCCGACAGAATGAAAGGCAGCTGCTGATTGGCTAGTGCATTTCCTGGCTGCTTGTCTTTTGTTCAGCACAGGCAAGCTCATACGCAGTACTCAGAGCAAGAGGAGCTAGGCCCAAATAAAAAAAGTCAGCCTCTGTACACATATCAGTTACTATTAGGACTGTATACAGCTGTTGTTGTTTCAGTTATAAAGAAGGCCTCTGGTGTAAGGGAAGTCAGCAGATGTGCACACAAAGAAAGGCCTGTGGCTGTATTCCTAAGGAGTCTCAATAGTTCTCAATCTCAAGTTCAATCAACCTTTATGGGAAATATGAATACGGTGCTTAACAAATAAAGGCAATGAGTAAACAGACGCTAAATGGAGTGTACTGTGTCTCTTTGGCAGGTTTAACAGCAAGGTCGGAAATGCAGACTGAATTACAGTCATGTGATTTGCCTGACGCTTGCTTTTGAACTGATGTGATCTCATGGTAACAATGTGGTTCCGCATAGACAAGATTACGCTGTTAAAGCAACAGTGACTTTCAGTTTTGTATATAATTTCAACATGATTCAGCAAGATCTTCAAAGAAATGTGTGGTAACTCAGAAAACATTGTTGGCACTTGATTTTGTTTGGCTAATCTTTAGCAACATATCTTTTTTTAATTACAGCTGAGTTTGCTTTTGATTAAATACATTTCCCTTAAGTCAAGGAGGATGTTTATTAATTGCAAATGTTAGCAAAGCTTTTATTATCTTTTCCTGTTGCTCAAAATGGATGCTATACATCGATGTCTTTTAATTAAAACTTTAAATAGCTTTTTAAAATATCCATTATCATTTTGACAAAAACGTTTTTATCTTAAGTATGTTATGGTGTTATAATTTATTTACACACATATGCAAAGTGTGTGCAGCTCCCATACACGTACCAGAGAACTCTCAGCACACACTCACATCTAGAAGCAGGGAGGACTTAGTGTGTTGCTAAAAAAGTGAGATATGTATGCCGATTGTCTGAAGATGAGCAAAGCAAGATAAATGGATTATTCCAACATTATAACCATCAAATAAAATGCATGCAATATCAAATGATGTTTGATTGCACATACACTTTTGGAAAAAAGTAGCAAATAACATGACAATAGCAACATTAGGTCTACATTTAGGTAAGACATTTAAAAGATGCTACCTGCATACAGATTAGCCGATGACCCTTTTCATGTCTCTTAAAATCTATAGAATTATTTAATAAATACGTGTCTCCCGAAGACTGGTCCTGGTTCAATGCACATTGTGAATATTTAATGGAAGTACCAGTATGCCATCTATCCAACATCGAACAGCAGAATATGTTATGCATCACTTGTAAATTCTTGACATAATTCAAAACAGGAATCCTTATGAGTCACACTATCGTGGGTTGATTTGTTTGAAGGGAAAAACAAAAACAATTGTGGGTGACTTCATCACTTCACCAGGCTCTAACATAAACAAACCATCTGCGTTGATCTGAGTAATCCACATTTAATCATGTTTTTAAAATATATATTTGTTGTGACTAATGCATTAATAACTTATTATCCATCCTTATAGTTGTGTAACAATTCAGGAAATACTCTTGGTCTGTCAACACAAGCTTTGTCTGAGTAACTTTTGTGAATTGGTTGCACAACAGATAATGCTATGACTTTGGTAATGAACCTCCTCAGTTGCTTTGCTTTAACCAAATCATTTGTATGGACAACTATGTACTGCATGCAAACCCTTGAATGTTTTCACCTCATGATTGTGTGGGGATTTTCCACAGTATTGAGTATGTAAGTCGCTTTGGATAAAAGCGTCTAACAAGTAACATGTAATGTAATGTAATGTAATGTGTCTCTGTCGCTACAACATTGTGAGATGGAATGCATTGTTACACTTGGCGATAATGCTAATTGTACTCTGCTTTTTGTAATTTATCAAATTTGACTGCTGTGAAAAAGTCTGTACTGCTCATTTGACTGTGGCCTCTCCTGCTAAAGGGCGAAAGACAGCAGTGACCTCTTGTGGGGAAACTCATAACAGCTCAGTGCACACCAGCCCAGGGATTCTCAAAGGTCAATAGCAAGAAATTAGGCTGTATAAAGAAGAATCACCAGATAAATAAGTTCACCTAGGAGTCCACTGTTAAAAAAGGCTTTCAGATGTGTTGACATTATAAGCAGGGGATGCATATGAGTGTACAATGTAGGATGGAGTATAATGGTTTAAGCCTGCATCCATGTATTCCCTCAATGGGATAACAGTTTGAACTGACTGTTAGACAGAGGTGGAAGAAGTACTCCGATATTTCACTTCAGTAAAAGTATAACTATCAGAGTGAAGGAATACTCTGTTACAAGTAGAAGTCCTGTATTCAAAATGTTACTTAAGTAAAAGTACAAGCATATTGGCCTCTAAATATACTTAAAGTACCAAAAGTAAAAGTACTCTTTATGCAGATCGGCCCATTTCAGAAAAATATAACTTTCAGAAGGACTATCAGCTAAATGTGCTTCAGTATCAAAAGTGAAAGCACCTGATATGCAGAATGCACAATATTATGTTATTATGGTTATTGTACATGTAAGAGCATTTTAGAATGTAAATTGGTCAATACTTAAAATACTATATAGATTAATATAACATTACTGCAATATACCATATCAGCTTATTATGTGTCGCTATATGAAATAAATTACTGAGTGTTAAATAAATATAGTGGAGAGAAAAGTAGAATATGTGCCTCTGCTTTGCAGTGGAGTATAAGTATAAGGTGGCATTAAATGGAGAGACTCAAGTAAATAATAAATATCTCAAATTAAGAACGGCACTTGAGAAAATATACTAAGTTACTTTCATCCACTGTCACAAGGCTACCACTTAGCCATTTGTTTTAGCTAGCTTCTCCACGGCTATGTCACTAAATTGCAGGTACACCTTAAAAACGTGTACCGTCAACAAAATAAACGTGGGGAATGTTTTCACATAAATTAATTTTTACATTTCTTGCCAATAAACGTCAACATCTTCACACCTGGCTTGTTTAATTAGCTAGTGAGTTAGCTTCAGGTAACACTTACCAGGGACTATTAGCAAAGGACGTCATGACAAATCTCACACTAAGCCTGTACTTTAACCAGATGTTTAAACCTATAACTGTGGTGACACAGCACATAATATAACATAATCAGGTTATATATATATATATACATATTATGTCACCTTAGTCAGGCTCCACTTTTAGTTTATTTGGTGTCCATCCTGCAGACCGGTGTTGTTCTGAAGTGGCCGGCTGGTAATGAGACCTGCTGTCCCCAAGATGGCGCCCCAGCCAGACTTTGCCTGCTCAGGTAATTCCTGGAAAATAGTCCTTCCTTTCCTTGAAATCTGGTCACTTTCTTTGCCTATAATTAATTATTTATTTTTCATTGACATTTACCAGAGCTGCTATTAAAAAATCAATAGTTTAACACGCAAAACGCTATTTAACGCAAACTGTTTCTACACCCACATCTTGAAACTATATAGCCTACAAATAAAAATGATTGGAAGGTCTTGCTTTAGTGCCTTGTATTTTTCTGAGGTATGAAACAGATTGTATTTATCGTTTTATTCGAAAGAGGACTGTTTTTTTTAATTTGCATTATTGAATTATTGATTATATGAAATGGAAAAGTATGTTACTATCCTTTATCAATAAAAGCATTTGACAAAAATATATTCTTTGGGTATAACTGTGTTTTTAGCTGTTTTCTACTGATTTTCTTTTTTATAATTAATGCAGGGAAGCCAGAGGAACTATTATAACACAGATAACCCTGCTAACTGTAAACAACCACTAGAACGCCCAGAGCAACTAATAAACAAAGTGTATTACTGATTTTTAAACATTTTCGAGTCACCATGTCATGGTAATTCTTGGTTTTAAATGCAAAACACTTTATTGTCATCTTGCTTTAATGGTGTTATATCTAATAATGGCTGTGCATCAATGGCTGTGCAAGATGTTAGTGTGTGCTGTTGTATTGTATCTGCAGAGAAATTGGGGGATGGGAATGGGTTTAGAGTAAAGAAAGGCATGCTGTTAGCTGTTTGCAGGTAAACTAATCTGAATACATTAATGATTATGGGGCTATCTCCTGTCCTTTCAAACGGTTATCTCCTGTCCTTTCAAAGTAGAGAAGCTGAGTAGGGAGGGGGGATGGGATAAAGTGTCTCACACTCTTTGAGGGGGAGGTCAGTTTGCCATGTTTTGTGGGGGAAGGGGCACAAACACAGAGGGCCACCGGGCCCCTCTTTGGGTCTCCATGGAATGTAATTGAGGCTCTCTCACTCAGAAAGACATACAAACAGACCAAAAACACACACTACAAAAATGCAGGAAAAACTATTTGTGTTCTTTTAAAAACTGTTGGTGACTTCATCACTTCACCAGGCTCTATATAAACAAACCAACTGCGTTGATCTGAGTAATCCACATTTAATCATGTTTTTTAAATATATATTTGTTGTGACTAATGCATGAATAGCCTATACATACATCCTTATAGTTGTGTAACAATTCAGAAAATACTCTTGGTCTGTCAACACAAGCTTTGTCTGAGTAACTTTTGTGAATTGGTTGCACAATGCTATGACTTTGGTAATGAACCTCCTCAGTTGCTTTGCTTAAACCAAATAATTTGTATGGACAACTATGTACTGCATGCAAACCCTTGAATGTTTTCACCTCAAAGTTTGTATAGACTGATTGCAAAATTATTTTCAGACAGGAAAGAACAAGTAGGGAGCTAATTACCAACTCTGCCTCTTCTCTTCACCCCCCTCACCCTGCTCTCCCTCCATGGTTGAACCGTACTCCCTCCTCAGTAGTAAACATTTAAAACTAGTGTGCCTGAGAGATCACCATGGAGACAGTTTCTACCATCCTCTGTGGATACTCAGGGGCCGACGGTGGCTCCACACTCACTTCAATTAATACATCTGACACTGGATTCAAAATCTGTGGGGCATCAGGCTGCACATGATGGCATCTAAGTGAGTGGCATTTACAGACATAATTGCAAGGTACTAAAAACCCAATTGTGTTGCAGCGGATAGAGTGCCCTGTTTAACATTATGGAGACTATAAATCACATTTGCAATTTAAAATGTGGGCATTATATTTATTTCTGTTTTACACATCGCTCACCCTGTCAAATTGCATTTTGCACTGTTCAGCTTCATTGGAAGTCTACCATCATACAATTTGTTTAAAGGCCAAACGCACACTTTGGTTCTTTTTAATATTTAAAAACAATGAGTCATTTATATTAAGCAAAAAATATAGTTATAATTGTATGTAAAAATGAATAACATTATAAAGCAATACTCTAGGGGTATGACAAGTAATTTGCATAAAGCTGCTTTCCTGCCGGCCTATAAATAAGTTTTGTAATCTCTCCCCTAATAATATCAGTGACTGCTGCTCATATCGCCTATGGGTATTGCTCTACGTGTAGTTCGCATAAAGAACATGTCCAACCGTTCGAAGCGTCTTTCAAAGGGAAACTTCCTACATTACCCAGAATCCCTTTCGCTCTGCTTACAAGCTGGCTCCCTCCGCTCGGGGAGTGTTTCGCATTTAAACAAACACGGTCCTGCCGAAGATGGCGGAGAGTTTGTAGAGGCGTAAAAAGAAACTGCTCTACTCAATGAAAGCGTCGAAGCCGGTGAGTTTGCTGCAGTTAGTTTATGTTTTATTTATACATAAGTTTTGGACAGGGAGTGTAGTGTGTGTTTGAAATGTGCACATTGGTCCCAGAGAGATAGTCGGTGTTGCTCCGCTTCCGAGCAGGCTGTGGTTTTATAAGCTACCGTGATACAACGAGCCACCTTACCGCTGTCTGTGTGTTATGGAAGATCTGTTATGATATCAATGGCTCTTAAACTTTCAATAGAATACTGTTTTACATTAAGCCTGGCATGTTTATTTGCCTTTTCTACCGGTTATTTTCCCTTTAGCTACAAAGTTTACGAGATACAGGCTCTCTGATTCACTGTAGCCTAACGTTAGCTATTATTGCTCCACACTGATATGAGTAAACTCTTTTGTGTTTAAAAACCTATATGTTAACTTTGTAGAGACGCTGGGCTGTGTTCAGCGTCCAAAACACAATAGATTACCTTTGGAAACAGTTTTTCCTTTTTTCACCAGCAGTTTTGGTACACACGGGGCTGCAGGAATTGTGTGTGTTCACAGCTCAATGTTAGTTACACCGCAGTCGTTTTCTTGGCTGACATAATACAATTGTTTATTGGTAATTTGTTACGGTTGTTCAGCCTGCACCGTCAGAGTTAACTGGTTTTAACCGTTTAAACTCAATATATATTCTTCTTTGATATATTTTTGCACAATTCTGCACACATGTTTGCACAGCCCTCCACTTAAATATAAAAAAAATACTGCAGTTTGTCATATATTCACATTGTACTACGTTTTTAAGTTTATTTTGTGTATTTAGATTTGGTGTAAATCCTTCGCTTTATTGTAATGTTTTTAATGTTAAATCGTTTTTTTTTTTAAAAACATTTTCTTTTTATAATCGTTATGTTCCTGACCATACACCAAAGCAAAATTCTTGCATGTGACAACGTACCTGGCAACAAACTCGTTTCTGATCTGCCTTTTGTTGTGGAATAGTTTACCTCTAATAATTTGACACACACATGCAACACCAGGTAGACAAATGGCCAAACGAGAGGCACAAAATGTGTCGCTTTTCATAAAATACGTTTAAAAAAAAATCTTTGATACATTTCTGATGATAACCAGCTGCATAACCACCTTGTATTTCCGCTGTCCTCCACTGCTGACACCAAACTTGAACTGGTTTGCTCACTCTGGTTTAGAGAATCCTCAGCATCTGTTATGTCTTTGCATAGCTGTAGTGAGATTATGCATCCGTGATTGTAATGGTTGGTATAATGGCCCATCACAGGATGATAAATGTTGCTTTTCACCGCTGATAAATCATATTTAGGGGCATGATGTGTGTGAGGGAGAGACAGGCCGACTGGCTGAAGGAGATGGATGTGTTTCAGTGCAGGGAGGATGATCCCTCTCAGGGTTCAGGTAGAGTCCAGGTTTGCTTTCCCTGTGCTCGACAAGCTGCATACTGAGTATTTGGGTGGTAAGGGGACATTCTTGAAGAGCGTGCTCATGTGTACGCAGACAATGAGGAGGTAGGTTAGTCATTCCACTGAAACGGTTGAGGTATAGGTGTGCTGTCGCTTTCTTCGCCTGGGGCCATCCCTGCCAATACTTGCAGGTATTTACAGTGCCGTTTCCACGTGAGAGATACTCAAAACCTCTTGCTGTTTTTGTTAGATTACCACACGGTTTAGCTGCCAGGATGTCGCTTACTGATGAATGTTCCTGTTTGTATGATTTCATGCAGGCCAATCAATACGTAATCTGCAATATCTCACTAAAGGGAGCATTTAAATGGCAGGCAGCTGGGAATAAACAAGGGAGAATGGTGCAGTCGTCAGCCGTCAGATGAGCTAACTTGTCTTTATTTTGAGTCTGATGGAATGCCATTACTCAAGGTATTTTTGTAAGTGGTAGAATGACCACTGTGGGAACCTCTCCAATGAGCTGCTTCTGCTCATATTCTTGGCAAACGGAGCCCCCTGTCCCCCATTCTCTGTCCCTTTATCTCCCACTTTCTTTCTCCCTCACACAGGGTGTCAGGCTGCGTTAACAATGAATCAATCTTTGGGGGGATTCTTTGACTGCAGATGGGGTGAAGAAGTGACTGGGATGCATGGCTTTCGCTCTTTGTTTGCCGGCCCCTGTGCTCTCAATAATTCATTAACTTATCACTTTTTCTCATGGGACTGGGAGAAGTCTCTCTCTGGTGGAAGATTCTTACATCAGATTGCTGATTGATAATCGAATGAGCACACGGTTAGTGGCATATTCAGTTATAACTCATTGAGGTTCATGTCAAACATTTACGCATCCGGTCCAAAGTACTATACAATTGTAGAAATATGTTGTTGTGACGCATTTACCAACAGACTAAGGAAATAAATAATATGGGAATCATGTGTGTCAGATAATGCTTGCATGTAAAAATATTCCCGTTATGCCTTTCGTATTCATTCAGTGACGTCTTCAGCTTCTGGGTAATATTTATATTTTTCAATTCTGTCTGTGTATTGATTGTTTCACTCCTTTTTTATTTCCAGAACAACTGTATTTTTTCATTATTATTATTATTATTATTATTATTATTATTATTATTATTATTGCTTTAAGTGTCGGACCCCGGGAAGAGTAGCTTTTGTCAAGAGAAAAGCTAATGGGGATCCTTAATAAACATAAACATATTTTAAACAATATTCATATGTGTAGATGTACTATATGGAAGCACTGTACATTCATAAAGGAAACCAGTACACTTAATTGGGTTCAAAGTACATTTTTTCAAATACTTCAAAACATTTATTACATTTCCCTGATGTGTAACTGTCTTGGGTAAATGTGTTGCATTGAGTTTTAATAGCTGGTATCACGACAAAGAGGAAAAACAAGTGACAAGCTTTCTGATAACTGTCTCTACTCGGTCTTTGTCAAGCTGCATTTTTGCGTCGGTGGTGTCTGAATACACAGCATTCTTCAAGTGTTTCGTCAGTGTGTGTGTGTCTAAAGAGAGACGGAGAGATGGAGATAATACGTTTCGTTACGAGTAACTGCCAATCGGTCATGTGGTATGTGTTCAATTTAAGATGAATGCGTGGGTGAGCAGTGGCTCTGAGAGGACTCCTGATGACACATAGAGCTGAAAGCAAAGCCTGATTGTTTACCCTAATTGAAATATGACTCCTCGGACGTAGTGCCTTTTTGTTAGGCAGCAGTTCAGGTAGAGTAGGTTTAGTCAAGGACAATACCAGAGCTGATACCTCTGGAGGATAACTGGTAGCTAGCAATTGTCATTCAGGTATAGAAAAAACATATTTAGATTAATGTCATCAGGATTTACCACTTTCCAAGTTAAGTTAGAGTACATTTTTACAGGATGCAATTTAGACTTGACTTTACATGCCAGACTGTTTTACAATTACGGTTTAAAAAAGTTTCACGTGGTCATCTCAAGCTGTGTAAAACATCCTGTTTAAACACCACATCTCAAGGTCACTCAGTTTTGTGTTTGTTAACATGGACAAAACAACCCCCACACCAGTGAGTTAGTGCTCAACAGGTAGGTTCTGCCTACCTCTGTAGGGCTAAATATAGAAAACTCTGCTCAACAAGACAGTCGTGTTTCCACTGCTAAAATATTTACAGCTACTTTGCCCAAACAAGTGAGAGTGAGAATATGAGAGCTGCCGGAGCCAGATTGTTGTTGACTAGTCAGAGGAAGCCAGACAGCCGGCCCACTGAGTCCAAAGTCAAGCGGTGTAGTTTGCACACTCGAGTCTATTGGAAGTTATATCTCATTCATCCCCTCGGTCCCCTCTTCTTCAACCCTGAGGTAATACCCAAGTGTTAGGCTAGCTCAGCCATATGTGAGCCATGCACACTTCTGAAAGCCAAACGGGCAGCCTGAAGCAATCATTGCACCCAATTCTAGTTTATAACCAGCAAGGATTTGGAACAGTTCACTCTCTGTAGACCCTGTTGATTGGACGAAGGCAAGAGTTTATTAGGGAAGGGGGTGCCAAGAGCTTTGTCCCCCCCCCTCCCTTCCTTGCCCTTCCTCTTTAACTTCAACTCCCCCTTTAACTTTCGCTCCCCCAGCTGAAGAATGCTCGTAAAACGGGTTCACCTGAACAAGCCAGTGGGAGGGTAGCTCCCTGGCCTAGTTTTGTTACCATTGTAAAATGTTAGCAAGACCTTGTTTGTGTTTTTGTTTAGGGCCCCCTTTTATAAAAAAAAAATGCTTTGGGGGGAGAGACAGCAAGGGTGAAAAAAAGTTTGGTTTGTGAGATAACTGCTACCAGATGCTCTCCCTGTCTGTTATTAAGGAGAAAGAGAGGTTGGTAAAGAGGGGAAGAGAAAAGAAAGACAGTCAGTTCTGGATGAACTTCTCAACTGCTACATGGAAAAAAATCCATCTTCTCCTTCTCTGCAATTTTCTCATCCAATGAATCTTACATTTTTAAATAAAAAAAGAAAATGAAAAAAGTGTGTTTTTTATTTCAGGCTAGATTATTACTCTGCAACGAAAACAACAAGGGGAATTTGGCGTGGACATCTACAAAGTCCACATGTTCCAAAATGTCACCTTTACTGCCCTCAATGCTCCATCCCCTGTAATTGAACTGTGTCAAATGGTTGGTTGCAATTATTCCCTCCTTTGTTTACATTGTGTTCCTCTCCCTCTCTGTACATTTCCAAGATGAAACGGTTGGATGTGGCAATGGGGTGTGGCTTCTGGGTCTGCCTGGATTGAGAGGCGCTGCCGTTGTGAGTTGTAAGAGGATCCTTGCGTGATGTGACCGTGCAAGCAGCGACTCCAGGCGCTCTGCGTGTCTCCTGTCTTATAGTTCACCTGTAATTTAAAGGCTCCTTTCATTAAAATAAATTATCGCAAATTGCAGCGGGTGTGCAGACACTTGCTCACGGCCTAGTGCTAGACATCTTTTCCACAAATTGGAATTTCTACTTCATTGCAGCCTTGAGTTCAAAGAAAAGTCAAGTTGTGAATGAAAGACTTCAACGCCATCGTTAATGGCTCCAGACTTTCTACAGCATGTCAACACTGGCAAGGCATGTGTCAGATAATTTAACACTGTCCATTTTTTCCGACTACACTCATTCCTTAATTGGACAGATTTTTTTTCTCTCCTTTCTGAATAAAGTGGAACATGTTCCCTGCTCCTCGCTCTGCCGGGTGACGTCAGCCCTGAGCGTACGGCTTGTTGTTAAGGCAACAATCCAATAAACAGGTTGCCTCCTGACAGTGCCACATCATCGGAAGTTTGCACCAATGCATTATTTTGTATACCAAATAGCAGTCACAAATATTGGAAATTAGTCCGCTCCAATATTTTGTATGTAGGTGGTTCCAATTTTGTCAAGCGACCGACATGTTTCCATTCGGCTTGTTTCTCTTGGTGGTCATACGCTCATTTGATTGCCAATGCCATCCTGGAACAAGTGATTCTATATGACGACTGTGGTATGACTATAATAGGAGACGTTAAGGTCCCTGTTCAATTTGCACCACCGTCTGTATTACCCTGTTCCATGTGGCTCCCCTTTTATATAGGGCAATTTATGAGTTTGAATTTAAATAGAAATGGCAGAGTTTGACACTTATGGGGGCCAAACACAGAGTAATAAGATCAGTATAAGTGTGCTTTGCCGCAGTGTGGATGAAGTCATCTCGCATGATTTTGAGGGATTCAATGAATTTCCTTTGACGGACAAGGAAAGTATAGTAGTCATAAGTGTTGTAAGGTTTTCAATACCTACAATTGTATATAAAAAAAAACTCAATCTTGAAGAGGAAAACAATATGTTATGATTGGATGTGTAGTTGTTGTTGCACGGTACAATCTATGTACTACAGGGTTTCCCACACATAAACTACTGACCACGTTGCCATCTGTGATCGATGTGGACAATGATCCCTCGCTCTACGCCTCCTGTACCCAGTCCCGGACTGGCCATCGGGAGGACCGGGGGGTTTCCCGATGGCCTGGGCTGTTAAGTGGCCTGCCTCACACAGGGTGACTGGCTGTCCACATGATGTGGCCTGCCGACATGGCCACTGTCATACAGATCATAAAACAAAGCCCTTTATTGGTCTCTGTGTCATTCAAGCTCGGGATAACCTCAGCTCATGTGAGGTAAAGGACTCTCTGAGTGTTTAGATAGTTAACTTAGTCTAAGTTCTCAGTGGGTCTCAAACGGTTTGGTCGCCATTTATGTAAACACATATTTCCATTTGAGGGGGTAGTGATTAGTAAAATATGCATGAATAAAAAAGTTAAGTAGGTGAAAAAAGGCAAGATTCACTTTTAAAACTTGTTGAGAGCTAAAACTAGTCTTTGCTGCTGCCTCGGAGAGGAGGGAGACAGGAGAGGCTGATTCAGGAGCACAGGCACACTCACAACTATAAATGAACCAAAAATAAATAAACAAGTTTCAGTGTTTTTTCATATTGGAAATGGTATGTTATTGGTTATGGCCATGATTTTATGATTATTGAAATGTATACAGTTCTGTTTCACATAGGTGTTTCCATAGATCTAGTCTCTTTATTTCCCCCTCAAAGTGCACCAGATTGATGCATTTAACCCCCCTAGAGGATTTGAGGTCCATCCCCACTTAAAATCACATGGATAGGTGCCTAAATACATTTACAATTTTTTTTAAATAGTAATCCATGTCCATATGTTTATTTGCAGGTAGTAGATTTAAACTATAGGGCTATCACTATGGGCTCTTCCTCTACCTGTTCGCTCTGCCATGGCGTGACGGGTCTGCTAACAAGCGACCAACAGAAAGGTTAATGTTGTTGCGTGTCACAAAGGCACGTCACCTCGACCCCCCCCCCCCCCCCCCCGTTACCACCACCCCCCCAAGTATATTTCAGATCTGTGGGAAACACTAAATGTACTGCGGGCTGCAATACAGTTGCACAGAAATGCACTATTACCAAACTATCTAGTCTAGAGTGTAAATAAAAAAACGTAATAGAAACTGATATCTCTTCGGCTTTAGTTTTCGAGTAAAACGGGTATTCTTACTATCAATATTATTACATTACATTACATGTCACTTGTTAGGTGCTTTTACATTCTCAATACTGTGGGAAATCCCCACAGGAGCAATTTGGGGTGAAGTGTCTCAGGGACACAACGACATGCTGACTGCAGTGGGGTTTGAACCTGTGCTCCCCTGATCCCAACACCAACGCTCTAATCCACTGTGCCACAGCCACTTTGTTGCTGCTTCCCGACAAATACACTTAGTTATCTGATTTGGTTGTTAGCGCAGTATGTTGACCATGAACCTTTTTTTCTTGGCGTGTGAAAACAAATGATGCACTTTGAATCAAAGGGCGGCGTGTGTCAGCTCGAACAGCATGACTCGTCCTTCACCCGTTGCCTTACAGTGTGAGCGACTTGATTAGCAGTGCAGGCTTAATCACTCAGCAGATGGGAACTGAGTGCAGTGGGAACAAGACAAAAACAAACCCACTGTTGGATTGTGGCTCGGCGTTTGTGTTTGTGTCAGGTCCCTTTTGATTCAGATTCCTGAGTGTTGTGATACAAGGCCAGTAGCGCTCCTCATTTATTTTTCTCCCATTCTCCTTCTCTGTGTGTCTTTCAGCACTTGGTACTTGTGACCCCTGTATCCAGCCTGTCCTCATAAGTCATTTAAACAAGCTTTTAATAGTGTTAACCTGAACTGAGCGCCATGTGGTGGGCAGAACGTGTTGCAGGCTCTGTCCGGCATTGTAGATGAAGACGTAAACAGAAGGAAAACCAAAGAGTAGTATATTACACCTTATCAAGTGTACAAGGATTAGTTCAATACATTTTGACTCATTATATATAATCAATCAGTAATTCTGTGTGTTCTATTTCACTAGGATACAAAAATAACTTCTTGTCCGTTGATCTCATGATTCTCAGATTTTGAGTTAAGTTGTTTGTTTTTTGTTGGGCCATGCTTAGTTGTTTTTCACCATGGGATAAAAGAAACCAAATATTGATATTTTTCCCAAAAAGCATGGCTGCGAAGAAACAAAAACCCAGTCCCGCTCGGCTCTCCGTTGCCCCTCGTACCTCTTTTCTGGAATCTGTTTCACCTAGGCTCTGTCAACACATGAACCTGGCCAGTTGGAGGAAAGGAAAAGCAGTAGTAAAGGGAAAAATGGGAGATGGGAGGGGGTGCAGTTGTGAAACTGGCGTCAGACCATCTTTTGAGTGGAATTCTTTGCGGGGGTTAAAGTTCAGGCGCTGCAGCGTGGCGCTGTGATTGGCTGAGGAAAGGTGAAATGAAAACCACAGTAAACTTTTGACCCCGGCGCAGGAGCTCTGCAGGAACGCCCAGCCCAGCTCTGGCGTGGTGGAACAGAGCCCGCTCTCTTCCTGTGTTTACTCCACCAATCCAACAGGGACGGTGGGGAGAGGAGGAGGAGGGGGAGGGGGAGGGAGCACAGAGAGACAGAGAGAGAGAGAGGAGGGAGGGAGGGAGGGAGGGAGGGAAAGACACGAGCGAGAGGGAGGAAGGGAAGAGGGAAAATCGTCAGAGCTGCGCTGCAGTCTGAAAATGAAATGAATATGTTTTTTTACACAGTGGAAACGTGTACACAAACACTGTTTCTAAAAAGTTAAAACCAGGCAGTGTTTCTTCAAATCAACGTGACATCATTAAGAATATTTTCCTAAATGTAATTACAGTGTTGACATATCTTCACACTGAATTTTCTGAGGCTACATGAGATTTCTCTTCTCCCTTCATCTCCATCAGCTGCTAAAGATGCAAATGTTATCAGAAGGGCCAATATGGCGGCCGATCAGGCCTTGGCGCTCTGGCTCTCCAGATAAAAGGCTGTTAGCCATTGATTAATGATCTAATTTCCATAATATTAGCCTTGTGCGATCACAGCCGCCCGCATTTTGTTTGGCCGCTGTGGTCTTTCTGCTGGACCATGGCGTCTCCTCTCTTATCTCCTCGCTTTATACAGCAACATGTCAAGCTTATGGAAAATGAAGAGTGTTGTTGGAGATTTAGCTGGTTGGATATATGCCGGCGTGCGACCTTGTGTGGTCCTTTCGGTTCTTTGTCCGTATTAATGATGGATAGTCGTAAGAGATGCATGCGTGAAAAACACACACACACATACACACACACAGTGGAATCTGCCATCTCTTTGTTTCCACCTTCATTTATTTTCCCTGGTTTTTCTACACCATGCAGTTTGTGTGAGAATAATGGGGAGATGCACACAGCTCAGATGTGTGTGTGTGTGTGTGTGTGTGTGTGTTGCGTGTGTGTGCTGGGCATGGGTGGGGGATGTTTTTTTATAGGAAAAAGCTATACATATGAAGGCAGTTCCTCTCTGCTTTGAAATGTCTTCTCCCCCCTCACCACATTCATCTATGGGCATCATGTACACGACAAGTTTGAGGAAAAGCCACAAAGACAAATAAATGCTCTGATTTGTTTTTATGTGCCCTTGTAAAATTATTTTACGAGACATTTTCTAACATGATTTACTTCAACAATGTTTTTTGCGAATGTGTCGCAGATGAGCTAAGCCGTGTTAACTTTTTGCGACATTTCTGTCTCATTTCATTTCTTTAATCTACAAAGATTGCGTGTGACTAATATTATTAGATTAGGGAACTGTTTAAATGTTCAGGACAGTTTAGGTCTTGATTGGACAATCAAGCCAAATTCCATACTGAGTTATGCACCTTAGTTGTGCTTTTCTGAAAAGCTTCACACACTTCAATGAGTTTGGAGAGTGTGCTTTACTGCCTGCTTTCCAAACTCCACCTCCCTCGTTTTTCGTTTGCGTCACCACCATGGCTTTTGAAAGGTGCGCTTTATTCCACTGTGAGCTGCTCCTTGTGTGACTTTAACTCCGACTCGTTGAGGCCTTTCATTCGAGAAACTTATTTAAGCGAGTTCATTTGGTAAATTAAACAAGTTTGGCTTTGTATTTGTTTTTATTTATGGCAGTGCCAATTTGCAACCCTTGCATGGTTTGAATGGATGGTCACATTATAGCTGCAGAGGAATAAAGACGCAGAAACAGCTTGTTCCCCCACCAGACACGCTACAGACAAACGCAGAGACAAAGCCTGTGTTTTCGTCTTGTTTTTAAGCCTCGCTGGAATTTCACAGCAGCCTCAGCACCTAAATGGAGTCTTTCTCTGAACAATTTACAGTTCCCCTTTTTTCTAAATCCACAACTACACACATGCTTGACATATGTCCTTTTCATCCCCATCCCTGAATCGCATTGTGTGGTGCCACTCTCCTCTTCATCACGCCATTAGACCTCCTGGCTTCAGTTGAGTCGCTCTAGCCCATGCTTCATTGAAATCACGTGTAATGTTGGCACTTGGCAGCATAAAGGGGTATAAACAATGTTCACCAACAAAGGGGCATTTGACTCTATTCAAAAAAATTTGCTGCAGGAAGTTATCCTTTTTCAAAATTAAGTGGGAATCCCCAAACTGTCAGGATGATGGATGGTTGCTAAACAAAGTGAAATATGTTTCTTAATTATATGAAGCCAAACCAGTAATGTTCTCTATGGTTCCTTTGTTTTTCCTGCCATCATGCAAGGGTAAAATAATGAATGGCTTAAAGTTCACCAGTGTCAAACACTAAAAGTGTTGTTGCAATGATCATATGCTAACTTATTCCTTAACTAACAAGACCTTCTGATTACAAATGTTAGGTTGCTTTCATTGTCTGTTCGTCCAGAATGAAAACGGAATGCTGGAGCTACATTTTAATTCATTCAATTTTCACTCAAAACTATTTGACGAATATTTCTAGGTGCCCATAAATCCATCTTGAAAAGGTTTGGATTTATTTACATTAAAGGACCAATGTCATGGCCATTTCTACTGATCTTAATTCCATTGTTGAGGTCTACTAATGATTTATACTGTGCAATTTTCCAAACTCACATTGGTTTCTCATACAACATCTCTGTACAGTATGTGTATTCACCGGTATTCACTCTCTGTCCTAAACGGCTTGTTGGAGCTCCTGCCCACCCCCCTGTTAGCCCAGTGTGCTCTGATTGGTCGGGACGTTGAGAGGCTCGTTGCTGCGATCTGCTGCGATCTGCTGCGAGGTCCGCTCCTCGCAGCAACGAGCCTCTCGTCGATACAGCGAGAACAAGCGAAATTCATCCTGAGCAGACACAAACACTCACAGCCGAAGTAAAAACAATAAGTGTGGCTTGATATTGAGTTCTCTAACGCTGTGAGAATGGGTGCATTTCTCCGCGATCCCAACTTAGTAGCCCGAAAAACTTTTACCCATTCAAACAGTCGTGTTACACAAACAACAATGAATACTTAAAAGTTGTGTACCAGAATCTCCCGCTGGTCCAAACAAAGTAGGAACAGCATCGTTCTTCAGTGCCCTACGCTGTACATATCCGGCATGAATCGCTGAAAGGTTTGGGAAGATTTGTTTCGTGAAAGGCTGGCAGAGGGTGTGGCCTCTGGGTATTCCCACGTCAGAGTACCCAGGAAGAAAACATTGGAAAATGAGAAATCTCCAACGAGGCGTTTGTTAGAGTTTTACTCGCTACAGGGTGTACTTTGAGGGTTTGTGACTCTGCAGACCGTTTACATGCATAAAAACCTTCATAACACACAAGGAGATGGGTAATAACCGGAAAAGCATGACATGGGATCTTTACAAAA
Source organism: Notothenia rossii (assembly GCF_949606895.1). Lineage (NCBI taxonomy): Eukaryota > Metazoa > Chordata > Actinopteri > Perciformes > Nototheniidae > Notothenia > Notothenia rossii. Next base: position 84,245,920 of record NC_136903.1, read on the forward strand.
GGTGCTCCTTGACAACTAGGAGTCAATTATTAAGTGCATAATTACAACAAGCTTTTTATACATCAAACTAATCTGTAATGTGTTTGTCAAAAGTTTGTTTTTACGATCAAACCAATCTAAAGTGTGCGGGACTGTTGATAATTTCTCAAAACCCATGATATTTCTTTGAATGTGAAGGATTTTACACTTTATTCATATAGTAGACTATTGTTTTATATGTTAAATAGTGACATGTATATAGGTTTCTTCATTTTTGCGTTACTAATTCTAATTTATTAATGAATGAAGTCTGAAGTCTCCACATTTAGATATTGAGTCTTGGGTCTGCGTGAGATCCAGTTGTACGCAGCCCAGCGGCTGGCTGTATGCTCAGCTGGAGGCGGAGAAGTTCTTTGAAGCAAAACAGGAAGTCATTCTCTCCTCTTGTTTCTTTTTTGCTTTTGATGTCCCAAACTCAAGTGGACACCTTTTTGTTACTTTATTTCTGTGTCTGTAGGTCTTTGGGTGTTTTTGAGTGTGTGTGAGTGCAGTAATGATACTAAATGCTTTTAGTAGCTCTTGTCTGCCTTGATTTAAAAAAAAGAATGTCACTTTTTTTTTTGTAGTATATTCCAAAAACTGAAGCTATTTAACCAACTCTCTGTTGTACACATTCATAGTAAAGAAAGTTTGGGCACATGTGCTTTGGCTGTGTAGGGATCTTTAGTTGTGTATGTGTGCCCCATTCTGTCTGATCTTTGTTTTGGGCGGGCCAGTGTTTATTGTTGGGCCTACCACTCATTGTCTCAGGGAGCTCAAGTTGCAGGTTTTATTTCAGGCGGAGCAGGCATGTCCTCTCCACTATTCTGGTCCTGACTGACTGACACTGCTGCCATTATGGCCATCATCCAAACTCCTTTGTTTCCAAATAATTCTCTTTTTACAATAGTGACTGAAGTGTTTTGATTCTACAGAAAATGCAGTGTCATTCACTACCAGTGAAGTAATCTTATCAGCATCTTATCTGTTAGAGAACAGGCTGTTGGAGATCCCCATTGGCTCTCTTGCTGATAGTTGGTAGGCACACACAAAAAACAACACTCCTCAAGGAGCCTCATATAGTCCATTCAAACACATTCAGCTTTTTAGGCCCCGTCCGTTGGGCTCAAGAAACGTGTCCGTCCACACGAGACAGCTGGAAAACGCTGTAGACGCTGTAGTACATATGTACATATGCCTGTAAGTGGCGCTGTACTTCCGCCACAAAATACACCAAAAGCAGCGAATAAGACCCCCCGAGCATGATTGCCATGGTTGCCTGCTTGCCCTTCTGGTTATTCTCCGCGGTGGATTTAGCAACACGTAGTTCATGTAGTTCTCCATGTCCACTTGTTGGTGATGGTTGTGGTAGAGGAGCTGTAGATTTTGCACTAATATCTGTATCATGGTCAGTAGCATCTTGAGCACGAACGCAACCCTGTGATCCACTGTTGTTGTTGTTGTTGTTGTTGGCAAAATGCATCAGCAATGACGCAGGAGAAGTGGGGAGAGGCAGGGCTATGGTGTCATCAATTCAGGAAATGATCGTATAGGCAGGGGTGCACATAAGTGGTACGCAGGTACGCATGCGCGGCAACAATCTGAAATGCGTACCGTCACTTGTGTCACAAAGCGCATTTGCGTACCGACGTACTTGTGAAGCTTTTCCAGAAGGCGGTTAGATCCCCGGACGACAGTCGGTTTCCGTGTGCACAGACAGGGCTGCTGTTAACGTCGGCCTGTACAGCAGCACTGCGCTAAAACAGCTGCACACGCTCTGTGGTCTCCCCCCCCCCCCCCCCCCCCCCCGTTGACATTCGCGATACAGAGGGCTTCATGGGAACTTTGAGGGGAGCCAGAAGTTGGAGTACCAAACACTGACTCCAGGTACTCATCTGAGTACCTCACTGAGAAAGTTGTGTGCACCCCTGCGTATAGGGTTGACCACAACATATTGCTAGACCGTCTAGAAAACTGGGTGGGAGTTTCAGCAACAGCTCTGAATTGGTTTAATTCCTACTTAAAGGACAGACACACTTCGTCTCAATAGGCAATTACAAATCAATCATGACAACTATGTCATGCGGGGTTCCTCAAGGCTCCGTCTTAGGACCTTTGCTTTTTAATATCTATATGCTACCACTGGCTCAAATTATTAAAAACAGTGATCTAAGCTATCGTATCTATGCAGACGACACCCAGATTTATTTTTAAATTACACCGGGAGACTACTCTCCGATTAGAACACTGAGCAAATGCCTTGAGCACATCAATGACTGGATGACTCAGAACTTTCTCCAATTGAACAAACAAAAAACTGAGATCATTGTTTTTCGAGCAAAGAAGGACCGATTTAAAAGTAATCACAGAGCTTCAGTCGGCAGACTACAAAGTAACTCATAAAGCTAGAAATCTGGGTGTAGTGATGGACTCAGACCTGCATTTTAACAGTCACATTTCAATAGTTATTAAATCTGCATACTATCACCTGAAGAACATATCTAGGATTAAAAAACTAATGTCACAACAGGACTTAGAAAAGCTTGTCCATGCTTTCATCTTCAGTAGACTCGACTACTGCAATAGTGTATTCACAGGGCTCACAAGAAAATCCATCAGAAAGCTGCAGCTGATTCAGAACAATGCTACTCGAGTTCTCACTGACACGAAAAAAGTGGATCACATCAGTCCGGTTCTGAAATCTTTACACTGGCTTCCAGTCGACCAAAGAATTGATTTTAAAATATTATTGCTAGTTTGCGTTCCTAAATGGCTTCGGACGGAGGTATATAAACGATCTCCTGCATAACTATGAACTATCCAGGAGTCTCTCTCCTGGACCTCTGGGTCGGGTCTGCTCTCTGTTCCAAGAATAAGAACTAAAAATGGAAAAGCAGCGTTTAGCTATTATGCCCCAACAATCTGGAACAAACTTCTCGAATCGTGCACGTCCGCTGAAACACTTCCTATTTTCAAATCCAGACTAAAAACATATCTCTTTGCCGCTGCTTTTAATTGAGCTGTTCATACTCACACACACGGCAGTATGCCTTTTATTCATGTATTCTGTACGTGCTGTGTTTATTTCTTTATTTCATTATCTTTGCTTTTTTATGCCTGTTTTTAAATGCCATTTAATAATGTGTTTATGCTGTATTTATTCTTAAATGTCTTTTGTTTTTATTTTTTAAAGCTCTTTGAATTGTCGCGTGGTGAAAGGTGCTATATAAATAAAGCAATTTTACCTCTGCGTTTATATAGCCGAACCCAGATGTGGCGCAGCGGATTGGAGGCGGGGCTTAAGACGATTATAAGTGCACATGCTTTGGGCCCAGATCCCTGGAAGATCCTGGTATTTTTGTACCCAATAGCAAGGACATTTTTGAATCATGCGCCACTACCTGCGGGTTTGGAGTCCCGTTCCACATCAAATGCAAAAACATGCAATATTTTAATCTAAATGAAGAGTCTTTGTACGACTAAACAGGTAACAACTCCAGACTATGTCAGGCTTTATTTACGCTGTGATAGACTTCCTCCTTGGTGATAAACAAGATAAAACAATTATTAATTCTCAACATTAGGAGATAACATAATTGCCTGATATTTTGAAACTCTTACTTAATCTTCAGTATACTTGCCTGCCGTAAATCTCTCTGAGCAGCAGGTGCCCCTCATTTCCACTTCTCAGGAGTAATGTGTAAGAAGGCTCATCGATCCTCGTTTGCCCATCATTACTCAGTTCACTCAACACCGAGACTGTCTGAAATCATTTCCCCCTTCACTCATTCAGTACTCTCTAAATGACACATACTTAATAGTTAGGCGAGCATTTAAATAGAAAATTCTGGTGATCACTGATAATTTTTGCATTATCACTGAGAGCTGTAGAGTTGCAGAGATGCATGATTGTAATTTTATAGATTCTGACACTCATTTGTGAAATTGTAGACCAAAACCCAAATGGCTGACAGTAAATATAGTGCATAACATAATAAATAGGGAGTGTTTTCAGACACAGCTTGAAAGATACATGCTAGCCTTCCAGGTAAAACAAACAGTCCATAACTTCACTTCTCACTCCTACAATTATTCTACTCAACCCATTTTGTAATGCTTTAAATTGGAGTACTTAAAAATGTTATGAAAAGCAGATAATTTTTTTAGATTACATTAGATTGGATTTACTTTATCGATCACAATAAAAAGCAGCATGTTAACAAAGCATTGCACATAAGTTAAAAGTAAAATCGAATAGAAATTAAACAAACATTACATGTATGTACATATCAACAGTAGAAAAGGCATATCTGTGTAGAGTATCTCAATTGAATACACATAATAAATATACAGAATAAGTTAGAATACAATAAAATCAACCAAACAATTGATAACAAAATGTAAAAGTAACTAAATGAAGCTCAGCGCAAGTTATTTCAGGAAGACTGGTATACATTCAGTCCGCAGCTGCTTATAATCAGCTCATCACGGGCACTGTCCTTAACCTATTACATTCACCTCATTCTCCAGCAGCCAATCACCGTGCTGCAGCCAAACTTTAAAATGGTTCTCCTCTCTCCTGCAGTCAGCTGTGATTTCAGGTTGTCATGCTGCCGCCCGCCTCCTCCCCATCCACCTCCTTTCATCATATCCAGTGCCAGGAGAGCTAATCCAAAGACCTCATCACACCTCCTTTTCATCCCCTCTTCCTCATCAAATCCAGATCTTCAGCATCATCACCAGTGTCTAGACCCCGGGGGGTTCCCTATATGCTCACGGCTGCATTTCCCCCTTTTAGATATACCAGTTCAGGATTGGGGTCTAATCGCCAAACACTTAACATTTATCATATGACATGTGTCAATAAATGTTCTTTAAACAAAATGAAGTCTCTCCTGATTGAAATGTATACATTATATGAGTGTGCTAAGGTAGTAGCAGTTTTAAAATGTAATGAGGAATCAGTATATATCACACTTTAGTTTTTTATTACAATACAATTTAAAAAACAAACAAGTAGATTAGTGTCAAATATGTCAATGTCAAATATCCATTGCCACCAGTATCTACATTTATACCCAGCACTATTTATGTCGTGCACCGTGTCCTCTCTTCTCCCCTCCCCCTCCCAGTTCTCCCGCCTCCTCCCCCTCTTTATTCTACTCAATCTGCCTTGACTCCTCCTCCTGCTGCGGACCATATTCACGCCATATATCCCCCTGTTTGAATTACATTTCCCTTCCAGAAGTTACTGCTGTGTATTTGTTCATGTGTCAATAAACAAGGACACAAAACACAGGAGTTCACACAGTTTAACAATTGTATTGGACAAGATGCCCATATATTATTATTACACACTGCTTTCTCACCCTAGTTTCTGTGAATTGGTGATTTGCTGTTGTGGCGTTTGTAAGAGGCGATTCAGAATTATTAAGCTGTGTTTGGACAGTTGACAGACAGGGAACGCTTTTCTCTCCTTCTCTGCGATAAATTATTCAGCTGCAGCATTAGCTCAGTAGCAGCTTGACGTTCAGGCCTGATGTGATCAGTGGTCTGTGATGGAGGAACACACACACGCACGATGGGCAGTAGGATGCAGGCTTGCAGCTACTGTGGTTATTGTGAGTTAGACTGTTTTATTGGAAACTATTAAGGCTACCAATAAATTCTAGTGTGTTTTTTGGTTTAACATTTAACACCAATTGTGGAAGTTTCTTTCATTAAAGCCATGCAAAATTGTAGTTGTATTATGAGCAATCCGAGTGTGATTATTATTAGATTTTCATTCGGAGAGAACATGTGACAGGCTTGTGACAGGGATGATTGTGCTAAAGGTCACTGGTTTTGGGATCAGTTTGTACCCAAACACTGAAAGCCAGGCCACACTTTCTGTTGGGACCATATGACGCGTCCCTTGACATGAAAAAGTGGCTAGAAAAATGAAAGTAAACAATTTAAGCCTGAAATTTGAGTGTGACATTGTAAAACAGATGATAGTGGCCAGCTCAAGAGAGATTCCTTTCTGTTGCTTTGATTACAGCTTATCCAATTGCTCTGATGCGAAAACAACCAACCCCCAGAGGGCCTTCTCTACTGTGATTATGAATAGCATTATAAGTGCTGAAGGTTATGGAAGCTTTGACTTAATATCGCATGTCTGACATCTCAACGTTTTGAAAGCAGTGTATATGTACTAATTCTAGGATAAAGAGGAGACATAACAATTTTTTTTACTATAAATAATGGCCAAGCAACACATAAAACATTAGTCATGTGTTCAGTAAGGATAGCTTATTGGCCCATCAGGCTATAAATTAAGAGTTAGCCACCACCTGATAATTGTGCAGGGATTTCTGGCCGTTTTGGGGATAGATGAATAATTGCCACACTTTGTTGTTCTCTTAATACTGAGGACAAAAGCTTGTGTAAGCCTCTGATGGCCAGCAGCTAATATCAATCAAGGTGTGCGAGTACGATCCAGGCGACAGGGGTCTAGCCTGATAAACAGAATATGTAAATAGGGTGGATGAGTGGCAACATTTCCAGGAAAGGGAAGTGATGACGCAGTGGAACGGGCTGAGGGGAGGACGCAAACAGGATGCTATCTGCAGTGGCTTCCTGTGCATTTTTAGAAATCAGTTTTTTTCCCATGATTTTCTGTGAAAGCTAAACATAAAAAGGGCAGTGCCATTATGGAGTCACGTTAAGACTTTCAGAGTTCATGACCTTTCCATTTTCTCTTTCCAGGAGATGTTAAGACATTGAAGCGACTCTCGTCCCTGAATGGAGCTTGACTGGGGCTTCTACTGGTCAAGGTGAGCATGATGTATAACTTAAAGAAAATCACCAGTGGCGAACCGTCAGGGCCTTCAAGGCAGTGCTTGAATTGGGCCGGTACTCACCGGTACGCAGTACCGGCACTTCTGATTTTTACCCATGTGGTACCGGCACTTCTTACTGAGTACCGGCAAGGTGCCGGTACTCAGTAAAATGCCGGTACTCAGCCGCCGGCAATATACGCATATATTGTAAACGCAACGCAGCGCAAATGTGGGTCTGACTCTGCCTCACAGAGGGTTGCAGTTGCCTCAAAGAGGAGCAGGGGGGAGAGGAGGGAGACAGGAGAGGCCGATTCAGGAGCCCAGACACACTCACAACTATAAATGAACCAAAAACAAATAAATAAACAAGTTTCAATGTTTTTTCATATTGGATATTGTATGTTATTGCTTATGGCCATGTACTTATGATTTTATGATTATTTAAATGTAACATTTTTGTTTCATATGGGTGTAGTCTCTTTATTTGCCCCTCAAAATGCACCAGATTGATGCATTTAAGTCCAACATTTAAAAAATGATCTTACCGGGGGAGCATGCCCCCGGACCCCCCTATAGGATTTGAGGCCCGGCCCCACTGTTCCCAAATAGATTTGCAATTTTTTTTAAATAGTAACCCATCTCCATATGTTTCTTTTGGGGTAGTAGATTTAAACTAGAGGGCTATCACTTTGTGCAGCAACGCTATTGACAAATAAATCCAGCAAAATGGCACAAAAAACTGGTAGTGGCCTCAGGGACGAGGAGTCATTTAAGCAGCCAGTAGGAGTCAAGCTTTACTTTCTTTTATATCCATAAAGAAAAAGTAAATCTGTTTACAGTTGTTTCATTATGGATGTTGAGAGGTATCCATATATCTCTTCATTTTGCTCTCAAAGTGCACCAGATTGATGCATCTAACTTCAATATTTAAAAAAAAAATGTTCCCGGGGAGCATGCCCCCGGACCCCCCTAGACTAGAGGGTGTCAGGTCCACTCCCCACTTATAAAAATAGCACTTTACCACTGCACCCCCTCTAATCTCAGATGCACCCCGAGTCATTTTGTTTAAGTACAGTGAGCCTTTCTAAAATATACAGTAAAGAGACAAACCCACCAGCATTATAGGATATACTATGACTTTGTGCCAAATACTTGTTGCTGATTTAGAGTACTGGCACCTTTTTTATTCCAATTCAAGCACTGCTTCAAGGTATTCAGGGAATACCCTGGAACACTCAGATAAAACAAACAAAAAATCGATTTAATTATATAAATAAAATGTATATAAAATGAATAAATGAGAATGGTACCTGTGTTGTTGATCTGTAATATTACAGTGTTACGTTGATTTGTTTGTCCTTCTCGGTCCATGCACTACGCATTTCAGTGGTTTTGTGTTAGAAAAGAAAGCAACCAATCAGATCTTGTTCTGGGTCTCTGGGTAGAATATCCTTCAACCAAAGTATTCTATACATCCTTGATAGAATGCCCTGGCCGTTGCACTGAATGAGAGCGTACATTTGGATTGACAGTTTGATCAACCAATCATATATTGATTTGTAGCCAATGGGCGTATTCTTTCAGAGTTTCCCTCGGTTCCAGGGTACTTTAGAAGGCCCGGTAGTTCACTGGCTCGAGACAGAGGATCTAGATGAATGCCACGAAGCAATTCATGCCGTTTTAGTGTTTTTAACGTTGAAATGGCGAGTGCAACAGGTGAAGATTAAGTTGTTGCTGAATTGTTGTGAGTACCCTTTTCAAGACGACAATTCAGTGAAAAGACGGACATTATAACGCCGGGGGGCGGGGGGGTGTGTGTGTCTTCATAAGGTCCAGTTGTGATAGACACGGTTCGCCACTGAAAAAGACACACTCACACACACTTGCCAGGTAGACAGTCTGTCAAAAAATTAAGAAATGGTATTATTTTTAACTATGATATGTTGTATTTCTCAGGTTGGCAGCTGTTGTTTGTGTGCCTGATGGTTTGTCTGACATATCTAATCTTGTCCCTGAGCAAGTTTCACATTGTCAAATGAAGCTGATTCAGGTCAGTGGCAAACTGCCAGGCCTGTTGAGACTCATCTGTGGTTTTGGTTGGCTGCTGCTCGCAATCTCTAACTCTGCTCCAGAAGTGCTGTGTGCGTGGATTTTTTAGATTTCAGGCAGTCAAAGTCTTTTGGAAAGTGCAGAATTAATTAACAAATGACACATACTATTTTCAATGTAAATTGTGTCGTGTAGTTTAAATTCCTGTGAAGTTACAAACAGACTGAAAATGTTTCCCCCATAACCAGAACTGTGTACACAGCCATACATTCCCTGTTCTCAGAAAGGCCCCCAGCTCGGCTTGTTTTCCGTTTTCAGGATTTGAGGCTGACTGAGGGCTGATGTCATCTTTCTCCACTGCTGCAGAGGTGAGCCTTAGGACAGACAGCAGGAAGGAAGGAAGGGAGAAAGGAAGGGAGAAAGAGAGAAGGGAAGGCATTGAGAGTCACAGCCAGAGCAGGACAGGCAGATTTTAGAGAGGGGTGGTGAAAGGTAGACGGACACCAAGCATGCGCTGCAGATTTATGGCGCGGAGTGCTTGTCTGAGACTTGGCGCTCCTGTAGGAGTAGTAGTGGTGAATGGACTGCGTGTCCTAGCCTGCAGTTTGCAGAGCAGGAGTTGCATAATGGCTCCCATCCGTTCTATACTTTTCCACTCTGGAATGAGCTCACTCTGTGTTTAAGACTTTGTTTTTTTGTGTGCGGACGCAGAGTTGAGCATAGAGTCTTATCTGGTTGTGAAGCAGCATGCTACAGCTCTGTGTGAGTGTTTCTGGGTGGGAATCGGAAAAGAGCAGTGACCTTAGAGGCTGGTTAGAGAGGTTTCCTCTAACGTGAACTTTGAGGGGGTCAGACACAGGGCAATGGCAGAGCAAGAAAACAAGGGCAGGGTCCACAGCCCAGTACTGCTACACCCAGGGAGGGAGGGAGAGAAGGGAGGGACTGCCTCAGGATGGTATGGGAGGAAACAGCAGTTAAAACCTATTGGAATAAAGAGCGGATGTGGCCTAGTATGGAGAATGCGGAGTAAAGAGAGAGCGGAAAGGGGATAATTCTTACTAGTCCCTCGCCTGGATTGTTTCTGGGTTCCACGTGCATAAGCAGTGGGTATTTTTTTTCCCCCAGTGCCGTCCCATGCAGTTAGACTGAGAGGAAGGTTGGTGAAAATGTGTCTCTAGCTGGGACAGCAGCTAAAACTCTCTTGCAGACCGTGCTGCGACATGCCTGAACATGAAACTGTTCTGGAAACAGTTTGTGTGCGCTGTGTGTTGCCGCTGATAGCAGAGTGGTATCGTTCTAGCGGGCAAGCTGGCTGAACGCAGAATGACCCATCTCCCCCGAGGCTCCAAATCACTACATCATCATCAGTCGCTCCTCACAGTGGAACAGATGAGATTTCACTCCCATCAGGCACTAAGCAGGAACCAAGGCTGCTTTACTAACTGGATAGTTTACCCTCATAAATCTGTGGGAATCTACAATCTACTCTCGCCTCAGAAGTCACTTTATTTATAACCTCAGTAGCTTCTTTATTTCTTTCCCCCATTACTTGACACTGAGCTCTCAAGGTTTGCCTGGCATCAAAAGTGAACTTTGCAAAGAATTGACGACTGAAGGCATGTCCCAATCCACACTTATCCTTTGATTTGATTATACAACACACATAAGCATATAAAACCACACTCCCAGTTCATTCCCTCTGATCATGTTGCGCTCCCTGTATGTATGTATGTATGTATGTATGTATGCATGTATGTATGTATGTATATATGATGTGTGGTTTTGTGCTTTCAGGGGCTGATATGCGCTGAAGATGAGTGGCATAGGAGACAACTCGTTGGAGCCGCTGTGCTCCGACCGCAAACGTAAACTCTCCACCTGTGACACACCAGGCTTAGGGTGAGTACTGTAACTTCTGTTGACTGTCAGTCGCAGATCAATCATTGTCCACTGCTGTTTTCGGTGTGAATGTCAGCAAGTGCACGAGGTCGCTTCCTCCCTACTGCCCCCTGTAAACATCCCTACCCCCCTTCATCTGGTTCAAACGTATGTCTTCTGCTGCCATCGAAGTATCCTAAGCATCCCAGCCAAGGCTGTGTGGCCTGCATACGGACGGGGCAGGGGGAGGTGAGGTTGTCATAGTAACGTGTCTAATCCCCTTGGCGCCTCGGCAGGTGTGACAAGCGTCGGAGGGAACAGGAGAGCAAGTACATCGAGGAACTAGCGGAGCTCATCTCTGCCAATCTCTCCAACATTGACAGCTTCAACGTCAAGCCTGACAAATGTGCCATACTCAAAGAGACTGTGAGACAGATCAGACAAATAAAAGAGCAAGGTACCCACACTGTACACTCACACACTCACTATCATTATTATTACTTTTATTGCATTTGTTACATTATATTTAGCTGAAGCTTTTAACTTGCAAGTACATGAGTTTTCAATAAACCATACCAATGTTAGTGCTAGTGCATGTTGGAGCCGAAATATCATACTTTGAATGTATTATTTAAAACATATGAATTGCAGTTTCACACAGTTTTGTCACCGCAGTTTAAAGCCTTCTTTATTAAACCTTTTTTTGTATCGTTTAAGTTAGCTGAATGGGGCTGTTGTGACAAATAAGCCAAACCTTTCTTAGTTTTTTACAAGTCGAGGTATTATTACGATTATTATTAATATTATTTATTTTGTTTGTGATAAATGAATTTCTATCACTAATGGAATTATATAATAATTTTTTATATATTTATTTTCCAGTATTTGCTATGGGGGGTAAGCAGGGACTTTAGTTGGGCTGGTTCTCTTAGCCTGCAGGACAGATGATGCCGTGATGAAGTGGTGTTTTGGTTCATGGCCAGGCGGCTTCAGACTGACAGCACGTTTGGCGTTTTGTATCGCTGGGGGTAAACGAACACCAGTAATTGAGACCAGTCCTTGGTGGTCGTGGCTCAAGGCTGTCAGTGACACTGTGGATCTGTTAGTGCCAAACCGTGCTCCTCGCTGCGAGACGAATGACACTAGTGGTGACGCAGGAATCAGACCTTATTCAGTCGCTGCTGCCCTCGGGCCATCTTCCAATCGTTTTGCAGATTTGACATTAGATTGGATATTCAAAGGAGGATATTTTCCACCTGTTTTACATTCGTTGAGATTATATCTGTGAGGTTAAGTGGGTGAGGAAGAGAAAGAGCAATAATATTGGAGTCTACCCAGAGGGTCACAGCTGGCTACTGCTGGCCCCGGTGTTATGCAGCCAGGTTGCCATAGTTACAGGATGGCTATGATGGAGGGCCTGTTTTCTCTTCTCTTTTCTGTCTGTTGTCCATTTAACTCACCTTTTCCCTCCCCCTGTTTACACATCTTTGCGATCATTGTCTCCTTCATCAAATTAGCCTCTGCTTTCTCTGTTCGCTCATACAACAGCTAGTTTGAATTGGAAATTGAATTAAATCCAGAGTGGTATTATTTGTCGCCCTGCTCAGTGTCCGCGCCACAGATGGCCCTGCTATATAGAGTGGTATCTAACAAAGCCTCAGACACATGCTGGTTTTAAAAATAGAAAGGCATGCTAATTATTCATCCGTGACTCATGCTGCCACCTGCTGGCTGGAAAGACAATTATTTTTGCATAAAGAAAGCACCCACAGCAAACTGTACAATAGGCAAAACACCATTATACAAAATGTATTAAACTGTCACTCAACAAGACATGCAGGTCATGTGCGTTGTTCAGAATGAAGGTCACTAGTCTTTCCTTCTGAACCACAGCTGTTCTAGTCCAGTCACACCATGGAAAGGATTTCTAATGTATAAAGTAACAAATACAAATCCACATATTTAACTGTTGTTAAATGACTCATCTGTCCTCAGGAAAGAGCACTTGCAGTGATGACGATGTCCAGAAGGCTGATGTGTCCTCCACTGGTCAGGGGGTCATTGACAAGGACCATCTGGGACCGCTGCTCCTACAGGTCAGCTCGGGGACAATCATTGGGGGGAGGGGGGGGGGGGGGCAACAATAATGACCTGCCTGTACATATGCTGTGCCAGTGCTTTGCTGTCATTGCTCACTTAAACTTGATACTAGTGTCTCAGATGGTTAATAGAGGTGCATCAATTGTAACTAAATAAAGTTAATCATCATCTCTTCATTTTTTTTATGGCACCTATGTTTTCAGGCCTTGGACGGTTTTCTGTTTGTGGTCAACCGAGAGGGCAACATTGTGTTTGTGTCCGACAACGTGACGCAGTACCTGCAGTACAAGCAGGAGGAGCTCATCAACACCAGCGTGTATAATATCATCCACGATGAGGACAGGGAGGAGTTTCACAAGAATCTGCCCAAGTCTAATGGTGAGACAAGGGTTCAATCACACAGATGTATAAATATATGAACATGAGTACTCGATAACACACGTATGAAGTCGTGTTCATCTGCTCAGCCATTGCCAATTTCTCTCCATAGCACCGAACGGGGCATCGTGGAGCGGAGAGGCACCCCGGCAGAAGAGCCACACCTTCAACTGTCGCATGCTGGTCAACTTTGGTCACGGTCAAAGTCATGGGATGCCAGAAGAGAGGCCGGGTGGCCAGCGCTATGAAACCATGCAGTGCTTCGCTCTCACTCAGCCCCGAGCCATGATGGAGGAGGGAGAAGGTAAATGTCACGGATGAAAGCTTCGAATATGTATTTCTTTCATTCCCCTGTTGCTGTTGCTGAATTCCCATGGGGATAAAGGTTTATCTTATCTGGTATTTTATTTTAGATTAAAATTATGTGAAAATACAACTGTTAAAATGTGGCAACTGATTCCAGTTCAATTCCATTGAATAATGCTGAAGATATGATTTAACTAGCAGCTACCTTGTAGAATACATTTACGTGTGTTGCCATGCCTTCCACTGTATCTTTCGGTATATTTTTGCCTAGATGTTATGCCTGATCATTGTGTTGTCTCTTTACTCAGATTTGCAGTCCTGTATGATCTGTGTGGCACGACGCATCATCCATGTAGAGAGGACGGAGAGGTTTAGCACTCGCCATGAACTCACTGGTAAGTTTTTACTGTGTTATCTCTATAAAAGGAAAGTCATTTCTCACATTTAATCAGGTGGCACGATCTTTGGAAATATGTTCTTAGGCACTGTGAGCTAGCATATAATGATGCTGTGTACTAAACAGAATGTCCCCACTTATACTCATAACTTGTACTGTTATGGGTATGGGACCTTTTAAAGCCATGTCATTCTTGTTATTTAGAGATGTACATCTAAGATTCTTAAATACACGAAACCATACTCACTGCATCTATAGTTCCCCATAAATCATCATCCTTTGTGTAATCCCATTGGTTTATCTTGTCTTGCAGGTAAACTGATTGAGATTGAGCAGCAGGCCTCTCTAAGCACCACTATGCGCCCGGGCTGGGAGGACCTGGTGAGGCGCTGCATGCAGATGTTCCTCAACCGAAGTGAGGGACAACCGTGGTCCTACAAACGGCACTATCAAGATGGTATGTTTAATCTGAACCTCCCTCCCTAGTCACTAACACAAAAAGCATAGCATTCATGCATCTGGTGCTACATCAGCAGATGCTATAGCAATTTTATATTTGCATTTGTTTTTAACATTAATGGATTAGAATGACAGCATGGTAACAGACATTGGGGAGCTCTGAGCCATTATTAAAGGTGTCAGGTGTGATTTGATCATTAACAAAAGTATTCAAGGAATGTACCCCAACATGTGTTACGTCGATGCATTCATACGTCACGATGAGTATCACTCTTGACTTCATGTTTTTGTTTGACTTATCTCACAGACAGCAGCCTACATTTGTCTTTGTCGAACTTTAGCAGCTGTTATTGCAGAATTAATTGGGTTAGTTTCACGTTAAGAGCTTTTAGACGGTGACCACTGGAGGGCTTTTTGTTGCACAGTATCTATATGGAAGATTTATTGTGACCGGTATTAGCGAGTGAAGGTTGAGCAACACATTTTACCGTGTCTTCCTTTGTGTCTTCTGAAAAACACATCTGTGTTGCATTGATTATTTCACAAACGGCAAGAATATATCAGATATATGCATATTTATTCAAGTTACTGCTTCAACCTGGCACGGCTGATTATTAGTACTTTTTTGAATGGTTTTGACTTGCTATTTTTGGTGTTTTCAATTCTCTTTTTCTCCACTCTAGCTTTCCATAATGGCCATGCGGAGACCCCTCTCTACCGCTTCTCACTCGCTGACGGCACCCCAGTCACAGCCCAGACCAGGAGTGACCTCTGCAGGAATCCCAGCACCAATGAACCGCACTCATACCTCTCCACACATTTGCTACAAAGGTACACATGTTTTAAATGCTCTCCAAGATTTGGTAACTGTCTTGCTTAGTTTCATATTCTGTTATTAACTTTATGGATTCCATTGTAGGGAGCAAAATGGTTATCGAGCCAACCAGGGAGCAGGTATAAGGCCTCAGACCATGCCTGTGAACAACCCCAACCAACAGATGAACATGAGCCCAGCCGGGGGCATGAACAGAGGCTACGGCATGGCGGAGCAGAGCAACATGCCACAGAGGGGAGCGCCGTCGTACACCGGGGGCAACCGCATGAATCCCATGAACCAGATGAATCAAATGAGTCCCATGCATCAGATGAACAACATGGGTCAAATGAATCAGATGAATTCCTTGCATTCAATGAACTCCCCCATGAACTCCATGAACCAAATGGGGCCTATGACTCAGATGGGCCACCACAGTATGCTTCAACAGCAGCAGCAGCAACAGCAGCAGCAGCAGCAGCAGCAGCAGCAGCAGCAGCAGCAGCAGCAGCAGCAGATGGGTCAGTTCCATGGAGGAGGTGGACCCGGAGGTGGAGGGTACGGGATGACCAGTCCCCCCCCTGCCAGTCCAGGGATTAATGGCCCCCCACACAACGTCATGGGTTCACCCAGAGTCAGAGGAAGCCCAAAAATGGGTGCAGGTCCCTTCTCTCCTGGAGGTATGAACCACAACTTTGTAACTCCTGAAGACTATTACATGTCAAAAATCTAACTTCCTCAGAAATCTGAAATCCTTTATTCGTCCCACAGCGGTGAAATGTACATTGTTTCAGCAAAGGGGACAGTGCAGTTGTCTTACATAAAAAGAAGGAATCACACTCGTATAGTGAAAATTAATTGCATTAAAATAAAAGTACATATCCAGGGTAGAAAAGATAGGTAGCATTATTTCAGTAAAAAAAAAAACACAAGCTTTTAACCACATTTTGTGACATTTCTGTATTTTGTGACATTGTTACTTTCCTGGATTGTTGACATATCTGTGGTTGTTCCTCTGCAGGTATGAACTCTCCCATGAGCTCAAGTCACCCCGGTAACTCTGGAGGAGGATTAGGAAGCACCTCCTTCTCCAGTAGCTCCTTGAACGCCCTCCAAGCCATCAGTGAGGGAGTGGGCAACCCGATGCCTTCCCCCCTCACCTCTCCTCCCCCTCACAGACCTGACAGCTCCCCGAGCATCAACTCCACCAATCAGGCAGCTGGAGGGCCGTGTAAACCCAGCCTTCCGGCCTACTCTGACTCTAAGAGCCCAGGCAGCTTACTGGGGGGTGCAGGAGAGTCTCAGCAGCATCCGCACACCCCCACCAGCGAGGGGCTGCCCGAAAAGCCCGACAGCCAAGCCAGTAGAGAGGCGGGTCCTCCCGGGGGAGACTCCAACCGACGGGTCCCGGACACCAAGAGCCACAAGAAGCTTCTGCAGCTCCTCACCTCCCCCACGGATGAGCTGGTGCCACCTAACCACACACCGAGCTCCGGCCCCTGCTCCACGCCCGAGGTTAAAGAAGGAACAGCTGGTGTCACGAGCCCCTCCTCCTCCACGGGAGTGTCCTCCTCCACGGGCGGAAACCATGGCGCCGTGTCTTCCTCCGGCGCACATGTTACCAGTCAGTCGCTGCAGGAGAAGCACAAGATCCTCCACAAGCTCCTGCAGAACGGGAACACTCCTGACGAGGTGGCTCGCATCACAGCCGAGGCCACTGGGAAGAGCAGTTTGGAGGGCGGGGCAGCTGAGCCGGGGCCCGCCGCTGCAGGGGGGGCGAGAGGACCAGAGTCAAAGCAGGAGCAACACAGCCCGAAGAGGGAGAAGCCCCACGCCCTTCTCCACTACCTCCTCAACAAGGATGACTCTAAAGAAGGCGGGGATGTTAAGCCAAAGCTGGAGGAGCTGGAGGGGAGAGTAGCCCAGGGGCCAGGGGTCACAAGCTCGGACCCCCACTGCATGGATGGGAAGGTCAAATTGGAGCCGGCTGAGGTGGTGAGTCTTATGCGCCATAATACTAATTTGTGAAATTGAGTTTTAAGATATTCAGTAGAGAATGTTTTTCTAATCTTTGGTGTGTCTCGATGGTTCAGTCGGAGACACTGGAGACCATTCTGGGGGTCCCAAGGAACACTTCCAGCTTCTTCTCTGAACCGGACTCCAGAGCAGGGAAAGAGGCAGGAAACAAACCAGGAAATATGCCGGAGAGTTTACAAGGTGAGTCCATCAATCTATTTTAGTATCCTAATCAAATGTAACACTGGTTAATGTGGAAAAACACAGAACATAATGCACGTCCGAGACACTACAGCCATAGAAGCCTTGGCATAGGGCATCAGATAGTTTTATATATAAGTTTTGCATGAAATATCACACTGTAGATGCTTCCTTGTCAGGGCAGTGTTAATCACACAACCTATATGTGTTGGTATGTGAACTTAAATGTGGTATTGTGTGTGCTCCAGAAGGGGTAAGAGGCCCCATGCCTCCAGCTCAGCGTAGTGCCTATCAGAGAGCCTTGTCCATGGATGCCAAGCCCATGGGAGGAGAAGGAGCGGTAGGAGGGGGGCTGGCCGGCAGACGAAACCTCCCCTGTCCCACACTGATCAAGCAGGAGAAGATGGATACGCCGATCCGACCCGGGCCCATTCCCAACGGCTTTCCAGGGGGCATGGGTGTGTGTCCGCCACGAGGCAATCCAACAAGTAAATTAAAGACTTTAACTTAGCATGCCCAAGAGTCCTGGGATCAACAGAGTAGAAAGCATGGGGATAATATTATTATTTTTATATATTTTTCTAACTAAACCAATTAAAAAAAAAGAAACATACTGATAAAACATTGTTTCTGGTCTTTCAGGAGGGATAGGCAGAGGAATGGGAATGCCTCAGAGGCCTCCCATGTCGGCACCAGGCGACTGGGGCATGCAGAGGTCCAGCGGCAGCCCTGTGGCCGGACCAGGACACCCTGGCATGGGACGCTCCGGTCCAATGGGAGGACCCATGATCAACCGGTCCAACAGTGTTCCCGGAAAAACCCGGTCTATGCTGCAGCAGCAACTCATGGATATGGGTATGTTTTGCATTGAACTGTAATAAAAGAGAGACATGATATGAATAATGATAATATCGGTATCAGAATTATTTTCTGGACTTGTGTAATTTGATTTAAGGTGACCTCTTATTGATCATCACCTTCCCATTTTCCTCTCTGCAGGTACCAATGAAGCCAGTATGGGTATGAGCCCGTTTGGTGCACACGGCCCCACACCTCGGTCCCCGTCCTGGCCGGACTCTGCTATGGGAATGGACAGACCAAAGACTAACACAACCAGGTACACCTTTTTTGCACCTCACCCTATGCTTCTAGATGTTTTCCAACTTTGAACTAAAGATGGTGTTGATAGCTTCTGTGATCCCAGTCAGTGGTGTAACCTTTCCTGTGTGGTTTCCTGTGTCAGGGACCAGTTTGGGCACCCCCTGGAGGAGCTGCTAGGGCCTCGGGTCAACAGCGAGGGTCCGAGTGATGAACGGGCACTTCTGGATCAGCTGGATTCTCTGCTCAACACCACTGATGTTATTGCTCTGCAGGAGATTGACCGAGCCCTAGGCATCCCTGAAATAGTAGGCCAGGTACTTCACTAACTAGAGTAAACGTATTATATTTAGCATATACAAGAAATGAAAACAACTTACTTTGTTGACAATTGGGAATATATACATTTGTTATTCTTTATACAGAAAACGTGTGCTTCAGGAAGTATAAAATATGACTTAATGGGTGCAATGCTCATTTTATATGCATGCATGTTTAGCTATTTAGTTGAAAGCTTGATACTCCAATAAAATTTCAGATTTATAATACCAAATAAAATCCACAAATAATTGATCATTTATCAGTAAAAAATAAGTTCATCATCTCCAAATTAAAGAGAATATCATTTGAAAATATAACATGTTTTTTTAATGGTCTTTGTGCAGAGTTCATAAATAAATGATCTGTCACTAGTTAGACAAAACGAATGCCCTTATCTGCTTTTTGTTGATATTAAAGTTTAATTGTCCAGTCTGAATGAAATGCATCTTGTCTGTTCCCCAGAATCACGGACCTGAAGGCCAGGAGCGAGGGCCGGTTCGGCGCCCACAGTCGGAGCCTTTCCCCGGGCGCGAGTCCTCTTTAGGCATGGACCAAAAACCCATGTACACCCAGGGCTACCCTGGACCCCCGGGGCCCTCCGCTATGGGCATGCAACCCGGTTATGGTGGCTCCACGATGCAGGGCCAGTCTCCAGGAAACTTCAACCCCATGATGAATCAAGTGGGCCAGACTGGGGGCTTCCCTAATATGGCTGGTGGCATGGGGGGTATGGGCAACCCGCGTTCAAACATGATGAGGCCTCGCATGATGACCGCCACCAAGCCTCTGAGACTGCAGCTGCAGCAGAGACTGCAGGGACAGCAGGTGATCACACACACACACACACACACACACACACACACACACACACACACACACACACACACACACACACACACAGATATACACGTTATAATAAAGTTACATCAGGTCAACTGCTGTCTCAGGAGAAGTATGTCCCTATTTAAAAAAAGCCATAATGCATTTCAATTGACTGTTTTTGTTTCCAGTAATGACAAATAAGCTTTTGACAGACTTTAGAGTCTCGATTTTGTAAGAATGAACAGGCCATAGGTTTTATGCTCTGATAGCTGTCATTTATACTTTCAAAAATGTTGATTTAAAGGATTCATTACGATACATTTCCGTTATATAATCCAAATGTGACACCCAGCAGTTAACATAACAAAAACAAAAACTTCAATATTTAACTCTTTATCTTGTCATATTTTGCAGTTCATGAACCAGACCCGACAAGGCATAAAGATGGAACACGCCTCCGGAGGAAACCCTGCCCTGCATTCAGGCATGCAGCCCGGCATGCAGCCCGGCATGCAACCTGGGATGCAACCCGCAATGCAACCTGGGATGCAACAAGGAATGCAACCTGGAATGCAACAAGGAATGCAATCTGGGATGCAATCTGCAATACAACCTGGGATGCAACAAGGAATGCAACCTGGGATGCAACAAGGAATGCAACCTGGGATGCAACAAGGAATGCAACCTGGGATGCAATCTGCAATGCAGCCTGGGATGCAATCTGCAATGCAACCTGGGATGCAATCTGCAATGCAACCTGGGATGCAATCTGCAATGCAACCTGGGATGCAACAAGGAATGCAACCTGGCATGCAGCCCAACATGCAGCCTGGAAACATGCCTGGCCAGGTATGTCATCTGCACTTACTCTCACTAATGTAGTGTGCCTTCACTTGCCACTTTTTAAATGTCATCTACTATGGCACATTTGGAAGTGTTAATGTCAAAGTGTGATATTTATCTGCAGCCTGGTTTCCTGAACGCGCAGATGATGGCTCAGCGCCAAAGGGAGATGATGACCATGCAGATGAGGAGGCAGCGGATGATGATGTTGATGCAGCAGCAGCAGGGGCAGAGCCAGGCGGCAGCAGCAGCAAGGGGCTTCAGCCCTCCTCCAAATGTCACCGCACCAGGAGGCATGGAGAGCCCCATTGGAGGCCCCGCCATGAACCAGCCTGGACAGCAGGGCTTCAACTACGGAGGTAACTACGGTGAGTTAACTGAGATACGACTGTGTGTCATTTTCTCTTGGATGTTCCACTTTAACTTTGTTCTTATTGTTGTAGTTGCAGGGATGAACCAGCAGGGGGACCCATCGTTCATGGCTCCTGTTAGCAGCCCACCAGCAAACATGATGCAAGGAAGAATGGCAGGCCCTCCTCAGACCAACATGATGCCGGGGATGCATGGGAATCCCCAGGCAGGAGCCATGTACCCCTCTGGAGAAATGAAAGGCTGGACACAAGGCGGCATTCCCCGCAGCAAGTATGTACCGCCAGGCCTCGTTCAGCAAAATAATGTATCAATTATTCAAGTGTTTAAAGCTGATGGTAACCTTTTTAGCATCATATAAGGTTTTCCCTTGTGTTTATTTCTGTCTGAGATAAATGGCCTTTGTTTAACCTTGTTTTGTTTTTATTTTTTAGCTCCTACCCCCAGCAGCAGTTTCCCCAGCAGGGCAGCCAGGGCCAGTTTGGACCCATGATGATGAACAACTCCATGGGTGGAGCAGGGCCGGTCAGCGGGGCTGGTGCGGGACAGATGGGCCAGATGCCAGTACAGCGGCAGAGCCAGATGCAGGGCCCAATGCAGGGCCCAATGCAGGGCCAGATGCAGGGCCAGATGCAGGGCCAGATGCAAGGCCAGATGCAGGGCCAGATGGGCATGAACCCCATGGCAATGGGCAGAATGCAAATGGGACCTGATCAGGTGTGTAAAACATTGCAACATAGTATATAATATATAACATTTCCTAATGCTTAAATATATGTAAACATATGTTATATATTTTGTTGAGTTGTGTTCTCACAATATCCTGTTTTTGTCTCTGCAGAAGTATTGCTGAGGACCGGTGGCAGAATCTGGAGCTTTTCAGCTGCAGCAGAGCGGTCTGAGCCCGAGAATAGCTGGACCTAAACACACACACACTCAAAAACACACGCAGTAAGAGTTCTCCGGCATTATCTGTGACACAGGCACAGCAGACCGCTCATCCTGGCAGACGTGGGGCTAGACGGACTACCGTTGGGCTTCATCCCCGATTGAAGCCTCAAAATCTGTTGCCCTGTGAAGGTGATGCACAAACACAAAGTACCTGTGTGTGTGTGTGTGTGTTTGTGTGTGTGTATGTGTGTGTGAGCGCATGTTTGTGAGTGCGCTGTTGTCGGCAGTATTCAGCGTCACGGCCAGGCTGCAGAACTATGGTACAACGAGCGGTGGCTGCACTTTACCAGGAAGCTTCTGTGTGGAACAAAGATCGATGCAATATTTCTTCATCATTACAGCCTTACTAGAGATTCAATGCCTTCACAACAATGGGTTTCTTTTATTTCTACTTTGGATGCGCCTCATTATTGAAGTCATCGGAAGCTATAAAGCACAGTTATCTAGGTTATGCAGATCGGAGCAATAACTCTACGCCTCTATGCTTTAGACTGTAACTGAGCATCCTAACACCTGTTATAAGCAAACAAATGGTACTGCAGTATTAGATGTCTCTGTGAATATGAATTGTAAATATTCTACAAAATATATCAAACATGCTTTTTAAAGGCCCATTATTGCACAAAGTATGAGACCTGGTTGTATTTTTGTGTCCCATAGGTCAATGCCTATTTGGTTGATTTGTATTATTTTTTTAATGCCGTTGCAAATATTGCAGGTGTGTTCGGGGGTTTCCTTCCCTTGTTTGTCATTTTTCTGTATGCTGTATTTTTTAATTTTCCAAAAAGTCATGTATTCCATGTTTTAGCGAGGCACTTTTACTTGTGACGAGGATCTGACGAGTTGAAGGTTTGAGCTGGAAGATGGCGGAGGTGGTTGATTACGTTAGAAAATAAAATTATTTTTAGGGGCTTTGTGTGAGGGGAGGTTTATGGGTTTTCTCTGCAGTACAGTAAAGAGGAATGTGCTCCTCAATGTAACCTTGCAATGTTTCCCCCTCCCTTAACCCTGTCGAGGGTATTTTATTCACCCCCATCTTCTGTTGACTGTTAGTCTCATCTTGCCGAATCTACCTTTTCAACATGCGCAATCCAAAGATATTTTTCCATATCTCTGTATAGTCTCCAAGGTTTCTGGTGTACATTCGTAATGATTATATTCGTCTGAAGGTGACTGGGGTACATATCATGGATCTGGTTTTTGTACTGTAAGCATAAGGAGAAGTTCCTCCACAGTGAGAGGCGTTCAGTGCAGAGCGAAGAGGACTGGAAACTCAACAGAACGTTTTTACATCCAGGAAAAACCAACAAAGCATGTTTTGCTGTGAAAGAGAAATACCAATGGAATGCAATCCACTCCAAGACATATCAGTATCTCTTCTATCTTTCAGGAAATAACTTCATTTTATGTCAAGATGTTTGTTTTTTTTACTTCAGGAAACTTTGTAGAGTTAAAATGAAGTGCAAAAACGAGGCAAGAGATCATAGGGTTTTGTTTTTTTCGTTATTTCAAGGTAAGATAAGCTGTCATTTTACAGGATGTATATTACAGATTTGTTCTGTTGTTGATATTGATGTAAATACAAATTTCTATTTAAACACTTTTGACTCTGGTTGTGTAATTATTACCCTCTGACTGCAGTTCACTCCCTGACTATTAACAGTAAATATCAGCCACTATTGCACTGACAAAATGTTGACCAAAGAAAGTGAATCGTAGCTGACGCTGTCAGTATCGTAATATAGATGTTTAGTATTTGCCCACAAAACAATTTTTTTTTAAAGAAGAGACATTTTCAGAACATTTACTACAAATAGAGCTAGTGATGGATGTGTAAAGAAAGACATATGTTAATTTATAAAACGGACAAGTCAAATCAAGCAATCTGATTGGTTCTTAGCCGTGATATACTGAGCGTATACCGTGTAGAATTGTAAATTACTTTTCACAACAAGTCAGTATCCCTCCGCGTCTGAGAAAAACAGTATACCATTGGGCTGAAAAGTTTCTTTTCATACTGGAACAAGAAAGCAGCGGAGAAGTAACGGGGCAGAAGCCCTCCTTTTTGACGCATCGATCCAGACATAGACATCAAACGGCAAAAACAAATTCAGTGTGCAGTTCCTTTGGCATTAGGGCAGGGATATCTAGATACTTTTGAAGGTTTAACATAATGAATTGTGCTACTTTTAAAGCAAGCAACGATGTTTTCAAATCTGTAATCAAAGAGGTCCGCAAAAACGC
The DNA here is from genome assembly GCF_949606895.1 of Notothenia rossii. Classification (NCBI taxonomy): domain Eukaryota; kingdom Metazoa; phylum Chordata; class Actinopteri; order Perciformes; family Nototheniidae; genus Notothenia; species Notothenia rossii. The sequence continues at coordinate 84,270,005 of NC_136903.1, forward strand.
TATCGACCAATCAGATTGCTTGATTTGACTTGTCAGTTTTATAAATATATTTAAATTTCTTCCGTTACGAAACAAACTTACAAAGCATAAAATGGAAACATTTAAGATTAACTTCGACCTCCGGGGGGGTCTTACTATAGTATTGAGGAGTGGATTGAGCAGTGCCTACCTATCTCCAGAAAAAAAAGCACCTAAACGACGACATGCAGAGCTACGTGAAGAGCAGGTAGACCAACTGGAAAAGTACCACCATTCAAAAGCTTTCTGATGCGGGTCTTGAAACAAAGCAGAGAAATTATGACCGTTAGTGGCCACAGGTCCATAAGCTCTCTCCAGAGCTACTGGAAGCCCAATCTCGGGGACCGGAGAAAGTGGAGCAATATTCTCGCCACGCCAAGCAACAGCCTCGAACATCCTCAACCTATACAAGTGACCACGTAAGCCATGCTACTGATGCTGGACAGTTTTTCAGTGGATGCACAATAAACATACACATTAATGTAAATAAACAGCCAAATAATGGATCAACGCTCTCTGTCTAATATGTTCGCTTGCTGTTAGTGTTGTTGCATAGCAACCACCTTGCACTATGTTTTGTGCAGAAGGCAACGGAGGGACTATTTTATTTTGAACATCATTATTTATTAATAAAAACTATTTAAATTAGAGTGTGTATTTTTCTTTCATATTGCCACACTTGGTAACCGTTTTATAAAAACAATAAATAAATTGCTTAAGTATACATCATCAGTAGCATGTTTACTCTTTAACAGAGCTAGTATGAACTGCTTTGTATAAAGAATTCAAGTTTAATGTGACGATTATTAAAGGTCGGCCCCTCCTAAGGCTCACAGGACACATCTGGGGCGGGTCATGATGATCTTGAAATAAATCACTTTGATCAAACAAAGCAGATGTAGGCTAGTCTTTTAATTGCAAGATGATTGACTTGTTACCCTTTTTTTTTTACCTCTTTAAAGCATCTTTGAGCACCTTGATAAATAAAATGTATTATTATTATGAATTTTAGGCTGACCTATGAGCGGCCCGACCTAAGGATGCAGAGGCAGAACGTCCAGCAAATCCCACGGTGTGGGAATTTATTTACAAGGGATGGCAAATAGCCAGGCCACAGACATGGCAACACTTAAATCCAGGAACAATTCAATACAACCTACAAACACACTTCCCAACCTAATGGCAAAAAGAGCTGCCTTATAGCCCCAACATTTAGGCTGTAGGCCTACTGTACTATAAAAAGGGGCGTTATGTACAAATCTGTTTTTTATGACAGTTATAGAAAGGTTAAACAAGACAAACATCACTGCAAAATAACAAATTAAGCTATACCAACAAATATACATGTCACAGAGAGATACACCACTTTCCTCCTTCTCTTTTATCCCAACCCGGAAAAATAAAAGTGGATTCTGTTTCCCCGGGGACGCTTTTTAGCGACGGACCTGGAGACAGGAGACAGGTGTGTGTTTTACATGTGACGTTATCGGTAGTTGTTGTGGTGATGTGTATCACTTGTCTTAAATATACTTATATTACTTAAGTTCAGAGATATGTAGTAACTAAGTAGATTTACTCATGTACTGTACTTAAGTAGAAGTTCAAGATCCATTATTTGAGTATTTCAATTGTTTACTACTTTGTAATTTATACCCCACTACAATTCAGAGGTGAATACTGTACATTTGTTCCACTAAATGTATTTAATACCTTTAGATACTTTCCAGGTATTGTTTAAAAATGTGAAATATGATCAACACTTAAATCAGACTTTAGTTGCACCTGGAGTCAATTCACAAGCTACCCTGCAGAATACAAAGTCATTCAAACTAGCTGCACCTTTACTCGCTTTGCTATCACTTTAATGCATCAATAAATATAATCAAATCACATTATTATTCTGAAAAGGGCCAATCTGCATAATGAGTACTTTTACTTTTGGTACTTTAAGTGTATTTTGATCCTAATACTTATGTATTTACTTGAGTAACATCTTGAAAGCAGGACTTGTACTTGTAACAGAGTACTCTTACACTCTGGTACCTACTTTTACTCAAATACAAGATCTGAGTACTTCTCCCACCTCTGCTTAAGTGATCAAATCAATATGGAGAACTGCACATTGAAATTTGTCCTTGCAGTCAGTTTTTCCCGATCAGGATTAGTTTCATTCCATAGTTCAGGATATTCAATCAATCAATCAATCAATCAATAAATCAATCAATCAATCAATCAATGTTTATTTATATAGCCCAATATCACAAATGTTACATTTGTCTCAGTGGACTTCACAATTTGTACAGAATATCAGTATGACAATACGACACCCTCTGTCCTAGACCCTCACATCGTACAAGGAAAAACTTCCAGTGAAAACCCCACAGTATAAAGGGGAACATGGGAGAAACCTCAGGGAGAGCAACAGAGGAGGGATCCCTCTCCCAGGATGTGCAATAGATGCCGTGTGTAAATTGAAAAGACAATACATATTTACAGCATAGGTAGTCCAAATGTTTGGAAATGCATGTGTCTATAATAAAAAGATGAATCCACGAGGATGTCAACAATCCTGTGGGAGCCATCAGGGAAGTAGTATGATGAAAGTCAGAGAGGACCACAGAGACAGGTTCAGCTACGACTCGAAGTCCAGGACTCAGATCAGGACTCAGGATCAGCCACGACTCAGGATCCCGGCGTAGATAGACAAAAGGCAACCCAACAAAACACACAGTTACAATTGAAAAACATGTTTTCCTAGGTTTCTAAATTGTTGGGGGGGCTGTGTGTGTGTGTTTTATCTGATCCGGATGGTTACTAATTCCTTTTCTTTATGGCGGTCACTTTTGACCGGGAACACCATGGGCGTTGCAAAGTTGACTAAATCATCCAAAATGTGGTGATCGGCCATTTTATAAGTTCAACTGTCTACTGTGAATCGAATGTCAAACAAAAAAGTTATGATTGATGAAAGTAGTAAATCGGTCAGATTTGACCCGAAGACAACAGGAGGGTTAATACAAAAGGTTACGTAATATATCCTTAAGGAAATGTAATGATAGCTACCATATAGAAGTTCTCTGTTACAATAACTAAATGTAGTCATAAAAAAACACATCAATCCGTTTTTAAGAGTGCGCTTAAGACCTTCCTTTTTGATAAAGCTTATAGTTAGGGCTGATTAGATTCAGCCCCTAGTTTTGCTGATATAGGCTTAGTTTGTCGGGGGACATCTTACTTCTTCCTTCTCTCTGTCTATACCTGTGTACTCTCATGTTCCGATTAACCCAGCTTCCCCAAATGTCTTTCTTTTTGGTGTCTATATACGCCGGGATCCGGAGTCATGGATGATCCTGCGGTCCTGTGTCATGGATTGCGAGTCCTGGATCTTGAGTCGTGGCTGTGGCCATAAGTCCTGGATGGATATACTCATGGATTCATCTTCCTATTATACACACATGCATTTCCAAACATTTGGACTACCTATGTTGCAAATGTATTATCTTTTCAATTTACACACGGCATCTATTGCACGTCTGTCCGTCCTGGGAGAGGGATCCCTCCTCTGTTGCTCTCCCTGAGGTTTCTCCCATTTTTCCCTTTAAACTGTGTTTTCTCTGGAAGTTTTTCCTTGTACGATGTGAGGGTCTAAGGACAGAGGGTGTCGTATTGTCATACTGATATTCTGTACAAACTGTGAAGTCCACTGAGACAAATGTAACATTTGTGATATTGGGCTATATAAATAAACATTGATTGATTGATTGATTGAAAACATACTCAACAATGCTTTATATAGAACACGTTTTTTTATATATTATAATATTCAAAAACAGAATTATGAATCATTGATATAGCATTTATATTAATTATAGTGCTTGATAAGAATCAAGACATACATTATACTGGAGTAGCACATTTTATTTAAATTGTAAATTATCTACAATTACTTATTATCAGCAGGCAAACCCTGCGACCGGAAGATGGCGCTGTTGCCTGCTGAGTACCTTTTTGAATCCTGCAGGTCATGCCATGTTCGCAAGAGGGCGCTACCTACAAGAGCGTTGAAGAAAGGGTATGATTTTTCTTTATAGATTCATGGGTTTAATAATAATTAAGAAATTAGTACATTTAAAATCCAAACAATAGTCGACCCTAATTGGATTTTAATGGTAACAACATCCTGAGTACAGACCACCACAAGCCTGGTTGTAATTCAATTAACTCCACCACATTAAGAAAGAGTGCTATTGAATGTGTGATTAAAAACAGAAGTTGGAAAAAACTATTCTTATTTTTTTAGAATAAAAGAACAAATAAATAATTGTTTGTTAAAAAATATATTTAACTTTTAATGGACAGCTCAAGTATGTGTTTAAAAAAATAAAAAAAGTATACATCCATTAATACAACTTTAAAACATACGACTGTACTGTGGGAATCTCTACCAAAGAGCAGCTCTCTCTCTTTCTCTCTGAGTGTTGGCGTGGTTCCCGGCCCATCTGCGGCCTGGCCCGTGGATTACTGTTTGTTAATGTTTCAATCAGCTGTGTGTTGAGGAATGTGGAGCTATTTAACCTGAACTTCCCCAGGTGTGCCGAGGCGCCGCTCAGTCTGGGCCCCGCCGCCCTCCCCTGCCCTTGGCACAAAGCTATCACACAAACACAATCACACACTGGCCACGCCGGGCTGCAGCTGTGCGCATCGCACCGCAGGGAAATGGGAAAAACATTGCACCAGGGAGACAGAATAAATCTTATAACGAATCGCCTCGCCAAAGCCATTTTAACCCCTGCAGTGCCGGGGGGGAGACTGGAAAACTGTTGATTTACACTGATAACGTATTGAAACACCATTTTTAAAGGATGTTTTATTGAATGAAACCAACTTTTGTCTAATTTCTTTCACTTTTTTCTTATCTTATCTTATACGTGGGTTGTTTTATTGACACCATTTCTGTGTAGTGACTTAACCCTCGTTAAAAAAGCATTTGTCATGAGATGATTTTATTTTAATTTAATTCCAAACTTCCTCAATTTGTCAAGATGTTAAAACTTGACGATTTAACATGAGACTTCCTCCTGTAATGTGATACGGTAATGACCCATAGAGAGGCAAATTACCAATTTAACTGGCTCTGAGCCATGTTGTTGACCACCAGCTTACTTGAGTGACTTAACAGCTTCTTCTGTGTAGCACTTTTTTATTGACAACCACTTTACACTCCCCTCGTGCTCAAGTCAGCAACAAAATAAGCTATTCAGATGAAAATGAGTAGGCCTGCTATTAATCATATTGATAATAAGGCCATAACAGCCTGTTATACCCACTAGTGTCATGTTTCACAACTATGTCCCAAAAAATCCACCACTAAAAACTCCAGGTGCAAGATATAACACCTCATACAAGCATCTTTATCTCTCTCACCCACAAACACAAGGACACCGAATGATTCTTGTTCAAAAATAATTGTCTTGTTTTAATAAAAACACGAATAAGGTACATTGTAAGAAAACAATATGTTCACATAATGTGGCATTGTAATATACAATACAGTTTGTCGCTCAGGAATCTGAGAAATGTACTTAACTTTTTACAAAATGTTGAATATCTCTATATGGTTAACACAAGATAAAAACAGCGTAACAGAAACATTAGCTTTCTTTAGAAACTCTACAAGCAACGAGCGGCGCTGGTTGCACTGAACATGTCTTGGTCCCCGGGCTAACCCAGTCTATATCTGGACACCTCCGCACATCTTCTTCGTCTTCTTCATTCAGGGCCCTCTGATGAATCGAGAGCCTTGAGTGACAGAGAACCTCTCCGCCGGAGAATGTCCACTCAACGTTATTTTTCTAGCATTGGGAGTTTGAAACGTCCCTACACAGTTCAAGGTTTTTTTTTACAGATGTGTTTTTAGAATACACATCAGATTGCCTTGTTCGTTTTCTGCGGTGCTCGCTTTTTTGGGTGATGGCGCGATGCTCCACTGGCTCTTAACGGCACATAATCCTGTCGTCTGAGCATCCATTCTGAGGGAAAGAGAAGAGGGATATTGATTAAAACATCTGTTCATAGTTAAACTATCATAGTCAAACTCTGTTCACAACAAAAACTCAGCGCAACATTTACTTTTACGCACAGTAGACTTTTACGCATGGCTTTTTCAACTTTAGGCATAATACTAATATTCCAAAAACATGTCACATCAGTTATACACTGCAGTGTATGTGAAAAGATATTTACCTCGACTGCGATGCTTGCGATCTCAGCATTGAGCGTGGTCAGAGGTGTGCGGATCATGCCACTGGAGATTTGGCGACTCTTCTCCGGCTCGTCCAGCTCGACCTGCAGGTCCCAGATGTAATCAATGACATGCTGCAGGATCTCCACCTTGCTGGCTTTCTTGTTGGTGGGCAGCGTGGGTACGAGCTCCTTCAATTTGCTGTAGCAGCTGTTCATGTCGGCCAGGAAGGCGCTCATCTGTTCATCCAACAGTGGGATTTTGCATTTGGCGATGGTCAAGCTCTGCTCGGACAGGCAGCGTACCATGTCCTCTCCGCCGACCTTGCTCTTCAGGGCGCAGGTAGATCCGACAACCTTCATGTTGATTAGTGTAGAGGTGTAGTTTCCAAAAGAGGGATAAAGTAAAAGTAGTTCAGCAGTGAGGCTTCTTTTCCTATTAGAGATCTTGGCAAGCTTATGTTGACAGTTTGCAACATCCACATGGGCTAACCTCCTCTGCTTTATAGCCGAGAAGGAGCCGGGGGGGCGTGCCAGAGTAGTGCTGTTTGAAGACAGGGAGCCAATCAAAGGGCTGGGTTTGTATTGAAAGGTCGGTCCACAACAGCAATCCTAACCAATGGCTGTTCCCGCCTGGTTATCAGGATTTACAATCTGTTTGAGGGATGGCGTTACAAATGGAAACAAATGTGTGTCTTATGGGTAATATGTGGGAATCCAGCTGTCCATGGCTTGGGGACTCTGCAGGTGTAGATAGCCTGGGGACAGTCACCGGGTGGTGAATGCACTGTGGGAATGTGTGTGGGATGGGACGGGACAGGATGAATAGGATGAATGGCTAATGATAATTAGGCTGCCACAGTGCCCTAGATTTGCCTCATACATTGTTGATGGCACTGCAGATGTGGATGACAATAGTACAGTAAAGTAAGACAATTGAGTGGCCAAACAATCCTGGGAAAATATTCTCTTTTTGGTCATTACTGTTTGCAAACAACTGTTGTTGTGAGGAATGCAGTCACTAAATAGATCAGCAGTTTAATCAATTTATCGCATCATTAGTTAATAACATTTGAGGACAGTTTGGGGATTGTTTTGAGAAAATAGGTTGCACACTCATTTCTCAGTGGAGCAAATCCCTGTTTTTATTTAACTCAAAGCTCTCTTTATGCTTTCTCTCAGCACAGGCTCTCTTTTTGCTGCTCCTCTAAAAGCAGCAGTGTGAGCAGCAGCTTCACGGATTCCTTCACATGTTTCTGCAGTGTGTGCTCAGCCTTGTGTGCTCACTCAGATCGCATCGCTCTGTTCTGAATCTTCCCCCCAGATTGTCCAAACAAGCCCGAGCAGACTGGCAGGCGCCAGCGCGGTGACGTCACCCATTCATCCGAGCCTTGACGCCTGTCAGCCTGGCGCCGCTCGGGCGGTCGCCATGGAGACGTCAAACAAGAGAGCTCGCACTCTGCACTGCTCCATTCACCTGCGTGGCGCGCGGAGCCCTGAGAACAAACCGGCTCCGGGGCTTTGTCGTTCATTTATCACCTTTAAAAGCAGCGGGGTGGGGGGGTTGGGGGGTGGGGGTGGATTACCGCCCCGCGCACCTGCAGAGCCTGTCAGAGGAGAGGCTTTATTTTAACACTAAATAACTGCTGCATTCCTCCACAGCCCACGGTGACTCCTGTGTGGCCCTGAGATAACTTTACACTTTCTTTAATTCTGTGATTTCATGCACATTTTTTGCAGGAATTCAGTTTAACCAAAATACCAGTGAAAGTTTGTAATGCATTAGTTAGACCATCATACATTTAAGATAATGCAATGTAATTTTAACAAAAACAAAACAATGCATTCCCTTATAAGTTTACAAAATGTTATTCACTTAGTTGATGTTGTTTTTTTTACAAAAAATAACTATTTTTCACCACATTATTGCAGCAATAATAACATTAGACTACTTAGTATAACTTTAGACAAAGTAGATTAGATTACTTTATTGATCCCTGTGATGAATTTAAAAACGTTTTTTGCATTCAGTTATTTGATGCTATTTGTTTTCCCTCAATGCTCACAGTTTGTAATTTCAAAGTTTAGATTATGCATGAAACTTTGCATGTTAAACATTAAAGGTAATGTTCTATAAGGACTTACACAACTTTATACACTTGCCAAAAACTTTTTTCAAACTTAATTCAGTTTTTATTACACATTAAAACAAAGACGGCAATATTGCAGCAGCTACTATAATAATGTTTGACTCATTAGTATTACTTAACTTTAAGTAGAAATGAATGAGAAGGCAGCATTACAAGATGGCTGAAAGCCTTGCAAAGCTTACTAACGTAAAAACAGCAAATTATTATCTGTACCCAACGACCCCGCTCTGTGTTATATTCTTGTAAAATATGTTTGGATTTTCATCACTGATTTAATAACGTGAGTCATGTGTTTTAGTATTGTATCTGGCCAAATGGGATTTTATTTCACCAATTTTTTTATACTATTGGTAGTTGAATCCATGTCAGTGTAACAACGTTATGATACATTTCATGTGGTTAATCTCAATATATAAAATAACCAGTGACTTTCACCGTGAAATAGTTCTAGAAGTTTGAAAAGTATAATGATTTCCCTGAAGTGAAGTAAAAGTATAAAGTGTTATAACATAGAAAGTGATCATATAAGTTAAATTCCCTTACTTGTACTTAAACAAATTGCTTGAGTAAATTTACTTTGTTATTTTTTATAAATGAAGCTCTTTTATTTGAATAGGATCTGCAACATAAAACAGTTTTAAAAAGCATGTGTTTTCAAAGGTGTACGATTTATTTTAGACTCATTAATAATCTGTAACTTGCAAAGTCTGATGCTCTGCAGCTTTTCATAAACTTTTACATTAATTTGCATAGTTTGCAAGAGTTAAAAGTAGCTTGTCTCCCACACTTTTAACTCTAATGCTATTTAAAGAGCCCTTCTTGTGTGCACAGATGTTGGAACAGACCACATATAACATCAGCATTGCTTTGCTGTCTTGTAACAAACTTTACTACCACCCTGCTTGTTTTCTTCCAGCCGTTGCAGCAGTAGCCTGTAAAAACTTTTTAAGAAACTTTCTTTTTTTTTTCTTCCTTTTCTCTTTTTTTTCGCCTCTGTCCTAGGTCGCAGCTGACAGGGCGGAGGGAGGGCCGGGTGGGCAGAACAATGGGAGTGCGGTGCAGGGATTGTGGGAGAGAATCTAGGCTGGAGCCACAGTGTCTGGAGCGCCCCTCCACTCCCCTCATCCAGCTTTTGTTCAGCTGCAAAAGCTATCAGCACTTCCTACGGACACCAACAATAACTCCACACAGCTGGGCCCTTTTTAGCCTGTTTACAGCACATCAAGGCGAGGGGAGAGAGAAGACAGAGGGGAGAGAGAAGACAGAGGGGAGAGAGAAGACAGAGGGAAGAGGGAAGACAGAGGGAAGAGGGAAAGGAGGAGAAAGAAAAGTGAAACATATTAGCTGCTGATTTTAACTGACAGAATGGCAGTGCCCTCTCCCCGCTCCCCTTTCCCTCCTTCATCTCTGACACAGTATTCATTTCCCAGTGGACTCTTTACATGGGAGCCTATTATCACTTTGTACTTAAAGTCTGTTGACAGGCTACTGTTTGTGACAGTGCTGTTGCAACATCCTGCATCAGTCAAGCAGCAGAAAGGCAACACTTGTTTCAGGACATCGTGTCTCTTGGGTAAATGTATGCCCTTACACAAACTGTTCCCAGAAATTATTCACGATGAACTGTCCCATTTGCTGGAGGGGAAACGTATTAGCTGATACGCCCTCTTTATCGCACAAGCAAATAGATCTACAAAAGCACACTACAGGAAGCCATGAGGGGAAACGCTGGTGCAGGAATTCACTCAGAGGAAATAGGACATTCCAACAATGCTTTCACACTTTTAGCTGTTGTTATTATTGCTGTGGGGACAATAAGTAGTGTGCATACTACTTCCTGAAACATGAAAGTCATCACAATAATGGCAGAGGGGAAGAAATGGTTTCTTAGACAGAAGGTTTTAACTTCAGTGTGATTGTTCAGATACACTGTTGAAAAGAAATGTGCAGGAATTTGATTATGAGAGGAGAGCACCACATGCAAGTTTTCAACAATTTGTTCTTACACACACACACACACACACACACACACACACACACACACACACACACACACACACACACACACACACACACACACACACACACACACACACACACACACACACACACACACACACACACACACACACACACACACACACACACACACACACAGGCCATCTCCTCGCAGCTGTGGGATTAGTTTTCAGTTCCCAGTCACGCTCTTCCTGTTTGCTTGATAATGATCACACCTGTGTGCAGGTGTGTGGAGAGGCTCTCATGGGACTGGGAGGGGTGAGTGTGGTGTCCGATACAAAAAAACTTTTACCACACCACAACGTCACGTATTCCCCACAGCTGAGTGAGGTTTGACCGGTGGGGCCATCAGTAATAGGTACGATCGGAGGAGGCTTGTACCTGATTGTGAGGGTTTATAATGTTATATCACGGCCAGAGATGTCATCGCCATAATTGGATGACATAATGATCAAACTTTTATTTTAGTCAAGCTGTCAGTTTTTATTGATTGAAAGTGAGAAGACTCTTAATTGAGAATAAATAATATGCTTTAACATACTTGTACGGATTAACATTTATTAAAACATTTAATTAATTGTCATACATTTTGAACAGGTTAGATGAAGTGGCAAGTAATATCATTATTAGATAGGTACTGACACCTTGTCTTTTCTCTTTATAAACAGGTGATACAACAGGTAAGACTGCCGTGAGGTGACTTGACTCGCCTTCCCCCCTGAAAAAAACAAACACTTTGACAACATGTCTCAAGTCAAATGTCTGGACTTGGCTCTGTGGGTGCATGTTGTGTACGATTCTTCCTGGATTCCTGGTATGTCCCGGCGTGGCCTGGCACCTCCCTGGTCTGCCCAGCCACTGTAATGACTGAGGGCCCGTGGTTGGGAGTCACTTCCTGTGGGAGTCCTGGTTCAGAGATGTGTCATCAGCAGGGCAGACCGGCTGGAGCCTCGCTGCTGGGTGTTTTTCCTATGTGCAGGCAGGCAGACTGGTGGGTGTATGGATGCCCTTCCCTGAGAGCCAGGGGCGAGCTGCACACACACTATCTCTATCTGATAGTCGGTGTGCAGCGAAGCCTCACAGAGATCCTTGAAGCCCCACAGGTGTCCTCTGCTCTGCGTCCTTGGCCTCGCAGGGACAGCTTGGTCTCTCTCTATCTCTTTCTCTCTGGTGTGTACGTGTGTGTGTGCGCATTCACCGGACCTACCCCTCCTTTACACCCCTGTGGCCATCTCCCTCCGCCTGGTTCCCACACACACTATCAAAGCCCTTTAATGGCTTCTAATTAGCTCCCCATCTGCTGGTGACAGCGCACTGGTGGCATGCTAAAGCACCCATTGAGAGCAAAGGCATTGTGCTCTGGAATACTTTCCACTCCAGTGGCAATTGCCTGGAGAGAGAGCTTTAGTTGAGGGTGTGGGGGGGTTGCTGGGGTGGGGCTGGGTGAGGAGGGGGTGAGAGAGGGAGCTGGAGGAGGGGATGCTGGTAGTGTTCTCTACAGTCAGGGGCTTGGGGGAGGGCAGGGGTGGAGGGATTCACAATGGGAGACAGTGTTACGGCTTGTTGCAAATCTAATAACGCCAGAGTCCCTTTCCGTCCACTGGTCATCACCCCCTCTCATCACCACCAGCAACTATTTCACAATCCCACCCCTCCTTCCTGTTTCACTTTAGCAACAGTTTGCCACTGACATCACAGGGAGGATGGTCGTCAGTTAAATATGACTCTGCGCCGAGGCCATGGTGAAACTGGCAACACAGCCAGATGAGGTCCTTTATTGTCCTGAGGAGCCCCACGGCTATTGCTCCCCTCTTGGACCGAACAATAGATGCACCTCTTTAGAAACTGTAAATGTAGCCTAATGAGGCCTCTTCATTAGCAGAACCTGTCTGTGTGTGAATGAATGCGGCCTGTTTGTCAGATCCTATGAGGCCTTCACTGCTCCAGGACCTCCAGCAGGGCCCAGGTCCACTGGTAGCAGAAGGGGGGACCAGCTGTTCCCAGCTGGGAGCCAGAGGATGCCTCTGGGGGACAGGCCTGATTGCTGCTGGCCAGCTGCCCCCTGCTATACGGGGGAGATGAGGAACAAACAAATAACTGCTTCTGGGAAACCATCAGATCAGCTCCAGCATTGTCCGTCACCACTGTTTGCTTATTTACATAGAGTGTTGCTGCACTGAATGGATAACTATATATTGGTGCTGCAACTAATGATTATTGTATACCCGTTAATTGCCAAAAGTAGTTCGGTCCCAAAATGTGAAACATGTCCATCTAACTTTCTCTCATTTAAATGTCGTATTGTGTTTCTCCAAACCCTACAGATGTTCAGTTTGATATTTGGAAAAGATTAATCAATTATCGATTATTGATTAATCAAAACAGTTGCAGATTATTTTAAATTAGTTAACTACTATTTGCGGTTCTTTTTTATATACTGTTCATATAATAATAAAAATATATTTTCCAAAGAATGTGGTGTAGGAAATCAAACAGGTCATTATCAAAGCTTGAGATTAAAATAGTAAAACTTTTAAAAGGTTAGTACAATTAAGAGCCATAGAGGTCAATACACATGTTTTCCCATACTAGGATATATTCCCCTGAAGAAAACAAAACTGACCTATTTAAGGCGGGAACTTTTTCTGGTTGTAAGACTCCATGGCAACTGAAGGCACTACTTTGAAATGACAAGTAAGACCCTCTCTATTTGTGTGTGTCTGTGTGAGTATGAGACGAATGGTCTGTCACCTAACCTCTCTCCCTGTCCCACACACACACACACACACACACACACACACACACACACACACACACACACACACACACACACACACACACACACACACACACACACACACACACACACACACACACACACACACACACACACACACACACACACACACACACACACACACGGCACATCCCCACAGCTGCACAGAGGCGTCCAGTCAGCACGGCCAGGGGACATGGGAGCCAAAGCCCAAAGATGGAGCATGGACAGTGGCAGCTGTGGAGCTGACAAAGCCCCATTCAGAGGGCCCAGGCCTGGGGACAATGGCTGGGCCAGGCTGAGCCCTCTCCTCCACTCTTCCACCCAAAGATTAATACTTCAGATGGGCTTCCCGGTGGCAGGCAGGACTAAAAGGAGAGCCCTCCTGTTTGTCACTGGGCATTGTGCAAGTCGCCTGAGAACCAACCTCTTGGATGGGCTTGACAAATGAGAGCCGCCATTGACAGTGAACAGATTGGGCCTGCCACTTTTGTTTTGATTGTGGAGCGGGTATAATCAAGTTATTTGGGCCTCGGGGAGTTTTTGTTTCTCTCTCCTGATGCTCTTGACACCAAAGTCCCACCTTAACAGCCTCCGCTGGTTCAGCTGTGTGATCTGAGCCCGCTCAAGTTTCGCCTCTTGTTTGTTGTTTCGATTTATCAAAGCTGTGCAGAGGGCACGACAGCAGGAGGAAGTTAATTTACTTGGGTGTGGGAATCTGTCTATCTATTCATGTGGCTTACAGAGGGAAGTGCAGGTGCAACAGGTGTAGGTGTGTGTATTCTCTGCTACAGTGCAGAGTTATTGTAATGTTTTCTATGCAGATGTCCCCTGTACACCTGACCTCAATAATGTGTTTAAAGAACAGCTCTTAGAGTAACCAGAGACCCTGTTGGGTATGGGTTCGGGGGTAAACACAGGCAGCTCAGGTGTAAACTACCCCCCACACACACCCTTACCTTTTCTCTGCAGCCCTGTGAGTGCAGCGCAGGTGTTTAGCCCCCAGCAAGGCAGCATTTCAGGTTAAACTGTAGGAACGCTGCCCCGCCTTTAACACCAGGAACTAGAAGTGGCCGCAGAGTACACAGCGTCACACCTGCACACCTGTGTGTGTTTTGATACTCTGAGCACAGCACATTCACAACAGGAAATGTACTGCCACAGAAGCCGGTCTGATTAGAGAGCCCTCATGCAGTTATTGTGTGTTATGCAAATGTCTTCTTCTTTTTTTTAAAGCCCCATAGCGAAATAAAACAGACGTAATATTCATATTCCCTTCACCACTTGACCTTCAACTGTTTGATAAAGCAACAGGCTTTTGTTTTGTGTGCTGTGGCTACAGTAAGTGAGGCCTCAGGCCATCTGCCCGGTCTGTCCCGGTGTTATTGCTGTGCATCGAACAGCCATTCTCACGATTAAGGAATGTGCCCTTCTTGTAAACATGCATCGACCCCCGCAAGAGCCACAACGCCATTCCTGTTAGTTCCTCTCACGCCCGGGTGTCCTCCCATCCACCCCATCACCCTCTCAAACAAACCCCCCTGGGTCCTTCTGCTGTCAGTTCCCCCCCTGTCTGCCCCGCCGCCCGGTAGAGACTCTCCCCCGGTTCCCATACATGTACAAGTGAGAGACACCCAGCTAAGACAAGCGCCCTGCTTTTTATCCAGGGCCCACTTCCAGGACTCCGCTTGTGTGAAACTTGGGGTGCAGCAGAAGGTGCCCTACTTTTAAACTTCATTCTTCTCCCTGGGATTGTTTCAGGGGCTTTAACAAAAGGCTAAAAGAGCCTGTGTGCGGGTCAGCAGGGGTGTGTGTGCGTATGTGCATTTCTAGGTTATAGTCGGGTGCGTGTTTTCGCGTGCACGCCTGTGTTTATGCAACAGTGTGTATGCGTGAGTGCACGTGAGGGGAGGGCTGGAGGATTATAAAGAGGAAGTGAATGGGAAGTACACACTCAGTGACAAAATAAGAGGGAGACATTCCTTTGCTGCCCCTCCCCTCCTCCTCCCTGCTCCCTCTTTCTCTCCCTCCGCTGTGGCAGGGCCCTGGGAAAATCAAACAGGTGGTTTAGGCCTGGTAGGAAAGCTGGCTGGGCCCGGGGTGGGCAGGCCTACAGGCTGCTGGGGGCTATCAAAAGCTCTTAGACCCAGCTTTAGGCCAGCACTCTGAATGGCCCCAGGCTTCATTATCATGTGAATTCTGGGAACTGCCTCGGGCCCCCAGTAACACCAGTGAGCTGCCCATATGGCATTCGCTTGGCAACTAGGGAGACCCAGCATCCCCCCTCCCTCCCTCGCAGTGCTACTCCTCCATTCCAGCACTCCTGATATCAAAGGAGGACAAGGAAGAGAGGGAGGCAGAGGCCCTCTCCTGGGGGGGGGGGGGGTGGACCACACAGAGCAGCACTGGACAGGACGGCCCTCAGGGACCCCGGATAACACCGCTGCCCTACAGCTAGCCCTGCTGCGGGTGGATTTAACCATTGAATTAGCATTAAAGAAACATTCTGAAGCTGTCAATTTAGCATCAGAACCAAAGCTTTGACAGATAAAGATGTCGCCAACCTTTCCACTTGATGAGGGGGCTCCTCCTCCCACCATAACATTTCTCACTCAGGAATTTAAAGGTTTAATCATTCCTAAACTTTTAAGGATCGTGTCACACTGGAAAAAATTGCATATTTAATTCAAATATGTTGTTACTTTAGTATCATAAGGCCCTTTCACACATGCACTGCAACTCTTAACTTATCTATACAAAACAGGTAGGAGCTGTTAGGGAGCACGCAAATATCCCATTAGCTCTGACCAAACATTAAACAGATAGCTCCCTAGTACAAAGTCTGTGTAGTGTCCGATTGAGCCCATGTTTAAACAGAGCTGCTCATGGTCAGCGGCATTAACAACGAACAAGTGCGTGTTGATGAAGTTTCTATACTGGCTGGCATAAAAAACGCAGGTAAACAAATGTCCAAAGTTGAAGAAAAGGCAATCATTCTGCTACATGTGTAATAGGGAAATTCCTGACATTGTTCAAACTTTATTCTCTAATTGTTTTCCTATAGCAACAGGGCTAGCTGGTAAACTGCTGACAAGCTAACTGCTACGCTAGCCAACAGCTAACCTGTTATCTGTTATATAAGGTGACCAGATTTTCAAAATGAAAACCGGGGACATTTTGAGTTTTGCGGTCAAAATCTCATTAACATATCCAATTTTCTTCGCTGTTAAAGAAAAAAGGGGGACAATTCTGGTTCAATGTAATTCGAACATTTGAACTGTTGGATACAAACAGAAGGACGATAGCTCATATATGAGACTTCAAAGGTCTTTTATTTTGAAACTGTACATCAGATTGTCCAGATTCTCTCTGAGTGACTAGATGGGGTCTCCTGCTATCACCCTGAAGTGAAAGAAGTATTTGATTGACTTCGAATGACTCTTTGATTATGGACGGTTCCCATTAAATAATAATCAAAATATAGATGGACAATAGATCTAATTTGAGATTTTAAACAGCATACATTTTAAATTGTGCCTCAGAAAGTAATGTTATTTTAGGAGTGTTGTGAGATGGTGTCAACATCAATTGAAATTACTCACCCAGTGGAAATGTCAGATATGTCCTCATAACTGTATCCTTACATTTTACATTCACTCAGTTATAATGTGGTAGTTATATGTAGTTTGTTTTAAATTATTATTGATCACATTATATAGTAAATATTTCTTAATTTAAGATCCAGTATATATGAATATGTTTGGTGTGTTTTTTAGGTATATTTGTTATTGACCGAGTAAACGCTTTTATTTTGAAGGCAGTTTTTACAGGCCTCTACCTTAATGCATACGATATTTGCGCACCGCAATACAATGTGCGGGCTGGCTTGACTGTGTTTTCCAAAGTGGGGACTGGCTTGACCACAGTCTGTTTACCCAGTGTTTCCTGACATGAAACGTTTTATTTCACGTTGCTATGTGTTTTTCACATACGGGGACATTTCCCGGGAAAGTTTCAACCGGGGACAGGGCAATACAAACGGGGACTGTCCCCGGAAAACGGGGACGTCTGGTCATCATAAACCAGCCACAATAGCTTTTCTAATATATTTTTTCTGTACAGTACCACTACTGTTATTTTGTTCTCAGGTACATTATTGAACACAATAAGGTTTCTGGTTAAAGGGGTCAAGGAGCGTTGGGTTCTTGTTAGCTTGGTTGCTAATGGTACATACAGTCACATTGATTGTTCCTGTTTTTGTAATTTTTATAAACCTTGGTGAAAGAGTGTAGCATGGGCCAAGGAAGACCCAATTAAATGTGTGAGGGGAACTGAATCATAGGCTAGATATACAACCCAGTCTCACGGCATTTCGTGTTATAGTCACGAAATAAATTTTATCTATTGATTCGTGTTCACCTACACGTTTTTTGCATTTTTTTCGTGTCACACAGAAAGATTTTAAAAGCAATGTATTTCTATTGGTAGTATGTTTCGTGTCTGCACCACGTCTTTTTGTCCGGTCGGGTCTTGGAATACCACAAGCTGTGGGGTTCATAAAAACATTTTCTTACTCAATATCTTACTCTAACCCTAACCCTATCCCTTTTATTTTAAATTGCATAATGTCTGAGTTTTTTTGCCATTCGCGATAAAAATAAATGGGGCTCAGGGCCTCAGAATACTGAAATCTGTATTTTGTCATATTTTTTTTCCTTCTAATTTGTTATTATTTACATTTCTTTTAAAATCATTCTGTGTGACACGAAAAAAAATACATAAATTTTCTGACTATAACACGAAATGCCGTGAGACTGTGTTGAGATACACATCATTTCACTTTTATTAGCATTGAGAGATGGAGCATGGCCTTGGCGGAAGTCTGCGCGCTTATATTTCGGTTATCCATTTGTACCAACGACTCCTGTCTTAAATCGTTGTACTCTGATACTGAGTAAAAGGGTAGTGGAGCAACACAGCCAATAGCCTACAAAAGCTTTCCACTCTCGACACTCAAAGGTCAGCACTGTCAAGATGGCTTTCTGTCAACAGTGCAAAATCTTGTAAAGACATTTTTGTGGATTTACTTTAACCTCTCCAGTAATACCACTCATAGAATGAATTGATTATCCTTCATAATGTTGCCATATTAAATCCTGGTGTGTGACCAGGCCTTTTGTGAGCCGCCTTAGCAGCCAAACCCCTCACAATAAAATATAATACATCTGCTTCGCAGCAATATTCTGTAGGTGCACTGGCCCAAAGCAGCCCACATAAGCATTCCAGATACATTAGCAGTGAAATAAAACATCTCAATGAGATCCATGTGAGGTAAATAACCTTATGAGTCATCTGGTTTTCCTGGATGAGGATGAGGACACTTCAACAGAGGAGATGTCACTTAACAACAGAGCAGGAATGCACTCCGGCTGCTGCAGTCAGCCACCTGCGCTGGAGTACAGCGGGGGGGAGGAGGAAGTGTGTGAGCGATGTGTGTTATATGTGCCACATGATCTCATGCTGATGAAGAGACTTTGGATGGCTCCGGCATTGTTCATTGTGATTACTGAGGTGTGTGTGTTTGTGTGTGTGTGCGGCCGTGAGATTGGGGTGTGATCCTATTGCACATGTGGATAATCTAGTCAGTTTACTTCACTGCTTGCACCTGTGATAAAGAAGGCGAGGTATGGAAAACAGAGGAGAGGGAGGGAGGAGGGAGTGTGTGAGAGGTAGAGAAAGAATTAGAGCGAGAGCTGAAAGTGTGATCTGACTTCTGAGGAACTCCAGTGGTGATTCATGCTCTTACACATGGAGCGACTCACTCCCTCTGCAGCTGTGCGGGCCACATGCGCAATATGATTTCACAACATCTTCCCTTTCCTTGGAAATTCCTTTTTTTCATGCAGCCCTCTCACCCCCTTCCCTCATGTCAGTGTGCTGGCTGTGTTAGCCTGACAGAAAGGCAGGTGCACGACTTAGTCATTATTTTCTTCCCCGAATGGCTGTGTGCTTCACCGAGGCTTTAGGCAGTTAGAAAGGCTTGACCAGAAAGCCCTGTCAGAGAGAGTCATGTGTTTATCAGACAGTAGGCTTCACAGTGCTGCTGCTGCTGCTGGTGCTGCTGCTGGAGATGGTGTTGTTGTTATCGCTCAGCTCATCACTCCTCCCTTCCATGTCAACAGCCGGCTGGGAACATAACACTTAGCAAAACTCCAGTGACTCAGCATTTCTAGGTTTCGCTTCCTGGTTTTTGCCCTACAGTGTGTGTTTATCTCATATACTCTTTTTCTACGATTCATTCCATGTGTGTGTGTGTGTGTGTGTGTGTGTGTGTGTGTGTGTGTGTGTGTGTGTGTGTGTGTGTGTGTGTGTGTGTGTGTGTGTGTGTGTGTGTGTGTGTGTGTGTGTGTGTGTGTGTGTGTGTGTGTGTGTGTGTGTGTGTGTTGCCCCCCTGACCGGCTAGCTCTGCAGGGCCACATTCAGGACTGTTTACAACAAAACCCGAGCTCACAGCAGTGAGGTAACTAAAGCAGCTTTCGCTCTTGGAAGCCAGCTATGATGCCATGTTCAATTATCCAGGTAACATGATTGTTCCGGATGGATTAGGCTGCACTCACGTGAGACTTGGCATCTGCGGGGCTTGATTTTGTCGAAGCTTTGTTGTCGTTCCGTGGTTATGAACTTCAAATGCAGAAACAAAAAATCATGGGGATTAGGCAAGCAACTCTCCTGCTCTGAGATCAACTGAACTCCATGGCTTTTTAAATTCAAAAGTCCTATTGCATACTTCTTTGCAAACATACTTTAAATGCAAAATGGATCCAGTATCAGCTTCAACAATATTAAGATGATAAAGTATCGACCATGACATGACTGCTTTGAATTCAATATAGTTTCTATACTTGTGTGTTTTTAATATTCTGTGTATCTGCCTTTAAATCACAGCTGGCCGACAACAGTTTTTTTAGTGCGATAGAAATCCCTGGACTCAAGTAACATTAAATAAAAGAAATATCCAATGAGTTACAGTCAGTTATACAAAATATGAGAGCATGAGGTATCCGATCAGGACTTTTTAACACGATTTGAAGCTTTCAAATCCGAAACAGGAAAGAAAAGTCTTGAATCTTCTAAGCAACATGCACAGTTTTTGAGTTTCCTCTCAAGGTCAACATCTGTAATAAACATGAAAGCAAAGAAGTTTATAACTATCTGTGCTTCAACCGTGAGTCAGCTGTGGTGCCAGTGACAACTTGACACACAAATGAAAACTCATTAGATATGTTGTCCGTGTGGGGACGCAGTTTAAACTCCTCTGACGATTAGCACTGAGCTGTCGGTGCTGGATTAGATAATAGTGCTGATTCACCATTCTCATTAAAGTTATTGTCTCTTTTAACAAGACACATATTCCTCTAAGGTACCAGTATAAAAACACATTGTCACAAGTATTTCAATTTTCAAATGCTCAACCCCAGTTATCAAATGACAGTTTATTGGGCCCTTGAAGAATATTTTTACGAGAACATTTATGAGAAAATAACCTGAAAAATGTGGTTTCTATCCGTCATGGACCATCGTTGCTGAGATTCAAGGTTGTATGAATCAAATCAGATCCTCATCTAATGAAATTATACTTTGCCATCAGATTTAGCCATAAGGAAATCCTCGTGATTCGAGTCCAGAGTCACAATAATCAATATTGGAGGCGTGTGGCGCAGTGGACTAGTGCGTTGGTGTTTGGATCAGGTGAGCACAGGTTCAAACCCCACTGCAGTCAGCATGTCGTTGTGTCCCTGGGCAAGACACTTCACCCCAAATTGCTCCTTTGGGGATTGTCCACGGTATTGAGTATGTAAGTCGCTTTGGATCAAAGCGTCTAACAAGTAACATGTAACAATATTATTATAGGCATCCAGACTTTGAGGTGAATTGGGCCTATTCAGAAGAAAACAACATACAGATTTAGACAAAAACACAGCAACGGCCTATATGAGATATAAATGATACTGCCGTGTTCCAACCTGTTGCATGCTTTGCTTCACAAGTTTTTGCCAAAACATTTTTTTTTTATCTCAGAAGAAAAACTTAATGCATGACTTCATAATTTAAGTTTTTCATTCTCCTAAAGAGCTTTTTCTTGTCAATTTACCAATTTAATGTTTAGGAATATTCAAGTTTCTTCTCATAATGGTATAACTTTTCTTTTAGATGTTGAGCTATTCCTCTGGATTATAACCTACAGTTATGTCCTTGATCTGCCCTCCTATATGACCTGGAGATGATTATGTAACATGTTTACTTTACTGTAAACTTTACAAATCTGCAGGTGAGCTCACATTCTCTTGGTCGCATCAGTTAGCCTCGTGGTTTCTTTGATAATAGGCTTTTAATTAATCTAACCGGTGTTTATATGGTTGCATAGTATCTGTTAAGATATTCATTGTTTCATGAAGCATTTCAATTCCTAATCCCCCTCTCCACCCACCCACATATACACCTCTTATCCCTCTTCGCGCCAAAAGAGCCAGCAGGAGAAAGTGAAAGAAAGGAGAATGGGCCTTCGAATGGCGAGGAATGAGAGTTGAGTTGAGGAACAAGTGAGTGAGTTAGAGAATGAGAAAATGAGAGGGAGAGACAGCATGGATTCTTTTCTTTGGGGCCTTAAAGACATGTTTCCCTCAGATGTTGGCTCTTCTTCAGATGCTAATGGTTCACTCTTATTCCCAAGCTGGGCCTTAGCATAACAATGCCGTGGAAGTGAAAGAGCTAAACCTCTGCTTTCTTTAAGAAGCCAAAGCTGAGCTTTTCTTGTGGACTAACGCCCCTCTCCCTCTTTGTGCTCCCAGTGAAAGGCCTGTGGAACGCAAAGGCTAGGTGATCACAGACTTTACTGAAAATGAGACTGAAACAACACATGGGACAACCGGGCTGAAAATTGCATCGGTGAAGTCATTTATTTCCCAAGAAAAATGACCAAATATAGAGTAGTGGGTTCGCTGGCTCCTAGCCAGAGTACTCGATCTCTCGACAGCAGTCGTTTTGAATATGATCATCTTTAAAAGCTGTGCTGAATTATGCCTGCTGGAAGACTCAAAGTCAAATGTTATGACTGGTCTCGTGCTGACTCCATCTGAAAAGCAGTCGTGAGCCTGAAGGGTTTTTGGATGAACTGTGGTCTGACCTTGACAGGACTTTATTAGATAATGTTGGAAGGC
>NC_136903.1:84292625-84331175 GCF_949606895.1 Notothenia rossii
AGGACGAGGCCTGTTGTCCGGGCATGTTCCAACGGGTTCCCCCACCTCCTCCGCTCTCTGGCCCCGGTCCGCCTGGCTCGGCCTCTGAACGTTCCCTGGAGTGCTGAGTGACAGGGGAACACGGTGACCTCTCCACACGTCATCCACTTCCTGAGCTACTGCTGGGCTCTGCAGCCCCACATGGCAGCAGGCTAAGTACACACACAGGAAGAGGTGACATCTGAAACAGCAAATGCTTTAACAGCTTGTTTGTCGTCTATTTAAGCCAGAGAAAGTGTGTGCATCGTCATTGGAGCATCTGCCAAATAACAATATCTAACTTTTGAACTCACCGTGTTGTAGTGTGAAACTGTGGTAACCATTTGTGAACTCTATCTGCTCATAATTTCTCTGACACTGCATGAGAACAAAAATATTGCTGTTAACTTTTTCCAAAGATTACTACCAGCTGGTCTTATTATCTAAAAGAGTGAAAGAACAAAGAAGTCACTTTTCAGCTGGGAAAACAAATGGTTCAATAAATGTGCCAATACATTTAAAAAAAGAAAACACAATTTATGTATCTGCTTTGCAAGACTTTTATATATTTTGGTTCCAAATCCATAAACTTGCATGATAAATCCACAGAAAATATTAATAATAATGAATTCAGACACTTTCAAGGTATTAACCAGCTTAGCAGCAGAATGTTTTTTTCATCTAAAAGGAGATGCTTTAGGAGAGCTCAGGGATGAATGTGTAATGAGCTCGAAATAACCTAATGCCCTTTTTTCTCCCTTTTTCTCTTCTGTGTGTCCTCCCTCCCTCCTCCCCTCTCTGTCTTTTTTTCTCCTCTTTTGGGAAACATGCCTTTCCCAGCTGCACAGCCCCCACAGCGCGAGGCCAGGCCAGGAGCACAGCTGGCCAGACTTGGTGGAGCCAGTCGACAGGCGCATGGAGCGCAGCCCGCCCAGGGCCCGCTTCCTTCGCAAACATGCCCAGGTGTGGGGCCTCTGAGCTGGGCTTCTGATCTCCAACAAACAGCAGTGTGTATGTGTGTGTGTGTGTGTGTGTGTGTGTGTGTGTGTGTGTGTGTGTGTGTGTGTGTGTGTGTGTGTGTGTGTGTGTGTGTGTGTGTGTGTGTGTGTGTGTGTGTGTGTGTGTGTGTGTGTGTGTGTGTGTGTGTGTGTGTGTGTGTGTGTGTGTGTGTGTGTGTGTGTGTGTGTGTGTGTGTGTGTGTAGGGAGGGACGGTGGGATGAGGGATCAAGAAGGCAAAAGGGGGATGAGAAGGAGGAGGGGGTGTCATGGTGTAGAAGGGGGGGGTGTCCCTGCTGAAGCTGTGTCAACATTGTGTGTTAATGTGTGTGAGTATGTGCATCTGTATCTGCATGTGTTTGTGTTTCGGGAAGTGAGGGGTCACCCCTGGGGGAGACAGTGGGCAACAACAATTACTGCAGCATTGTAGCTAAATTGTGTCTGAAATGTTTGTCCCTGCCCACAGCCAGCCGTTGCCAGGAGAGAAAAGCGTTATTACTGTGCAGTGGCTTGTTTTGAAACAGATACAACACTGCTTATTAGCATATAATGGAAAATAAATGATCACCTGCTGCATGAGTACGCACTCGTGCAAAGCTCCGGGGGCTGTTTGAAGAATGTAATTCTGTGCAGATTACTGATTACCCTGCAAAATGTGACTACTTTCTGTTAAAGCTAGGTTTCTGCAAGCTCTGTTGAGCTGTGTCTTAACACACTTAAACAAAAACACACTCCTGAACATATCCAGCTCGGGCCACAAAGCTCGCCTGAGTAACTTTCCCATAAATCACTTCATAAATCACTGCACAAATGTACGCCTAAATGATTTCAGATTGCCTCGTAACAGTGACATTACCTGTGGTTGATTTGATATGCAACCCCCTCCCCTGGTCCCCCTTTTTTTACTGTGTTACAACTGATGGTGACCTCACACTGGCCTGGTTGACATCCAATCCAAGCATTAAACATTATAACCAGATTCCAACACACACACGTGGGCCTGTGATTATACACACACACACACACACACACACACACACACACACACACACACACACACACACACACACACACACACACACACACACACACACACACACACACACACACACACACACACAAAACCACTCCCACACTCTGCACCAAATGAAACACAGTGTAACAGGAGGCGTATGAGCAGGGGTCACATCAGATAAGGCGAGGCCAGACAGCCTGAGATAAGCTCTTTGAACAGCTCTATCTGCAGCGTCAGGGAGACGCTCTCCCCTCCAGCCGTTTCACATGATGACTGTGGGCCAGGCCGCTGCTGGCCTGTTTGTGGCCCAGCACTGCTACTAATTAACTGGGAGAGCCCAGGGCCCTCTGACTGACTGCCTTGTCTCTTGCAATCCCCCCACTCAGGATTGCTCATGCATGCATACTAACAGACACTCAGGCAGACTCACACACATACCCACACAGACTCCTATCTGTTGTGGACTCCAGCAGGATCTAAAAGGGTGTAGGTGGCCCTCTTGTGGTACAAAATGAAGCCTGTTGAGGCTCCTAAGTGTGTTTTGTCCAATCCTATGGCTGTCTGCCTGAAAACACATAGTTATACATGCTAGCCTGGTACATAAGGGCTGTAACTAACAATTACTTTTACTATGGTATTATTTTACTAAAAGTAATTCATTTTTGAGTCAAGTTATTCACAATCAGGGACACGAGTAGGTA
Organism: Notothenia rossii; assembly: GCF_949606895.1. NCBI lineage: Eukaryota > Metazoa > Chordata > Actinopteri > Perciformes > Nototheniidae > Notothenia > Notothenia rossii. The sequence continues at coordinate 84,295,357 of NC_136903.1, forward strand.
ACTTCTAAACACTTTGTGTTGTAATTGCGATTTGCTGTTAGCAAGCGAACAGAGAAGCAATAATGAATAAACAGTTCAAATATATAGCTAAAAGTTATCTAACAGTTTGCAGTTGACACTGATGGCTGAAAGTGTTTTACAAGTACATACAAGCACTATAAAGTAAAGCTTAACGTTTTTAATCTATTTTAAAGCTATTTAAATGCTAGCAAAAGCATAACGTTAGCTTAAAGGTCCCATGTCATGGCCATTTCTACTGACCATAATTCCATTGTTGAGGTCGACCAGAATAGATTTACATTGTGCAATTTTCCAAACTCACATTAGTTTCTCATACAGCATCTCTGTATAGTATGTGTATTCACTCTGTCCTAAAAGGCTTGTTGGAGCGCCTGCCCCCCCCCTCCCTGTGAGCCCAGTGGCCGTCTGCGAGACAGCGAGACACAGCGAAACCCAGCCCGAAACACACACACACCCGCAGCCTGGCTGGGAGTGTGTGTGCTACAGGGTGTACTTTGAGGGTTTGTGACTGCAGACCGTTTACATGCATAAAAAGCTGGTAATAACCAGAAAAGCATGACATGGGACCTTTAAACTGATGGAAACTTTAAATGGTTAAATAGTTTGCCTGAATCATTTGATGATCAGTTTGGTATCTGAAAGTAGACTATTAGATGAAAAGACTGATGGTTAATTGGTTGAGCTTAAAAGCAATTGATTTGAAATTAGTGGAAGGTAGGTTACTGGATAGGCTAAATGTAATGCTAAAGTTAAGTTAAATCAAGAGTTGAAATAATATATTCTTAAAGTTGGCTAACTAATGGCAGTAGTAGCCTATAGAAATTAAAACCCCACCAAACTGACCTAAATACTGACAGTTCAGTTCTGTGAAAAAATACTGTAGCCTAACAATATCCACTTATTCTTAATCAACTGGGTAAAATACAATCAACCTTCAATTCAATGTAAATAAACATGGGAAATGTATTTCCCAGAGTTCCCAATATTATGTAAATTACTTAAAACAAGTGACTAATTTCCTGTCAATCACATATTCACTTCAGGACTAATATCCAATAAAGACCTCCATCTTCTCCGTGTGTGTATCATGTATTTGTAGACTTAACATTCAAACTAAACAACATTGACGTCAAGTCACAGGACTCATATGGTTGATTCTTGTACACTTCATTGTCTAATGTAAGCTTCTGACGACAGTCCAGTCAGGGGTCTGTGTTGTGTTTCAGCAGCGCTCCCCTCCCACCATGCAGAGGTTAAAGCCCAGTTAACCTCATATGTCCAGGAGCATTCCTAAGGCTGTCAGCTGTTTAATCCTGCAGTGACCCATGCAGGGTACAGGCCTTGATGCTGGGAAAACTCCCTCTGTATCCTTACAACAAGGAGCAACACAATCAAGGTGTTTGAACAGCCACGAAATACACACACGGTCACATATGGACGCAGGAGGAGGCTGTGTGACTGCTGCTGCTCCAGGAATCTCACCATGAGCAAGTGTAGGTTTAAGGGGATCAGCTAGGATGTGTGAGTGTGTGAATAGGTGTATTTGTATTATTCAGTTACTGTGTTTGTGTCTACTGGTTGGACTAAAAATGGTGGCTTGCTCACCTGTTCACACACAGTGGACAGAAGGAGAGGCGGCCTCTTTCACAGGGCCACAGTCACGGCTGCAGGCACACACACAATCACACACTCACATACACACACTGACCTCCAAAATGTTTTTCCTGTGCTCACCTGTTTGTTCAGAGGATGTCTGCAGCCTGATCAACTTAAACACAGCTCCAATGCTTCCATGCTACCTGTTTGAACAGCTGAGTGAAGCGTTGACTTTAGCACTTTGCACAATAGAACAGGATTGGTTTGGAAACACACACAGGCCTCCTCCTCCTCCATGGACTCCTTCAGTTTGGCGTGGACTTGGATGTGTTAAACGCTGCACGGCGACCCACTGAAAAACGTATTTTCCCTCATTTAAAATAGCTCACTCTGGTCTCATGGAGTACAATAAGAAATCTGGTTTTAAGTGCATGTTTGTGGTTTGCATTGCTTACTATATATGGGCCAAGCCTCCCAGTCTAACATCTAATTATGTGTTGAGCGCTGATGGGAAAGGATTACACACTCACATCCAGCAGGAATCTGTAATTGTGTGAATGTTCTCTGTAGATGTTGGAGTGGATGTGAAGTATGGGAAGCAGTGTGCTATTGAAGGAATGCCCTGGTGCCAGTGAGACTGGGGAGCAGACAAGCTGTGGTGGATCTAAATGAGGAGGGACAGCGAGAGAAGCATTTATGACACTAATCTGCATTCCTCTCTGATCTGAATGCAGCTGCAGCCTGATGCTGCACCTCACCTGCATTTAGAGGAACACCTACATGCAAACACACACATAAAAAAACAGTGCAAGGAAAAGTGCTAACCTGACCCTGGCTCACGTCAGAACATAACAACATATTTCCTGTGCATTGGTTTTTGTATATTCTTTCTCTTTGCTATATTTAGTTAGCAACATTGCTAAAGCTAGTAGCCAGCAGCCCTAAAGTAGAAACAACCGTAAGAACCAAGAACGAAACATCCTGATCTCAGTGCTATGATAAAAGCAAATTCAACACCTAGAGGTAGTAATAGTTTGGTTACTTGTTAAAGAAATACATGTTTTTATCACTGTACCGCTTCGTTTTTTTGTATTCATGTTTTTTTTGTTGCCGGCTGGAGCTTCAACAGTTACCATTATTCCAGTTGTTTTTATACATTGGTATATCTAGTTTGTTGAATTAAGGCAATCGTTTATGAAACAAATCTGCATCCTCTCTGATCTGAAGGCAGCTGCATTCTGACGCTGTTCCTCACCTGCATTTAGAGGAAGCAGTGCAAGGAAAAGCGTGGTAACTCTTGGAGCCTGTTGTACCTCAACAGTGAGGGAGACTATTACAGGCCTAACGCGGCACAGCGGGCTCGTCGGCGTCCGCCTGTCGCTGGCCAGCCTGTTTTGGGGGTCCGGGCGGAGGGTTTTTGTGGCTGCGGTGCTGCCTGAGGCCTGGCTGGGCTGATTTACAGGCGGCGTGGGGACATGTGCTGGGGATACTCCCAGAGCAGCCTGGTGGGGGCCAAAACAGCCACACTGCTGCTGCCTGCACATCTGGAGTCTAGACTGAGTGGCTCTGCCGAGAGCCTCGATCCCTCCCTTCTTCCCTCTCCACATCCACATCCATCCATCCATCCCTCTGCTTCAGCTGCTATGTCTCCCCCCTCCCACCATCATGCACTGTTTGTGTAGCTGCCGGGGCTCAATTGAAATTTAAGATCAGCTCTCACTTTTTCCTCTCTCCCACTCACTTTGCTTCACTCTTGTCTCTCTCTTTCTCCTCTCCCCCATTTGTCCTAACTCTCTACACATCTGATGAAGGACAAAATAGTCAGAAAAAAATGAGTGGCGTCATGGAGGAGCGCATGTGGAAGACATCACAGAGGGGATTGTTATTCCTCTCCCTGAGAGCCTAAGTGTTCACAGGGGGACCCTCCAGTGATCTTTCAAGGAATTATGGATCAGGCTGCTGAGCCAAGGAGCGGTCATATAAACATATTGGCTCTGACATACATAATAAACAGCCGTGCGATAAACATGATACCTCACACACACTCACTCTTTAAAACACAGCTTTGTTTTAATGGTGGCTCCTGTTGTTGCTGTCAGGACAAATGTTCCTCATTCTGCGGAAGACATTGTGAAGATGACGACTCCTATCAGAGTCGTCATCACACTCCTCCCATTTATTCTCACACACACACACACACACACACACACACACACACACACACACACACACACACACACACACTCGCACACATAATGCTTTTATACTGATGCTGCTTTTCTAATCTTTCTCACATACTGTATACATCACATAAGGGAGCACTCATTACCTTCGTATGTCTGCCCTTAATGTGTGAACAGAGACATATGTGTTATCTCTCATAACACCAACATGATGGATGAAGCCCCACAAGATAAATATGTTCTGGTGGGTCAGATGGTCTTGGGATTCAGTTAGGAGCATCTCCCGGAGAATTGTTATGGACATCATCCATTGTCCCTAACGAACAGCATCAGGCTTTCCCCTCCGCACATGATCACAATTACAATAGTCTCTCCCTCCCTAAGCTGTGGAAAATTGTTGTAGAAACAACTTCTGTCGGTGGAAACAGAGATGTTATTTACTGCAGAAAAACAGGGACCTCTCTTTCTTTCCATGTAGCTTGATTTCCTTTCCGAGTAATGAACATGAGCTTTTTTTTACTGCCGGGTTCACCCTATCACATTCACACTGTGTCATACACTGTGGGATAAATGGCTGCGTTCAGCTCTCTGGTGTTAAACAGATCGTAAAAAAGGGCTACATGATACCCTTCCAACAAGGCCTGAACCTGTGAGGCTGCTCGCCTGACTGTCGCCTGCCTGCCGCCCCCCCCCCCCCCCCCCCCCCCTCCACTACCCTCAAATGGAACAAATTATCCAGCTACTTTGGTGAAACAAGGTAATATTCATTTGAGAAAGAGAGAAGTATAGAAAGAAAAACATCTGGATAGCACTGGTTGCTGTTTGACTCCTCTGGAAGCCATTAGGACAAACCGTGCTGCTGGTCTATCACTCTCACGTTTCGCACCGGTTGAACCTTGCATCCTCTCACCACCTGTATCAGCTCTGGTTCCCACCCTTGTTTTTTAGCCACAGGACATATACCGAGGGAGAGAGATGGGAGAAAGACACCAGATACACCAGAGGGGAGTTATTTTTTTTGTAAAAGTCAAAGAGTACAAGTAGTCCCAAGTGATAAAGGTGACCTATCACTTACAGGTGAGAACCAGCTGCACGCTCTCACCTGCGCTGAGGCTGCAGGGCTTCTGTATCATACATGACAAAGGTTGAGTTTTTCTCCACTGTGTTGCTAAAAAATTCTGTTCAAGTGCTAACCTGACCCGGGCTCACGCGAGAACAAAACATAACATATTTTCTTTCCATTTGTTTTTGTATCTTCTATCTCTTTGTTCATATATTGTTAGGAACATCGCTATCGCTACCCAGCAGCCACTGTCCTAAGCTAGCTACAACTGTAAGAACAGAGGTGGGAGAAGCACTGGAGCTAATTTAATTAACTTTATGTACCACTACTGGATATATTAACCCACAATTATATATCATAGTTTATGTATTTGTTTATCTATATTAGCTGAATATCTGAATCTGTAAAGTACAAGTACCCCAAAATCGGCCTTAAGTACAGTAGTTGAGTAAATACTTCATTACATTACACCACTGGCTATTGTAGCCAGCAGCTACTGTCCTAAGCTAGAAAAACAACTGTAAAAAACCCTAAGAACAACAACTCCTGATCTCAGTGCTATTTAAAAGCAAATCCAACACCTGGTAGTTTCATAGTTGGCAGGTTTGGTTACTTACTGATGTAGCTTATCGAAAGAATATTTTTTATCTTTGCTTTCTTTGCCTTCTGCGTCAACAGGGCTATCATGCCGGGTGGGTTTTTAAAGGTTACTCCAGTTGTTTTTCTACATGGGGATATCTAGTTTGTTGAATTAAAAGCTGTATTGTTGAGCTGCCTCTCTGGTAGGCAGTGATGCAGTGTACTATATGTCAGGGGCTTTAACTGTGAAAGGGAAATTATGCCCTGGAGGTAGAGTGCTTTGTGAAAGCAAGGGAACAACTCTAGGGTGTCTTTATTCTACAACAATTACCTTTTGCAATCAACATTTACTACATAATTACAAGTTTAAGCAAAAATGTTGTCTTTTGCCACTTTAATGCCAAGTGTTTACTGTAAACCAGACTGAGAGGCAGCTGGGTGGATTTTGCCTTTTCAAGGAAAGTGGTGATTGACGTTGTCCCAGTAGTACATATGTTTCTCAATATTGTCTTTACATCCAAGAAAGAACAGTGATATTCTACTTATGAGTCAAGAAAGTGTTTTGTGCCCGACCTTTACACAATAAGCTGGCTGGCAAGGTGTGGGCACTATGATACACATGTGGTGTTGAGACGTGCAGATTGGCACAATATTGTGTTTGAATCATACGGCAACACCACTGTCAACACACGCCTGCCAAGCGCCCCACTGGGAGAGGCTCAACATAAGTGATGCTGCGCCCGCACTGGAATTAGCTGTGTGTGAGCTCAGAGTGTTAGGTAAACACGGCTCAACGTGTTATCAGGAGGATTAGAATAAACTCTGACTGCTGATAACAAGTCAGGTATGAAGAAAAAAGCAATCACTGCTGCAGTAGGTGAGAAGTAGTGTGTATATGATCTGACTGCTGATAAAGTGGTGATGAAGTTATGAAGAAGGGTGTGAGGAAAAGCAATTACAAAGACATAGTGGGTGAGAATTGCTGTTTGTATTATCTGCAACTTTGATCAAATCCATCCATCCGTAAATGATCCGTTTACTATAAAGTTGTAAATTGAGATTCTTAAGTAATAAAACTCACCCTTCATCACTCAATTAGTTTTAATACTACAGTTTGTCTTGTATGACCAATGGCTAATGTCGGCTAATGTTCACATACATATTGCTGTGTAGCTGACATTAGGGACTGACATACTTCATGAGATATCTTTTACAATAACATTTTATAATATATAAAATAAATAGTTTTATCACAAACCCCCTATACATCACCAGGAGAGGTGTGTGTTGTTTCCATAGATGCATTAAGGGAATTGTATATCAAAAATGGCTTCAAACCATTCCTGTTAAAGTTGCTCACCCAGCACAAGGGTCAAGTTCTACACAGTTGGCCTCTGTATTGTCCTGCACAGTGCATATGCACATTATTTCTCCCTCTCTGAGCCAATTGGATAGAATTTAGATTACTATGATGTCTCATTCTTAGCTGCTCTAAAAATATTAAGCTTGCATAAGTCCAATGCACCCTATAATAACATCTTTAAATCAGCTAACTATGGAAAACGTTTAAGATGAAGAGAAACGAATGCCGTTCCACCAAAGTTACATGGAGTTGATGCATCACGTCTTACTTTGTCTCTTCGATACAGCTACAGTATATAAAATCGCTGCAGTCTCTTAATGGAAAATTCCACAGTTTGAAACTAAAAGTGGGAAATTGTAACCATCTGTTAAGCCCCAAGGTCCCCGCCGGTGGGTACTTTTTTTTTTTTTTTCACGGCACTTTGTCTCAGGGGATCTTAATATTTAAGAACCTATTAATGTGTTATACCAGATTAACGGGAAGAATCTCAGCTAACTGACGATACAAACCACTTTTACCAAAACAAAACACAAGTCTCATAAGAAGCATCTAAATGACCCCTGAGCGAAAAATGCTAATGCACTTTGGCACAGAACTCAAGATAAAAGTACCCTTATTACTTATTGTAGCTGCACATACAATATATCCAATTAAAGCTGAGGTTCCACAGATTATTTAGGTATATATATCACCACTGAGTGATCCGAACTCTTGACAGGGGAAGCAAACACAGACATCACAACACGTACCTTTACGGAGCTTTTACGGTAGATCGTCTCACCGTAGCTGTCAATCTGATCAAAAGACTTGTTCAATGGCATTAAAACAAGAAAAAACGCGGCTGAATCGGTTAATCTATAGTTTGATAATGTTTCTGGGTAATAATGTTTTTAATTTATAATCCATAATTCCATTTTAATGTAAAAATCGGAGGGTAAAAGTTAGCTGCTAATGGTAGCCACCAGAGTTATCGCAGCTTCCGGTCTTGGCTATGCGGCAGTCTCACACACACACATTAACAAATAAGGAGTATGTGGGAGTTCCCCTCGATTCCATTGGCTCTGACTGTTAGAAAGAGATGTCAATCAGCAAAATCGACCAAGGGGGGCCAGAGATATGGAAAATCCACCCAAATGACCCCAGAAGTGTTTTTTTTGTTGCTAAATCTCTCTAAAAACGTCAAATTTCACTTGTTTTGCATCAATCTTGATACTTATTATATGTTGTAGTTTGGATTCCTAAAGCTTTTAGTCTACCATCCCATCATTCAAGGATGGTTTTCACTATAAGTAATTTTTTTCTTTGGACGGACACAATAATTTAAATGTTTTTGCTGTGTTCAATCTGAATTTACTTTAAAATAAAAACATCTATATTGATTCTGACACTTCTACATCCAACTCACAGGTGTAACCTTGCTTTGAGAAAAAAGATTATTAATTTAACCCTTTTAGAAGGGAAGATATGGTCATTTGTTCTGGGAATGTCATTTTCGAGCCTGAGACCTGAAAAACAGGCTCAGGGCTTAACAGGTTTTAAATGTCAGTGAATTTCTACCTTTCTTTACATAATTACAGATGGACGTACCAAAGAACCATGGGGTTTAAAGAAAATTGAATACCATTTGTCAAAGGCTACATTAGGATTTAATTTGGGAGATAGATAAGTGGTGTCTGCCAAACCAGGCCATCACAGATACTGTGTAAAACGCTTTACTGTGCATCACCTCCAGTTGTAAACTGCTTTAGTGTGCTAAACTGGTCTGTAACAAACTACCTTTAGATTTTTTACGACTGTTGTTACGTTTGCAGGTGGCCCTTAACCTCTCACTCAACTTCTTCTCTCTGCAGCTGCATCTCCCTCTCTTCCTCTCACTCACGGTTGATCTGTTTTTACTTTTGATTCTGTCTATTCGACGCTAAAACTACAAAGACGCATCCATTAATCATCCAGCTCTTTTTGTCAACAGTGAACTCACTGGGCCTGTGACAGTGAACCAAACCATTGTCAGGGGATACTTGTCAAGCTCACAGTAATGCCTGTAATAACATCTCTATCACAACAACAATTCTCAGAGACATATTTAAACGGATTACGACTCCTCTCCATGGGTGTAGGCTGTTTTCCCATCTGGCTTTATACTGTCACCTCGAGAAAACACGCAAACACAAAGAGTGAAGCCATCATTTTTTCCTTTGTGTTTACAGTCATTTTCAAGACAGAAAATAGGGCTGTTGAAGGTTGCGCTTGTAGTTTGGATGGGACCCTGTTCATGTGCAGGAGGCCTCTCTTCCAGGAGCTCAGTGCCTCTGGGAAATAATGAAAAATAAACACTGAGCCTTGATGTTGACTCAGAGAGAAGTGATCCACAGGTTATTACTGCACTCCTCTCTCTCCTGCTCTCCCATGGCTCTTGGATGAGTTTATGTAATCTAAACAGACCCCCCTAAACCTCCATCGCACACACACACACACACACACACACACACACACACACACACACACACACACACACACACACACACACACACACACACACACACACACACACACACACACACACACACACACACACACACACACACACACACACACACACACACACACACACACACACACACACACACACACACACACCCCTCTGGCCTCCTGGGCAATGGGGATGTCAGATGCTGCTGTCATGTCTCATTTACACCTATTGCTTTGCAGCTGTAATGGGTAGATGAAGTGTGCTGGTGATACAAATCTTCTTGAGTGGAGATTTCTCACCCATGTAAGGGTCAGTACACTTAATCTTGTCAATACATGTCATAAACGGAAGCAGCAATTGACTCTACAATAATGAAGCAGCCATTCATTGTGGTTATAGACTGGTTATTTGATCCAATAGCCGTACATTTTCACACACAAATTCAATCGCCTTGAGTTTGATTGAAAACCGGAAGGAGTTTTCTGATTTGTCAAAATGGTGTAGTCCTTTGTGTATTTTGATTTGTAAAAAATACGGTGCAACTATATATTGATCTCTTAAAGTTATATAAAAACATGTCAAGTTTGGCCACGAAAAGTTATTTGATCCACTTACTCAATTCAAGCATTCAAAGAACGTTAGTGTTTTAGATATTTGTTTAAAAAAAACAAATCAAATCTATATTGACACCTTACATAAATCTACAAATCTGACATTTGTAATGATGGCATTCAAAGGCTTTTATTATCAGCTGGAGGAAGGAAAGTCGAGTTCTTGATTGATATAAACATGTAATTTTTTTTATTAGGCCACACACCAAATGTATTAATTCAACTGATTAGTCAACTAAGCAAAAAACTACTGTTATGTTATCTGGAAATGCTTTTTCACAGGGTAGATAGATACACTGACACTTGTTTCCATGTCCTGCCGGATGAAACTAAAAACTGTAAACCTGCTTGGACTTGCACTACTTGTTCAAATCATCCAAGCTAGTGGCCCCCTCTTGTGTGTCAAATGGGTAAGTACAACTTGTCAATGTCGGTGTTTTGCTTCTTTATTTTCAAATGAAGTATTTGTTTCATCTTGAAACAAATATGCTACCATTCCTACTATTGCAACTTAAACTATCTGATGTAAAACTTGTAAAAACCCAACGCTGGCCTGTGTTAGACCTATGGTAAAATCACCACTCAAAGTACAACTGTGACCGAATAACAACTAAAATATCAATGCGCTGCTGTAACCGTTAGCACAGAAACCTGCTGTTAGCATGTTTTTAGCTCGACGACGTTGCTTTGGAAAAAAACACAGACTTAACTTTTTAACTATTAATGTCCTCTTTTTGTTCAGTTATTTGTTTTTGCAGTTGTATTAACTCAAGTGTGTAGACATCGTTAATAATCAGTAGAGGTCGCTGCGCAACAATGCTAGGATGGACAGGAGAGAGGTTCAAAGACACACAAACAGTAAGTCAACGCTACAATATGCGAAACAAATGTCAGTTCGTCTTTATTAATGAATTCCAGAGCGACAACTGTGTGAAAAATATTTGTAAAAATGTTCTGAAGATGTTAACAAAGTATCAAATAAATGTAGGGGCGAATATTTATAGGCCAGTTAGAGACCAGTTAGCCTACAACACACCTGTAAACAAAAAGGTAGTTCGTGTAACGTTCACTTTACTGGTTACTAAAGATGTATGCAGTGGTTTAAAATAACTAATTACATTTACTCAAGTACTGTTCTTCACTACAATTTTACAGACTTGTACTTTACTTGAGTATTTCAATGTTTGCTTAACTACCCCACTATAATTCAGAGGTGACAAGTGTACTTTTACTCCCCTACATGTATTAATACCTTTAGTTACTTTGCAAATTTGATTTGTTTTGATATACTTAAAACTTAAATAAGATTTATGATCCTGGATTAAATACCCAAGCTATCCTACAGCATACAAAGTAATTAAACTAGCTGCACCTTTACCTGCTTTGATAACACTTTAATACATCAAGTATAATCACACATATATAATACATTATAATGAAATGGGCTAAATTCCATAATCAGTCATTTTAATGCTAATGCTTTTGTACTTTAACTTGGGTTACATTTTTATTGCAGGACTTTTACTTATAACAGAGTATTCCTACACTCTGGTAGCTTTACATAAGTGCAAGATCTGAGTACTTCGCCCACCTCTGGATGTATGCAATTATAAAATGTAAAATACTACAAACAAAACACTTGAAATTAAGTGCTTGCAGCTGCGTGTCACCATGCAGAGACACTTTGATAACACTGTTAGTCTGTGGACTTGATATTAATAGACTGTGAGTGATGTTTGGCGATTCAATAGACTGAATGAATTATAGATGATATGTGCGGGAAAATCTAATCTCTGAACAGAACATTAGAGACCTCAAGTACTGTTTTAGCCTGAGCCTCTTCCAGTGTGCACCAAGACATAAAGCCAAGGAGAAAAGAGAGAGACTAGGGTCTGTCATAAAATACTCCAGACAGTGTTTCTCTGTCTGTGTATCTGTGTGTGTCTATCTGTGTGTCTATCTGTGTGTCTGTGTGTCTGTCTGTCTGTCTGTGTGTCTGTCTGTCTGTCTGTCTATCTGTGTGTGTGTCTGTCTGTGTGTCTGTCTATCTGTGTGTCTGTCCGTGTGTCTGTCTATCTGTGTGTCTGTCTGTCTGTCTGTCTGTGTGTCTGTCTGTCTGTCTGTCTGTCTGTCTATCTGTGTGTGTGTCTGTCTGTGTGTCTGTCTATCTGTGTGTCTGTCTGTGTGTCTGTCTATCTGTGTGTCTGTGTGTCTGTCTGTCTGTCTGTCTTTCTGTCTGTCTGTCTGTCTGTCTGTCTGTCTCACAAACAGATCACTGTTGTTAGTTAGGTGTTTTTGGGAATCTGTGTCTCAGTATGGATCTCACAGTAAGGTCATTCATTCTCTGAATTATTCTTTTTATAGATGTCCTGTAGTGAAACAGCTCCCTGCTCTGATGCAGATCAAAGTCTCCAGCAAACAACTGCAGAGGTCATCCCTGTGCAAGGTAGGAAAGTATTATTGATAGCAAGAGGAGGAATTCAGAGTGATACTCGACCAACTATACTAATCCAACAATGTAAAACGACACTTCCATAAATTCTGTATCAACATTTGTACCTTAGGTGTAGGCCTATTTGCAGTAAGGTGTTAAATTAGTCATATATAATCCTACATCAATTATTTAGTTTTGCTTTGAATGAGTTATATTACAACTCTTAGAAATAACTACAAATGTCAGAAACATTTGTTTGAAAAGAAAAGAGTAGAAGTGTAGTGCTGCCCAAAGAAAAAGAACCCTGAGTAAAAATACCAGTCTCACTCAAGTTTATTTATGTATATTCTTATTTACACAATTTAACATTCTACATGTCCCAAGTCCATACTGCATATTAATCTATACAGTTCCAGTGGGTATGAAGGGGATGAACATTGTAATACAAAAAATTACTAAAGCTATCAGACACATGTAGCAGAGTAAAAAGTACAATATTTGTCTGAATCCGCATAGAATAGCTTGAGCAAAGTAGCTTGAGTTTGTACTAGTCCTTGTAATTAAGTGTTATGCTTGAGTAAATATACCAAGGTAATCCAATACTGTATGGTATAAGCATACAGTATGTTGTTGCAGGTAGTACATGCTATGATGAGATTACTGTAATCTAATTATGTGTCACCCATCACTCTTTAGCCTCATGTCACCACACCTCTGCAGTAGATTTCTCTTGCACACACACAAGGTTGATTCTCCTATGTTGGTGTCTCTTTTGTCTCCCCCACCCCCCCGAGTCTCTCCTATCCATCCATCTGTGCTCTTCACACGCTGACTTCGCCTCTCCTCCGAGTGTGTTCGAGCCATATTGTGGTTTGAAGTGTTACTGCCTCTAATGAGCCAATTGTTCTTGTGTTTTGTTCCCCTCGGGGAGCGTTGTGTAGATAACAACATTCTGCTCACAACCATTTTAAAACATATTCACTGCACCGGCGAGGGATCGGGGCCAACAAAACAATAATGACTCGGAGCACGTACAAAATGAAAAAATGTGTTAATGACAGCCGCACCAGCGAAGTGACAGAGCATCCTTTTCCTGTCAATTAGACCTTGGTTATTCAAAAGCAATTTGCAACTCCCTGCAGAGTAAAATGTGTGCCATCTCCCAGGCCTTAGTCTGTGACAGTGTGTAAGCGATGTATTCATTCCATTCCTCTGTCTGTGTCCTAGTTTGAGACATTGAAGCTATATTAAAGGGGACCTATCATGCAAAATGCACTTTTGTACGTCTTTTATACATGAATATGTGTCCCCGGTGTGCCAGGGAACTCACCAAGTGTAGGAAAACACAACCCTCTCTCTTTTCCTCTGTACCCAAATCTCTAAAAACGGGGCTGCAACGGAGCTGATACAGATTTGAATTTTTCTGACGTCAGAAAAGGGGTGCTCCGCCTATATGGGCAACTCTCCCCTATCAGGGGAATGGGGGGTTGGGCCACGGCCGGCCATTGCTGCTCGAAAACGCTGGAGACGCTGTAGTACATATGCCAGGCCTGTAGGTGGCGCTGTTGTCTGCCAAAAAAGGAGCGAAGAAGACTTCTCACAGAATCAGCCCTTGCAAAAACAGGGTTGGAAAAGAGCGAAATGAGGCATGGCTAAAATGCATGATCTGTTTGGTATTCTGAAAAAAAAACTTCACAGACATGTTTTATATAGGTATGGCCCTACAATATATTATTCAAATATAGCATGATAGGTCCACTTTAAGTTAAGATACAATCCAAAGTGCTCTATCCAAATAATGTTTTTCTTGAAAACAGAGAAAACTATAGTTCTATTTTGAGAGGCTTGTGTGCCCTTTTTCCTGTGTGCTCATGACCCTGTGCATGGGGTATTGATACAGCTGGCATTCAACACCCTGATTAATTGCCATGGCATTTGGCTGTTCTCTGTAAATGCCATATCCCATGCTGAGTGCTTGGTTAATGGATTTCTGCCCATTTCTGGCCCAGCATCGGCACTTCCTCTATCCTTCATTCCTTCCCTCCTCTCTGCTCCTTCATAAAAGGTTACCCATGCTTTATCAGCAGGAATGGACACTTGAGTGGAAGGATCCCATACTGCTCAGATGTCCAAGCTCTTGACAGTGATGTCCAGAGTGGGCTAGCAGCACAAAAGCTCAGCCTCCTCTATTTCTAACAGCACTAGTTCAAAGGTATCTTAAGGTTACGTCCTTCTTTATAGTCTACAGTTAAATGTGTTTTGATAAGAGCCCCACCTTCAATCGCCAGTACCCCGTAGACCCAATTTGAGTTTGTCTCTATATCTCTGAGAAGAAGAAAAAAAAGATATGAAGAATTAGCTTTCATCCTCAAGTGAATTAGTTTGCTCTATCTTAATGAGGTTTGCCATGTCAGAGGGAACAGTTCAGAGCCTGCATACTAAACAGACTGAAATTGGAGTATAGCTCCTTAACAGCAAAATACCTTCTCTCTCTCGCTCTAATTCTTACGCTGCCACGCGATTACCCTTATACACAGTTTAATCTTGTCACTTCCAAATGGGGATATAGGGGAAGTGAAATATTCTTGTTATTTTTCTTCTCTTTCTTTCTGGAAAAGTAATTCCAAAATCTAATTAACTGCAGAAAAAAACTTGTTACCCGTTTGACTGGAAACATCGAATGTGGTTATGCAAATGGACCTAAGTATTGTAGAATGTGATTTGACAGAATCTCATTCTGGCTGGTGCTAGGCCAGATAGGAAGATTACTTAGCCGTGTCTGAGGGGAGGCAAACAGGAAGCGATGAGCCCGGTAATTTATTGTGTTGGTACTTCTCCTGTTTGACTTAAGACAGCTCATTAAAGGGCGAGGTGTCATGCAGACAGAGAGAAAGACAGACAGACATTTCTCTAATGGGCTCTCCTCTTCTCTGTCTACATCAGCTCTTTTCTGCCCCTTGCGGTGCTGGCTTAATCTCTCACTTTTTTTAATATGAGGTGCCAAACAAGATTTTACACAATTCATCATTCTGCCCTTCACAGGGGAGAGGGAGATGCGATTTCATCCTCCCGCTTGTCTTCAGTCTGCTTACAGGGCTGTTTCTGAGCAGCCTATAGACGGCCAGAGGGCTGAGATGAGGAGAGGAGATCTCTGTTTTTATTTTTTAAGAAACGATGGAGAGACTTCATGGTCTGCTGTGTTGTGATAGTCTGCTGTACAGGTGTCATTCTGTTGTTGCGGGCTGGCGTTACTTTTGGCAAATGCTCCATATGCTGCCAGAGTGCTGGTTTTTACCATTTGCCTGTCACACAGTGAGGACGTTACACTGATTATTCTGCCAACAACCCTCTGGCTGCTCGGGGCTCCTAACAAGCAGCCCCCTCTCTCTGACAACTCTTCATTAGTGCATCTGTACAGGTCCTGTTTGTGCATGGGTGTATATCGGGCCTAAGGGTGTAATGTGAAAAACAACAACATAGTGAAGCTGAATTACGCCCTCCAGAAATTAATAAAGTATGCCTTCTACTTTTTCTCAATTACCCGACCCAAATCAAATCTTAAATGTTAACTCGTACACAATAAATGGTCTGTTACCAATCAAGGTCTGTCCGACACAATTGATGAGAATCTTAAATCCTTTATTAGTCCTGCAGCGGGGAAATTAACAGTGTTACAGCGAAAGTGGCATATCAAGTAAAAAGGCAAGCTGCCCACTCTGGTTTACTCGACATCCATGTTTTATTTGTTTTGACTTTGTGTTGCATTGAAGACTGCATTGTGGTCCACAGAAAGTAAGTCTCCATACTCTCCTCCTCTCTGTCACAAACACAACTAATGACCAGCAGGTAGCATTTGATTTAAATACCTTATTGCTGCACCTCCACACAGACACCATATCCTTATATCCTCACTGTTGAGATTTTATATAATCTTTCTGGACACTTGGCTGTCACCAAAATGACATCACACATTATAAGCATGCCCCCCTGCTGCAGACTCTTCAGCAGCCCTTCTCACAGCCAGACAGATCCCATTGCATGCCAGCGACTGTTTGTTTGCAGATACAGAGAGCCGTACAAAAAAAGAAGCAAGGTCCACTCTGGTACCAACAAGTAATTAATTATTGACGACACCAAACACGGCTGCTTGCTAATCTACATAGCGCTTTAAAGCTCCTTGATTTATAATTCAGGCCCTTCTCTCACTCCAGAGTGCTGAGATTGAAAGCCAGAACTGGAGGGCACTTCAGACTTCACAAAGGGCAAGGTGTGTCTTTTCAGCAAGGGCCCTTTGTGGCTGTGTGCTGCATGCAGAAGTACAAGCATGCCTGTGCAGATTCATGTCAAAATAAAACCAAAAAGTCAAACGTGTGCACAGAGGAAGTTCACACAAATCTTAATCTAGTTATATTGTCAAATTCACTCTGGTTCCAGTGTAATTTATCTCCTCCATGTGGCCGCCCTCATAACGTTTTAAAGTGATTACAAATGTATTTGTTCTACAAACACCAGGGTGCCTTGTTAGACAAACCCACAAGTGCTTCTTATTTAATATGTGTGGCAGATATAACGCAGTGTGCTGTACATTAGTAATGCAAATAACATGGCGTCAAAGGGAGTTTAGTTAATTAGCTGGAGTTGCGATGCTGGCTCTGGCCCATAGCGGCTTGTGTTCCTCGGGACCACAGACCTCGACGGGGGGCCGCTCTTTGATCCGAGGATCCCACGGTCTGCTAACGGTTTCCCAACCTCTGCAAAGCCTGCTGCGCAGAGACAGATGGGAGAGGTGTGTGTGTGTGTGTGTGTGTGTGTGTGTGTGTGTGTGTGTGTGTGTGTGTGTGTGTGTGTGTGTGTGTGTGTGTGTGTGTGTGTGTGTGTGTGTGTGTGTGTGTGTGTGTGTGTGTGTGTGTGTGTGTGTGTGTGTGTGTGTGTGTGTGTGTGTGTGTGTGTGTGTGTGTGTGTGTGTGTGTGTGTGTGTGTGTGTGTGTGTGTGTGTGTGTGTGTGTGTGTCAACCTGATCCAACAATTTTTTAACTAACACTAATTCCTTGAATGTGTATTAATTAACAGACAGAAAGTTGACTAGTTTGATCATTGAGAGTAAATATTGCTCACCTGTCTTCCCAGCAATGTTACATCATAATATGTCCCCTTCTGCTCATGACTTGATTTGAAAGTTATTTGAAATATTTTTTTTAACAATGAATAAATACATTTAAAAATTACAACAAAGCACTATTTCAAAGACTGAAATGTATTCCCAAGGCTACATTCTGATTAAACAGCTCAGTACGTGCAGGAAAACGAGCAAACCAGAAAGTAGCAGACCGTTTTTAAGCATTACTATTCAAATGAAAACAATTAGATATTTATCAGATACCACCCTATTTTCCTAATTCCTCCAGTTGTCTTTTCCACCTCAAAGCGATGCATAATGTTGTTTTTTCAAACCCTAATGCTCAGTGGAAGATGCAGTATACTCCCCTCAGGCCTAAGTACACCTCCCCCTGCTGGCTGATAATCAAACAACATGGCCTCCATTAGTGGGACTGGCAGGGTGTCCCAATACTAATTACTATGTGCTAGCACACCATGTTCCAGTGTTGACGGCATGCTGTTTTGGCAGATAGAGTAAACAAGAAATCAATGTAGTGTACTGTTTTGTACTTGCAAGGAATTAAACAAGCCGTGTGGGATGTCAATAAAGCTCCAGCTTGGGAAAAAAATGAAAACATGTAAACTTTAACTTCAGGGACTGTTTCTGTTTGCAATGATATGTTGAACACAGGTGGGGCTAATAACATCTAGTATTGCTTTGCTCTATTTAGATGACTCAGTTCCATGGCTATAATTCAGTAAATAGCTAACAGGGCAACCCAACGAACTGAGCCATCCGTGATGCTATTGTTGTCATTGCTGCTTATCACGAGTTGGCTATAGAGTGGTGCCGTGATGAAGTATTTTTGTAGGTCAACCCGAAAGTTAGCATTGCAAGACCTCACTTGACAAAAAGCAAATGGGATTTTTACATTGGATTTTGGGAAATTGCAGAAAACAAGATCTCTGGTAAAAAGATATATTGAAACATGTTGTTCATCAGGATAATCTACATATTAACTCCACTCTTAGAATAGAATCAAATAGCTAACAAAATGCTATAAACATCTACATGACGGTTGTATCATGGCTTCACATCAACACCGGTTGTTCTTACACTAAGCTAAAGGCGGTCTTTTGTTTGCCGTGATAACGTCTAGTAGTCTCTTAGCCACGTTGTCATTTTTAAGATGCATAAAAGCTTCAGACGTTAGCTTATTTTGGGAAACAAAAGAAAAACGAATAAAAAGAACTGTTGATTTCTTATTTTGGGATTAGGACCTGCACCAACCTATTTCAATTTGATTCAGACATTTTCACTTTTACTAATGACTTTACTCTTTTGTTTTTCTTTTGCGGTGCAGTCTGGGACAACCAAATGCATAGTTGCATTTTGAAGTATAGTTTATTTACACACAACATACTCAAGCACAGTTTAAGATGCATATACAACAGTATACTCAAATGCCATATAGGCCTTTCTTATTTTTCAGTTGCTTTGTGTCTGTCTGCATGTCTACGTCTTTCATTCGTCCTTGTCACTTCCAGAGTTGCTGTATAACTTGAAAAATATCCACACACTGCAAAATGTCTCAGGAAAGTGCTGAAGGGAAGGGCTGTATTACAATTAACCGGGATAATGGCTTTCTCTCAGTTGCTCTTTAGGAGATTTCATAATTCATTGCAGAGCTTTTAGTCAGAGAATTATTTAGACTTTCCTCAATCTGAAAAACTTCTATGACCAAAAGCTTGGCAATACAATCTGAAATCTGCGATGTGAGAAACTTTGCCAGCCCCTCTATTCTTTTTAATTGTACCATTCAGAGTTGTGGGACACTCATGAATGAATTATAGCAGCACCTCAGGATATGGAACCGACTGCTGGAAAACGATGGATGCTCGTAACTGACTTATTAACTATTTATGTTTTGAACTGTAGCATGTAATGTGACGGTGAAAGGGATGAGGAAATAAATAAGAGCAGAATGCATTAGACATGACAGGATGATATGTTGTTTGCATCATTAGCAGGTTCTAATGAAGTCGGGGTATTTAGGTAATGCATGCCTGGCACTTTGGCGACCTTCTGCAACACGGGAACACAAGAGGAAGACACACATCCAGGAGCAATGAGCACAGCTGCAGAATGAGAGTCATTCGACAATATGCATCTGTAATTTGCCAAGAAAGCTGTCTCTGGAACATATGTTTGATCTTCTGATGTTCGTGTGTGTGTGTGCTGGGTCCGGTCATTGTATTTTAACACACCAGGGACATGGGTGTAGTATATCTATACCAGATGAGCAGTAGGACGAGTTATAATGTCTGCCTTTGAAGCCACTTGCGCCAGAGGTTAGACGACCCTTTTACTATTCCACCTGCAGTAGCCGCTGTGCTATTTTCAGGACAATTGTTTCATGGAGCCAGGACTTCTCTCATCCTCACTTCTGTCAATTCTGTTTCCTTGAGTAGCCACATTGTCAGCTCCGCGGCTGTCTGTTCTCTCTGTCTATTCTTTTCATAATGTAGCCATGGAGATGTAGAGCTGTCTCCCCATAGGACACACTCGCACACAGATTCACCAAGGGAATCTCTCTCTCTCTCTCTGTGTGTGTGTGTGTGTGTGTGTGTGTGTGTGTGTGTGTGTGTGTGTGTGTGTGTGTGTGTGTGTGTGTGTGTGTGTGTGTGTGTGTGTGTGTGTGTGTGTGTGTGTGTGTGTGTGTGTGTGTGTGTGTGTGTGTGTGTGTGTGTGTGTGTGTGTGTGTGTGTGTGTGTGTGTGTGTGTGTGTGTGTGTGTGTGTGTGTGTGTGTGTGTGTGTGTGTGTGTGTGTGTGTGTGTGTGTGTGTGTGTGTGTGTGTGTGTGATCCTTGAACCAACTAGCCCAAACCAAGAGAATAATAGTTGGAGTGCCTTCAGAGAAAGGGAGAGCTGACAAGGAGGAGACACTGCAGAGGTCTTCCTCATTTGTACTGGAGTCCTCCTCTCTCCATACAACCAGCTGACAGGGGATATTTTTATCAGCCTGGAACAGACTGTGCAGAAAAGGAAAAACATAATAATTTGTATAGGCGCAATCCCAGCCAAGGACAAGATCTCAGTGGGATAGTGCTTCGCTGTATTTCTGCATTATCAGAATAGAAATCATTCATAGTTGTTTATGCAGCTGCCTCGCCACTATCCCACACAAGGCCTTCCTCACTTTGTGTCCAATGAGACCGGAAACAGAAAATACAAATAAAGGTGTATTCTTCGTGAGCATCTTGTTTTATTGTTCTTCGTCTTTCTTTCCTGGAAGCCAGTGGGGTTAGAAGTTATAACTCTGTTGTTCAAATACGAAGACTTTACGTTAGTTGGTTCCTAAATAAATATCTTTTAATACTTTTTATTTATTGGCTTTTTTCGTTAAACAGAACTCATATTTTTACATACAGTATGAAATCACTAAAAACTAAAATGTAACTGAAATACAAAATGAAAGGAATGAATACAGATTAAAATCTAAGCAGAAATATACTGTATATTAAAGTTATATTAAAGCTGATAACAAAGCAATGGCTCATACAGTTCCTATGTCATCGTAGGTCGAACGAAACAGAGGGTTGATTTCACACATTTACATTCATACACGCTTGCATACACCTGTTCACATACTTTCCTCTAGACATATGCATATTTACATGTGAGTAAATGGCTTTCAATGGAGTAAAAGAAAAAAGTTAGTTAATATGGAGGGTACGTCTTTTGCTCTGAACCCAATTACAGTTAAGGCATGACACAGCTTAAATGTGCGTGAGAGCGGGCGAGGCAGAGTGGGAGCATGAATAAACCATGTCCTAAAGTGGTGTCACTGGGCTGCTGTGTTGGCATGTCGGCACTGCTCAGAAAACATGGCCGTCTCTGGAGCATTGTCTGTAATCCAGCATGTCAGAACAGCTAGATGGCTCCTTTATGTAAGCGGTCTCTGAGTCTCAGACATCATCTGATATGCATACAAGCGGAGAAATAAATACATTTTCCAGCTGTATAAGTATTTTAAGATGATTACGAATAGCATTAGAACAAGCTAATCCATTCTTACCAAGGGCTCATGCTTCCGATTGGCTTGAGTGACAGTACTTTCCTTTTTGCTCAAGGATTAGCGTTGAATGCACCTACACGATAAAACAGGAAATTTTTCTATATCCTCAAATGCCATGCAAATCCCATCGCGCTGAATACTTTGTTTCGCATCTGCTTTGAGACTGTCATGGCCAGACAAATGCTGTTAGATTTTTCTCTTTTAAGCACCATTTCTTTGCACTGACACAAATACCATAGTGTGCCAAGCTGACAGGCAGATGATCCATTGCAGACGTCGTAATTGAAAACACTGAGAGGGGTTGGACAATTAATCTCTTTCTCTCTGTGTCAAATTTCCATGGAGAAATACCTCGAAATGCAGATAATAGATAAGAGTGTTATTGATTAGATGGGGTGGGTGGAGGTGCAGAGGTTCTCCATCACTAATCTCTCTGGCTGTGACTGCATCTAAATAACCTGCAGAGAGGGATAAACAGGCGCATCCATCATGGGACGGCTGGTGCGGACAGTGATGGATGCCCCCGCCCTCTGCCAAGCCCTCACCTCCTGGTCGGGGATAGGAAGTGACACCGGCACACGGGAGAAATACCTGGCTCAAACATGCCTATAATTTCTCTTTGGTGTGTCTCTTTGTGAGTTTGTACATTTGCCGCCTGTCCTCCTACCCCTTGTCCCTTTGAGTTTGTAGGATTATCCGTCTTGATAGATCCTGTTTGTTTTGTCAAAGAGGAAATTGCTTTTGTGGATTTGTGTGAAAGTGTGCTTGTGTGTGAACTCACCCACATGCCTTTTTTGTATAAATTGATTTGGGTGAGGGACGGTTTCCTCTCTATCCTCATGCCCGTGCAGCGTGAGCCAAATCCCCTGTGCTGCCTGGACCCAGTGAGTCGCCTCTGAGGTGCCAGCCTGATAGATATGGTGTGTGTGTGTGTGCCAGGTTGTGCCTTCCCTCCCCACCCTTGCAGCATTAAGATTGATCCCTCGTTCCCTCCCATTCCTTTCTCTCGCACTCTGTGTGCCTCTGCCTTTATGAGACTGTGAATAGGTGAAGCTCACTGGCTCCAACAGATGGCCGGAGCTACCCTGTTACACTGTCTCTCTCACACACACACACACACACACACACACACACACACACACACACACACACACACACACACACACACACACACACACACACACACACACACACACACACACACACACACACACACACTCACTACTGCCCTGTGAATCAGAGCCTAGAGAGAAAGAGAGGAAGAGGTGAATGTGGCAAGGCGAGAGAGAAGGAACAGGAAACAACACAGTTAGTGGGTCAGTGAGGAACAACAGACAGGGAGGAGGATGGAAAAGGAGAAGGATCGATAGACAGCAGGAATTAACTAAAAGAGGAGAGGACACATGCTGGAAAAGGGAGTGAGAGCAAACATTGAATTGTAGATTGAGGGAGCCTTTCTCCTCCCTCTTTCCCTCCCTTTTTTATTTATCTCATGTGAAACCACGCCTCCCTCTTTTCACTTGTCAGTGCATCTATAACAGTGAGCTGTCTGCGCCGGGCTGCATGGGGGGTGAGACGAGCTCCTCACTCTGTCAGCACACACTCCGCATCTGAGCGGACCGGACTGGACTGGATGCTACTGGACTGACCAGAGCAGGTGTGTGAATTTGTGTGTGTGTGTGTGTGTGTGTGTGTGTGTGTGTGTGTGTGTGTGTGTGTGTGTGTGTGTGTGTGTGTGTGTGTGTGTGTGTGTGTTGGCGATAGATGTCAGAGAGCAGCATGTGTAGCCCTCAGTGTGTGAGCGCTTGTTCCTCCGCAGGACTTGCTTCCAGAGTAGCATATCTAGAGGGTACAGTGCTGAAGCTTTGCCCTAGTTTACACTTGAATGCTCCTATCCTTTCTGTTCGCCTCTGAGATTTATGCATGGAGTCCCTAACGGCGCACCTCATAAGGGTTAAAGAAATATGCTGAGATCAGATGCACTGGACTCTTTAAAGGAGTATCTGGCTTTGAGTCAGAGCAGTGTGGACAGAAGCTGCTCTATATCTGGTGGAACAAGTTGGTAGTTTTAGGCTGGACTCTGTCGACATGTGCTGTGTCGCCATTAGTTTTTTTCCCCTGACTTATAAAGGGTGTTTGCGTTTGTACACAGTAGCATCCTTTAGTGGGGCGTTACATTACATTGTGTTCAAAATCCATTTTCTGAAAGTAGCCAGTGCAGATTTCACAGCTCTTAGGTGTGGTGTTGAATCCAATTTGTGATTAGTTCTCTTTGTCTTCCTGTTTCACAGCCTGTGGTGTTTTGAAATATGGAACATTCATTGTCTCAGCATTGCTTTGTTTTTACTCAGCCGAATAAAATCCTTACTGTTGCTGAATATTTGTGTCTGTTTAAAATAAGAGCAACAACAGAAACGGTGAAAATATTACTTTTTTAAAAGGCAGGACCGTCTTAGTTTTGGATTGTTTACCTTAAGAGCACCTTAACGTAGAGATCCAAGAGGAATCCGGCACACAGCGTTCATTCAGGAGTCGCCATTTGAACAGTTGCAGCTGCTGCTATACTGTGCAGCCGGCACGGCTTTAGCCTATGAAGCCAAGTCAATGTACTCACTATCAGTGTTTTGTCAATCTCTTTATGGGTCAAAAGGCTGTGTCATCACCAAGCGGCTGTTAAGAGCAGCAGAGCGGATGAAGGGGGGCGAAAACTGACCTACAGGCTAAAATATTTATGATGGAGACAGCTGAACGCCCCTTGCTGTTTGTAGCGATATGGCTGAATGGATGAAAGAATGCAAAGATGGAGGGATGGGTGGAAAGTAAAGAAGATATTCAGAGATATGTTCTTTAAGCATTCATTATTTATCACAGCGCACTCTGCCATGAAGCTCTAACCCCCACATCAACTGGCCTATTTTCTCACTGAGAGGCCAGTGGACTGGAGGAAGATGCACCTGCTTAGTCTACCTGTCAGCCAGTCCCAGGGCATGTGGAGACTGCAGCCACATGTTACACACACACACACACACACACACACACACACACACACACACACACACACACACACACACACACACACACACACACACACACACACACACACACGTACACTCATACACACGCACGTACACTCATACACACGCACGTACACTCATACACACGCTTAAACCCACATGTGCACACGCGTATCTAAATAATGTTTTGATTTATATTCACACAGTAAGCCTAAATGCATGGTTACCGTCACTAATGTATTGGGAAGTGCACCAAAATCACAGTCACTTATTTCCACTGCATTAACCAAAAATACAATTGGTGCACTCACCCTGCATGAATTTATGCTCAACACACACACACACACAAACACCCTTATTACAGCTTTTAACCATTTTATTTCTCCCACATCTTTTTTTCAATCTTGTTCACAGACTCTTTCTGACACACACAAAAAACACACACACACACAATGCTTGGGAATGACGACCTTGAGACCTGTTGATGTTGTTTTCAGCAGCCGTGCATGGAATACATTAGAGGCCATGTGGGACTCGAAAATGGGGCGCTTGACATTCCGTTTGTAAAAAAAAATTGCTGGAAAATGTGCATGAGGGCTGGCGATGCAGACGGAGGGAGACTCCGCCATGAATATGTATTGTATGCTAATGCCGCACGCCGAAGCTGTTGATGAAAGCTGTTGATGAAAGCAGAGGACATGTTCCCCCATCGCCACCCTCAGGAGGAAGTGCTATCGACAAAGCCATTGTCGATGCATTTCTGGTCGGGCAGCAGCGCGGTGACAGGTGGCAGATATCGGTGACAGCAGCAGCCAAGGTGACATGGCTCTATGTTCCCCTCACCGCCGACTTGACCTTTTGTGGTTCGACACAGCGAGGTTGGTCCAGAGGGCCCTACAGCTAATGTCTCCCATTCGCATCATTCAGCCCCTTTCAGAGCTGCTTCCTCCACCTGCTCCCCTCCACTATTGATTCACATTTTTTGTTTAACGATAACAGATAACAGCAGTCTAAGAAAGACTGAAATAGTCGTGACGATATATTCTTTTCCCCAGTAGAACAGTTGACACACTGAAAAAGAGAAGATCCCATAAAAGCTGACAGAAAGAGATATTTCAATACGTCTTGACTTAATCGTATTGCATATCATTCTGCCAAATACCCTCACGAGTCTTTACTCCAAAAATAAAGATAGCTGAGTTTCCGGGGTGTTCATACATTATATGTCACTGGTTAAAAAAAAAGGAGAAAAAACACGAAAAGACCTCTTAGCAACAATTACATACTGTCATTTATCAGCGTTTCTGGTGCATGATTCATGTAATTGTGCTGCTTCAATAGATATCTATATTGAAATGCGTTCTCATACATTAAGTAAGTAGTCACACACTAATCCAGATTACATTTATTCATGCATTTTATCTTAAAACTTGGGAACATAACTCCAACACACGTTAGAAGTATCCTGACAGTGGGTAGAACTGGCATGCTGAGTCCCTGTTCATCTGTATGTATGAGCTGCTTTTAACAGGTCCTGCGATGAGACGGCATCAGACATCAGTGTGTAAATCTCGCTGCTGCTGCTGCTCCTCTCAGCTCTAATGATAGCGAGGCACAGGGGCGCTTTGACTACGCCTATCAAACACTCCTCTCAACAGTGTGCGGAGAGCGCAGAGCAGGTTACGGCTGATAGGAGCAAATAAGGAGAAGCACGTTGCCGGGTGTTTAGAAGTGCATGTGATTGTGTGTGTGTGTGTGTTTGTATGTCCTGTTTCTCTGTACACAGTGTGATCCCCACGTGGGAACAGCTATTGGACTGCGGTGTGCGAGTTCAATCAGATTTCAATCTCTTCCCTCTATACGTCTGAGCTGAAGCAGCGGAGGTGCCCCATGGGGAAATGTAATTATACCCTGCAGGCCACAGAGTACAGGCTTCACTGCCCCGTCCGTCTCAGGAGATACGGCGGATAAAGGCCTCTTCTCACTTGCAATACCAAACGGCAGAGATGTCACTAAAGCCCTTCTATATTCTCAATTTTGGTATGAAATCCAGGCTCCAATCTCCTCTTCTAATCAGCTTTTAGATCCCGGGGTTATCTGTGTCCTTTTGCAACAGTTTTGTTACAGTTGTGAATAATTTATGACAGAATTAACTGCCGTTGCTAAGAGCAGTGATTGGGAGATTTTGGAGCACAGCCGAAATCTGACTTCACTTCAAAGCAGAGTTTATATTTGTCTGATAAGCAAAGTCCTCTCACAACGGGTGTAATTATCGCCATTATTACTGTCATCTGTATCTCGAACCACCTGAGTTCCTCACATATGGATTTTAAGTGTTTTTATTGATCAATATGCTTTAAACTCCTTCTGTGCTGTCTTTTATGACCCCGTGTCCACTGCTGCTCGCCACTGGTTCTCAGTGAGGTGCGTGCTGAGATGGTGTGCATTAGTGAGGCCAAACAAACAGACACACCCCACTCTCCTGGATTTAGGAAAACAATCAATGAGAGCACTCTGATAACAGCAGTTTAAGTGGCCCATTGATGTTACGATTAAATGAATGCAGGATGTAGCGGTGGTGGTACAAACCAAATATAAACAGATTATTTTCTGTGCTGGAATTCTTTTCAAATATACAAAACCTCGGCCAAAGCCGTCTGCTCTGTTCAGGCTTATAAAGCGAGAAGAGAAACAAATGAAACAAAAAGAAGAACAATGAAAAATGTAGGAGCACTGAAACAGCGGAGAAGAATTATCAGCAGTGCGCTGTGACTGGCAAGTTGAAAATTGTACCCCGTGAATCTCAGCGTGTCTCCGTTTCATCACGTTGTACTTCGTCATGGTAACTTAACAGAAGTGCATCCGTGCCAGAACACTTCTGTCTTCTTAATTTCTCCGATTTGCTTCACTCCGGCTCTACCTTAATCTTTATTTCTGCCTTCGTCACCCTTTCTCAATCCTTGTGTTTTGGCCTGGTCAAAACTGCAGTTACCCACCCCCCCGCCGCTCGCTCCCCCCCCCCCCCCCCCTCCCTCTCCCTCCTTCATGCCTCTCCCTCAGGGTGTAGCAGCTATTGTTGTGCCTAATAAGGTTTATGGTATTACAGATCTCTGAAATTGGATTTTCTCACTCCACCAAAGCAGTGGTATTACGAGTTTAAGGCCGGGTGCGTCGGGGCACTAGTGACCTGTTTCTGAAATTCTTCTTTTTTCTGACTTCACCCTGAAGGTGGGCAGATCAAGAGATTGATGTGGCAATAGCTCTGGAGAGAGACAGGAAGACTTGCAGACTCCTTGTATCTGTATTAGTTACCTGGCAATTAAATAGATTCTGAGTCAGACAGCTTTTTGGCTCCTACGCCTGGATTTCTGTTTCTCTCACGTCGTCTACTCTCACACACTCCGCTGTGTTTGATCAAACTCTGATCGAATGAATCTTTTAATCTTCCTCGCCCGACTCTCAGACACATTTTCTGCATCCAAAGTAGCCCAATTCATTCTCATCCTCAAAATCTGGCCGCTGGTGAAGCAATTGATTCTCAGCCATGTACAGGGATTTGAACTGTCTACCTCAAGCTTATGTTTAATGAACTGTGGGATTCCTTTACTAACTTTGATGTCCCGTCCCAAAAAACGACCTGATTACCAATACGAGCGATATTGTTCGGGTGCGGCTGAGCATTACATTCTCCTGGAACTGAGCAGCACTAGTAGACAAAAGTGAGTAATGAAGAGGGAAAGCATTGGAGACGGTGAGCGTTATGAATGCAACATTGAGACGTTGGCAGGAAAGTGGTATTCATTAGGAGTGGTCCATAGTGCCGGGGTAGTGAACTCTTAATTGGGGCAGAGACGGAGCTGGGGATGAGGGATCAATCGGGGCAGAGCCGGGGTTTCAGCCCCCTGAAATCAATCAGCCTCCTGCCAGACGGGGAGAATGCAGCCAATCAACGAAAACACGGCCTCACACAGCACTCATTTACCCTCCCGGTCAAACCTCATCATGATCGACAGACATTCAATCTTATCTCTGTCGGAGGAGGAGGATGGAGTGGCCTGATTGCTCTTTTTTTCGACGTGGGAACAAGATCCTGTTGCTGGAATGCTTTCGAAATGCCATTACAACCCTGCCAAGGACAGGAACTAATAAAACATGATTCATTAACAAAGGAGAGCTCTATGGCAAGGAATATTAAATGAACCCGTGGCATATATTTACTCATCTGCTAAAAATAGTCACTTTCTCCTCTTCCTCCTCTTCATCTTCCTCCCCGCCTGGGTAATAGCCGTCTTTCTGCCCTGTCTCTTTTTGATGTATCATCGTCTTATTCACATCAAGGACAAGGCCAGGTGGCGCATTTTCTCTCAGTTGCTCCACGCTTGTCACACTGCCTTGTCACCCACAGCCTTTTCCAATCCAGCTCCCTTCTTCCTCCCCCTCTCTCCGCTTTTTTATATTAAATCTGTCACTCCTTTTGTTTTAGCGAGAGAAAGGGAAAGTAAATCACTTTTGCCATTTGCAGCCTGAGGTGTCTGCTGAATGCTGCAGGTTTATTTGGATGTCATCTTTGGCCAAATAGAATCCTGTCAAAAGAAATGATGTCTCTCCTGGTTTGGGCTGTAGTCGCACAGCTGAAATTCCTCCTGCATGCTGTGTGCAAGGCTTCAAATGTGTTAATCTATCTATGAATATGCTTCACAGTGAGAAGGAGGCCTTGACAGAGGTCTAAGGCTTTTATATTTCTCCAGATGAACAGACGGGCACAGGTGTCCGGCCCCACCACTCTTTGATGCCCATGAGTGGCTGGCAGAGCTGATCGGGCAGAGAGCAGCTGTGGACGTGCCTCGACGGTGAGATGCACTTGAGCTTATAAGGTCCTCCAGTGTATTCTTAGCACATACGAAACAATGGCATTTGTGTGTGGATAGCCACGTTGTTTGGTGAAAGCCGGTTTCACCAAAGACTACATACGACACATCCATCAGTAGAGGGAGATGAAGGCCAAGATCTCTCAGAGTGGTTATAGAGATGTCAAAGATGGTTTGACTAGGCTCAGATGTTTACACTGACATCTGTCCGATCAGAACATGGATCAGATCAGACAGCTCCACTGCTGTCAACATGTCTTCACAGGCAGACACAGAACAAGGCACTGTTGCTTAAAAGATCCCGACTAGAGGGAGACTGTGGTGGAAAGAGCTGGGAGAAAACAGCTAGTTTTCTGTGCCTCGTGAAGCAGAATAAGGATTTACTTGTCTGCCCTGACTGAAATGAGCAGTGCTTACACAGCTTTACAAACAGAAACTAATTATTATTACCATCGCTAAAAATGTTCTGCAGGGTGAGAAGTAATTATGTTGGAAATGTAGCAATTTTTACTCTATTTCTGGCACATGTATAATTAAACCACCTCCTGAACTACCGCCTGCTCCCTCAGGCGTTCCAACATCAGTCAAATATGGATTTTTACCTTGTGCAGAATACCATGTGGACTAACATGACGTATGCGGTTGTTTATCTCCACTTCCTACAGTTTGTCAGTGTCCTAAAACAGATGTGTCATCATCCTCAGGGGTGAGTGGGAGGGAGTGGCATCGGGACTCAGGAAAGGCTTATGGTGTTTGTTAGGGAGGACAGAGACAATATAAGCCAGCATCAGGCAGGGAAGAAGCAGAATGCGTACAATATTCATAGATTTCGATATGAAACAGTTTGAGCTCCTAAGTGGAAGTTGCACATATTCCAAGTCTTCATCCACTGTGTGTTTGCTTACAGAACTTGGCAGTCGAAGGCTGATTTCTGTGGGAGAAGAGCACATCAGAGGCAGCTTGTTTAGAAAGGAGAGGAAGGTAAGGTCCTCATTCTGCCCTCTGATTTCTCTCTCACATAGGGAGAGTTGACTTGCATGTGTGGACGGATGCACCTTTCTGTTATGTTGCTGTAGGTTTCTGTATTTGTTTTTCCTATGGGAGCAAAGTGCCTGATTATGCAGAGCATTTTGCATATCTACCTATTTATCTACCTTTCAACCTGTCTGGGTATCACAGACTAAATTCTGATAATTATTCCCTGTTACCATGGATTCTACCGACCTCGGAGGAAACAAACGCAGCGTGCTACTGTTTACAGCGATGGTTTATTTACTGCGGGGGAAAGATATGTTACCTCCAGAGGCAACTCTCATCACATCACACTGCTTCAGTCTGTCTCAAACCCACATCTCTTCATTTGATCCACCTGCCAGTGATTAGCATCTCATTCTGCATGAAGAAAATAATGGTTGTTTTTGGCCCCGCTGAGATAGAACTGATGATCAAAAGAAAGTTGTGGGTGTTATGTTGTGTGGACACAGCAGATGCCCCCTCTGTGGTCATCAGTCCAAATGGTAATTATGAAGAGGAGGGAAAACAGAGTGAAATGGTAGATGCATAGAGATTTCATTAGAATTAACAAGAAAGTTATAAACGCTGCATTTTTAAATCAATAACAACGGCAAAAGTGGCTTTGGGCTATCCTCATGTCCCCACTGAACAGGTAAACATGAGTTTTATGTTTGGATAAGAAGTTTTTAGTGAGCAATGAGTTTTTAGAAAAATTGAAAATGCATTTGTGCTAACACTGGTTTGAAAAAGGCAATAAATCTGCACGATGCGGACACGTGGCCACTTACCACTGTCCTGCTGGCTGTTTACCAGTAACATGCTCGTGTTGCTGGCTGCGATCGGGGCGTCCTGTGTGAACAGTTGGATGGCAGCAGATGAAGCAGCTCTCCGCACATGTGGGCATATTATGTACACAGCTGTGCACAGCTGACTCATTATCACTTGCGAAAACATCAGTATGCACGACTGTAATGAACTCTTCTCTTTGATTAACAAACAACGGCGCTACAGACAACTCCTAATATAGCCCTGATAGTTGAGGGTTTGGTTTGTGGAAAAAGACAAAACATGTCTGGCCATGTAGCTGTTCTCCTCACGGAGCACAACTGTGATTTTCCTTCTTGTCTTTTTGAAACTCGCAAGAGCAGGCAGGTGAATGATATGTCTTTGTTGAAATATTCTGTTTGAGGACCCCGCTCCACTTCAAAACCGTGAGGACAGCATTTACCTCTCCCTTTTTTCTCCTCTTCTTGTGGGCCTTCGGCAGTGCGGAATAAACCCCAAAAGTCTTCAAGAAAAACTCTTCAAAGGAGCAGTTCATCTGCCGAGAGAAGACCTCATCAATTCGATTTTCTTCTTTCAAACCACTGTCCCCTCCACAGAGCTCCAGTTGTTTACGACCAGCCTGTTTCTTCTCCATTCCTTGCAGCTTGTTGCATAAGATGCTTTTGATTTCTTGTGAGTGACAAAGGGATATTTTCCCCAAACACTTAGTGAGATCGGCCTGTTGTCGGGGGCAATGTCTCCCTCAGACTGATTCCTCACATGTTCTCTGTTGAACATGTTGCACATTGCAGAGCTCTGGGAGCATTTCCCTGACCCTCATTTTCCACATCAGCGAGACAGGAACTGCCAGCTTGCTTTCATGCCCCGGCCTGCCTTCTGCCCACTGATTAGAAGTCAAATATTAAAGTGCACTGTTGTGAGCTCGGCTTAATTGATTCTTTCCGCCGGGTGCACACAGAATGGGCTGACAGCAGGCGATACCAGGCTTTGTCAACATCGGGCACGCTGCCTGACGCTCAGGACGGCACCCCAATAAAGCCCCCTGTGAGCGTGCCAACCTGCGGCGCCACACACAGAGAGGCACTCAGCACTCCGACCAAGCTTTATAGTAACAACTCTGAAGCAGCTCATTCTTTTGCTGTGTGTCAGCTCCCTTCGGCTGGCTGGGAAGTCGGCTCTCTATTTGTAAAGAAGTAGCAGGCTAAGAAGAGAGCGTGTGTATTTGTGTGTGCGTCTCTACATTTGAAAAAAAAAATCTCTGCCCACTTGCATAACCACTCGGCAAACTTAAGCTATCTGGGGCGACGGTGCTGAAAAGAGGTCTCATCTGACTTCCAAAAAGCATTTCTTCTTTACCGATCCCCAGCTCTCCTGCCGTTCTGATAATTGCTTTAATAGCTTTTTTAAAAACATATTTAACAAGGAGCTTACCAAACACAGAATGGCAACAAGCCTGTCATCACTGCCCACACTGCAGAGACTGAATGGCATCTGGTGGAGATATATTATTCCGGTTGAAGCCTCATATATTTTCCTTGTAACGTCTTACCCTCCCTTAACTACAATGTAGAGATAATTAATTGATTCTCTGCCGCAGTAAAAGAGTCTCCTCCATAGGCCGAGACCGTGTATCTCCGTCCCTCTTGTCTGCTTACACCGTGAATTTACTGGGCATTTTATGTGTGTCTTGAATTGGCTGGACTCCCCATTTATTTTTTTATGCGTTTCTTCACACGCAGGAGAGCACAACAGCCATCTTGGCGCTATACGACGCTCATTAAGTGCAGACATTCATCCACGACGCTTCTCTCATGAATCTGATTGACCTTCTCGCTCGGTGCGATCCACAGTAAAAGGTTATTAAACCCCCCCCCCCTACCTCACCCACCCGGTGGTTGATAATCTGGCTATACCCCCCGTCCTGCCTGATGCTTAATTTTCCTTTTGAGCTGATAGGAAGGTGCAAAATGAAGGTTTGAAGGTGCAGGAAGGTGGGGGTGGGGGTTCAATTGAGGTCAGCTGGCCGCTGTTGCAGTAATTACACTATTTGTAAAATGGGGCCTCGCTCTGCGCTCTGACACAGCACTAATTGCAACGCAAGGGTGCCAGACTTGATCAAGGCGTTGCTAATTCATGTTTAATAAAAGAGAGAGGGGGAACACGGTGAAGGAAGGTGAAGAACAGGGCGAGCAGGATACCAGCGGGGGTGTGTGGAGAACATTTTGTAAGAGGACATAATCACAACATGTACCCGTTTCAAGCAAATGCAGTTCTTGAATTTTCCCCGTTACATTTCAGTGTGACCAATCGGCAGCGCAGTGCTGGAACGGCTTCAGTGGTACAGGCGCACTGAAAAGTAATCACAATGTGCTCTCCCCCGAGTACTGGGCAGGGTTTCATTTCCACCTCCATACTCCCAGGAGAGGTCCAGGGGCTGAAGGGGGGGTCATGATCACAACACAGGGAGGAGGCCGACATCTGGCTGCCTGTCTGACAGAACCCTAATGGGGGGCTAATAGGAGAGAGTAACATCTCAGAGACCACTGCTGTGACCTTGACATGAGCCTGTGGAGGCAGGTAAAGAGGAGGAGGAGGTGAAGTACCATTAAAGAGGGTGACAGGCAGGTGGTTTGAATATATTTGTCTTTTATCCATTACTTCTCTTTCTGTTTATTTGAACTTCACTTACCTCCTGTGTCCAGTTAGTGGTCCTACAGAGAACTTCAGCACAAAGCAAAGAGACGTTGTTTTCTCTCTCCTGTGTGTGGGTGGATGATTCAGTTAGTTCAGTTTGCATGTGCGCGGGTGGTGCTTGCGTCAGAATAAATGTTTGAATATTTTTTCTTTAAAGTGTTACTTTCCTCACTTTGTTGTTATTTCTCTTAACTGTTTGATATGCTTAAAGCACCTTTCTGTGTGTACGGCTGATAAATTATTGAGAATATACTTGATCTTTTTATTATGACAGACTGAAACTGAAAGATTTTTTAAAACTCCAAATCGCTTTCGAGTTTCAATTATGTTCTTGTAAAGTCAACAGCCAGTAGTATTTGATGACTTTGGAGACTGATGAGTCCTTACACAGTTACGTTTTGTTTCAGCTGTTGCAAACAAACTTCATCACCTTTGCAATTTGAACCTCTTTAAAGCTCAAGGGCAGTACATAGGTAACCAAAGCTTTTGCACGTGACTATTTTAGTAACAACTCATTGCAACCACTAAGATTCCTCCTGACATTTTAAGGATTTCACTTTGTACTTGAGATTGTCTTGTGCTTGTGACTACAGATTGTGGGCAGTATGTCTGTCTCAGTGATACAGATCATAGGGTCAGGTCTGCAGGGACAGCCAATGAGCATCACACACAGTATAGGGGAGAGCCACTACAGCCTGATCAATCTGAGCTCTCATTAAAAGGCTGCCAAGCCATTTGCGACCCGATACAATATCAATATTGTGGTACCACCGAGAGACCTCCAGAGCTGTTAGGCAAGCCGCTGGCAGCTTAACTGTCATTACGGGCAGGCAACATGCCAGAGACCCCCTTCATGGACCACTTAGGCTCCCCCCTTGGTCCCAAACACAGGTCAGTGCAGACAGATGGGCTGTCTGGGCATCTGTCCAGGGACAAGGCAGAGAGAGATGGATCCCGACCTGTAGAGGAGGAGACAGCTTACGCTCTCTCACAATACGGAGGGAAGATGTGGGCTGTGTGTGTTGTTACAGTTACACATCACTGCGGTTTCACCTGGGGCTTGTTTGTTGGCCGTGGGTGTTTTTCTGTCTTGGTCTTTTACCATGCATGATTACAAGAAGCATGGCACATGTTTGTTTTCAAACCAAACTAAAGACAATGAGTTTTCAGTTCCAAACTCCCCCTCTGAACTTTGTAGGTGTTGGTTTAGGTACAGGAAATCTGCTCTGGGTTTTGGCACATATCCCAAGGTTCCTGCTGGGAAAAACCACGAGCACTGAATGGCGCTCTGTGGTGATTTCTGAGCAAAGCAAATGGGGGGAATATAAGTGGCCTTACATAGAAAAGCCTCTGTAATTCAGATCATTGTGCAAAGGTCTCCCCTCTGTGCTCCGGTCTTAACCCCCTGTGTGGTTCCGATAGGGGAGGGAGGGATCAGTGTGTGCGTCTCTAAACCCCCAGTAATCTGCCGACAAAAGGGTGAGGAGAAAGCCAGCCAGAGAGAGGTAGGGGGGTTAGGACAGAGAATGGGCGGAGTGAAAAAGTAAAGAAGTGGTCGTCGCCTCTCCAACCCCCAAGGGTATGGTTAACATCGGAGAAGATGGTCCTCACTGTGCCCACAAACCCCCACCGTCGAAGGATGAAACAACCCTCTGCTGTGTAGGGCCTCTTTGAGCAGTCAAGAGCCTTTGTTTATCAGTCAAGTAAAAGAATCCCAAGACCATCGGTGTGATCACTTCTTCCGCTGCTCGACTCTAAGCGTATTGATTTATCTGGGCTGTGATTTATTCAGCGGGTTGGCTGCAGATGTTTACTGAAAGTTGAAACCGATATTGTCTGTAATCATCATTAAGTCAGGCCATTAGGAGGAGTCCCCAGTGCAGGTGCTAATTTGATGATGGGAGAGAAATGGTATGTAATTAAAACACAACAAATGACAGCTTAAAA
>NC_136903.1:84331375-84419654 GCF_949606895.1 Notothenia rossii
TCCTCATCGCAGCACAAATCTCCTTCTCTCACTTTTAAAGTCCGGCCACGGCTCTTTGTGTCTGCGTGTGTGACAGAAAATAGCTTTGCAGGTTCTGACTGTCATCTTAAATGTCTGCAGAGTGCCGAGCTTATCAGAACCTGAGGGAAATCTAAATTAAATCTTCCCGGTGAATGGGATCGCCCTTCACTTTATCTCTTGTCATTAAAGTTAGTTATTAGGAAGCCGAATTTTTCAAAGAATGTGTAAGCACTCTTTTAAACCAGAAAGCGTTTGGAGAGCTTTTGAATGTGAACGCAGAGTTATCAGCCAGCGACTGGAGATGTTTTAAGAGACCGTGCTGACCTGTCAAAGGAGCCAAGGTTTTAGATGTCATCGAACCAACATTCATAATTACTAAACTGTTGTTCACAGTTCATCTGTAGAACATTCTGAGGCATTTGTTCTGACAGGATGCTTTAGACACCTGACATCAGTAAACTGTCCTCTCCTGATAAATGTTAGCATTGGATGCTAATAATAACCCAAAACTACCCATGGAAGGTAGCAGGAATGTTGTTACGACACAAACAAAAGTTAAGGGGGAGAAACATGGTAGATTTTGTAAACCAAAAACTAATAGAACAACAGTTCACATTTACAAATGACCCTTTAGCAATGATGAACGTTTGATTTGAGTTTGGTTTAGAAAGGGGTTGCTTATATTGTTTAACCTACAGGGATTTGTTTTTGCATGAATTGTGCTCCTATTGCATTGTTTACATCTACTGTCTGCAGGCATCTATTTTCACACTACCTGTTTAGAAAACGAAATACAGAGCCACAAGGGAGTTATTTCTGGACTCAACTCATCCTTCGACAACTGACAACACGGCTCCAAGCGAATAATCAATTGGCTCCATGTCTGCCTGCTTTGTGTTTCATCCAAGTTCAACCAAGAAGGTGATGGTATGTCAGTGTCCACAACTCCTTTACATCGCTCCAAGTTACCAAAAAAGTGTTATTACAGAATTCTCAGCCGTACCTTACTTATCGGGTCAATGAGCCAAAATGCTTGTATGGGTCCATTTAAGCAGGAGATTGACTAACCTGATTGAGAATAAGATTTGCTTTGTAGTTTCTCCATATGCTTGTGGTGGACCAAAGATTTGCAAGCAGAGAATGATAAACCAAGGATAGCAACAAACCATGGCTCCTTATTATCATGAAAAAAGCATTCCATACTGTATTGAGGATTGCAAACCCCTCCTTCTACCGACACATACTCAAACCCATGCAAACTCGCACATAAACTGCTTTGAGGGAAAGTTACTCTCACATAGATGCATGCCGTAACAGAATTTGCATTTGAATGCCAACTTTTGTTGGTAAATTGAAGGGTCCTTGGAGATTTTGCACATTCTGTTCAGAGCTAGGCAGGCCAATGGGAACAAAGTCACACATTAGCAAAGCCCTGCCAGGCTCAATTATGACCAAAGGGATTGGCTTGATAGTGTTGCAGCGAGCTACATTCAGAGCTGGATGTGTCTATTTAAACTTTCCTCTCCACTTCCTTTATGTTTTCCAGCAGTTATTGGCAAATTCCTGCATACGGAATGAAGCAGAGGAGATTCGGAGGTTCTCTGCTAGCGATTTCTGTTTAATTCAGTGCTACTTTGTAGGGAAGCATCGGTCTGTGGATCTAGTGTTCATGTTTGCGAAAAATCCATCTGCAACGAAAGTGCTCAGGCTTTGTTCTATCCAAACTATATGCCTCCTGGTTTTACTTTCTAAGACTCTCCCTCTTCTCCTCTCCATCTCTCTCAGAACATTTGGAATAGAGAATCCGTGAGTCTGGCTTCAAGCATGTGGGCTTTCTCCTCCATATTTCATATGCATTATGAGACCCAGCTGATTAAATTGCAAGTGAACGCCATGACTCGTCCTCCTTCAATATGTAATAAATGTATTTTTTCCTCGGTTTTCTCATATTCCGTCTGTCGGCTTCGTGCCTTCTCAGGAGGATGAATCAGACTTTATGCATGTTTCAAGGCCTAAGGTGTTTTCTATAGAGGGGAAAAGTACCTTAACACCTCTGCAAAGTCTTTGTGAGATTTATCAAGCACTCTCTCCGCTTTATCCCTACCTCGCCTGTACTGTGAAACTTGAAGTACAGCAGCGTGTCGTCGGGCAGTGCAACATGTCTGTCTGTCGATCTGGTGTTTCTTATCATCCCTCCACCGTCTCACCATCATGCCCACGGTGTGACATGGCCAGCTCTGTTCTCACAGCATTTATAATTCAGTCTTATCAATAAGAGATGGACGGCATTAAGATTTTATCTGGTGATGCAGTGCTGCTGTCTCTGAGAGCCTCTTTACAAGCGAATGACTGAAGAGCACAACTTTCCCTCTCTGTTCTGACTTCCAGGCATCACTTGGCATTAGGATAACCTTAGACGATCCTTGTTCCTACAATATGCTTTTAGAAGCTGATTCCTTGTGCTAGCTAACTCCCCAGCCCTTCCTCATCCAAGCCCCCAGCCTTTTAATTAGTTTTGCTGACGCTTATATTTACTCATGTTGTCTTGTGCTTCCGTCTAAATGGCACAAATGTATCTTTCAATCCGTGCTATCCGTGCTATCGGGCTGAATCAGCGTTGTTGTTTCGTAGCTCACTTAGCGGAAAGAGCTGATGTGTGCAGAGGTCTGTCAGGAATACAAGATTTAAATCATCCCAGTTTACACTGACAACATGGATGGCCTTGCATTATGAATGCATACGTGCCATCACACTGTTCATGTGGTTGGAGAACAGCTTGGCTAGTAACTGCTGTTTTCTAATGGTTGTCCATCTCTGTATTTTCCCACACATCTTCAAGGTATAATGGCGTCCGTCTGTTTTGACATACTGGTTTCCTCTTTTTTCTCTGCGGTTTAATGTAGCATCTGCCACCCGGAGAGATAAACAATACGGCTAGATAAAAGAGAGAGGGGAGAGCAAACTGGAAAGAAAGGACTGTATGTGTCAGTTAGGGCTGATAAAAGCCTGGAAATCCAATTAGTCCTTCGTATCAGGGAGAAGGAGGAGGCCTCTGGGGAGTGATGTCGGAAGATATCTACCACCGTGGCGTGTCAATAACACAACATTTACATACTATTGATGGATCAGCCTGTCGAATCGAGCTGGATGTCTTCTTGTAAACCAAGACTATATTTAGTATTCTTCCTTGACAGGTTGTGCCTACATCAGCTTTTTGAACAGATAAACAACTATCAAAGGGAAATACTGTACCTCCCACATCGAAAAAAAACGCTCTGAAAGAGGAATCAATGGTCTTCATTTAAACACACTGGATCTATTCACTCTAGATGTCCTGGAATCCATTTTGGGGACGAGGTATTCACTGCTAGTTGCATACAGGTTTATTGTGGATTTCCTCATTGACGGTGTCTTCTTTTCATCCCAAGGCGTAAATGAAGGAAGGATGCAGGCAGGGAGAGAGAATGAAGAATGAGCAAGGACAATTTCAAACGGCACAGCGCCGCGGGTCAGAGCTTATGTGTTCCTCTGGGGAAGAACCTCAGTAGAAAGCCACAGCAAACACAGCTGCTGTTGGACAGTGTTATTGTGTGCATGTAGTGTGTATTTCTGTGTGTAGGTGTGTTTCATGTTTGTGAAAAGCAAGAACACGACAGAGGATAGAGGACATGTGTGGGTGGTTGGTAAGAAGTTAATGTGCACAACCTGGACAACAGTGTAGAGTTGGGATGAACAGGGAGCTTTGTTTGAGGCAGAAGAGCGATGTTTCTCACCTATAATACTAAATAGCCATTATTAGTTGTCATCATGATCGTGGATTTAAGGTGGAATGGCCCTACTGTACCTCCTGGATGGGTCAGTAGGCTGTAGTCATCTATTCATAAACATGATCACCACAAGTAGGTTCAAAATCACAAGGCCTTTAGGGCAGTAATAATTAGTAATGACATTCCTCCATTGGACTCCTTTGTTTACTTTGTAACACAGTGACATCACTATATAACACACGCGCTTCTATTGGCTAGCGTTCCAACACATTGAACATGATAATCTAATGCAGTGCTTCTCAATTGTGGTCCGCGGACCACTGGTGGTCCGTGAGCGCCCCCTAGTGGTCCGTGAGTATATTGGTAAAATTTCCCGTTTTAAATAAATTGATGTTTTCCGCACTCTCGTGGGAATATCCCCGCAATGGAGCGAGCTTAAGTTTCAAGTTTTCGATAGCATGATATAGCCCAGCGCAACACCTTCATCCCACATGTTGCCCTTTTCAGGCGATTTGTAATCTGTTCTAGAAAAACGATGTGATTTTGGATATTTGTGGAGTCAGGTGGTCCGCGAGTGTTTTTTTATTGGTTAAGTGGTCCTTGGTATGAAAAAGTTTGAGAAACACTGGTCTAATGAGACATCTCTAAGCAGTTGACCAATCACAACGGAGCCGGCCAGCTAACCAATCAGAGCAGGCTTGGCTCTGGTTTCAGACAGAGGGTGAAAAGAGGTGCTGCGGCACAGGCATGAGAACAATAAAGAGCTTTTTGAACGTTAAAGCATGGAGACACAAAATACAAATATGAACCTGAAGATATATCCTCTTTAAAGTTTCTTCATTTTATGACAAACCTACTTATTTGAAACAAAACCTTTATCTTTCTAAACCAAAGCATTAACATTTGCCATTTGGTTAAAACTGCCTCTCTCACGTGTGGGTAGGTGCAGTTTGCCCATGTTCCCTTGGTTTGCCCACATCTGAAGCAATATAATGGTAAAGAAAACAACTGATAACGGCCATTCAATAGGCTGATGTCATACACAACACTTTGTCTCGCTAGTCATCTCTCATCCCATAACTGTTGACAACACTTCAGATTCTGTCTTTAATAAGTGCGACAGTTGTGTATGTGTGTATCGAGGCGCAGTGGCGTGTGTGTTTGTGTGTATTTGTTCATTTTTCTTGCTTATCCCCATGTGGCACTGTATTCCAGTCGGGTTGTCGTTAAGGTGTTGTTGTCCCAACAGAGAGACGTAGCTGTTGTCTTGTTTTTATTGTCTATATCTTCTGGCCATCCTTGTGGACTCACACACACGCACACACAAACAGGCGTGTGCACACACACACACACACACACACACACACACACACACACACACACACACACACACACACACACACACACACACACACACACACACACACACACACACACACCTTACCTTACTGACAGTGGGCACACTAATGCTACTGCTTGTAAACTGACTTTATGATTATTGTCACTGAAGTGTATTCCTGCTCTAATTATCTGTCATGATAAAATAGACAAACAAATTCGGCTTTGGGGTATTGTCCTCTCGTAATAATTGGATATAAAATGGATAGCAAAGAAAAGCTTAATGTTAGAGTTATTTGCTGAGATGTAATAGGCAATGAACAGTATAAATATTAATAAGTCAAACACTTGTTTCTAATGGTTTATTTTGCTATAACCCTGCAGTCTTTCGATCTTGGCTTTTATATTAATTTTAGTTAAGGCTGCAGTCCGGATAGTGAGGTAACACTGCCTCAGGTTTATAAAAGCAGTATTTCAGTTGCCACGGTAAACTCAGGGGGGCTTTACTGTTAATGAGGAAGAACTAGTGGGGAACTAATAGGATTGTAGTGAAATTTGGTGAACTGCATGTAAAGATTAATTATAAAAAAGCTCCATTTAACACGTATTTGGCTCTTAATTGTTATGTTAAACTACACAAGGAGAGCAGAAGTTGCACGTTCTGCTCGTCTAGAGGCAGTTTTATTGACCTTGGTGATATTTGCCGCATTAGCAGTCACAGTTCTCTTTTTTACAGCTGCTTTATCACTTTTGTTCCACAAGGTATTTTTGAAGTTGTCTACTCTTTAGATTAGAACACATTTTCACTCTGCTCATTGACCCCTGTCTCTCACCCCCTCCTCTTCTGTCTCTGTCCTTCACCTCTGCCCCCCCACACCTCCTCCCACCCCTCATATCCACCCTCACCCTCTCAGGGGGAGGTGAGTCCTGTGCTGGCCCCGGGCCCAGGACCATTAGCCCCAGCCTGGCAGCCATGTGCTCATCACCAGAGATCATTACACCCAGCCAATGACACCACTCTAATGCATCATTAATGATTGATTAACGAGCTGAGCTCAGCCCAAACGGATGCATTTGTATGGAACAGCACCCTGTAATGGCTGTGCAAGGCTTGCATCTGCTATTTTCCCCCGTGTTTAGTGTGTGTGTATTTTTTTCTTATCATTATGTGTCTTATCCCTCAGGTTGAGGGTGCTGCAGACTCCTTTGAGTGAAACGAAGGACGAGGAGGCGACTGCAGGGAAGCGCGATGGCAGGGCGGGGGCTCTCCGGCCCTCTCCCTATATTCACCCTGCTTCTTGTCCTGGTGGGATTCCTACCTGTGACCCAGGGCTCGGGCCACTTGTCTGGGTATCGCCTGAGGTCGCGCCTGCAGAGGGATCGCCACTTCCGCAACATCCGACCCAACATCATCCTCATCCTCACCGATGATCAGGACATAGAACTGGGTGAGACATTTTCCTCCATGAATCCCTTCCTGTGTGTTTACTGTGTGTCTGCCTCTCTCTGTTTGCTTTGTGTCCATGTCCCATGGGTATGGGTATTCCCTGCATGTGTATCCAACAGCATCAGCAAGGGAAAGTCAGCCTAATGCTGCCTCTTGGCACCATAACAGCTGGCCCACTCCAAGTCATGTGCTCGCTTTGCCAACTCCTCCACTGCTGGCATGAAATGAGGGGCAGCCTATGGCTTCCATTGTCCGGGTGCCAAACCCTGGCCATCTCCCATCCCGCTTAAGTCCTTTAGCGGCGTATTGGACTGGAGTGGCTGCATAATGGCCTCTGTGACATCTTTTGTCCTCCTGTGATCGCCAGTGAGAAGGCTCCCATTGAAAAGCAGGAATTTATGGTCAAGCATCTGTTTTCCCAAACAATCACCATCAGCCTGAAAAGCTTTTAGAACACAGGAATCTAAATAGGTTACACTTTACCAAAAAGATTTATTCCCTCATTCACTTTCTCCCCTTCCTTTTATTTAAGAAAAATGCTGTTTACCCCGTGTGACTTATATTTATATTTTTCACTCTCTGTTTCCCTTTTAATCT
Organism: Notothenia rossii; assembly: GCF_949606895.1. Taxonomy (NCBI): domain Eukaryota; kingdom Metazoa; phylum Chordata; class Actinopteri; order Perciformes; family Nototheniidae; genus Notothenia; species Notothenia rossii. The sequence continues at coordinate 84,338,546 of NC_136903.1, forward strand.
TGTCCAACTGTTTTATATCCCCCTGGGTCCCTTTCACTTCACTCCTTGGCCTCTCACCCTCCTCACCCTTTTTTATAACCTCTCCCCCCTTTTATCTTCTTCTCCCCCTCTTTTCTCCTCCCAGGCTCAATGCAGGCCATGAACAAAACTCGGCAAGTCATGGAAAAGGGCGGCACGCATTTCTCCAACGCTTTCTCCACCACGCCCATGTGCTGCCCGTCGCGCTCATCCATCCTGACGGGAAAATACGTGCACAACCACCACACCTACACCAACAACGAAAACTGCTCCTCGCCCTCGTGGCAGGCTCACCACGAGCCACACACCTTCGCCGTGCATCTCAATAACTCTGGCTACAGGACAGGTGAGCACCGCCAGTCTGACACATGAAAGTGGAGGTAGATTTAAACGGGTACTGAGCTCGACGGACAAAGATTAACATACTGCCCTCCTGTTCCCCTCTCAGCCTTCTTTGGAAAGTATCTGAATGAGTACAACGGCTCCTATGTGCCCCCTGGCTGGAAGGAGTGGGTAGCACTGGTGAAGAACTCCCGTTTCTACAACTACACCCTCTGCAGGAACGGAGTACGAGAGAAACACAGCGGTGACTACTCAAAGGTAATTATACATTTCACCTGAGAGATGTCACACCGAGACATGACTGCCTATTTGAAACTAAAGTAGTTATTTTGAGTATTTTTAGATTGCTTTAAAAGAGATCTTTACATTTTAAGCTGTTAACATTAGGGAAACATATGATAACAACTTACAAAGCATCAGCAGCATTTATAAATGACAATGTTTGTCTCTGCAAAAAGCTTTACACTTCAATGCCTTAAAGAGACCCTATTATGCTTTTTGGGGGTTTTCCTTTTCCTGTTAATTGTGTTGTATAGGATTTTGTGCATGTAAATGGACTGTAACGGCTAAAATCCCAAAGGTCCCTCCAGAGGGAGTTTCTCTCCCACACACTCCCTTATTCCGACTTATTCCGGTGTGAACGCGATCTGCTCTTTAGTTAATCAGAACTAAAGAGTTCTGATGAACTAAGTTCTGATGAACTAAGTACGGCAAAGTACTTGGTGTGAAAGCGCCTCTTGGGTTACTTCCGTAACATAATAACATCACAATGTAACAATTGCGCTTCTATTGGCTAGCACTCCAACACAATGTAAGTGATAGGGGCGGGACATCTAACCGGTTGACCAATCCCAACAGAGCCTGCCGTCAAACTAATCTAGACTGGGTTCTGGTTTCAGACCTGCTGCAGCACAGGCAGTATGAGAACAATTAAAGGCCTTTTTGAAGATTTAAGCATCTAAACATGTTACAGTAGAGGCACAAAATACAAATATAAAACCTGTACATGTGGACAATAGGGCCCCTTTAAGATATATAGTTAAACAGTAGTGCTTTAGTGAGTAATGGGCACTGAAGGGCTTGAAATCACCCACTGAGTTCCTGATGGACAACGTCTGCTCTCTCCACAGGACTATCTGACAGACATCATTACCAACGACAGCGTCAACTACTTCCGCATGTCTAAGAAGATGTATCCCCACCGTCCTGTCATGATGGTGCTGAGCCATGTCGCTCCTCACGGTCCAGAGGACTCGGCCCCGCAGTACAGCACCGCCTTCCCCAACGCATCACAGCACATGTAAGAAAATGCTTTAAAAATCAGCGACATCCAACCAATCCGAGAGTACTCCAAATGTTTTGGGAGACTATTGATTTGGGTCATATTAGACAAAGCAGTCGGACACAATGGCCATTTTTTTTTTTACATTTTCACATCCACAGCTATTTGCTCGCATGACTCATCCACACACTTCCTTTTCATTTGACCCAGAACGACACAAATTCCATAATCTCAGCTCGATCTTATCTCTCACCGCCTGCAGTGTGCTCTTGGCAGCTGAGCCCTCTCCACTCACTGCCAGCACTTTGCTCCAGTTTATTTGGCTGTGTGTTGTTCACATTAGTGCTACCCCTGTAATGAGTCCGGTTAATTTGCACCATTTTGTCAGCAGTGATCAAAGAGGCATGAATGATGTATGTTTAATGCATAGGGAATGATATTGGGCGTACACAAAAACATTTGATCCTTTGTCTTACTGGCCCCCTAGGTTTCTGATTGGCTGTCTTGTGCCGCTTGCTAATAGCGGGGCTGATATTGGCCTCCAGAGACAGATCCAAGGCCAGTAATGAGACTGCTATTTCTGCCCCCTCCCTCCAAACCCACTAACACCCTTCTCCTGCTTCATATAATCCCCTCCAGCATCATTAACCTCTGCCACGCAGGCCCTAACACACCGAATATTGTAAAATTCAGCCCCAGTGTCTTTGTACAAACTTTTAATTGCTCTTTCTCCATAAATTTGCTTCCCCCTCGGGCAGTGTAAGCACTTCCGTGGCTATTTTTCTCACCCCATCTCCATCTGCCCTTATCAAGCAAATGAAGAGAGAGGCAGTAAAAGTGCTCACTCTTCTGGTGATAAACCTTCTCCTCACCTTGGCTCCTCGCAGGGACGTCTTTACACTGCATTAGAGCTGCCACTGTGGGCCAAGCTGTGAGACATTAGCATTTCTTAAAGTCAAATCGATACACATTAAACGTTAAATATCTTTTCTTCAAGGATCCCATTAGCGATTTAGGAGTGTTTATTCTCAAATAATTAAAGTTCCATTTGGCTCGGAGTTCATTATTGATCAGACCGTGCTCACTGTGTACAGGCCTATTGATTGCAGTGCTTTGCATTTCACAAGGTTTCTGTAACTTCCATTTTAGCTTTGTAGTTTTACTGATAGTTTTGAAAGAAACAAATAGGACACATAAGCAGACGCAAGGGGTGAACATTGCTGTAAAAACACTGGTACACTTTCAATAATTTACATCTATAGAAAATGAAAATCGCATGTGTAAAGATGGGAGAAAAAGCTAACTTATGTGGGGCTACTGTGACATACTGAAATGAGGGCTGTGCTTTGTTATGTATCCTTAGGGATTTAAAAGAAGCACTAAAAATGTAACTTTATTTCCCAGCGCAGTGAGCTCTTCGTGGTTTAGTTTAAAGTTTTTCTACCTCCTTCAGAACTCCAAGCTACAACTACGCCCCGAACCTCGACAAACACTGGATCCTCCGCTACACTGGAGCCATGAAGCCCGTCCACATGCAGTTCACCAACATGCTGCAGCGCCGCAGGATGCAGACCCTGCTGTCTGTGGACGACAGTGTGGAGAAGGTAGCTAAAACACACTGATACAGTATATGCTTAACACACACACACACACACACACACACACACACACACACACACACACACACACACACACACACACACACACACACACACACACACACACACACACACACACACACACACACACACACACACACACACACACACACACACTTATTCTGAAAGTCTCAAGTCCTGGGAGATCTGTGCCTGTTCTGACTGCGGCTGTATAATGTATTCACTGACACACTTGGTAAATTGTTCAATCTCTATTTCTTGAAACTGGCACAGGAGACTTTTTAAACATCGAGTAAAACTTTTCCACACAGTGTGAAACCTAAATGAATTATATCCTCCTCCGTAGCTGTACAACATGTTGGTGGAGACGGGGGAGCTGGACAACACCTACGTCATTTACACCTCAGACCACGGCTACCATATCGGCCAGTTTGGTCTGGTGAAGGGCAAATCTATGCCTTATGAGTTCGATATCCGCGTTCCCTTCTACGTACGAGGACCTAATGTGGAGCAAGGTGCCATGTGAGTGACACAGACTCTTACTTTCATGTTATTAATTCATTATTCTGATGTCTAGATGCTGTTTTTCAATATTATTTATGTTAAATTGCATTCTTCAACCATTCTTGCTTCCCTGCAGAAATCCTCAAATAGTATTAAACGTCGACTTGGCGCCGACTATGCTGGACATGGCTGGTGTTGATATCCCTGCAGAAATGGACGGAAAATCTATCCTCAAGCTGCTGGACACAGACAGGCCAGTCAACAGGTGACACAACAGTTACTTTCTCAGTGTGCTGGCATTTACAGACAATTCAAGAAGGGTATACATAATGCTGCAGATTAAATGGAAATATGCCAAAAAGAAATTTGCCCAGACTTTGTAGAGTTTTAATACTAAAGTTGAACTTTCTGTTCTTGATGTTTTTTTGGACACGGTGACATCTACAACCCAAATATGAATGTGGAACGCCACATTCCTTTCAGCACTGCGCTCGGATGACATTTTAAAACGAAATGCGAGTTTGTTCAGGGCAAATATCACCGAGTGGTCTGACAGGCTTTTCATTTTCTTTTCACTCACTTTCCAGGTTCCAGGTGAACAAGAAGAGTAAACCATGGAGAGATTCTTTCCTGGTGGAGAGAGGGTATGTTTTATTGATTGACCTTTCGCAGGACATGTTCTCAGTCTCGACTCTTACTTGTCTTTCTGTCGTTTGAAAATAAATAATTTCCTTTACTTTTCAGGAAGCTTCCACACAAGAGACCTGATGGGAAGGAAATGGCCCAGGAGCAGAATTTCTTGCCTAAATACCAGCGTGTGAAGGACCTGTGCCAGAAGACAGAGTACCAGACGTCCTGCCAGCAGCCAGGACAGGTACCTGACAGGCAGGAGCTCAGAAAGAGAGCTTTTTAAAGATTCAGGGATACAACGTGGAGTGTAGCTCATACAGGGGATCATTTGAAATCTTGTTTGACAATTTACTGAGTATAATATGCAGTCATTGCGCTCTCAGGGTTCAATTTGACATCAAAGTGTCTTTTTAATCCTCCAGAATGAAGTGTGCAGATGTGTGTTAAAAGCCTTCTGATTTGTTATAAAAAAGAGAGACTCTCAAATTAGATCATTTTAATACTGTTGATCTGGAACATTTCTTGCATTTTCATAGCACTGCCTGTGTGTTGTAATTTGAGCACAACGCTGCTAAGAACCATTAAAACAGATCTTTTTCAAGTGCGGTATGAGGTACATACCCATAGTTAGTTTATTACCTGCAGTAGATTGTGGCCAGCATACACCTGGTCTGGAGAAACAAACATGATTACCATCAAGGACTGTACAGCTGTGGATGGGGGCAACTGCTAAATATATTTTAGCCACCAAAGCTGCAGACTGCTTTTTTATGACTCTTTTCTTTGTGTTATTGTATGACTTTGGTGGACACAAACTAACCATTTAAAGGTGGGGTAGGTAATTCACTTCAGAAACACTTGTTGTTATATTCCATGGAATGCTCTTAACATCCCGATAGCAATGAATACATTAAATGCTTTGACAATAAATACATAAACAAAATGTCATCTGTGGAAGCCTTGGCGCTGTAAAAAGCACGACCAATCATCTGAGCCGGCCCGGCTAAAATAACTGGATGGCCTACCTGCCTGTCAGCCTTCGTGCACAAACTTATCTCGTGCCCTCATTGGTCATGTGCGCGTCCGTGTGTGTTGGAGGAGGGGCTCTGTAAGGAAGTCTGAAAGAAGGGGCAGATTTTTTCCGGTTGTCTACTTTCAAATTCTAGCGCACTCGAGCTGGTTTCTCCATTGTAAGAATATACCCCACCTTTAAGTCACACAAAAACACAAACAAACTAATAATACGTATGGTAGGTCAGTTAAGCAGCAGTACACCCGGATGTGAGGTAAATGACTGTTTTTGTCAAAGGGGTGTGAAGACTTGTAGAGTGCATAAATGAATGTATTGGATCGGAAAGGGCTGTATGCAAGGTAAAGTGGTGAAAATACTCTAAATAGAGCATTTTAGGTGGTTATTATATGTTTTGCTACTGTTCATTGCTTAGTATCAGTACTTTCTGAATTTTCCAAACTAGTGACATGCCAACACCATCCCCTGTAGGTATTCCACTGACTATTTGTAATTTAGTGGGAATGCTGACACAGCATTCCAACAATCTGTTATGCTACGCACAAAATTCTTTATTATTCCGCCGGGTTTTTTTGCGCTGCTTCTTCTCCCACATTGAACATCGCAGACACTCCGTTCAAACATCAAAACGTTCAGCTCGGTCGGGAATCAATGGCTATTACTTTTATCATTCATAACTTAATTCCAGAGATACATCCCATAATTCATCCCATTTTTAACATGGAAGGGAGAACTCTTCAGACTTCAACAATCTTCATGCAACTTCAACTGCTAACTGCTCCTTCATACTTTCACTCAGAAACCTCATTCCAACTTTAAAATGTCACATATCTTTCTGAAATTATCTGTCAGAATCTGATTCTTACTTTTACAGATATTAAACATTGTTCAAACCTTGGTAAAGAGGCCTTCTTCAGATTTTAGAGGGCGTGATGTCACAGCTAGAGTGGAGGACAGATTTAATTTTGCCTTCATATTTTCTTTTAAACCTGCCATAATTCCCAAACCCTACATTCCTGAGAAATAATTTTTCATGACAAACGTAGGAAAACATCTCGTAGCTTGAAAGATAAAAAAAAAATTAGGCAAAATAATTAAACAAAATGCCTCTTGAGGGCATGAAGTGACAAAAACTTTCAACATGTCTCCATTAAAATCCATTGTAAATTCAGCCTCACCTTTCCCCACCACCGCAGCCGCACACGTTTAGTTAATCTGCCAAAAAGGCCACATTATTAACCCGAAAGTACACAAAAAGTACACTTCAGATGCTCAAGTTCCTTGACATGCTTCACGCTTTGAAAATTCACTGATATCTGTTACGGTTCTTCAACAAAACGTTCACATGTAAGAGGTTTATCTCTCATTCAGAACAATGAAAATGCTTTCCTCTCACTAATCACCATGGAAACCTTTGATCTCTGGACACATCGTTAGCTCAAATATAAACACCTGTTTCATAACTCCAACTGACATGCTCCATGGAAACGCCATAAAACAGGATGTCGCTGTAACTCCAATGGACATGGTCCAATCGTCCCCCAAACTTTGCTTGTATATCACCGGTCCAGCCCTCAACAGCTCTACGTCAATTATGGGGTTTCATCATATGCCGTTTCCATGGAAATGCATCCCTCGCCATAAAAGACGATGTCGCTCTAACTCCTGTGAAAATGTTCAAAAAGTGCTCAAACTTCACATGTGTGCTAACAGTCCAGCCGTGAAGACTGCCGTTTGCCATGGCAGCACAATGCTCGCCATGAAACACGGTTTTCTCATAACTTCAGTGAAAATGCTCCAAATGGGCCAAAAATGCACAGGTTTGGTAACGATGCAGCCGTCAACGCATCTAAGCATATTATGGGATGTCATCAAATGCCGTTGGCATGGCGACAGATCATTCACCATCAAGTTAGTTCAAAAGTTTGCAGTTCAAATATTCTGCTGCTTTTCCAAGCCTTTTTACTTTCTTTTCTTCTCTCATCACACATTGAAGCCCCCAGTGTTCATTTATCATTTCAATCTAAATTCTTCACTTTCTTCTTAAACATTACATTTCAGCATAGCAGTTTAGCATCAGCTTTTCAGCATAAAGCATTCCCACTAGTAATTTCTTCAGGAATTGCATTCTCTAGTTACCTCATACAACCCCACTTCAAAACATCTAAACTATCTCATTAAGTTTCCCTGTATCTATAATGATGATGTGCTTTAGTACAAGCCTGAAACCCAACGTCATGGAATGTCTTTCCGCCTTGTTTCAGAAGTGGCAGTGTGTAGAGGACCCGACTGGCAAGCTGAGGCTGTATAAGTGTAAGGGCATGGCAGGTCTCTTTGCTCCACGCATGCAGGCTCTGATGGCCAGAGGTGCCTCCCACCTCCAGATGCCTCCCACCTCCAACTCTGACGGCTGTAACTGCGACGATGTGGGCTTCAAAACATCCTTCCTGAAGAGGAAGAAGCTGCTCAACAAGAAGAGTATGTTCCTTCTGTCACTCACATGCACCATTGTTCTGGTAGTCGTTATTAATAGAACTGATTATGTTCTGAAAGACGGTACTTTGAAATGTCCTTGCAGAAGCCTTGTCAAACGGGGCCATTAACCTCCAGCTAAAATAACCACCTTCTAAAGTATTCATGAGATGAGGAGCATGTGTCTGTGCTGCCATCATGTGGTCGACTTCAGTAGAGCATTTAATCATAGGTCCTTTGAAGAAACACTAAAAAAAGATTGCAATTGTTGTAATATAATTCCAAGTGCACATAAAGAGTCTTACATATATATCAGTATTTGCTTTTGTCATTTGCTGGTGCTCACTTGTGTACACCGCTTATATTTTGATCTTCATCCTTCTTTTTCATCTCCCTCAGATCCCTCTGTCTCATCTAAATCAGAGATGAAATCCGGTAAGGCTGTCTCGAGGAAGCGCTGGGCCCGCTCTGTGTCCTTTGAGCTGGAAGGGGACCTGTACGCTGTAGACCTGGAGCAGGGATACCAGCCCCTGGGCTCCAAGAATAGCAGCTGGGCCCCACATCAGAGCAAAGTGGAGAATGAGGAGGATAATGAAGAGTTCAGTGGCATGGGAGCCACAGCCATACCCACCACCAGCAGAACAGTCACACCACCTGCTTCTCTTAAAGTGACCTACAGGTAAGACAGTGTCTGTATTAACGTGACATGTTTGTGGTGATAAAAGGAGAAATAATGTAGACTTACACATGCTGTTATTCTTTTTTTGTATCCTGCAGGTGCTCTATTCTTATGAATGACACAGTGCAATGTGACGGAGGCCTCTACAAGTCTCTTCAAGCATGGAAAGACCACAAACTGCACATTGAGCATGAGGTGCTGATACAAACTCTTCCTCAACTCAACTTCATTTATAATGCCTTTCACACAAACAGCACGTGAAAAAACGTTAAAAAAAACAGAAAAAAAAAAATATTTGGATTTTTGCAAGTCTAAAAATAAAGAGTTAGATAAATAGAAGTCACTAGAATAAATTAATGATAGTATGAAAAAACATGATTAAGACTTGTGTAACAAATAATGACCAGTAAAAGCCAGGCTAAAAATATATATTTTTATGTTTCTATTAAAATGTATTTTAGCTCTGAGCAAAAGTGAGTCAATAAATAATAATAATAATAACTTTAAATGCATGTTGAATCGGACCCGTAAAGCCAGTTTTGCAGGTTTTTATTAGCGTGTTGTATAATTAGGTTTGTGTTGCTGTGTTTGCTCCTCCTGTGTTCAGATTGAAACCTTGCAGACCAAAATCAAGAACCTGCGGGATGTGAAAGGTCACCTTAAGAAGGTGCGGCCAGAGGATTGTCAGTGTAACACTCCCAGGTGAGAATGTGTCCGGGCAGCATTTATACCTGTGTATCAATATAACTACATAGGTCACAGTTGTTTCTTGTCTTCACAGTTATCTCTTCAAGAATAAAGAGGCCTACAGGCTCAATGCAGGGCGCATGCTCTCCGTCAAGTAAGAAATGACATTGTTTGTCAATTTATATTTCCTCATGCAGTCTTGCTCTACTGAATTGGTTTTGTTCTTATTAGAATGCCATCAAAGCTAAAGAATCAGTGGCTCCAAAAGGAGCAGAAGCGCAAGAAGAAACTACGTAAATTCCTCAAGAGGCTCCAAAACAACGACACTTGCAGCATGCCTGGCCTCACCTGCTTTGTCCATGACAACCATCATTGGCAGACGGCCCCCTTCTGGACAAGTGAGGAACAACATAAAGATAAATAACTTTTTTTCAAAGCAGCTCTGGTGACAATCGTTTTTTGGAACAGTGTTGTAATAACCCGTTGTTTTCCACTCCCACCCCTCCCTTCCTCACCTACTCCGGTACCTCCCTCACTCAGTGGGTCCGTTCTGTGCATGCACCAGTGCCAACAACAACACCTATTGGTGCCTGAGGACCATCAACGACACGCACAACTTTCTGTTTTGTGAATTTGCCACCGGTTTCCTGGAATATTTTGACCTCAACAGTGACCCATACCAGGTAATTCATTTATACAGCCGCACTGAATAATATTTCAGACACATCAATAACATAATAAACATAAAATGATACCACAACATGATTCATAGTGCATTCCTGTGAGCACAGGGGGTACTGATTTTTCCAGAGATTTCACAGAAAAACACTTTCTGACATTCTTTCCTTATTATTCCTGTAGCTGATAAACGCCGTCAGCAGCCTCGACCGCAATGCTCTGAATGCAATGCATCAACAGCTCATGGAGTTACGGGCCTGCAAGGGACACAAGCAATGCAACCCAGAGAAGGGTGAGTAAGAAGCCTCTCAGGCAAACATGATTGATTATAGTGTCTCTGGTCATTTTACAATGAGTCTAATGTTACCCCTGCTTCCTTTCAGGAGGAAAAGAGAAAAACTACTTCAGTGAATACAGGTATTTTTTTTCTTCCTCCTACAGCGCAGTTGATTACTTTCACAAACACTGCAGATGGATTTCAGGTTACAATTTGAAAGGTTGGAGGTTACGGCCTCCCTAGAGGGCCCTTGGTTATGTTTTATTCTCACTATGAGTCATCTGTCGGGAAAGTAAAACTGTGATGTTGAGCTGAAATTGAACCTCTTCAAACGGGTTCCTTACCGTTGAGATCAAAGGCTCTTTAGCATGCAGAAGCCAAAGAGGGCCGAAATGCAAGCTTGCTTTTTAGCTTCTGCTCTACCCTTCTTGTAATGAAGCCTAATTGCTTTTCTCTGCTGTGTGTGTGTGTGTATGTGTGGTGTGTATGTGTGTGTGTGTATATATATGTATATACACCTGTTTGTTTGTCTCCATGCACTTGCATTTGCCCCGCGCGTGTGTACGTGCTGTGCATGCCTCAGGCCAGTTCATCGTCGAAAGAGGCCAAAAGTGAAGAAGCCTTCCTCCAAATCGCTGTGAGTTTGTCATAACCCATCTGTTCCCGCGTAGTAAGCCAAGCTCTTCCCCTATCTCCATCCAGATTTCTTTTCCGCTTGGTCAGGTGACCCAGCAGCATGCTCCCCTCTCCCATTCTAATGTTCTTCTCCTATACTTACAGTAATTCTGCATTGCAAAGCTGCACTCCATCTTCTTTTCCATTCCACCACTCAAGTCAAAATCAATACAGCAGTGCAGATGTGACGTTGTGTCATTATGTTGTTTTGTTCTGTTGTGTTTAGTCCTGTTCTTGTCATTTCTTACTTTCCCTTGTAGTGTTCGTAGGAACAGATCACAGCTAGAGCCATGGTTTCCAGTGAATGCCTCAGTTAGAACATTTAACTCAGTGTTTTCTCCCATTCACAGAGGGCAGATTTGGGAAGGATGGGTTGGTTAACCGCCTGCATGCCACAACCCACCTCATCAGCCTCCTCCTGAAGGAAGGAGATTGAGGACCAGAGGACTTTGACCACACTTTGATGGACCACAACCTGAGATACTCCTTTACTCTCATCTGGGTTTTACTCACCCAGGCAGAGGAGATGCTGAGAATGACAGGAAGCGCAAAGACTTTTCAATTCCACGTTCGCACACATTTCATTCTCATTATGTTCTGTTACCCCTCAGCTGTCCAGAACATTAACAGGGAGCTGCGAATCAGGTTGGACAGTTTGATGTCCACAAGCCATTCTGTCCAACCGTACTGCTTGTACATAATATATATCAGCTTTCTTTCGTGTCATAACGGACTATGTTGAAACACCGTGAATTACAACTCTGCTGCTACTCAACGATGTCACGGCCCTCATGATGTCTCTGTGGCACATGCTGATTAGCTTAAACATTTGGAGTAACAACAGGACATGTTTTCTTTCTCTGCACCAATGTGTCTGCACATGTAAGTGGTATGGCGTTTAAACGACAGACGAGACTCTTTCGCCATAATCTTTTGTATTATAGTTGTAATGCTGATGAATGTCCTTTATGAAGCATTATCTTCCTCAAAGCTGTGAGATTGTCTGCCTTGATCCAAACACACCCAGTGTCAGCCACTCCTTGGACAGGCCCGTAGATCCCACCACTTCTCACAATGATACAACTCAACCGTCCAGAATATTTGAGCACTGGAAGGTGTCCTAAGTGAAAACCATTGTACTGCTTTGTATCGCGAGTTATCGCACTGTAGAAATATCTAAGTTTTGTTCAGCTTGCTCTATATGGTGCTACAGGATATCAATACAGAGGTCAAATCTTGCTGTACAGTACAGTATGTATTTGAATGTATGTTGTGCAATTAATATAAATGTTTACAATATTTTTTATAATACTGAAGAGGCAGAGCTCCTTGTATGATATGGGTATAAACTTGTAGGGAGAAATGTAGCTTGAAATTGCCCGAAACTGGTATGTCCTTTCCTTATTTACATCGGAAAAGCACTTAAAGGGTCCACTGTGAAGAGATGCGTTTAATGGATAAATAGTTTACTCTGTGCCAGAGGAACAACACAACAGTGTAATAATTATTGATGTGAATTTTAGCTATCTGCCTTTGTTAGCTTCTTTAATTATAATTTTTTCTAGCAAAGTTTCCATAGACCTGAGCGCTGATAGTAATTGTGAATAAAGTGTTGTTTGAAACTGAACGTGAGCCGAGTTTAATTGTGAAAGTTCATGGTGGTTTGTGTTCCTGTCCAGCAGGGGTCTCTGTCTGTCCACAGGCTAACACCAGGGTAACATACAGTCTATGCTATGGGTAACATGCTACTTAATTTACAGCACAGTGCAAATACAATGGTGCACAGAGAGTTAGGCGTGATAATAAAGTAAAGAGTTAGGCTCCTCTGCTCTTTGACTGGATGAGTAAAATGAGAATAAATTGTAAAATGGGAAATGCAAGAAGTACTCGGATAATTTACTTAAAAGTAGTACTACTCCAGTGTAAAAATACTCAGTTATAAGTAAAAGTTTTGCTTTTAAAAATGTACTTCAGTAAAAGTACAAACGTTTTTGCATCAAAATGTAATTTCAGTATCAAAAGTAAAATTACTCGTTTTGCAGAATGGTCAGTTTAAGCACCATATCTTTTTTTGGATTGGGAGGGATGGGATTGAATTAATCCAAAATGTTGTGTAACCTGAATTGTCTTCTATACTGTATTGTAAATTGAAGATGTTGCAATAAAAAAATGTATGATAAAAAAAAATGTAATCTGCAAAGTAACAACAAACTGAATCTGTAAAATAAATGTACTGGAGTAAAAAGTACAACGCTGCAATTGTAGCAGAGTAGAAATAAAAAGTAGTGTAGAAATAATTAAGAGCAGTACTTCAATACATTACACCACTTATTTTATGCTATTTAAATAATGAACAAGTATACCACATAGCACATATTGCTGTGTCGCTTAGCAACCCCAGTGTTATGCTAGGCTACTTTTCAAATAGTATCTTTAGCTAACGGCTCAAATCTGGTCAGACTATTTGATAAGCACCTTTTACGATTTCATTAAACACAACCATGATACATAAACTGTCAAATGAAATGAAACAGAAACATAATGTAGTTATTTTTTAATTCACAGAAAGATAGCTTTAAACGTTTATATATTGCTACAACAACAAAGTGGCCGTTAGTGTTCCGTGACGCAAAACGTGATGTGATAGTTGTCCACAGACGTTTAAACATTTTATGACTGGATTGTTCAGCCAACTAAGCCATTAAAATGTTTTTCTTATGGTTTGGCCCCTCTACTCTTTCCAGCCAGCCAGTGGTGGGGATACAGGGACGTGGAGGGGGTGCAGACTGGGTGACCCCCATCCCAACCTATGACTCACATGCGGGGGCGGAGACTCCATATCGGATTCACCACGAAGGACTGTCCCGTACTCACTCGTCGGACGACCGTACTGTTCGCACAGAAAACTACATTCAGCCCGACACCAGCTGAAATATCGTTTTCCTTTAGCTTACGCCTCGTTTACAATGTGAAGAAAAAATGGCCGGAACAAGGTACGTTATCTCTCATTTCGATTATAACTGATAGAAACTTAACTAGAGAAAGTTACGAAGCTCGGTTGCCTCGCTAACCAGCCCGCGACCGACAGCTTTCTGAGGGCAGACTATGAACCAGACCACGCCGCTGTGCATTGCATTACATGTTTTCAGTATTTTAAAATGTTTGTTGGTAGTTTTATAACTTCAATTATTGCTTACATTTCTGGAAATTAAGTTATATGATTGGGAAAAGTCAGTAATGTGAAGAGAGTAGGTTGAAATGATTCATTTAACCTCGACATTTAAATAATATTAGCTAGTGGTGTCGCTATTTTATTAACAACAAGTGGTGTAAAGTAATTAAGTAGATTCTACCCAACTACAATTCAGGGGTTAATTCTGTACTTTTACTCAACTACATTTACTTAATCCCTTTAGTAACTTTACAGATTTGGAAAAATTATGTGAAATATATTAAGTTTACAGAACACTTTTGTGTTCACAACCCTGCAGCAAACAATTAAAATAAGCTGCACCTTTACCAACTTGATAAATACATCAAATCAAATCATTATTATCAAACATGTAATATATATTGTTCTTAAATGGTCCAATCTGCATAATGAGTACTTTTACTTTTGGCACTTGTATATTTAGATGCTAACACTTTAGTACTTTTACTGGAGTAACATTTTGAATGCAGGACTTCTACTACAGAGTATTCCTTGACTGTGGTACTTGTACTTTTACTTAAGTACAAGGTCTGATTACTACCACCCCTGTTTAAAGGCAGTGTAGGTTGCTAGCTTGTAGGCTATGATTACGATAGAAATGTAACCCTTAAAGTTGAGTTCTGCCCCCACTTAGTACCTGTAGTTGTGGGGGAAATTGAGCTGACTTTCTTTATATTTTTTCCCCAAGTCTTTGCTGTGGTTAGTAGGCAATAACCAAACGGAAGTCAAATGTTCCACAGCCCATTTGTTGCTCCAATTTTTACTGGAGGAAGCTAACTGGAGCTCAAATAGCTACTGGTTTGATCTCCACATGTTGAATTTCTTCTGCATCTGCTTTGCCTGCATTAAAATTTTGTTTAGCTTTTATCGGCTTCTTGGGACAGATGGTTTGCTTTAGTCCCCACAGTCTATTTAAAAATGTTGAGATGTATTAGGATAAGCTGCTTTAGGATCTCTCCAACAACTTCTTTTTATTACTTATGCTTTTGTATAGTTCAAACTTGATGGCTTTTAATGGCTAAAGCTGAAGTTTGAGAGTCTTTGATATCATATTATTCCTATGTATTTACCTCCTGCTGAAAACTAAACCATGGACATTGTTGGAAAACAATCTGCACAGACAGATGTCATTTATATAGCCTGAAGCGGTTAGTTTGGCACGTCATGCCACCCTGTCTTCCTGGGTGCAGCAGTTTCACCTTTCTCTGCCAGCTGGTGCTCATCTGATGACAGCGCGGTGTTGGTTTATGCAGACGTGTTAACTTCTCCATCTGTCCAGCACTACATCTCTATCTGTCCACCAGCACTACAACACAGACAGAGAAAGGCAGGACGCCGGGACAAGACAATGGTCCCTTTGGTTTTCGCTCGCTCCTAAAACGTGTCTTCCACTCATTTGGGCCTTTCAACGTGAGGAGTGGACATTAACATAGTCTTAACATTGTCTCACTGTTATCCCTGTCAATGGGCATACAGAAGGGAACAAACCATGCATTTCCCTAACAAGATAGATCAAAACTGGGTCTTTTGACAAGGACAAGGCAGGATGTCCATCCTACAGAGAATTTGACAACGGAAAAGTTTGTTTGCATGTTGAGAGGAAGTGATTTTGAAGCCTGTACTTTTTATGCGCTTTGACATTTTACCAATGTAATGGCTCATTTTGGAGAAACACTTTTTTTAGACAATTTAAAACCAATTATGTTTCAATTATTTCTTTTTTTTAGTACTATACGCCTACTAACATAGCTGCGTTTTATTGCTCTTATTGCTTCACTCACACTTTTCATCTCACCGTTATTCTCTGCGGTCTGCCACAATGAAACAGTTATGAGGTTAAAGTGATTTGCCAAAACACATTTATATGTACCTGTGCAGACGCTTTTATTTTAAAAACTTTTCCTCTGAAGAGATTAAAGGTGGGGTTGGCTTCCTGGCCCACACTAGCTGGAACCTGAAGCTCAGTGTGCTGATCATTACTCAATGGATTTAAGGAATAATAGCTTGTGGGATGGTCATACGCTCTAATACGCTGTGAGGATGAATGATGAGTCATGTTTTTCAGAATTGCTGACAATTCTTTATAATCAAGTGAGCTGTCAGTAAACAACCTAAATGAGCTTTACACTAGGGCTGCACGATATTTGAAAAAACAGACATTTTAATACTTTTTATCCAATTGTTTCTTTAAATTGAATCGACTGCAATTGGCAAGTTTGCTTTGATTGCTTGATAAGATAATAATGAACGATTGTGATTAGTGTATGCAGAGCCTGGATGGCACACACTAGCAACAAACTGAGTTACCAAGAACCCTTAAATCAGAGGAAAATAGGTTATACTGTATGGGGCATACTTCAGTTGTAAGTAATAATCGGAAAGGCGATCTTTCCTTTTGTATCAGCTGCATACAAATTGAAGCATGGCTTGTTTGTGTGAATTTGCCTTAATTTGCAAGTCCTATTTTACTATTGTGAAAGCACACATCACAATGTCAATGCTGCAAGGATATATAGTGTAACTCTACTCAGCCCTACAGACACATAAAACACACCAGACACATAGAAATCTAACTCTGCCTCGAGCACAGTATTTCTTTTGGACCCTGAAAAGCTGCATCACAGTTGTCTCCCTCCATTCCAAACATAAAGCTGTGTTGTTATCAAGAAATATTAATCCGTCCCTTCACCGAGGATCCCTAGCGATGGCCTCTTAAATCATAATCCCCCAACCCCCCCTTCTTGGGGCCCGTACATCTCCACCAGGCTGCTCTGCACTTCTAAGCCTGGAGATCTGCCGTCTGCACCTTCACTTCCTCCAGAGCCCCATCCGGACGGTTGTTTCCTGTGTGGCTCCTTGGGCCAGCCACTGACCCCCCACTCACCCTGTAACTCGGCCCTTGGATTAGACTCTGGCATCGTTTGTCATGTCAGCAGGGAAGGATTTCGGGGGGGGGGAGGTGGGGTCTAACTCAAAATGAAGTTACAAATCTCTGCTGCTGGTGGTTGGCGAGCAGGTCAGAAACTCATAGTAAATGTTATTTTGGACGCGCTCAGATGGCAGAGAGTTTATTTTTAAAAGGCAGAACATGTCTTCATTTTAAGTATGACCCTAAATGATCTGACAAGATAATGTTTGGACAATGAATGTTTAGGGTTATTAAGCACAATTACAACCTAATAGGTTAATTCATTTCTGTTGTTTGGATAAGTGACCCCATTGTTCCCGCTCCGACAGCTGGTGTACTGGACAAGGCCGGCCTGTATGTGTGGTAAACACCCGGATCCCGTCCTCAGCCTTTCCTGCACATGTTCACTCTCGTCCAAAGTTTTATCTGACCTGAAAAATCCCCATGTGTTCTTCTGCGAAGGAAAGGGGAGGATTTAAGGAAGGACAGGGACTTCTGTTTGGTCAGGCTTACCCCTATAAAAAGACATTTATTGACCCTGTCGTTGGAGTAGTGTCTCAGACAGACCGTGACTGTTCAGCCGAGCAGTAAGGGGGCCGGAAGTTCCCAGCATTTCTGCTGAAAGCTGCAGCTTTCGTGGGAGAAGGGAGAATGGCAGGACAAGACAATACTCTCCATACAGAAATCACAGGGCGCTTCTTCTCTGCAGTGAGTTTGAAGGCGGATTACAGGGAGGGCATCTGAAGTAACATTCAAGACTGCCAACGCTCAAATGTTCAGCTGGAACCGGTGGTGAGGTAGGCCCTATTATCTGACATCTCGTAAAGAATCGGTTTGTTGCAGCGGGGGTGAACGATTTGGCATCTACAGGGAATTTCATTCTCTCAGGCCATGTTAAATTGCTAGTTGGAAAGAAGCATGGGAAAAGCTGTCCTTGCTGAAGGGTGGCTGAACGACCTTGTGCGATCCAGTCTAATCCAGTGCCAATGGAGAGGGGAAACTGTCTCTAGTTCTGGATTAGGGCAGCTGTTGAAGGAGGTCACCCCAGACCTCGTATACAGTCCTCCCCGCCGCGGCTCTGATTGGCTGGGCTCCCCTGTGTGGAGGCACCACAGAGAGTTCTCGCTGAATGAAGTCTGCCTGTTGATCTGACAATAGTCTGTATTGTTCTGTTCCATCACAGGCTTTAGAATAGGGTGCATTTCACAGGCTTTGTAATGCACATGACCGTGAGTCAACACAGGACATTCTTGTCAACTAGGTAACCATTTTGTTCTATTCCCACTCTTTCTTGTCTAACGAGAAAGTGTTGGCGGCTGCAGCAAAAAGGAAAATGTTAAGACTTCTCAGTGAGATCAGTGTGTTTGCGTGGATCTGTCAAAATAGCCCTATGCATTCCTTCTGGCTGAAGACATTACAGTATTGGCTGCATTATGCAGAAATCGTAACTTTTTATTTTATTCCTATGTTTTAAATAAACAAACAAACATCCAACAGTGGCACACGCTGAGACTGGTTCTTGTGGTTTTAGGAGTGTGCATCGCTGATGACTCGGAGATGCCTATCACGCTATTCTCATGTGATACTATATACTATATAACATGAAAGAGTTAATTGAAGGTATGTTTACTAATCACTATTGACTGAAAATGACGTGTCCTTGTTGTGTTTGACTTAACATACATTGGCAGGAAGATAGTGTAAAAGGGAGCAATCTGATGGGGTTCAACACTTTACTTTTATATCTGGCATATCATGGGACTGTGCTGTCTGCCTACTGCTTTCTGAGATCAGTATTGCCATAAAAAAATTGTCACATCTAGTAAACAGCTGGTTAGCGTCTTATCCATGCCGGCCTTTTGGAGGTAAATCAGGTGACAGTGAGCTCAGGAGTCCCTCTGTTCATCGTTATCCTTGCCAGCCTTGTTCTCTCTGCCAGGCATGTGGCAGTTTGTTCTTAAAGTGATTTAGCTCTCCTCTTTCCCTTGGCAACATGCAGCCCTGGTTCCTGGGTCATTAAGTCCGGCTCCTTCGTGCCTTACGTTTCTTGCTGTGAAAGACGACCCCTGAACTTGTTTGCCAATGTCAGCACACTAGAAGTGAGGAATGGACACTGACAACTGCTGCTGAGGGCTGGGGGGGAAAAGAGCAAAGTGGAGGAGGGGTGAAAGAGAGAGAAAAGGTTTGAAATCTTATTCAGGCCATGTCCTTATTAATGCAGTTCACTAAGATGTCTTCATTTAAAGTGCAAATGAATATAAATCAATTGAAAGGCTCATTTATCATCCCAGCTTCTTCTCCATGATTTCTCACACCCTTTTGATCATCTGAATTCACCAGGCGCTGAGCAGAAGATAGATTATCTTTACCCGCAAGGCAAAGCAACACACTATACACAGCCTACATTCAATGTAGTGATTCAAAAGACTTTATAGATTCTCTCAAAAGGCAGAATAGTAAACAATCAGGCAGTATGCGTGGCCGTGTGTCTGTTTTACAAAGCACGCCACTGTTAAAGTCAGAGAACAAGATAAGTATACAGCATCCTAACCCGGGGTATTAACTTTATGAGGGGATAAATGCCAAGTTGCCTCTCAGAAGTCCATTACTCTGTAACAGACTCGGCAGTCTTTATGCAGGTTTGTTTGTTGTCAAATTAAATGCATGGCCCACTCGCATTCTCACGGGGACCAATTGTACCATAAGTTCTACGACCTCTAACCCTGGTGACAGGACAGGAATGGGAGGTGTTAAACAAGAGAGCCGAAGAATGTATGAATGACAGGTGCAGGGCTTTTTTTTCTGTCATCTGAAACGTGTGCACTCTCCCCCTGATTGTTCTGGACGCCCGGGCGGAGTTTAGGAGTCAGCTCACAGATCCTGCACAGAAAAGATCCACCAACACCTCGTCCCAGCTCTGTTTGCAACAGAAATATTTAATTCAGCATCTAGGAAACAAACATAGGGGCTAGATGAACCTCCATCAAACCTGATTCAGGTTGTCACTATCAACAAAGAGTACGGGCGATGGAAATACAGCAGCCCGAGCTGACCTATCCTTTGTTGCCCTTATTTTTATTGGGTTTGGGAATTGCATGCCACTTATGTCGAGACCCTGACCTATGCCAGCCCCCCTATAAATCCTTAGAAAATCAAACGGCAGCAACCAATTATTCTGACTAAAGTATTCAAAGGGATTGTTTGGATTTTCTGAAGTGAGGTTGTACGAGTTACTTATTATAGTCAGTGGTCAGCTCGTGCCCAGTTTGGAGAAACAGACAGGAGAATGGGCAAAGCAAAGTCCTTCCTCGGCTAGCAGCAGCAGGAATGGCTTTCTTCAATGCTACCAGACCACATTGAATAAACAATGATTTTACATTGCAGAATACTGGAATGTTTGTTTGTTGTTTGACTTCAATGAATCCTAACTAACCATTTTATAACACTAAACTAACCCATCGAGGCATCTTTTTTGTCAATGGAGACAGCTGGGCTCAAAATGGGAAGATGATTGTCTCGGCTTATTGAAAAGGGCTGTCTCTTGGCGGTGCACATATTCTTTATATAGCTTATACTAAAACAAAACCATATTTTTCAGATGGGCCTTTCTTTGAGGTGTCTACTGATGTCCACTGTTAAGTGTAGGTAATAAACGGACTATGGACAGGTAGCCTACCTCAAACAAACCCACTTCAAAAATGTTCTTTAAAAAAGAAGGTGTAAAGTGAACGTCTCTCTATTTGTCTTAAGTGCAGTCGTGTCCAGCTGATAAGGTTGCACGTCGTCGAGCTGCTGTCCACTTCATCCAGAAAGCGGGACTGTCGCCACGACACTCAACATGCCGGGTTTACGATTGCTCTCTTAGTTAGTCACAGCTACTGGAACTGCTGCCAAGCGCTCGGTAGTCTCTCTCCGTGTCTCTGCTCTTGTTTTACAATATTTAGATAAGCAGGTTGCCTAGCAGCAATACTGAATAGACTTTGCACATGGTTTATACATCATCAAACAGACTTCTACTTATGGCAGATCACTCCTTTTATTATATTGGGCTGCAGGCCTCTGCTTGCCCTGAGAAAGCACATTACCAGTACTTTCTCATTGTTGCTACATTTTTAATAGTTTTGTACTCGTGTGATTAGGTGAGTCTAAATGTATTCCTCTTCTCTCAGCAATTACTTATTTCAAGGCCAGTATCTGAGGAGAAAGGAGGTTTTATGTCTGTAAATAGGAAAGAGCAGGTCTGTAAAAATACCGGCCAGGGTGGACCTTGGCCTGGTGAACAGAGGGCTAAGGTTTCCTATGAATGGCAGACCCTGTGTGAGAACTCAGCCTGCCTCGGTCCACAAGGGACGGTCACTAGCAAAAGCTCAGAATAGTGTGTTGTTGGAAATGGTTAGAGGTTACCTTGCAGGAGTCCTGTTGGTAAATGGGAGTTTAGCTGGCTTGCTGGTTTGTCTATAATCTCACTTTAACAAGTGTCTGGTAAAATTGATGCATTTGGCTCTAAAGGCGTCCTATCTGTCCATCAGCAATGTCACTAAGGCATGTAGCTGCATTTCAGCCATCACTAGATTATCTGATGAAATGCTACACAGAACATTTTTTACACTCTGTAATGTTTTTTCTTTTTTGGACAATATCAACAGCCACATTGGTCTTTGAGTTTGTTGGAAATCCATAGTTGGACAATGACAAAAGGGAGCTCGTTGCCCTATTTGTAGTGAATGTATTGTCCAGTCCTCTATGTTTACCGCTGCTGGGAAAAGTGCCATTTACTCTTTGGCGTTGGCTTCGAACAATGGGGCAGATTCCATGAGCTATATTCTGTTGTTTCCCTCACTCTGGGAAACCGCTCTGTTCTATTTAACTTTGGACCTGACTCCAAATTGTAGATGATAGATGATGTACGTCTCTTTCAGGAGACCTTTGGCTCGTTGGGACTGGGAGTAACAAGGTGGTTAAGAAGTTGTGCTTGACTTTGCGCGTGTCCATGTTTCAGTTTTGGCCTCTTGGTCTAAGTGGCAGGCTTTGTTTGCACAGATTTCTTTTTTACAGGCTATATTTTTAGTCGCTGTGGAATAAACATAGACAAGCATCTCCTTGACCCAAATGGGAGAGGGGGAGAGAGAGAGGGAGAAAGGGAGAGAGAGAGAGGGAGAGAGAGAGGGAGAGAGAGAGGGGGAGAGAGAGGGGGAGAGAGAGGGGGAGAGAGAGGGGGAGAGAGAGGGGGAGAGAGAGGGGGAGAGAGAGGGGGAGAGAGAGGGAGAGAGAGAGAGAGAGAGAGAGAGAGAGAGAGAGAGAGAGAGAGAGAGAGAGAGAGAGAGAGAGAGAGAGAGAGAGAGAGAGAGAGAGAGAGAGAGAGAGAGAGAGAGAGAGAGAGAGAGAGAGAGAGAGAGAGAGAGAGAGAGAGAGGATTTAACTAAAAGTTACTATAATTAATAGTGTGTCTAATACAATCTGTAAGATCCTACTATCCTAAGAAATAGTACCGGTTTAGGACCATGCACACACCCCCACCACAGGTCTCTGGCATACACGTCTGCTTCAATTAGATTGAGTTTCCCCAGAGGTACATCAGGTGCTGTCTCGTTCAGTCAAAGGGCCGTGTGTGTAACAAGTTAATTTTAGTTCAATATAAAACATTTCTGTTGGAGTCCAACATCGCTGAGCTGGTGCAGACTGCATTCCAAACCATTTATGAACATTTGCAGCACGAGGAAGACTGCCCCGTCCTGCACTATACTTTTATGTCTGCCTCTTGAGTCAGGGAATCAACTCAAGCTGTGTAGGCTGAAGTTAATATGTGCATGGATTTTAAGATATATCGTAGAAATTCAAAGCAAGTGGAATGCTGTTGATGGCTACCTTATCTTTTGAAAATGAAGGGGTTATTCTTTTTCTGTATTTTTATTTTAATGTGTCCAACCTCATCCAGTTAGATCCTCGACCCGCACAAGTCCATTTTGTACTAGACAAACTCATGAATTGGACATCCCATCTGTTTGAATGTTCCCAAAAGGGATGTACCAGGAATTTCCGCACCTGGACACTGGTCCTTCTTCCTGCTTATCTGGTCGTGTCAACAGAGCCCAGCAGGCTCGCTCTCAGCTCTAAATGCGGTTTATTTACCTAGAGGGAACAGCCCTTATGCAACCACTACACCCCGTGCTGCTAAACTCGTCAGCCGTGGCCCCGACAATTGACCCTCAAAGCATGGTTTCCTGTCGGGGTGTTCAGGGCATGGTACAGCATGTTTAATTCTGTGCAGGTTTCCCAGAAAGGGACAGACAGTCTCCACTTTCCTTCACCGCATGTTCATAAGGGATCGGTTCAAGTTGAGAGTGATGACAAACGCAGGCCTGAATAACAAGGAATGCAGCATGGAGATATCGTTTCTCAGAGTTGTAAGGCCTCTTTGGGAGGGCCGGGGGCATTAATAGGATGCAGTGCTGCTATGTGTGGGGTGGTATTGACTGTTTGTCCTCCGCTATGAATGCCCCATTCTTTGCTAGGCTCCCATGAAGTGTTGTGAATCTAATCAGTCTGTAAGTCGTCTTCTGATAGTGGGGCCTCATTGTGGGGCTCAGACTGTAAACACCATTATGCTGCTTTAAACCCAACCCCTGCCACTCAAACAAACACATGCATACATTTTCTGACACTTCTTTCCACTTTTTCCCTCCTTAATTTACCCCTTTCGTCCAACCTTAAACCTTGTTGGGTTCAAAACACAGTCTTCAATTGGAAAGGTCAGGGGGTCAGGGTTGCTTGCTTGCTGTGAGGGATTGGACCAGATGGCTCCCAGCATACATGGGAAGACAGTATGTGAAAAGCTTCCATATCCTCCCCATGCTCTTTCTATGTTAACCTGGCTGTTACAGTACATTGACCCACAGAGGTACTGGCAGCACATGAAAGACGTGCAGGTTGATATACTTTATACATGATGAACAGGTAGTTAGTCAAAGCTTTGCAGTTAAAATGGAGAGCAGCTGTTGTTCCCAGTGAGTTACGGTCAACACGGTGACATTGTAACCCTGGAAGACCTGTGTGTGCCGCACACAGGGTTGATTTGGCAGGCACATGAGGAACGAATGGCGGTCATGTGATGGACACTGTCGGCTCTCTTATCCACGCTAAGCTTCATGCCCCTTTGGATCATCACAGGTAGCCCTGACAGCAGACTCACTGTCACAAACATCCGTGACAGTGAGAAGAAAAGCTTCTCTGTCCTGAGAAAGCTGGGAAGGTTTCCAAACCTGTGGCGGATTGTTGTGACACTAATTCCTCCACACTGGCAATTTTCTACCACACATTCTAGGCTAGAATGGGGTGGGATACTGGAGAAGACAAATGATCTAACTTCACCAAAACCTCCAAGTATTCATTATGAAAAGGGAGCGTTGAGATCTATTGGATATTTTTGAGTCCTTTCTCCTGTGTGTGGGTCTGAGGAAAGGACACTTGCTGGCTGTTTGCAGTGTTCCTGTTCCCACATGGAATTGCTGGCACAGTTAAGGCCTGCATTAAGGAACTAGATCAAAGGAGACATAATGGAGCCCACTTAGACAGTAGCATGACCTGGATATCAAGCACCAGCAAACTGCAGACCTCAATCATTTGTCACACATTTATTGACCCTGATGTAGGTGGCTACAGCACATACCTGCAATATGGGATGACATCATTCCACTGCAATATGCCACACACTTTGTTTTAGATAGTGTCCTATCGTTTCTCAGAAATTCAGTTCATGGTCTTGTTGTGTGTAATCAGTTGTCCCCGTTACCCTTGCCTTTTGCATATTTTTTCTCCAATGTGGGTTGTCTTTTTCTATTTCTCTCCCTGCCTCTAATTCTATTTTTGCACCACCCCTCTGCTGTGTCTTCTTTGTTGTCTGTGAGTATTGTGCTGAGCTGGCTGTTGCCACTCAGTGATTGTAGCTAAGCTCTGTGGTTTTTGCGTTAGTAGCACTCTGAGCGTATTGCTCTCTTTGGGCCCTGCTGACTCCATGCCTGATGTCTCACTGGGCATGTCCACCTGTCCCCTTAATAAGGAAACGCACACACCACTCCTGCTGCTCCATTGCCTACCAAAGAGATGACATCATTGCTCACACACACACACACACACACACACACACACACACACACACACACTCACACTCACAGATGGATGCTTGTAGGGGATACAAGCATTGACACTCTCTCCATATGGCGAGTGTGCCTATTTGGGCCTCTCAGTCTGTTTAACAGTGTGAGTTGTTTACTGGTTGTCGGGTTGATTAGTACTCAGGCGTGACTGTGGCCTCGAATGCATCATCTTATCGTGTTGGTGGTAATCAGCATTTCATTCAGATCTCAATACTTTTTATGTTATTTATGACACTTATAGATAGATAAATACATTTAAACTGCTGCTACTAATTCTTTAGCCATGGTTGTGTACTTATTTGTCTTTATTTGTATTACTAATGTGTTCTTTTCTTTTTTATTATTGCTTGCCTTTTTTACCTGCTATGCCACTTTTGCAGTAACAATTTCAATTTCCCTGCTGTGGGAATAATAAAGCAACTCTGATTCTGATACTGAATTTCTTTTCTTTCAGTGCTGATTGGGTGGAGATCCTGGAGCCACGCTCCCGTGAGCGTATGTATGTGAACTTGACCAGCGGGGAGTGCGGCTGGGAAGTCCCGTCAGGTGTTCCTGTCCGGCAGGCAGACGGTAACCAGTGGTGGGAGCTGTTCGACCACCACAGTGGCCGCTTCTACTATTATAACTCCACCGGGCGGCGCACAGTCTGGCATCGACCCCAGGGTGCTGATATAGTGCCGCTCTCCCAGCTCCAGGCCATGAGGCGGTGCAGCGAGGCCAAGCGGGCCGGAGGCAGCGTGGACAAGAACCTCCATGGAACCACGGGGAGCATCAGCAGCGTGGAGAGGAACCACCATGGAACCACGGGGAGCATCAGCAGCGTGGAGAGGAACCACCATGGAACCACGGGGAGCATCAGCAGCGTGGAAAGGAACCACCATGGAACCACAGGGAGCATCGGCAGCGTGGACAGGAACCACCATGGAACCACAGGGAGCATCGGCAGCGTGGACAGGAACCACCATGGAACCACAGGGAGCATCAGCAGCGTGGACAGGAACCACCATGGAACCACGGGGAGCATCAGCAGCGTAGGGAGCCAAGGCCGCTTCACCCCTCTACCGGAGCAGGACGGAGACAGCCCTGTCCCCAGAGCTTCGGACACCAAAGAGGAGGCCGACACCCCTGAGCTGGACCCGGCTGAGGACACGAGACATCAGGGAGACGGAAGCAGCAGCGAAAACAGCACAGACGCCAGCAAAGACCCTCAGAGGTAAGCCTGACCCAACGTACGGTAGCCCCTACAGTAAGTCTGGAACTGTACTTAATCATTAGTGGATCGAATTACCAGGAGAGAAGTCAGGAAATGTGATAGTCATCGCAGCATGTGGCATAGTGAGCCGTAATGACTTTCAAATGCTCCTGCTATGAGAACTCGCAGGATTATTTTGACTTTTGACCGCTCAGGCTGAACTCAAACTGCCTTTTTTATTTTCCTTCTCACTTATCTGAACATTCCATATGTCCCCTGTTTCCATACGGCTGCCTGTGAAGCGTGCTAAGCCATTTCAGTAAATCGCTACCAAATGGGGAGAACGGGTCAGTTATATTACAGAGCACGACATTTCCCCCCCCCCACCTCACACTAGGGTTAGTGGGGCAGAACGGCCCCAAACAGTAAGTCATTCAGAGACACCATCATGTGCTCGGAGTTGTGGCCCCGTCCAAACCACCGTCTCTTCCCTCCAAGCAAAATTCCCCACATGCCACTTGTGTTTCCCCTGGCAGAGTGCCACCAAGGCCGTCTTAGTATCCTTCTGTACACTCACAACCACCCTGCTGTGCTCCAATGCCTATTTAATTTTCCTCAAACAAATATAGGCCCCAGGCGATCAAAGACTGGTTACGCCCCGAATGGGTGGGAGCTTAAATGTGCATGCATGAGAGGCATGTGAGAGAGTGTTGTCTGTGGTTAATGGCAAACACAACCGCCACATTTCAGCCGCCTGTAAACAAGGCGAACCCTGCTGGTTTTCATAGACTCTGCTCCGGTTCATCCCGGCTCTTCTTGTACATCACCATGGCTCTCAGGAAGTCTCTCCCCTGACCCTTCGATCCTTTGGGATAACGTAAAAGTGGAGGGGGAACTAATTGTTCGTCCACGGCTGTTGAATGACACAACTGCATCTTGCATTACTGATGTGCACAGGGGGTGTTAAAACTCTCCACTTTTCCCCAATGACTCAACCTCTCACAGAGCCTTTTTCTGCCTTCCCTTAAACAATAGCCAGCTGTGTTCCTCAGAGTAAAGCAGAGGAGTATTTATCCGTAGAGGTTGGTCATCCTACTTAGCCATATGGCTCTTCACATGCTCACCAGCCTCCATTTTTAGCAGGTAATTGGATACCATTACAAAATGCACAGAGACGGTGGAATGTGACAGCTCAAAGTGGATGAAAACAAACTTTGAGACATGCTTGTCTTCAGTTGTTGCCCTGCCTGATTAATAATGACAAGAACCAATGGGTAAGGGTTGCCGGGGTCACAGTCAGTGCATGACATTAAGGATTTGTGGGCCATCTAAGCTAATTTACAGATGGCCCTGAGCCCAATAGAGATTGCCCTGAAAAATGCGCGGGGACGAAATGACGCACGAAGGGTTTGGGGGGCCTCCCCCTAGAACATTTAGATTTTTGCAGGTCTTAGATGCTGTCTGGTGCATTCTCTAGACTGAATTATAAGATGAACCACCACAATATTATATTGTACAATTTCAATTTTATTCTTCATTTCACTTGTTTGTTTGTTCTTGTTTGTGTAGCTATAAGAAATACTTAAGTTGTTGGTCAAGACACTTTCCATCTGATGAAGGCAAATGCCTTCCCAGATTTAAAAAAGTAGAAAACATTACATTCAGTTATAACTGCCAAAACAAACATTATTTACACTATTATGGCCCCTTTTAAAAATGTTTGTAATGTTATCTACTGTAAATTGGTCGAACGAATGCCTCCTCATCCGGAAGCTGACCGAGCAGACCCGAGCAGTAGTCGAGAGGAGCCGAGCGCATCCGCGAAGCACACAAAATGGCGACGTCAGAGTTCCCGTTAGTCGGCAAATCTAAATCTCTTCGGTCAAAATGTCCGGTCAAAATAATTTCCCTTTAGCGCAATACCGCTTCAGTTGCGCCACTTATGTGACAGACAAGAAGAGTATTTGACAGACAAGAATAGTAGTACATTCTAATGTCTAACACTTAATGTGGAGAAAGAGATGTGCTGTCTGGGTTGATTGTGCGTTGATCTGTTGGTAATGCCTCGGGGTTCCGGTGGGCATGTAAACAAATGCATAATGCTGCGCTATACTTTGTGGCCTCGCCCAGTTGCATAGCGACACTTATTGTTTAGGTGTCTTTTAATAAGCAGGTAGTCATATCATTAGCTAGAACTAGCTGGATCTGATCGATATGGACATAAACGCGAGTGAAGTCTAATCTGACGGGAGAGAGAGATCAGCTGCTGCTGACGAGTCGACACGCAGCTCTGCATGATCACATGCAGCGGTGAGCGGACAAAACACACACTTCAGGTTAGAATATCACACGTAGCTATTTTAATTACCTCTCAAACTACCTAAACTAGTTATAGATATGCTTAGTTTTACTGTCGGGTCACTCATTACTGGATCCGCGAGCTGCATGATACTGGCATAATAGATTGCCCGATCGGGCAACCAGCAGGTGAGGCTTCATGGCCCGAGCTAAATAGTAGATGGCCCCGGGCCATCGGGCAGTCCTTAATGTCGAGCCCTGACAGTGGTTTGGAGTTAGCTAATTGTTCCTCCCAATACAGAGGAGTTTTAGGGGCTTTCATGAGAATATCTTTTTCCTTTTTTATGCTCACATTACTTCCGTTCATAACTTTTCTTAGTTCCAAAGAGTAGCCTAAGGGGTTTTTCATTTTTTGGTCAGAACCTCTCTATTTTGGGCATGTCGTCACATGTTCCTTTTTTCTTCCCGTTTCTTTTCTATTTGGAATTTTAGCGGGGTTGAATTTGATTAACTTATGACCGTTTGAAAAACAATGCTGTTCTTTGTGGCGATGGGACAATCCCAGTTCTTCCAACAACCGTTTCCTTTTGTTCTGAGCTATTAATAGATCTGTTCATAACAGATAGAAGAGTTTCCAAAGTGTTCTCACAACACACCCTGTGTGTTATTCTAAGCTCTGGTTGGTTAGTGCTGCTTCCTTTCCCTCTCCCTGTCTTTGTGGAGCTCCTATCTTTGTCTATATTCATGCCTTTAGTAGCACACGTTTGTGTTGACTCAAGTGCCAAATCTGTTACTCATTGGCCCAGCCTTATCACGTTTCCTGGGAATTTCTGGGTACTTTGAGCCTGTGGAGCTCATCAGGGAAATACCTTGGTCTCCAGGGGAAAACATGTCTGTCACATGTGGTTACGGGCACAGGAAACCGAAACACACTGATCTCTTTCCACGATTGAAGACCTACAGGTGTTACACATCAACTAGCTTATAACATTTGTATTGAATTTCACCCACCTCTCAATGCATGTGGGTGTATATGTCATCAAACGGATAACATCTGTATGGGATTTCAGCTTAGACAGTGTGTGACCTGTGCCCGTCTTCACCCTGTGTGGGCTCCCCTTCAATGAGCTTTTTAGTTACAGGAGACCTGCTGAGTGGATGTTAAAAGTCTGCTGAGGACACATGACAGCATGGTGTGTAAGAAAACCCAGAAGCGACCCAAGGTGGTTCACATTAGGGTCACAGACCTCTTTGTCTTATGGGCTGACCTCAGGTATAATGGGCCACTAAAAGGAACAAAGGCTCTCACTTAAATCGAGTTGTACCACCGGGGTCAACTGAGAGCTTTTTCTATATAAGCAGGAAGTCTACTGAATGGAGAAGAACACCAAATGACTTGTATGTTCCCTCTCATTTAGACATGTAATGATATAGCGGTGCACCAGCATTTAATCTACGGCAGACACACTGACATTACACACTTTTCCTGATTGCTGACTAGCTTTAAAATCCTTTAAAAAGATTGAAAAATAGTTAGATGCATCAGTTCCTTAAACCTCTAATCTGTCTGAGTTGTTTTGTTTTTGTTATTATACCAACATAGAGTAAGCTTCTACATTAAAGAGGGGATAAATGTGCAACAAGTGTAGTTCAGGGAATGTTGGTTTTAACGTTAGACAGACTTTAGGGAAACTAATGGCAAAAATATTGTTTTAAATCTCCCAAAATATGAATTGATCTCTTAACCAACTAAAAACAGATTGGTAAACGTATGATTTTAATTTCTGTTTCATTTTCTTTGTCGGGGAATTTTAGGTGACTTTTGAAAATGTGCATGAAAGCAAAAGTATTTAAAAACAAAACAAAACATGCTTCTGCTTATCCTGCATGCTTGTGACTGTCTGGCTATGAGTCATGTAAGAGAAATCACCGTGAGCGGGTTTATTTAGGAAACAAAGGGGGCGTCTTATGGGGTAGATAAGGCTATAAAGTTTTTAATGAGCCACACATTGTCTGCATGTTTACCGCGAGAGCTCAAGCCTCTCATGCTTTTCATCTCTGTGCCACTCTGAGGACCTAGCCACAAAGCCTTTTACACATACTGGAAAGACATGTTTCATCTCTACACTCCCGGTGTGGTAAGCTCATTTTCAGCTCGATCCAGATGGTGTTTTAAGTCTGCCTATTTTCTTCAAAAAAGTTGCACTTTGAACTTCTGATCCGGTTATGTGCCTAAGTGCTTTGGTCTGGTTAACAGTGACAATGTCCTTATTTTGTTTTTACCTCTCAGTGCCATTTCTCTCCAGATTGCTTTCTGTCTTTTCCATTCAAAGTTTATAGTATTCTCAAGAACTAGATTACAGAGCGAGAGTTTTATGTGTCTCACTGAAGCAGTGTATCCAACAACCTCTTTTGTTTTATTTTAGAAATCCTTGAAACGCTGCTTTTACGGTTAACTTCCATATGGCGCTGTGGTACGGTAACATATCTCCAGTGTTTTCATGGAGAACCAATGATACCACATGTGAACTGACCTTAGGCATCCAGCCATGACTGCAGCAGCTCATGTTAACCATGCAGATATGGTATTAATCAGGGTGGATTACAGGGTTCCCTTTTTAAATATATCAATTATAATTTTATTAAACATTTTTAAATAAATGGATGGATTGAAATTGATATGATAAAGGCGGTCATTTGGTTACAAAAATGTAATGTACATTCGTAGATGGCGACAATTTCTGATGTAATGTACCTCAAAAAGATTTCCAGGTCGATTCTGACGTTCTCAAAATACTAAAAGTATTAGTGTTTTCTACATATAGGCTTACCTGGGCGTATATAACAAAGGTGGGGTATATTTGGCGACGCTTTTTAGTGGTTCATTTATTTGTATTATCGTTAGCGTCAGGAGGGATCTGCTTTGATAAATTATATATTATTTCAGCCCACCGTGACCAATCTGATATTAATCACATGTTCATTGCAATGACCAGTCCTCTATCTTGAAACCATCCCACTGCTGCACTAAAGTGTTTCCCCAGAGAGACATAACTTTGGTGATCTGGGCAGTAGACATTTTATCCACTCACCCATACATCCCATAACATTTCCCCACAAGGGAGAAATCATGGGATATTTCCATAATGCGTGCATGCATGTCCCCTGCTCTGTTTTGTACAACATAAACTGTCTTTACGAGATCCATTTTATTGAGTTATGCGTAAAAAAATATCTTGGATTTTTTTTATAGTGAATAAATCTGCCTCTGGCTTTTCTGATAGATTCCCTCTATGTTATACCTATCACGCCATTATTATAACAACAATTATGTTGTTTTTCTGCTATTTTCTTTCTCTAAAAAGTGAAACTAACTGGAGCCGTCTCTGTGAGGCAGTTTAATCATGTCATTCAAGGATAGTGCTTTGATGGGCGCTGCCCTATCAGAAAGAGGTTCAGATTCAGTTTCAAATTCCAGAGGCGGGTCTCTCTGGAATCTCTCTGGGTTTGGCCTCATCCTGTCCCCTCTCTGTGATCCTGGTGGCTGTCTTCTGGCCCAGCACTCCTCTACGGAGCCACAGACATGCACAACTGGTAGACATCTTGGCTCAGAGCAGAGAGGTGCGTCAGTTCAGCTGCTACAGGACAGCTGGCCTGGTTCTGTTCGAGGTTTCTTCCCGTCAGAGTTATGACTTGCTGCTGTCGCTCTTGGGGGAATGTGGGGTCTCTGTAATAGCTCTGGCTCTCTAGGGGGTGCCTCACAGACACTATGGTGCTACCAGCGCTACCTCAAGCCTCAAATACCATTTTATACTTCGAAGTGTTTCAAAAGTGAGAGAAAAACAAACAGCTTTGACCGTTGGCAAAGTGAATATGACGTTCTCAGCGAATCCTCTTTGTCTTCTCTGTTTCCTTCCTCCTCGCTGATAGCAGCGATCCCATTGGCTTGTGCTCCGAGGTGTTTATGCAGCAGAAGCTTGGCCTGTGCGACCTCATATCCTCTTCCTGTGAAGCCAATGTTAATAATAACCCCTGTTTTTCAGACCCTACTATTCCCAGAAGGTATATTTAAGAGCTTTCAAATCCATATCCCTATCCGCCGAAGTGACTCAGCTGATGACTTTTCCAACAACAGTTATTCCAGGCAGGAAAGTAAGAAGAGACAGAACATCTGCTGACAGCAGAGTCCCCATAGTATAATTAGTTGGCTCTTGAGACGAGCTGACCACAGCCATATGCAGAGCAGAGACTGAGGTATCTGGTAGTGAGTTTGTGAACGTGGGACACCAGAGCTGCTGAGACTAATTGAAATTCGCTGACCTTTAAGTTGATTTGCTGCCCCAGAGGACAATCCGATTACCCTGTTCCTCTAACTTCATTTGAATTTACATTTCTTTATCTTGTTCCCACACGCTAGCTCCAGCCTCTGAATGAAGAGGTTTGTGGATGTAGGATAGGTGTGTTCACATGTGCTGTGTGTGTCTAATCACGTGTGCTTGGAGAAAAAACCTGTTGAAATGGAGATGATCTCTTTTGCAAACAGCGAGAGATTTAGACAAATCTTAAGAGTTTCTTGTGCTCCCGGAGATAATTATCATGTCTCTATAAACCTCCTGTGATGAATTGCTTGTGCATAATCCCCACCTTGAGCTAACACTCAACCCACTGACACACCCTTTCCAAATAACTTTCATTATGGTTAGAGTAAAGTCCAGGCGTGTTCAGAGAGAGTTACAGTACGTAACAGCCTGTCTATTTTCTCGTCTGTTAAAGATGGCTCCTTCAGGTTCAGCGTCCTTCCTATCATCTTTCTCACCCCCTCTCAATTGCTATCGTTGAGGAGAGGGTTAGTGTGCAACAAGTTCAGTTCAAGGAATGTTCGGCTTAATTGTAGACAGACTTTAGTTCTCCCCAAACGTGTCCAACCAACTAAAGACAGAATTGTAAACGTTTTATTTAAATTTCAGTTTCCATTTTCGGGAACTTAAAAAATTGTGCAAGAAGGCAAGGCAGGTTTATTTATGTAGCATCTTTTCAACTCGAACTGATTTACCAAAAGGGAAATTAAGAGCATTAAGAAATAGAGAAGGGGAAACACATTAAAACAAGCTAATATAGAGGTATACAATATATGAATAAAAGTGACTGTTCAGTCCGTCACTTTTATTAATGTTTGTTCCAGATATTCGGAGCATAATAACTGAACGCCATGTTGAGTTCTGACTCTGGTGACAGAAAGCAGACCCTCCCAGAAGACCTGACAGTTCTGTGTGGTTCATAATCTAGCTGGATATCAAAAATGTATTTCGGCACTAAACCATTCAGCGCTTTATTTTTTCGAAATAGCAACTTTTTTTTTTCGAAAGCAAAAGTATAGAAAACAAAATCAACAAGCTTCTCTTTGTGTGCTTGAGTTGCGCAAGAGGCTTTCTGTTCTCTTGTCTGACTCTGGAGGGTAAAGATGGCTCTTTCAGGTTCAGCCTCCTCCCGATCAACTCTCTCCCCTCCTCAATTGCTATCTTGAGGAGAGGCGTCTCCGTGACGATGGCACAGCGATGCATTGTGTGAGGGCCCCCCCGTCTGAATGAGCCCCGAGGAATGCCGGCGTTCCCGCTCATTCCCTCGCTGCACTCTCCCACGACTAATCCCCACCCCTTCTCATTTACACATGCTCACCCCCCCCCCTCTCTTGTCTCTCTAGCTCTGTGCTCCTTAGCCCATCCAATCCTCCCCCCCTCCCCCACTGACCGTCTCCCCACTCTGCGCCTGTTGTATTCTAAGATAAGATAAGATAGACTTTATTGCTCCCAATTTGTGATCCGTCACAGCAGCATGTAAACAAGGCATTCCACAAAATGTGAGTAGGAAATAAACATAAAATAAAACGCATCTTAAATAATATTAAATAAATAACGACAGTGAAAGATATATATCTGAAGACTATCTCTCAAATATACACCATGAATGGCCAACTACAGCTAACAAAATATGAAGGTAGATTATTATTGACGTATATAGACCTTTTGCACTACTTTTTCAATTCAATTCAAAACCTTTATTTATCCAGGTGAAATCCCATTGAGATCAATGATCTCTTTTTCAAGGGAGACCTGCAGCAGTAGGTTCCACATGAACACATAAAAACAACAGAACAACAAAAGGACATCATACAGCAACATTTACAGGGATTACAATTTACATATCTATCCACATGTACAGGTAACAACAGCATCTGATTGTGTAGCATCCAACCAAGCTTTAAAAACATGTAGTGGTACCAGATTGGTAATTTTCCATTCTTTTTGCAGACTTTTATTTCGTATTTTATGATATATGTTGCAATTTTGGAGGAGCTCAGGTCAGAAGAATTTCATAGCCATTTCTACACTGTAGCTTTGACAATAAAACCTTTGCATCTTGAGTGTGCAAGAAATAAGATGTTAAATATCAATATATTGTTCTGTCTTCTCCTCTCTTTTGGGTTGGGGTACTTTGTAATGATACTTTATTTGGCTGACCTGAGGTTTACTGATATGCAAGTGTCGCTCTAGCTGTTTAATGGGATTACAGGTTTTGGATGGAAATTGAAGACACTGTAAAGCTTTACTTGTTGGAGTTGGCCCCCGGCTCCCCGAATGCAATCGCAGTGATCATCGCCGCACCGAGCTCCCTGCTGATATGCAGCGTAATGTGCCAGTGCGGGGGGGGGGGGAAGAACATGCGAGACCTTTGCTGAGCCTGAGAGGGACAATGGTGTTCAGACAACAGAGACAAAGCCTGACAAAATCCCTCTCTCCCAACACTGAGCTGCACTTCCTCACAGGCCAGTGAACGTGCTCAGTTTCAGTCCCTGAAGAATATGGGGTTTGACGTGGCTACTGAAATTATCCCAGGATATCATTTGGTCTTTGTATGGACATGAAGGAGTAGTATAGAACCAACAATGTCGTGTTATTTCGTACATAATGTTAAAGGGGTGAAAATATATTTAATTTCGAATGTATGTTGCGGAACATCTTGTAAAGCTGTCTATAAGCTCCCTATAATTAAGCTTTAGCCCATTCTTCCGCCCTGGCGCAGTGTGTGAGCCTTACATTAGGCATTTCCTGTTTGCGTTGCATATGCGTAAGCTTTCTCTACAACCTTCCAGAGGTCCCCCTCAAACAGGAAGTGCTGGTGCCTACTATCTCAGGGTCAGCCCTCATAAAATGCGTCACCCACCCACCAAGAAAAGACAGCCTGATGTTTTTCCTTGACAGTCGAACAACAGGGTTGGATTTGCTTGTGGATAATAGAAGGGGAATTTGATTATTGTGGTTTTGTGTGTGAGGTCCTCTGTGTTCTTCGGCCAACCCAATTACAAGAGACGCCTTGATGTTCCATGTGTGAGCCGGTGCTGCCGTAGCAAACCGGTGCTAAACAGACAGCTGCTGAGGTGGGAACGATTTTGTAGCATTTGTGTCACCTACAACTGCTAGACAGAGCCCGAGTGAGAAAACATACACTGTTTCAAAGAGCACAAACAGTGGCTTGTCATGTTTACAGCTGTCACCTATCAACCCCCTCCTCCTCGTAACCATTAGACACTCGCACTTCCTTGTAACAACTAAACATTGGTGGTTTGAGGTGAATCCCATCCCTCTGAGTTTCTTGTCTTCACACGTGTCCGTCTGTGTTTGTTAGCTGTTATTTCGGCAGTAAACTTTGGTGTCAGTGAGATGGGGGCCATTGGAGCGTTCCCAACTAAAGTGTTTGTGGCAGATTGGTGTTGTGCCAGCTGGCTGAGATCCAGAGGTGGAAGAAGTACCAATATCTTGAGTAGAAGTAAAAGTCCTGCATTCAAAATGTTACTCAAGTGAAAGTATTGGCATCAAAATATACTTAAAGTAACCAAAGTAAGGGTACTCAGAATAATATATTATATGTTTTGATTATAATGATTGATCATTAAAGTGTTATCAAAGCTGGTAAAGGTGCAGCTAGTTTTAATTACTTTATTTACTGCAGGGTAGCTTGTGAATTTACTCCAGGTGTTGACTTAAGTCCTATTTAAGTGTTGATTGAATTTCCCATCGTTAAAACAAATCTTTAGAGTTACTAAATGAATTTAATAAATGTGGTGTAGTAAAAGTACACGATTTACCTCTCAATTATTGTGGGGTAGAAGTACAAAGTAGCACAAAATGTAAAGTACATGTAATTACAAATTCTTCTTAAGTACGGTACTTGAGTAAATGTACTTAGTTAATTCACACCCCTGCTGAGATCCAGCTGTTAATAGACCCTATCTGGATGGTATATCTGTGGAACCGTTTGAAGATGAGAGCCTGTTTACATTCAAACTGCTGAGGGGGTGTGACTATGGTATGGACAGGGGAGAGAGAGAGAGAGAGAGAGACACAGAGAGAGAGAGAGAGAGAGAGAGAGAGAGAATGGCCTGCTGTAGCTAGAAGGAATAAAGGAAGTTTGCCGTTAGCTCGAGGTCCTCAGGGGAATTGTTTCAGCATTGTTCCAGAGAGAAGTGGGGAGGATGGGGGGGGGGGGTCAGTCCGCCTCCTTCCTCCTCCCTCTGTGTCCTCTCACTGCACAACTCACTACTAAAAAGTCTGTTGGAAAAGGAAGCCTTTAAGCACTTGCTCTGGCTCGATCAGTGTTTGGATTTAGGACAGGAGGTGATCCGATTTTATCTAATTAATTACCCCAGTGAATGTTAAGAAGAGGGCGGCAGGGGGGAGGTAAGTCTTCTTTCCTGCCTTGTAACGTATTTACCTGTGACCCGGTGATTAAGATAAAGAGTCTCCTGAGCTTGTGTATTCTGTGCTGCGTCACATGCGTCTCACTCAGGCAAGCCACCGACTTTGTCCATGTGCAATAATTCCTCGCTTTAGGTTAAAGGGGTCAAGTTTTCTGATCAGCCTAGGAATGAAAAGTCCTGATTGCCGGGGAAGATTACGAGGGAACAAGCCTTGTGGAGGGACGCAGAGCAGGGCAGCGTGACCGGATTGATGGCAGATTGTTTTACGTTTGCCGGGATTAGCAGTGGGCCATTGGGTTTGAAGTTAGCCCAGCCGCTCAACCAAAAGGAGAAGAATTAACCTTTGCACCTAAATGAAGATATTCTCAGCTGTGAACTACTGCAATTCCTACTTCCCTCAGATCAGCCTCTTTCCATGTGGACTACCGGTTTACTGCACAAATATTGACTCAGTGAGTCAGATGCCATGAGTCATTCCAACATTTGCTACTTCACAGGCATACAACCACCAACAGTCATCTTATATAACATTATCCTGTGTGTATTCTCACGAGCCAGGCCCACATGGACGAAGTGTGAATGGATTTCAGTCAGATGTGTTGTGTTCAGTCACTCAGTATTTTTAGGCACAACACACACTGGAGGTATTGTCTCATGGGTTTAACGAGGCCATTTTGACTGCCAGACAAAAAATGGAGTCAAATGTTTGAAGGTCAGCAAAATGTTTGGAGAGGAATTTGTGGATTGCTGCTGATTTTCCCAGCCCTGTCAGCTTAGTGTTTTCTTGATTTGATGAAATATAGCGAGTTACTTGATGCCTGGGAATGATTCTATGTTTATGCTTTTTATGTTTTACTTAACCGTGTTCTTTAAGACTTGAGATATATATATATATATATATATATATATATATAGCTGCTTTGGGCGACGTGAAACCAATTTGTTTTCTTTTGTTCTCTTCCTTTTTAGTGATGCTTCTCAAAGATGGCAGCCCACCCCGGGTTCTAAGGCAGCCATGTTGGTGAAGGTGAACAGTATGAGCCGAAGCCAGCCAATCCCAGCCTCGCAGCAGCTCCTCCAGCACAGTTCACAAAGCAAAACCTTCACCCTGCACCCGTCTGGCAACAAGACCCAAGGAGGACACATAAGCTCCCCCCAGGGATATAGAACCACCCCTTCTGGCAAAATGTCAGCTGACAGTCGTCAGCCGAATCACCTGAGGAAGGCCAGCAATGGCAGCTTCTGTGTGGTGACAGACACTACTCATCCCAGTCCGCTCCTCCACAGGTCTCAGACCAGCACTCCATGTCCCGCCTCCCCCCAGTATAGTTGCACTACCCCAATCTACGACGAGCCAGTTACAGAATGTCCCATATATGATGAACCCCCCACAGACATGGAGGTAGAGGGGGCCCACCTTTACAACGGGCAACATCTGTCTCGCCTGACACCCACCCACAGCCTGCAGAAACCCAGACTCCTCCAGCACCCGGGTCCACCCCACCCCGGGTCCCGACACAGGAGAAACCCCTCGGCCTCTGACTACAGCCCAGCTGGTCTGGAGTGCATCAAGCACATGATCAACGTGGACCCCAAACAGGGGCTCCTACCCGGCTCTCCTGTCCCTACACACCGCACCCCTTCCCCTCCCTCCAGGCAGGATCCCGTCTTGACCCCTCCTCAGCCTCACGCCCAGCTCCAGGCCCACTCTTTGCCCCAGACTCGAGGTCAGCTGAGGGACAGGGAGGCGGGGCCCCCGGGCCCCAGTACACTGGATAAGAAGCAGAGCTGGCGGGTGCTGGAGGCCACGGTGCAGCGCGCCATGGAGGCCCGACACAGCCGGCAGAGCAGCCAGGCCTCGCAGGACTTCCCCTCCACCACCCCCCAGCCCACCGGCAACTATCAGGACTCTGGTTACTCCACCGGCCCCTCCCCGAGTTTGAGGCGTAAGAGCCGGAGGAGGATGGGAGCCGCCGGGGGGACGGGGGGCAGGCCGGGGTCTGTGGGCAGCACCGGGGAGCTGTGCGCCCTCAACGAGAAGCTGATGGCCGAGATGAGGGAGGTGGTGAGTCGCTCCAACACCATGAGGGAGGTGAGGGCGGGGCTGGACCCGGAGGTCGGGGAGAGGGCCGTTGTACCACGGACACGCTCCCCCGCCGACTCTCTCAGGTGGTACGGGGGAGTGGGAGGGGGGTCGTCGAGTAGATGCGATTCACGAGAGGAGCTCAGCGGCGCCGCCCGGTCACTGAACAGGGCGGGTAACCATGGCAACCCTGCGCTGACCCCTCTGGAGATACCAGGGAGGCAGAAGAGGACGTATGAGAAGGTGGACACTTTGGAGCTGAGCATCAACAGCCAGGTCAGCCTGTCCTCACCAGAGACCCCGGGACCCCCATCACAGGTAACCCCACGCTCCACTGTGTTTTTTAAAGTTCAAAGGATTTATTCTCCTATGTGAAGCTAGTGTAGTTATGGCAAGGAGATCTTAAGCCTCAGGCTCCTCTAACAATGCCACATAAAAATAGATAAGACATAAAACACTGAAACTGAGTGTATGAGGCAAGTGGCGATAACATGTCAGTAGAAAATACCTCAAAGCTTTTCCAATATTATGAAATCTTTCTGCCTGGTTAGGAGCTCAGCTGAGTGTGTGTAATGGTGTGTTCTGTTTACCTCAGAAAGTTAGCTTGGATTCATCTTGTTTGGTGTGATTACTAATGTCTCTCCAGATTTACTATCAGATTACAGAATAATTCAGTCAGTGGAAGGAGTCATTCCTGAACATGTATTCTGTCTGGTCCTCAAAGAGCTGCGAGTGAAACAATAGACAGATTCTGTGACTGTGAAAACATTCGTTGACTATTTAAACAGATTTGGTTCAACTTTAATTTTGACATGGCAGAGCACTCAAATAAACAGAAACACGTGGAGGAACCACAGTGATGTCTTGAAGGGCCCTGATAAAACACATGATCGAAGACGAAAGAAGAATATGAAACTTTTATAAAAGTAGCAGCAAGTGGAGTCTCTAAAGCCCCTCTTGATACAGAATCACACCCGTTACAGTGCTGTGATAAAAGGTGTGTGTGTGTTTGTGTGTTTGTCAGGTTGTAGAAAGTGGTATGTGAGTGGATGGTGTTTGTTTGTTTTGCGAGTATGAAGCGGGATGTGACATCATTTTATTTTTGGAGGAAGTGTATTCAAACCCATACTCATTCAGTAAGTATTACATAAAAAAAAAAGAGGAAACAGTGGGATAAAAACTGTAAAGGCTTATGTGTTTCATTGTGTGAGTAATACCTTTTACACTCCAGTTTTTAAGTGTCTAAATGTCCCTGGATATTAAGCAGTAGGCAGGCCGGGCACTGCTGACTATAATGGCCGCAGTCCCAGCATTACCTGTCATCTCCTGCCCTCCTCCATCTGCTGCGCACGGCAGGTTCTGTGTGCTCATATGCCAGATCTGTGCCTGGGCATGTGGGGCCCATGCCAGGCCAGAGAGATTCAGGACATGGCTTCCCTCGGTCAGGAAGGAGGCCGCTGAGGCCCATATGGCCCGGGCTCTGCAGGGAGATGAGGAGTAGGAAGAGGAAGTAGGCTGGTACCACGGCGTATTGGTACCACTGTAGCTTAAACATGTTAGACAACAGCCAAGGAGCAGTGAGCGGGCCCCCTAAGTCTGTCCTGGAATGTTTTTCAGACCTGCTGTTATATCACTCACACACACTCTCAGATTATGGCTTGCTCCATATTTCCATATTTGAACATTCTGTTCTTACTGAAAGACCTTATGAACTTGCTTGTTCAAAAGGATGCACTTAAAATGTCCATTTCCAAATAAAAATGAATGAATATTGCATGACTTCAAAGTTGAAAGCATTTTCTGCACACTATGACTGAATAAGCATCTTGTGCTGGTGCATCTGTAAGTGATCTGTAACACAGTGTAATTTAGGGAGAGTAAGAGTTGTACATTCCCAGTCCCTAGTTAAACATCTGTTTGTTGCATTTGATCTCCTACAGTTGACCTCTATAACCCGTTTAAAAAGCCTACATCAACTCCGTACAACCATCATAAAGTCTCTGCCAAAGCCAAACCTCACATCTGCTCCATTTGATTGAGAAACCAAAATGTGAAGTCCAGCTTGTCTGGCGCACGTGAGCTCCATCTTTCATCGGGGTCTCATTGAAAAGACTTGTTGATGCGTTTTATGTTCCATTAGTATATTCTGTGCTTTGATTCTGGCTCTGGTCTGGTGTTGTTCCTGGCTGCTTGCAGAGCATATCTAGGCTCCTGGCTTTCATATTAAGGGAGTTAGAGGGCCTCCTCTCAGTCGTCAACTCCACCGCAGGGATCACAGAGCATAGCTTTGGTTTTGATCCTGCTTTGGGACTGTATGGACTGTTACTGACTGGTCACCTGCTCCTGAGGGGCCAGGGTTCATAGCTTTTTTGAGATTTCTTGTCCGGGTAGCCTCTATTGTCTTCCCAAGCCAGTTCAGATTTAACCATGCCCACTTCGGCATCCACGTAGCTCTGAGCGAGTGCGTCACTATGCTAGCAACGTTGAAGTGTTATCACGTCTACTCTAGCTTGGAACAAAAAAGTGATATGGGCTGTTTATCAGACTTAGCTAAGTACTACCCACGGTTCCTCTCCCTCACTTCCTTCCACTTGGAGACAACTTCACTGGGGGGGGTGGATCTCAAGAGTCCCATCTTTGGTAGTGCAAGTGCAAGACATGCTGAGTAACCAAACAGAATATGCTTTATCCTCTGACAGTGTTGGAAAGTACATCAACTCAAATACTGAACTTATGTACAAAACGTGACAAACCAAAAAACAAGCTCTTAGGCTACGTATTGGTTTCTAGATTATTCTTCTTAAATCCATGTTTCCCTCGCCCACGGTAGGCGCTCACCTCCTTTGTAAACCTCCCTCTCCTTCTCCATCTCATGTTGCCTTCTTGCCCCCCCTGTAGACGAGCACCTTAGAGCTGCAGGCCCAGTTGGAGAACAGGAAGAAAGGCATGGCGGACGGACGCACCGCTTCCCTGGGCCCTCACCGCCCTGCCAGCCACGACAACAGAGAGGGAAGTGATGGCGCCGGAGGAAGATCACGAGGGTCCTCCTACCAGCTGTCCTACGCCACCCTGCGGCAGCCCCCCCCTCCAGACGTGGGCATGGAGGACTGGGCTAGTAAGCACCTCAACATGCACACACAGGGCCTGTTCAGACGCCGCGTGTCCATCGCTAACATGCTATCGTGGAACCGCGGATCCATCAAGAAGCCCATGTTGGTCACCAGCAACCGCGCCGTAAGAAAGGAGGCCTGCGAGATGTTCAAACTGCTGCAGGCCTACATGGGGGACCGGCCTTCACGCCTGGACCGCCGACACTGCGCCCTCCTCATCATCACCAAGTGCTGGGACATGCCCGGGCTGCGGGACGAGCTCTACGTGCAGCTGGTGAGGCAGACCACAGGAAATGCCACCCCCAGGAGCCTGGCGGCGGGGTGGGAGCTGATGGCCGTCAGCTTGGCGTTCTTCGCCCCCTCGCCCAAGTTCCGCTGCTACCTGGAGGGTTACATCCAGAGACACACAGACCCGTCCAGCGACAAGAAATGTGAGTCTCAGACTGAGGAAGACGGTGGGTCACCTTTCTGTTCTTTTCTGCACCCCCCTTTGAAAGTTATCGTTTTTAAAATCACCTCTGTATTCTCCTCCCTTTCTCTTATTTTCCTTTGGAAGTGTAATTTAGTCAGCATGATCCCGGTAGAAAGTACAGGATTGTTTCTGATGAGCCCAATAATCTAATCTGTCGGTCTTGTGTAAAATCGAATTGTCCGTCAGAGATGTGACCGTTGCTGTTTTTCTGTTTCTTAGTGACTCAGTTCATATTGGACCAGCAGGAGCTGAACGTGAAGAAACATTCAAAGTCCAGAAAGAAGCGGAAACAGAACTCGGATGACGAAGAAGGTAATTCAATTAGTTCAAATATCACATTAAGAACATTGGCTTCTCGGTATTTCCTATTTACACAAGTGTATCTGTTTGACAGAGCACAAAGTAGGCAGAGGAGCGACTCCCAAAGATGTTTTTCTAATCTGTTCAAAAGCTGTGCAGTCTGAGCCATTACAAATCTAATATATCGCTCCCTGTAGACACCGCTCTGAGTGGGATGGAAAATTCAGCACTGTGCAGTTTGTCAGATGAGGACATGCTGATGTACTCGCAGATACAATGAATGGGTTTCACAGAAAGCTGAGCTGGAAAAAAAAATGTAGGATGAGAATGTTCTCCATGCACACAATGGACCACACTGTGAGTCATATTAGCGGTCCCTCTTGCCAC
This sequence comes from Notothenia rossii, assembly GCF_949606895.1. Lineage (NCBI taxonomy): Eukaryota > Metazoa > Chordata > Actinopteri > Perciformes > Nototheniidae > Notothenia > Notothenia rossii. Next base: position 84,382,308 of record NC_136903.1, read on the forward strand.
CCGCATGTCAGACAGCCTATAAAGGGGATACCTACTCATCGACACTCATGAAAGCACCCCTTACTAGTGATGATGTCACCGGAGGGGAAACCAATCATCTTGCAGCAGCCACACACACATTGTAATTCAGTGACTCAGACCCGAACTGACTAAGAGGTCGGAGGGAAAGCCTATTGAACACGTCTGACTAAGACTCAAGGACTTTTAAGACGGAGGAATCTTGATGAAAGCCAGAGAGAAAAACAAGTCCCACATGTACCAAAACAACATGCTGCTGTTTGCCTGATGGATGGAGGAGCTGGGTCATTGTGTGTGACCAGAGTTATGAGCAGCTGTGAGCAGCATGTGGGAACCAAGGTTATACATGTACTTCAGTTTTAGAGAAAGTTAAGCTTTAATCTATTTCATTTCAGTTTATTTTTGCTAGGGCCAGGTATAAAGAAATAGAAGATGGTAGCCACAAATACATACAAAGTATATGGTTCAAGAACAGCAATAATGTGCAAATGCTTTGAATTGGGAACCACCTCAAGTCCTCTTTTACTACCACACTCAATAACAGTTGGTTTACATTAGATCCAAGCTGAATAGTTTGGTTAGAAGGCATTTTATCCACTTAAATATTCTAATATTGTTCTTTTTTTAAATTCAATACTATACACAGCATGTTAAAAACAGCATGTGGCGCAATTGTGTCTGTCGATTTTTTTTTTTTAAATCTCACGATAGTTGCCGTCTCTTTTTTTGAGTTAAAACTTGAATGAAATAACAGTTTATATGAAAAGGGCCCTATTTCTTCGGACATAGGGGGGGGCCTCTTTCCTGTAGTGTGGTGTATAGGTTTTTCTGCATGTAAATGGTCTGCAAATTCTCCCACATCTCCCACAACGTTTTCCAATGCTTATTTCCGCTGTATCTTTAGGTTTACTTTACAATAATTAGCATGGTTGGAACTGGAGGCTTCTTTTGAGGCTGAATCTGGTCTGGGCTTTAAAAACAGACCTCTTTGAGCTCTGGGCCCGGGAGACTGCTTTCAGCCATCACTTGGATTACTGTAAACTTGTCTCATAAACAAAACCCCAGCTGAGACTGAAGTCGTCTCCTCCACATCCTCTAAGAGCTCCGCTGTGTTCTTGTTGTCAAGTTCAGCTTCCTCGCAGAGACAGGTGTCATGTTGTTCTCATCCAGGTGCAGTTCACTCCTAATGAGCTTGTCTTTCTCCTGGGCTTTGGTTGCCAGGTTGTTCTTGTTTTCCTCCCATCAAGCGTGATGTAAATATAGACTGTGAGTAGTGTTTCAACCCTTTTCTCACTGCAGCAAAGGGGTTCCGCGCTCTTGCTTTTCTGCGAGCAAATGTAATGTATGTTTGGAGCCTTGGGAAAAGTAGCCCCGTCTTTGCCAAGATCAAGAGCGAGTTATTGATACGATCTCTCTAATTAGACATAATTATAGTCGAACTCAGTCAGATTAGCAGCAGTGGTGAGTGGGAGTCACCTGTTTGTCATAAATCTGGGGGCTTTGGCTGTCAGCAACATGATGGAAAGTGCTTTTTTAAAATCCTGTGGGTTCTTCCATCTGGCCTCGGTTCAGGTAGGGCGATCATGGGAATGCGGAAAGACCCCATGAGAGCTCAGCGTTTAGTGTAAACCCAAGTTACTACAGCTATGAAACATGGGGATGATTTTGTTCATGGGTGCATATACGATGAACATAGTTTTCTGGATGGCTGAGAGCTAGGCATGTACAGAATGTCTAACCTGTTAGCCACACATCAGGTCTTTCTGTAGCTCGAGTCTCATGCCACCTTAGCAAACAAGCTAGTTCCTCTAACGTAGTTCACATCCGAAGCAGATCTGGGCCCTACAGCAGCTACTTACTTAGCAGACCTCTGTGTTTCTAATTCACTTTGAAACTCTTCATGTCAGTGTGTGCTGGTGAATCACCTGAACGCTGGATGAGCCGGCCGGATCCTGCCTCTAAGGCTTTTGTTCAACAGCAGTAAATCTTCCCTCAGCCTGACAGTGCAGCCGGGCCGGCTCTAATCCCCATATGCCAGAATCACACCGTCAACATGTCTCTCACATTACCGCTGCCTGCCTCTCATACGCTGTTTGACATCTGTGGGAAAACACTGCGCGTCCTGTTTGTGGGAAAGAATTCAAATCATTTATTATTGTGTGTGTTCAGTAATACCTGTTGCTTAAGGGTTTTACACAGGCTCTTTACGAACAAAACAAGGGTGTGCTACTGTAGGGTTGTTCTGGACTTTGCTACGCTGTTTCTGAGTCCTGTGCTTTTCTGTTGACTTCACAGGTCTGCCTATCAGCACGTATGCCAAGTTCTGCTATCGGAAACTTCAGAAGGTGGCGATCACAGGGGGCAAAAAGGTAAGAAATATGGCACTTTCACATAACAAATAGGATCTATCATTGAAAAATGTATACTTATTTGTTGTAGTTTTGTTTCAGTTGAACACAAACACACAGAAGACTTGAACAGACACATCCCCAGGGACAATCCAACACAAATCATGTGGTTGAAAATTCCTAGTCGACTCTAATCCTGTTTGTTGACTTATTAGGTTGTAAAAGATTCTCTACAAAGAATCATGCGAAAGCACTACTTTTAAATCTAGTGTGTGCCAGAGAAGTGCATACAAAAGGACTAATTGATTAAAAAAAAGTCTTAATGCACTAGCAGCAAAACCAACAACTATTTGCCTAAGAGGGGTTGCTGTAAAGAAAACGCCACCAATCACTGAGAAGGGATCCCATCAAGCCTTCAGCGGGATAGAAAAGGACTTTTGTCTAATGACAGTTATCATATACTCTACCAAACCAGTTTCAACCCATCATAAAAGAAGCACAAAGAATACATTTGGAAAGAATTATAAATGTGACATTAAGGGAGGAGAAGATAATACGTAAAATCAAATGTCACAGTATTCCTTCCTTTCTAGGTAATATCCATATTGAAATGTTATAACCATTTAGATATTAAAGAGGATTAATCACAAAAATATACATTTTGAAATAGTTATAGGGTAAACTACATATTATCAGATAAAAGCCCCATACCAAGTATATCCTTTCTTTCTACACTGAACAAAAATATAAACGCAACACTTTTGTTTTTGCTCCCATTTTTCATGAGATGAACTCAAAGATCTAAAACATTTTCTATATACACAAAATAACAATTTCTCTCATATTGTTCATAAATCTGAAAAAATCTGTGATAGTGAGCACTTCTCCTTTGCCGAGATAATCCATCCCACCTCACAGGTGTGGCATATCAAGATGCTGATTAGACAGCATGATTATTGCACAGGTGTGCCTTAGGGTGGCCACAATAAAAGGCCACCCTTAAACATGCATTTTTGCTTTATTGGGGGGGTCTGGGGGGGTCCGAAAACCAGTCAGTATCTGGTGTGAGCGTTAGGATTAGGGTTAGGGTTAGGATTAGGGTAATGTTGTGAATCGAGTGGCCTGTGTTCGTCGTCCATAACATACGCCTGCCCATACCATAACCCCACCACCACCATGGGCCACTCGATTCACAACATTACCCTAACCCTAACGCTCACACCAGATACTGACTGGTTTTCGGACCCCCCCAGACCCCCCAATAAAGCAAAAATGCATGTTTAAGGGTGGCCTTTTATTGTGGCCAGCCTAAGGCACACCTGTGCAATAATCATGCTGTCTAATCAGCATCTTGATATGCCACACCTGTGAGGTGGGATGGATTATCTCGGCAAAGGAGAAGTGCTCACTATCACAGATTTTTTCAGATTTATGAACAATATTTGAGAGAAATGGTTATTTTGTGTATGTAGAAAATGTTTTAGATCTTTGAGTTCATCTAATGAAAAATGGAAGCAAAAACAAAAGTGTTGCGTTTATATTTTTGTTCAGTGTATTTAATATCCATATGTAACAACCACATGGACCAAAACAGGGCGCTTCAGTTTTAGAAGTTGTATTCTTGCCTCTGACTCATCCTGGCTGCTGTCACACACACAGAGACATAATTACAGGTGCACACACACACTCACAGCTACAGACGTAAACACAGACACAGTCATGGCGGTGCAGCTGCAGACATGATTAGTATCATAGAGAGGTATCACAGGTAGTAAATCTTCTCCTCCTTTATCTCTTCAGGGTCTGCGTAAGCCCACCTTGGAGGAGATCGACCACAGCAGGCGGGCCATCGTCACCCCCTCGCTGTTCGGCAGCTCTCTGGAGGAGGTGATGGAGCGGCAGAGAGAGCTGTTCCCCGACAGGAAGCTGCCCTGGGTGCAGGTGCAGCTCTCCCAGTACGTCCTGGCTCTGGGGGGGGCTCAGACGGAGGGCATCTTCAGGTGAGATACAGACCAAGACTGTGTCACAGTGATGAAGTATTTAAAGTTAGCATCTCAAACGTTTCGTCAATTAAAGCCAGAGGCGTTTTCCATTGGATTTAGAAATATTGCAGAAAATAAGATCCGTTGCAAACACACGTTTTTTCAGTCATCAGATCATCTCCACATATTAACAAGGAACATTTCATGATTTTTCAAGCGTATGAATACATTTGCTTTAATGTTTATGTTATTTGTATTTTATTACAATGTGATTCGTGTAAACTAACTGTCAAAATGCTGCTGTGACAAAACAAATTCCCAACTTGTGATAAATAAAGTATCTATCTATCTACAGATCTATCTCTCTCTCTCTCTCTCTCTCTCTCTCTCTCTCTCTCTCTCTCTCTCTCTCTCTCTCTCTCTCTCTCTCTCTCTCTCTCTCTCTCTCTATATCTATCTCTCTCTCTCTCTCTCTATATCTCTCTCTCTCTCTCTCTATCTATCTATCTATCTATCTATCTATCTATCTATCTATCTATCTCTCTATCTCTCTATCTCTCTATCTATCTGTCTATATTTCTATCTGTCTATCTCTCTATATATATATCTATCATCTATCTGTCTATCTATATATCTCTCTATCTCTATCCCTCTCTATCTCTATCTCTCTCTTTCTCTCTCTCTCTCTCTCTCTCTCTCTCTATCTATCTAATCAGCAGAAGTCAAAAGCTAAGGTAGGCTATCAAGGGACTACATAGCATCATTGCGTCAGAACCACTAAGCTAAAGTCAAACTCGTGTTTGGCGTGATGATGTTTACTCTTCTCATTTAGCCATTTAGTTATCAACCTCCATTTTGAATACATGTGCAAGCTTCAGACCAGTGGGGTGTTTACTGAAACAGTGTTTTCCTTCAGGCATGTAAAAAAAAAAAAAAAACCTCAAAGAACCGTTGACCTCGAGATTAGAGAACAAGAAGTGGCTTGAATGAGCTCATTTCTAACTTTTAGCAATCATTCCTGCACCACTCTATTACATGCCTCACCTTGAGCTCGGTACTTATGTACTGTGTGTGCTTTCTAGTATGCATATAGTGTATAAACAGAATGTGTGTGGTCTCGTGTATCACCCTGTGTACAGTACAACAGACAGCACAAGAAACACACTCCTGCTTTGGTCCGGAGACCAGCGCTGTTTAATTTGATACTTCATAATGTGTGTTTACATTAAGCTTGCAAACACGTAGGAACTACAACCCTGTTTGTGTAGCATCTTCTGCAGCCAACGTGATCCTGTAACATCTTGCCTTCTCTACACGGGGACTGACCTCAGCTCTGTCTTTTGTTATTCAGTGTTTTTGGTTTTGTTCCAAAGAAGTCCTGCAAACAAAGGACAGAGTCTTTCCAGCCCCATTTGAATCCAATTGTCTGTGCATGAGTAATGGCTTTGCCACCGGGCATAGAGCGTCTGTAGCGACAGAAGTAGGGCTCCCTCTTGTGGCCACTGAGTGTAACATGGGGCTTTATTTTCAGGGTGCCTGGGGACATTGATGAAGTGAATGCGTTGAAGCTCCAGGTGGACCAGTGGAGGATCCCGGAGAACCTCTCTGACCCCAACGTTCCTGGTGAGGGAGGAAGCGTTTAGTTTGTTTGTGTTGGGTGTTTATATGAATACTAAGTGTGTGTTTGTCTCGTCCAGCCTCTCTGATGAAGCTGTGGTATCGGGAGCTGGAGGAGCCTCTCATCCCGATGAACTTCTACAAGCAGTGCGTAAATAACTGTGACGACCCCGTAGCGGCCATCGCTGTGGTTCAGTCTCTGCCCGAGCTCAGCAGGCTGGTGCTCTGCTACTTCATCCACTTCCTGCAGGTAATGATGACACACATTTATAAATAATCCCAACCAGGCTCCATATTCCACTGACCCCATTCGGACAATATCGGCACAAGTTTTTCTGAATTAATGAGATTATCATCTAATAATTATGGAAAAGGTTTTCAGGGTAGAAAAAAAGATATGATTTTGTATTGTGATTTTTTTTATTAAAACATTTGTCAGAATACGGGGATTATTATCTCATTAGATTAGAGAAAAATGTATAATATTTGTTTAGTTTCAAACTTGTTAATTTCTTTGTATTTACATAATACATTCTCAGTGCTTGTTTTGAACTTTATTTATTGTACTTTAAAACATCTATTACCCTCCCTTACAAACAAGGACAATTAAACAATTATTCAAAAGAAAAACCCAATTCAAACTGAACTTTATTTAAAAATGAATATATTTTTGTGGATAACCAATTGGTTAACACCTTGCTTTCTCCTGATTGTCTCCAGGTTTTCGCTCAGCCCTCAAACGTGGCGATAACTAAAATGGATGTGAACAACCTGGCCATGGTGATGGCGCCCAACTGCCTGCGCTGCCAGTCGGACGACCCGCGGATCATCTTCGAGAACACGCGCAAGGAGATGTCCTTCCTGAGGATGCTCATCGTGCATCTGGAGACCAGCTTCATCGAAGGAGTGGTGTGAAGCCTCAGGTGCTGAATCAGCATCTCCAGTTACACCTTCAATCATGCATAAACACTGTTTTCGGCTCAGACCACACTGGAAACCCTCGGGGGGGGGGGGGGGAATACTACACCTCTGTTACACAAAAACAAAGTCAAAACAACTCAAAGTTTTGGACCCTGGTTCCCGCTTGTTTTCCTACTGAGAGACAACACGCATCACCTTTGGGCTCGCTGTTTAATTTTCATACTAAAATCTTTAAAGTGGCTCAAAGTGGCTGCATGTGAAAACAGGTCTAACTTCTTATGGGTAGTAAAACTGTGTAGACTCTTACAGTATTCACTTGCAAAGCGAATCTAAAGAAATTGTGAACTCATTCAAGTGTGTGTGTGTGTGTGTGTGATTGTCAGAGTGAACGAAAGACACAGCCTTCTTTCATGTACAGAAAATGTTTAAATATAACGAAAAGTAAAAGAACTCTGGCAATGGTGTCTGATTAATAAGCTTGGTTTTGAGTAGTTGTATTGAAAGCTCCTCGTTTAACAAGAATAAGAAACTATAAAGAGACTTTCTTTCAAAGCTCTTTCTAATAGTTGGTTGAGATTTCTAAGTAAAATAAATGTGCATTGATTTTACAACTCTAAAGTGAAGCCAGACACCAGTGTTGGGATTACAGTTGATCATAGTGATGTGAGAGGTTGGTAAATCTCTCAATTGGAAGCGTGTTCTCTTTTGTTTGTGCTCTGTACGTGTTTTGGCTCAGGTCTTATGATAAAAACGGGTGTTGACCTCACAGACTGAACATTTAACCGATCACAAACCCTGTCTCGTTCTATGAGAATGTAGATTGAGCTTTCCGTGTCCCCTCTCAGGCTTTGCGATGTAAATAAATAATGTGTGTAAATAGTATTAACTCTCCCTAAGTGTAATCTAATGATCCAGGTTAAGGGTGATGTAAAATATTGCCGTTAAAAACGCAATAAAAAGTGTGTTTTTTTGTAATTAACTGTTCATTTCTCTGCTGTAACCGCCGGCCTTTTGAACATAGGACAGACTCAAACCACTTTCCATGTGTGTGCGTGTGTATATGTGTGTTTGCATATGTTATAATATGGAATGGCTGTCCATAAATAAAGGTTTGTTAAAATGGTACATTGTTTGTGTTGGCATGTTTGACTTTATTTTGATAGGGGTTTGCAGAGGGGAGACAGGAAATGAGGGGAGAGGAAACAAAGACCCCGGGCAGGAAGCTGCGACCTCACCATCCTTCTCTTAAAATGAGTCCAAGAGAAAATTTGCCTTTTGTAAATAATGAATGCTGAATTGCAGTATTTTGTTATTTATGTTTCAGGTGAGATTTAATGATGAGTGTGTGGGTATTCAAATCTGAAGTGTGATCTTACTAAAGGTCTAAACTAATGGATTATTATATAATTTAGGGATTTTAATTAATTAAATAAGCAACAAAGGAGTGAAATCTCTTTAAATTCACAAAATAACATTAGGACCTGTAAAAGGACCTTAACTTTTCATTTGGTGAAAAGCTCAATAGTTGAAATATAAATATATATAATTTATGAATGCTCCTGTTGTCTTCGGGTCAAATCTGACAGATTTACTCCTTTCATCAATCATTACTTTTTTTTTAATTTATTACATTCGATTGCATTAAGGCTTTATGATATCCTTCACAGTAGACATTTGAACATATTAAATTGCTGATCACCACTTTCATTGAATTTTGGATGATTTAGTCAACTTTGTAACACCCATGGTGTTCCCGGTCAAAAATGACCGCCATAAAGAAAAGGAATTAGTAACCATCTGGATCAGATAAAGATCACACACACACACACACACACACACACACACACACACACACACACACACACACACACACACACACACACACACACACACACACACACACACACACACACACACACACACACACACACACACACACACACACACACACACACACACACACACACACACACACACACACACACACACACACACACACACACACACACACACACACACACACACACACTTCCCGCTCTTATGTGCCCATCCCCCCACATGGATCACACCTGGCACACGCAATACTGTTCAGTGTCTGTTCTTTGTATATTTACTGCAGTTTTTCATGTATACCAGTAGTCTGATACAATATTTACAGTTTGAAAGGGTGATTATTCACCGGTCAAATTTGACCGCGAACACCAAGGGGGGGAAAACGAAGACAATAGGAGGGTTAAGGTTTTAAATTGAACCAAAAACACTAAAATCATGCATATAATCAACAAAAGATGCTTTTAAATATAACATCTCAATTATATCTTTTAATTATCCAGAGAAGAAAAATGTATAAGTGTAGAATTTCTAATGGGTTAATTGAAAAAGAAAATGATTTGTATCGGTTCTGCCTGGTCTGTATTTTAAATATAACAATGTTATTGTTTGTTTTTTTAGCAGTGCTGACTAAGTATCCATTGAAAAGGAGGCAGTTCATCTTTGCATTTCTCAGAAATGCTTTCCAAATGGTAAACATGTGTTCCTCAATCACAGAGGAAATAGGGGTCTATTTGGCTGATCTGTTCAGCAGAGCCATAGTATGGTATCGTGTTAGCTTTGGAAACACATCTAGAAGGCTTTTAGGTCTATTTGTCCAGAGTTATGATAGTGTTATTCCTAGTATCTGTTAGTGACTGTAAGGGTGAGAAGGTTTAGCAAACACACACTCCCCATCCTGTCACACAGCATGACCTGACTCCTCCAATCTGTACATATTCAACTGTTTGCCCTTTTATGCACATCACTGGTCACTGCTCCTGACACCATGATGTACCTGTCTGCTCCTGGTGAAGAGGGGTAACCATGACAGCAGAGTAAAAGGACCTCTATCGTGGAACAAATTGAGTAAAAATCAAAATAAACAAATGGTAGCCTCTTTCAAAAAGCACATTCAGTGACAGAGGTCATGAACATAGCATGCTTTTATTTTCAAATCACTGTAACAGCAACAACATCAGCCTTACTTGGGCACCTTTATTGTGTTTATATGATGTTTTCACAGTGCTTTGGTTATATGTATTATGAACCTTTCTTAGAGTTAACAACGGTACAGTGACACAAACAAATGTCCTCACTAGTTTATTATAACAGAGTAGAAATATCCATAAAAACACTTGTACAAGCAGTAAAATAGATTAATAAATAGGAAGATAGATCATTTAAGGGTATGCCATCCTAAATAGGCGGACACACTAAAACCCACCAATGTTGTGAGTATTATATAGCTTGGTCACCCTAAATAAACTCCTATAAAAAACAACAGGTCTATTGTGTGAACAATGGCATGCTCAGGCCCTTCCTGATTTACTGGATCAAAGTGTATTCATTTATGAAAAGTAGCAAGGTATAATAATGGCCTCCATTTGTTTATTTGTAAGCGCTGATAATATTAGTAATGCTTTGTCCTAAAAGCTTATTGGTTCTGTAGGTAGGTCCCTTTAAAAGTGCTTTTAAGTGTTTTTATTAACAATTGTTGACATGTTTATGAACATACATAAACATTAAGTCCTTCCATGACTTACTGGATCATAGTGTATTCATATATGGAAATGAGCAAGCTATAATAATGGCCTTGTTTATTTCAAACAGTGACATATTGGTCGGTACCACACCATGTTATTCGTACATTTAGGTCCAAATAAAAGTGCTTTTGACATGTTTATGAACATCATCATTAAATATTATGAGCGACTCAATGTTAGCTGATGAATGATGTTATCGGAACACTTGGGGCCTGGGTCTCTATAGGCGCATGCGCAGTGCAGCGCCACACTGCCCGCGGTGAATGCAACTGGGAGAAATTCAACTGCGTGATCTGGAGCAGACAGGCGGAGGCAGCGGTATCTGCACTCCTTCAGGGATTACGGTGCATATTTTCCCCCCAACCGGACAAAGAGTGACTGGAGAACAGGTAGGAAGCCCAGAGTGTGTCTCTCCCTCGTCTCAGAGATTATAATCGTTTATAACCTCGATAGTGAGGAGGGTTTGCTGGATGCGTCAGCGGCGGATGGTGCCGCATGTCGGCTTTTTTAGTTCAAAACAAACGTGACGAAGTAGGTTTTAAGACGTGTATTTCAGTACAATTCGTTTATCTGTTCGTGTCATTATTGGTGTGGCTCTTGTTCGGCATATGCATTTTTATTGGGTGCCTTTAAATGGCTACGTTGTTCTCTAGTTGTGGAAGTTTCATGCTTTCCTTTTCCACGCCGCTCGTTCCCAGCACCAAAAGTATGACAAAGTAAAGGCCTAGCGCGCGAGGCCCAGAACAGATCTGTGAGTGACAGCTGCTTGGCCAATCAGATGCGAGTATCCCGCCCACTTGAGAGCCTTTAGACCAATCTTTTTCACGAAAAGCTCTTGCGTAGGTGACGTTTTCTCTCTCTCGCTACGCCCACTGGTTATAAAATACTGGACAATAAAGTGTCAAAGTAGACAACGGTAGAATATCTCTATGAGCTACAAAAAACACACCCTCGTATTTTCTGCTAAAAATAACAATAAGACCATTTCGTAACAGTCTATGGTTGAGAGATGTGAAAAAATTAAAGGGTGTGGGACGCTCTTTTCTCCCTTAATCCTATTAAATTCTAAATTTACGCTTAATTAGCCAAAAATATGCTTTATGTAACACTTTAAATTGGTGTTGATCACCCGTTTCCTGACTCGGGCATCACCAACTCTCGGTGTGTGTCCCGCCTGTGTCGCTGTCGACTGTCTGGCTCTTTGTGCAGGCCATAAAATGCACACTTTTCATCCTACACTTTGCATATTACTGACTGGGATATAGTTTGCTCGTTGATACCGTGCTGGGTGTCCGTATCTGCAGGCGATTAGCCGCCAAGGCTCTTCTCCATTGTCTTCCCCATTGTGTCCGTACGGGAAAATCGGTTGACCAGAAAACACGTGGGCTGAGTAGTGTGAAGATATCCGGTTTGTGCGTCGCACTCGCAACCCGGACTGCCTCCGCTATGGGGAACCGAGAGGGCTGTAGCCTGGACAAAAGTAAGACGTTATTGTGTTTAATGTAAATCGTTTGGCTTTTTAACGAAAGGCGCCGATCTGTCCTCTGCATGCCTGACAAAGAACCCCCTGTTGTAGGGAGGGAATTGACATTTTCTATGCAAAAATGATTCTCCTCCACCGAGGGGCTGCAGCAGGCTATGGGTCTGGATTTGATGAGACTGCATGGACAAATACTCCATTTAAGACCATTATAATGTACATTAGTCGAGTATTTTTGGTGCATGATTGCCTGTTTGCTCTACAGATTGAGTAGGAAGTGAAAGCTATGAACATGTCATCGTAGATCTTGTTCCTTCTTGTTCTTCCTCCTTGAGAGGGAGTTCAATAACATATTGGTTGCTTTAATGCTGCTCATTTTGCTAAAGATCATCATTTGTGCCTGTGTGAGTATAGACAACCCTGCCGATCACTGAACATCTGGTAGTAGTTGCACATTTCATCATCATTTGAGGTACATGGCTCACCTACAATGTCAGATTCCCCTTGCTTTACACTGGAATCACAGCATGTGTAATCTGTATTATTACACCGGCAATATCTTTTCCCAGCCTTGACTGCATTCTTGTTCTGCTGTGGGAGTGCCGCAATTGCCTTTTTAACACCAAAATATATAGCCTGGAGTGCAAAGCTGTGATTTGCTAAAGCCTTCTGGCAAATAATTGTTAGTGATGACCTTAGACAACCAAGGCTGACTGCAAGATAGTCTGTAAAAGTCCTTGCTAGTCCGGTGTATTGTGTTCTTGGCTAGGAACAATGTGTCTCTCAGTAGTGTACCCACATGGGTGTAGTTTTGATTGGTGTGTTAGGTTAATGTGTGTGTGTGTGTGTGTGTGTGTACAGGAAGGGAGCCTTGATGTGGGCAGTATGAGTAAGACGCCCCCTAACAGAAGAGGGATATCTTTTGAGGTGGGAGCTCAGCTCGAGGCCAGAGACAGCCTCAAAAACTGGTGAGTCATGGCCTCACTCATTCCTCCCATCCCTGTAAATATTCACTTCCTTCCTTCACTCCCTCTCTCTTTCTCTCTGACATACCCAGTGTCTTTGTATCATTTCTGGGCCTGGCTTAGCTATTCTGTTGGTCTATTAAACATTAAAAGATCTTTTACTAAAAGAGCAAATAAAGCCTCTTGGAAAACAGCCGTTAATATGGATTGATAATGAAGGACGGTACGATTTATCTCTAGACTGTTTTAGGGTTCCCTGGGGCCCTAATATACAGAAAAGACATTTAATGAATGTATCTAAACAATAAGGCCCTGTCTGGTATTTAAATGTCTTGAATCGGATCTTAAACATGCTAAGAAATTAGGATTTTCTGAAATGTTGTCATTGTTTCTGACATGAACATTTAAAAAGAATTCCTATCATTGATTTGTATTCCTCTTAAAAGATGGCTGCCTCTCACATTCACACTGATCAGGGTTGCGAAATCAACAACATTCTTATTTGGTTTATGGCAGAGATACTCAGAGCAAATCCACTTTCTGCTGGTTATCGACGGCAAGGGGGAAGTGCACATTCAATATAAATTGGCTATCGACTTTATACGAGGCATTTTGCGCAGGAAGTGTTTACATTTGACTTGATAATTGATGTTTCTCTTCAGTTTTAGTTGATCAGACTGGCATCAAATCAACATTTCCTTTAGCTGTAAGAGCCCTGCGTTTTAATCCTATTATAATCAAAGGTAATGACTTTGTAACTTTGACCAAATCTTAATAAGTTACTGGAGGTTATAACTTTGGTATTGTACTATTTCTTTAATAATTTTTTTTTTTTTTTAGACTATAGTAACGTTTCAATGCCCAACACTACCCCCAATAAAGCATCCTCTTAAGTTACGCATCATTATTCCCTTTGACATTTCCACATAGACTCATTTCCACTGACTAGCCACCTCATTATTTGTTTTTAATAAAGAACAATGCATTAAAACCACTCCCTGTCACTCATTATTGAATTATTTCTCTCGTGTAGGTATGCTGCCAATATAGAGAAGGTTGACTTTGAAGGAGAAAAGATTCAGGTCCATTACCGCCAGTGGAGCCACCGTTACGACGAGTGGTTTGACTGGACCAGTCCCTACCTGAGACCCGTGGAGAGAGTGACGCTGAGGCGGCAGGGCCTGCAGGACGACGCTCCTGTTCCTGTAAGCTAACACCGCTCTTTATACCGGCTTTTTTACCTGTCTTGAATCGAGAAATGAGAAGATCTGCCACTTATAGGTTATCTTGGGTTCTTCTAGCTTTTATTCCATCATTCTGCTTAGAGGGGTTTTTCCATTTGGTTTATTTTTGCTTAATCCAAATGGGTATCTTTTACTTTTACATTTGGGGTTGGGCCACATTTGAGCACTGTGTGTTTTTAATGAAAATGGGACAACAATGACAGCTTTGTTAGCTAAAAGAACCATGCCCTTTTCAAGTTTTGACAGCATGCCTACAGCATGCCCCGGATCCATCCTCTCTGTCCTCTCTGTCCTCCCTACAGGGCTTTCATGTGAACGACAAGGTCCTAGCCAGCTGGTCCGACTGCCGTTTCTACCCCGCCAAGGTCCTATCGGTCAATAAAGATGGTGGGTATCAAAGTGCTGAGCAAATTTGGACCAGAATATATATTTTAATGTATACGTCTTTTAGCATTTTTAATGAATGACTGTAATGACCTTATCAAGATTGTGCAATATGAAAACTGAAATGTTAATGTTTCACTTCTTTTTTTTTTAAAGAGGCCCTTCTATATCTGTAGGGGTTTTCCCTTTCCTATTGTCTGTTATATCTATTGTACGTGATAGGTTAAGGGGCGGGATGTGTCTAAGCAGTCGACCAATCAGAACAGAGCCAGCCAGCTAACCCATCAGAGCAGACTGGGCTCTGGTTTCAGCCAGAGGGTGAACAGAGGTGTTGCAGCACAGGCAGTATGAGATAAATAAAGACCTTTTTGAACATGAAAGCATGTCACAGTACAATACAACACAAATATGAACCTGAAAATGAGCGTAATGTCCACTTTAATGGTAGCTGTGGTGTAAAATTGCATTCAATTATAACCTAATGGCTTCTCTGACTGTCATAGCAAATACAAACGAAGGACAAAGAACTGTGATGCACAATAACAAAACTCCAAATCGGGGGATATCTCACATAAACAACAAGAGAATTAACAATTCAAGTGTAGAATAAAAAGTAGTCTGTAGTCTGGGCTACCTGATTAGCATCATGCTCGTTTCAAACATGCTCTCCTTTATCTTCTTCAGCATCTTACACTGTGAAGTTCTACGATGGCGTTATCCAGACAGTGAAGGAGATACACGTGAAGCCGTTTATTAAAGAGGTACATTTAGTCATTCAAACATCCATAACCATTTCATCTTCTATTCTATGTCCACTAGGGCTGCTCAATTAATAGTATTTTAATCGCAGTTACAATTTTGTCTTGCAACAATTACGAAAACAACGTAATCGAAATAAAACGATTATGTTTTTATTATTATTATTATTTCTATTTTTTATTTTATTGTGTTTTCAGTTGTATTATACTTAAAGTTCAGGGTAATTAACTGTTAAAAACATAATGTTCACTGTATTGTTTTTTCAATAAATGGATGTTTTCACAGTAAATTGACCCAAATAATCGAGATTATGATTTTTGCCATAATGGAGCAGCCCGAATGTCCACATTATTAATTAATTCTGAGTGATTCAGTATACTAAACCTATCTTTGTCCTGCTGATAAATAGAGAGGTGGAGGTAAGTGTCGTTCCTCTGAGAGAACCATGGTGAGGCGGGCCCCAAACCGCAGGAGGCCTCAGGAGAACGGAGGCCCCAAGAACAAGCGAGCCAGACGCAGCACGTCCGACCGGGAGGAGGACAGCAACAGTGAGCAAGATGAACGAGAACAGGGGATGGTCAACGAGAAGAACAAGAAAACAAACGGCGAGCTAAGCGCTGTGCCGGCCATCAAACAGGAAGAGGAAGTGACCGACCTGAACACGCCCAGGGATTTGGGGAAAGGGGCGGGACTCACCAACGGGGTGAAGGAGGAAAAAGCCGATGAGCAGAGCAAAGAGAAGTGTCTCCTGAATGGAGAGGTGAAGCAGGAAGAGATGGAAACAAAGCCATATACAGAGTCGCCCAAGCCACACGTGGAGGAGTCACCCACAGCACAGATGGAGCAGGTGCCTGTCTCTATGACAACCACAGAATCAAAAGGAGGTGTGGAGCAGAAGCCCAGCGTCCAATCAGAAGGCTCTGAGCCCGCAGCGGATGTACCACCTCCCGTGCCTGTGAAACGTAAGTGTTAATGAAGTCAAATGTCTTTCATTCTGCAGGATTGTGAAAACGAGTGCAGTAAATATCACGTTGGGCATATTTTCAAGAGACTACATATTTGTTTTGCCTCTGATAGCGGTGAGGAAGCAGGGTTTCCACAACCCCAACAGATTCAGCAGAGAACCATGTGAGTACATTCAAAACACATTTTCTTGGAAGTGCTTTCTGTGGTGTCAAATGATCATATCATCATTTAAAACATATAGTCTTATACTCTGATTGCCTTTTACACTGTCTTCTCTATCCTCTTGAGGTTAAAGTAACGCTGTTCATACATTTGGGATCGATTTCACTTGACTTTTATTTTTTTTATAATACATTTTTTTTTATTGCAACGTCTTCAATTTACAACACAGTACAGAAGACAATTCAGGTTGCACAGACTTTCTTTATTACTTTATTAAATACTTTGTCCATGAATCATTTATCAGCTTATCTTAGTGTGGAATTTCCTCCACCCTTTCTTTCCGTGTCACTGACTGTTCCTCGCTCCTTGTTTCAGTGTACCGCGTCATCAAAAACCAACCTCCTCCGGTCCTGTCCATCAACCTGGACCACAACCCGTTTAAGTGCAGCGCTCCCGGCTGCACGAAGTCATTCCGCAAGGCCAAGCTGCTGCACTACCACATGAAATATTACCACGGAGAGGAGCAGCCTCTGGAGGGCGAGAGCAGCCCCACCAGGAGCATCCAGACCAGAGCCTCGGAGAAACAGACCGCTCCTCTGGACGGCATCAAGAGGAGGCGCACCATCTCTGCCTCTCTGCGTGAGTTCTTCTCTAGTGTCACTTCTGTCCTGTATGACGTGTAAGGAAAAAAAAGCTTTTGATTATCACCGGCTTTTTCTAAAAGTTGCAGCACTGTCACGGCTATTTATTTACCTGAATGTTTGTGTTTGTTCTAGTGTATTTAAATGTGACGCAGCACGGGGTCCTTTTTGAACAATTTGCCTGTTTTTATCTATGTCACAATGGATCTCTTGTTTTTTAACTGCAAACCAAATCTAACTACATGTACAAATGAATAACCTGGGCCAGGAAATCAGAATACCTAATCATGACATGCTCTTATTTTTAGTCAATCAGTGCTGCATGATTTCAATTATTTTTTAATTTATAGTACGATCTTTTTGGGACAAAATTGCTTATTCAAAACATATGTAGCTTTTAACAAATGTAGTGCTTCCTGCAATTTAAATATCCTATTAGTCCATATTTCAATTTCCATACAATTAATGGTGCAGCCCTAGTCATACACTTCTAAAGCAACACTGCATTGTTTTATATATCACAGCTTTGAGCTAATGTTTGGCCTTTCATTGGTTTTCCTCAGACCCTGTTGGGCCTGCCCCGGTCGCCCGTGGTGAGGTGAAGACTGCAGGCAGGCGCACATCAGCCCCGCCTGCCGTCAGCACCCAGATCCACCAGCAGAGGGCGCTGCTGAGGGAGAAGAGCAAGGAGAACCATCTGGACAGGAACGGATGCCAACAGCTGGACTCTGACAAGTGCGGCTTTGACATTGGTCAGTACCACGCAGTACAAGGAGAATTACTGCATGGTGTATTTTACAAAGAGTCCAACTTGTTTCCCTTATTACTATCATTAAAGTAACCTGCTTTGACTTACTAACTCTCGCCACTTAACGGTCCCCAGGGTCAGTAAAAGACAAACTGAAACAGAAACAGAAGGACTTCCTCCGTATTAAACTAAAGAAGAAGAAGAAGAAAAAGAAGGCCAAGTCTGGTAAGAAGAGGGGAGGGGAGGGGGGGGGGGGTCCTTGCCTTGCATCAGGCCTCTCTTCATATATCTGCTGCTCTGCATGTGAACAGTACTCCATTCACTCCTCTGGGTGTTGGCTGAGCCTCTGTGTGTGGGACAAGTGTTACATCTGTCGCTGGTCTCCATCGCTCCATCAGGCCAATCACAACGCTCCAACTCATTACCTATGACATCACAATTGCATTGCCACAGGAACTGTATCAGTGCTGGTGCTGTGGCACTGATATTGACCAACACAACCCCATCACAACTCTCTATGTTCCTAGTTAGCGTTCACATGTAGCTACAGTATGTTTAGCATGCACCAATGTATCAGTTAGACATCATCATCGGCAAACACAGAAACACTAATCTTTTAAATTGCGTAACCATAGAGAACCGCAGTGACGCGTCCTAAAACCCGGAAGTAAGTTAGCATTTTTACCACGTCCGGTTCCTTCGACAAAAAGTAATGCAATTTCTCCATAGGATTTTGGAAAATAGCTCCAAATAAGGTCTGTGTTTGAAGAGACAGATCACGGTTTGTTCTACGACATTAAATACATCAGCTGGTGATTTCTGAAGAGTTTACGTGTCTGAAAAACGATGGTCGTTAACATGTTGCTGAATAGGACTGCAGAAGTTGTCCAGGCCGTTTTACGTCCTTACACCAAACACGTAAACACTCCCGCTTAGTTTGTTGCCCCCCGTGTTCCGCTTGAAAGCAAGTACCTGCCTCCTGCAAACTGTTCAAACAAAAGCTTCAACTTGTACCATTTAGAATCTGTATGTTTGAATATGGATCTTAAGTTGGCGTGACGTTGAAGCAGCGACCCTGCTGTAGTTCGTTTATAGCATAACGTTAGCATTTGGCTTCTGGCGACTAGATTTATGATTCCAAAATTATAAAAGTAGGAGACATGTGGAGATTATCCGGCTGAACAAAACGTGATCCGTCTCTTAAATGTGTTTCAACCACAGACCTTATTTCCAGCTATTTTCCAAAAATCCTTTGGAGAAATTGCATTGTGTTATTGACGAAGGAACTGGAAGGAGTTTACTTCCGGGTTTTAGGACGCGTCACTGCGGTTCTCTATGACAGCCAACAAGAATCACATTTTAAAATCTCCTCAATGAGTAGGTAATTGTACAGAAGAGACATTTTGTAAAAAGTGTTTTTAGGGTTTTGTACTCATATTATGCAGGCCTAAAAAACTGCTAATTATTTATATATTATTTAACAAAACATTTAGTATTTGTTTTCCTGCCACAAAAGTTAAATGAATTACAAAATAATTGGTACAATATACAAATCATGTAGGGACAGTATGTTCAGCATGCTCACGTGTAGCTTCCCTTCCTTCCATTTTTGTTAGTTTTACTATAAAAGTAAGGATGCACTAATGTATCGGTTAAACATCGGCATCGGGAAACCCTCTAACCTTTTGAGTTGCGTTTCTCTTGTCTTAATTAAACATGCTTATATAAACTCATTAACCTAACAATTGAATGGAAATGTGATTCTATTAAATATGTATTTATTATCATCAAAAATGACCGGTAACAATGGATTATGACAAGACAACAAGAATCAAACGCAGACACTGTATGTTTGAAATTAAAATCTCTCAATGAGTAGAGATAGACATTTTGTAAGAATTATTTTTAGGGTTTTGTGCTTATTCAAAGATATGAAGTAGTATTTGTTTTCCAAAAAGTGTGCATCCGCTGAAAAAGGTGTCATGGGTGCACCCTGGGATTTGATCAGATTGATTGTCCCGGTCAGTTCTTGAGTCTATTATTTGTCCATGTTTTGTTGTCCCACAATTTTTTTCCCTTCATGACATTTTGTTTTACGTCTGCCTCCCCCTCCCCCTCCCCCTCCCTGTATTAACAGACTACACAGGTAGTGAGAAGAATATTGACATCTCAGTTTTGGGTCTTCAGTCCAAATTGAATTTGCCACTCAAATTCCCCCCCTCACACAATCACAAGCCTGAGGCCTACCACAGCAGGCCTGGATACAGCTACTCACAGCAGATACATGTGGATGGTGGGTACCTCTGTGACTGTGTGTGTGTGTGTGACTGTTCATGGCTTCCTCTCCTCTTCATTCTTCTGTTCCCTCTGGATTCAATCCATCATGCTGTTCCAGTTTAACCTGTGTCTCATTTGGTATTCATGTCCAAATGTGGCTCTTCACACAAAATGACCTGAAAGACAAAGGAACAATTCACCCCAAAATAAAAAATACACATACATTTAAAAACAGAAATGTCTCTTTTTAGAAACCTTGGCCTGGTTATTCAAGTTGACACACACACACACACACACACACACACACACACACACACACACACACACACACACCCTAAAAGTAAAATTCAGGAACTATTTTCTTTCTACCAAACTGCCAACTGTATCAATGCCAAAGAGGAAGTTTTCATCCAGGACATGAGAGGAAAAGCAACAATGGTGCCGTCCTTGAGTGGATGCACACTTCACTTTGTTCTGTGAAACTCTTGGCTGATGTGTTTGGGTAGAAAGAAAATAGTTGCTGTAAATGAAACGGCTCAGAACGAGGTCTGTGGATTAACTTGTGGAACCGGGTCATGTTTCTTCCGCTTGATATATACAATACTTTGCAACTCTCATCAAACATCCAGAGGTTAAACACAACCACCACAGGTAAGAGGAAAACGATATATTTTAGATTTTGGGGTGAACTGTCTCTTTTTTTAAACTGGTTGCTCGTTGTCAATGACGATATACAAACATACATAACACTTTGTTGATTGAATCCTGAGCTTTTACTTTGCTGCTTTTGCTTGCTTCATCGTGTAATTCATAAAAACATTGGTTGATAATCATTTCATGCAGCATTTTGTATCGATTCAAAAATATCAATGAGCTAAATCTGAAAGTTAATATCTGTGATTTTCCCAAAAAACAATAATGTATGTCCCTGTTACTGTAGATGATGATAGCATGAGCGACTGGTCCACTGACAGCTGTGGGTGGAGCGACGAGGACTTCGGGGGGGATTTAGACGTCACCACGCCTCCCCTGAGTGTGGACTCTGGCGCTGTCGACACAAACGACCAGGAGTTAGTGCGCTGCATCTGTGAGGTCGAGGAGGAGAATGACTTCATGATTCAGGTGAGATGGGGGGGTTTCGTCACCGCTCGCACTGTGTTCCTTTTGTGTATCAGGATAGCAGTAATTAAACGTGCTTGTCCTCCCTCAGTGTGAAGACTGTTTGTGCTGGCAGCATGGCACCTGCATGGGCCTGCTGGAAGACAATGTTCCCGACCGCTACACCTGCTACATCTGCAGAGACCCACCAGGTGAGGGAAACGTCAAGCACCACAAACTACACACTGTCGGTTAAAACAATTGTTGACATCCAATGATCTGTTCTGCTCATGGATGTATAATAAGAACTGGATACAGCGTGGGAGGCGGGGCCTCGTTCATTCCTATGAGAGTTGCTCATTGGCGCATGAAGACAGAATGGCCAAACATTTGAGAAAGCGAAACGTCACGAAAGTATTCATATAACCATATAATCCGTTCTTATTGTGCATCCATGGGTAAAGGTAAAACTCGTGTAGTACTGAACACGTTACATGAACGTACCGGGCGGCGCGGTCCCGTGGGTTAGATCCGCATTCATATTGCCGATGAAAATAACTCTCAGAATAACATTATTAGCTCATTTTAAAACTTGAGGACCGAATGTTTTTAATAAGGGCTATACAAATGTTCATACTGGGTAGTTTATTTAGTGTAAAAAAATAAATAACAAACGTCTCTTTCCCAATGTTAGTCAATGGGAAAAAGTCTTTCTGGGCCCAGTGACTGATACGGAAGTGTAGTAACGCCGTTTGGCCACAACAAATATTTTCCTCAGAGTCCGGCGCACTTCCTGGGAGCTTGGTATTTCTGCTATTCTGGTGAGAGCACTGCAGACTTCCTGTTTCATTGGAAAAAGTATTATGTGCCATCTAGTGGACAATAACACAAACCACAGTGTGTACAATAATCAGTGGACAGGAATGTTTTTTATGGAAAAATATATCTTAATATTACAATATGCTTTTTACCTTGTGATACAGAAGTTAGTTGCCCAAGGAAGTATTGCTTGATTCATCACTGAATTGTAACAAAGCTCTAATATGGTTTGTTATTTCTGAACAAGTCGATGCATTTGATTTAATTTCATTGCAATTTGTTAATCATTTCCAGGTCAGAGACAGAGTCTGCGCTACTGGTACGACCGTGAGTGGTTGATCAACGGTCACATGTACGGCTTGTCCTTCCTGGAAGAGAACTACTCGCACCAAAACGCCAAGAAGATCACCACCACCCACCAGCTGCTGGGGGACGTGCACCACGTGGTGGAGATCCTCAGCGGACTGCAGATCAAGATGAACGTCCTGCAGTGAGTACAAAGGGATTTTATGAAGAGACTCTTATCTACCAAGTCAATCAAATAAGTTGCTTTCCGTATCATCCAGTTTGAATAAAATATGTTATCATTTTATTGTATGTGATTTTAGTCTTATCTGTTGCTTGGCCCTTCAGGAGCAATACTCACCCGGACTTGCAGCTGTGGCGGCAGCCCTGGAAACATCTGGAGAGGTCGTGGACCGCCTCGGACTCGTGCCGCAGCAGCAACGCGACTCCCGATGAGGACATGAGCCGAGGGGAGATTTTAATGTCCAACGCTCTGGAGAAGCTGAGCCGGGCCGCTACAGCCGCCACCTCCTCCTCGTCCGGCTCCTCCTTCCCATTCCCCTCCTTCCAGGACTCGTACATTATCAGTGAACATTGCTACCAGAAACCGCGGGCGTATTACCCGGCGGTGGAGCAGAGGCTGGTGGTGGAGACCCGACAGGGCTCAGAGCTGGAGGACAGCATGAGGAGCACCGAGGAGCTGCTGGAGCGGGAGCAGCGCTACGGGAGCCTGCTGGAAACAGACAAGCCCAAATCCACTGGCCCCAGCATCAAGGTTAGCCCTCAATACACAGGGATGCCAGAATTTGATTCTATTTGTGGGGGCACCGCACCGCACACGCGTTGGGGTACTGCAGGGGGTACGTGAGGTTAAAACCATGCATGATTACAAATATAATCTTAGTACAATAAGTTAAATAGAAAACACAATTTTATATAAAATATTCCCAGAACCACTAAGGGGTTCCTCAAATAAACCTGTTACATCTGTGTATTGTATTTATAGTTTTTAATAATATATCATTTTGTTCATTGGTTTGTTAAACATATTTTAATTCAATTGAAAAGCTCCTTGGGAAAATCTTTTTTTCAGGCATAAAGATGAAAATATCCTTAGTTTGTTGTAATTCATGCATTAAGGAGTTAATAAATCAAACACTGATGGAACATCACTATATTGTAATTATTTATATCGGCTTTTTCTGTCAAAAATGTCCGGGGTCGGTCAGGGGGTGCATTACTGAAAAAAGCATGAAGCACTGCATTAGACCAGGGGTTCCCAAACCTTTTTTTTCTTTTTTTCTTAAAATGTTCCATTTTTATTTTGTAATCATCTCTCGACCCCCACTCGGGGTCTCGCGACCCCCACTTTGGGAACCCCTGCATTAGACCACCAAAATAAAAAATTAATTCAATGTATGGGAAACACTCGACCAGAGTCAAAACTTCATTTATCCCAGGGGAAGTTGGGTTTAGTGACAGTTGCTCCATTTTAAAATGAAATAAATAAAAGATTAAGGACATAAACATAAGATCAGAATACTTTATTTATGCCGGAGAAAAATGGGGAGAATGTGTAATGAAAATAAAATAAATGAAATAAAGTCTCTTTTTATATGAACATGACAAATTGAAAGTAAAATGGAAAGTAAAACCTCCAATAAAATAACATTTAAGAACTTCAAAGAGTGAATTGAACTGGCAGCTTGAGTGTCTTGCCTGATGATTTCTCCCGATCGTCTCCAGGCTGCTCTGGGGGGCTCGTGGTCCCAGGCAGAGACGAGGGAGGAGGCGGGCAGAGACCCCGGCGAGGCTGCAGATAACAGCAGGCAGCACCAGCAGAGGCAGATCAACCTGCTGGACCACATCGACGCAGTGCAGGACGAGGTCTCACACAGGATGGACTTCATCGAGAGGGAGCTGGACGGTAAGACCTGCGCTGGCCTGCTTAGTAACGCTGTGTCTTTACAAGGGAAGAAATCATTTAGCAATTGTGCTTATATCAGCGGTCCACCAGTCTGTTAGATTAGCAGCCAACTGTTTGTTGTAGGTTACACAACGTTTCTTTCCAACCGTGTCAGTTTCTAAAGAGTCCCTATGATGCTTTTTGGGGCTTGCCTCCAGAGGTAGTTTCTCTCCCACACTCTCTCACAGAGCCGGCCAGCTAACCAATCAGAGCAGACTGGGCTCTGGTTTCAGACAGAGGGTGAAAAGAGGTGCAGAAAAATAAAGACCTTTTTGAACATTACAGCATGTCACAGTTGAGGCACAAAATGCAAATATTAATCTGAATATAAGCACAATAGGTCTGCTTTTAATTTACATTTTTATAAGCAAGCCATCATTCTTTGCCAAGTCTTACTTTGATGCATTCCCTACCTCAGCTAATGGCAGTAGAACCTGGCTGCCAAGTGAAAAGTTATTATTCCTACATTAGACCTTTGAACTTAAATATCCATGATTTAAAAAGGTTTCTGATTTAAAATGCAAACTGGGTACTGGGTCAAGGACAGTGCCTCCATGAAGAATTTAAGTGCTACTCAGTATTGAGCACTTAATGTAAACACATTTGCATTTGATGGTGCATAGAATTATGCAAATCAGCCCAGAGATTGTCACGCACAAATGGTTATAAGGATGGTATCACACCTGGGTTGGCCTGTGTGTTCTGTGCTGGTAGGGGTTCTATTTACTTGAACCACAATGAAATAGTTCATGTTGAGTTCGTCTTTGACTAAGATAAGACTTGAATGCTTTGACTTGAAGGAAAATAAATAAAAAAAACAGCTACTTAACTCAACAAGCAGGGACATTAGACAAAGGACTAAGACTAAAAGAACTCTCAACCCCATGATGTGTAACCGTGTTTTCTCCTCCTCAGTGCTGGAGAGCTGGCTGGACTACACCGGGGAGCTGGAGCCCCCTGAGCCTCTGGCCCGCCTGCCTCAGCTGAAGCACCGCATGAAGCGTCTGCTCACTCAGCTGGGCAAGGTGCAGCAGATCGCCCTGTACAGCTCCACATGAGGGCGCCAGAGAACAGCCGTCCCGTACACGACCCGCCGCAGCAGGTGCAGCCGAGGAAGCTCACCAGTCGCAAAGACTTCGATATTAATGCAAGTTCAAGACCTGACTCCTGCTGACGTTTCTCCTTCTTAAAAGGTATCTGTGTGGTGGAATCTGATGCTGCAGCCAGTCAGTGTCATATATGAATATGTATATGAACATACGTGGATTGTCAGCAACATAAATCAGGATTAAACACAAAAGTAACCTCGTAAATGCAGGAGAAAAACCCTTAGGACCAGATTACTCTTCTATGGTTCCCATGCAGCTCTAAACCTTATGAATGCCTTTTGTCCGAGCTACAGCTGAAGGTTGCCCTGTCTCTTAGTACACAGCGCTTTACATGCAGAAGATTTATTTTGAAAAGTGCAACCGAGTTCCTGAACCAACTCGGCCTCTTTGCAATAGTTTTTTGAACACGTTTTCAGATATTATTTTTCTTGCATCAACAAGGTCCCAAAGCTCCGCTCCGCTCACCTGGCATTCAAAGTATTTTGCTTTAAAGGTGGACAGTAACTTGAAGACATCCAGTGTGTAAGGACACTGTACAAGAAGCCTCTACAAATATTCTGTTTCAAGGGTTTGATTTATATCTACACTGTGAAGTTATGTTTGTCTGGAATCAAAGGCATCTTATTTTCTGTTTTTAGAGACGTATAACAAGTGTGGTTTCTGTTCTGTCTTAATCTGTAATGGTTTTTTTCTAACAGTTCTCTCATCATTGTGCCCGGTTTATCAGTTATAATCTTTATATGTTTGTCATTATCCTTTACTCCAATTTGCTATTTGCATTGTGTTTGCTGTAACACCTTGATTCACTGAAAACTGTAACGTGGATTTGTCTTTTCTTAACTTAGCATCTTGTGCTTTTTTTTCAGTGACAAATAATATTTGGAAGACCTGTACATGTATCTTTCTTTTTTTTTCATCTGTTTTATTTACAGTGTTTGGCTTGTTTGTAAATATATTATTCAAATATGTGCTCTTCTTTATTGAAAACATTCTCCGGAATTCATATATTGTATGCTACTGTACTGTGCGTGTCTGGCTTAGACGCTGGGACATGTCAGAAACGATGCAAACCAATTTGCTGGTACATAAATAAAGTATTGTTATTAATCACTATGGGATTATTCTTGGCTATTTTTCTCATTGTTTCTCTGGCTAAAGAGGAGTGTTCCTTTTCCATTTTATTATAACCACCAGTGTCAAAAGTTGCGTCATTCAGTTTGACGCAACATGTTTTCTTCGTAGCTGATTTGTGCTCTTACACAATCAGATTGAAATTGAGGGCAGCATTACTTTGAAGGCCTCTGTTTGAGGTGTGTCAGAACTAGAGGAAACCCTGCTGAGCAAGAAATTCGATTTGACCATTGCAACAGAGCTGCTTTTAACCCGAAAACAGCTCTGTGAAGCTGCAGTTTGGAGAAGTGTATCAACAGGGTTTTCTGGGGTGGAAAAACCTCAAACATTAAAATGTTGTGCTTCCTTTGATGAAATGTGTTTTTATTACATAGCCGATTTGTGCAGTTACCTAATCAGATTGAAAATAGAAACTTGATGGGAATTGTAAGCGCTTAATCTCCAAAATGTAAACCCACATCATGTGGTGATGGATGGGTCAGGGAAAATAGCTTGCGATTAACTTGTACAGTGCGAAGTCAACATGTTGTTGTGATTTTGAGGGTGTTGGATTTATACCAAAACCCCTTGATATCAAAATAAATTTAAAAAAAAGTTAACTGAGGATTTTTCAGAGTCAGAATACCTTATTTATTATGTGGTTTTAGGACAGTTACTCTATTTTAGAATACAAATATATTCAAAAATAGAATACTTATTAATATAAAAAATAAGTTTAACTAATAATGTGCAATAAAATAAAATATATCAATATATACATAATTTATATAAACATAAAAAGTTTTAGTAAAATGTCTGAAAAGACAAAAAATAAATAAACTTTGAGCAATATCAATAGGCTATTTTGCTCCTGCTGTCGGTGCCCTAATTAAATTAAAATATAAAATAAATGTTTACAAGAAATATAAATCTACAAAATGTACAATAACAATTTATAACGTTTTTGTGCAGTTTATTAAAGTTAAATGTCCCAAAAAATTAAATGAATGAATAAAAAAAGATGTATATCCAAGTAAAAGTGTAAACATTGTAAATGACATTTATATTACAGCATCTACAGCGGTGTGTTGCTATTACAAAAATATGAATGCTGAATTGCACAGATTAAAGGGGCTTGGCTACTAATGAGATCCAGAACAAATTGTAAAATAATATCGTGAGGACAGTTTTTTAGAACATTTGTTCCCCGTACCTTGGAGGCAGGGCCTGGGCTCCATGATCTGCTCCAGAGTGAGACATCCTGTTGACTGCTCCTCTCTGTGTTGAGCACCTCCTCCTCCCGTCCTCCATGATTGGCTCCTCCGCTGTCTGCGACGAAGCGTGTAGTTCCGCCCCAGAATCACATCGAAATACTAGAGACAGAGGAAGAAGCGGCAGGCAGCAGCAACGTCTACCGAATATACCTAAATATACATATTGCCGTTGATATTAAACAACGTACGTGGAGAGGAATTAACTGAAACCAACCGGACCGCTTATTTTACCGACGAGGTAAGTCATACATCCATAGCATTTCCCCCATTTTCCCTTCCCATTACAGATGTGCACCGATGCCACAGGAGATTATCTCTGCTCGCTGGATTTCCCAACCTGTTCACGTTGCTGTCCGTACATCGACTAGTTTTTTATTGAGGAGTGGTTGGCGGCAGACGTTAGAACTGTTATATTTATTTTTATAAAACGAACGTTGTCAGCCGTTATGATGATTTTTTTTTTAAAACGAACGTTTGAAACACTGGGCGAACTAACGCTAGGACTTGAATGAGCGCGAGCAAAGCGGTTCATTTCGAAAAACTGCAGCTGAATTGAGTTAATCGCTGCTCCTCTCAAACAGTAATGCGACATAAACGGAATCTTTCACACAATTTCTTCATTTTGTCAGTCACTACGACATTGTAGTAGTTTGTTTTCTGTTACACGTTGTACCTGCTCAATATTAACTCGGGTTATAGCTATATTTATAGAAATGAGGCCTGTCACGATGCGTTGCATGGTTAATTACCGAGCTAAAACACCTGGGTAATCAGCCGTCTTGTACTTAAAAAGGAGATACTTTACACCTAAAATACATGTATTAAACCTTTTTACCCTTTTTATACTCGTGGTACCAGTGTAGGAGATCAACTTATTGTTAAAATAGGAACATTGAGGTTGAACTTTTAGCTTTATTACATTAATAACACCATTTTTTTGGCATATGATTTGATCTAGTTTGAACTGAAACACAGGCCGTGTAACTTGTTAGACGCTTTTATCCAAAGCGACTTACATACTCAATACTGTGGGCAATCCCCACACCGTATAGCGTTGAATGTGTGGCTTGACCGTCTCTCATGTGTACTTTACTGTTGGTTTAACTCATTTTCTGCACATTTATTTTCCAATCACGGTCTGAGTCTAGACTGGGCAGATGCATCATTATCAGTCAGGTCAGTCACAATGATGTGGCTGCAGGTGTTACACTATTCAGACACCACTTGATGGATGACAATGTCACTGGTGGCCATGCTAAGGTCACACAGGTGGGAAGTGTAAGAGAGTGGGCATCAGGTGTTCCTCCCTTACCTTCAAACACCTACAGTCATCTTTGGATATTTAAAAAAGGACATGTAATACATTTCCCAGGAAAACTGAGGAACCCTAGAGTTATTAAAGTAATTGTATTTAGAGGAGATTTAAAAATACCACTTAAAACAAGGTCATTATAACCTTTGTGTTAAATAACCTTGATTAACAATCTCTAAATTGAAGACTAAATTCTGCTATTGAATACATAACATTTGAGTGTTATAGTTTAATGGTGGTAGGGTAAAATTCAATGTTATGTCTCCCACAATGCACTCAAATGTGTCACATGATCATTGAGGTTTGAATACAGCTTACACAACAAACAACCACCAGGCGTTTGTTGACACTCACAACATTGCCGTAAAAGACTCAAAAACCCCAAAGACCACGCTATTAACAAGCTTAAAAGTGTATCTGTAAACAGGTATTCTGTTTTGAAAGCAGGAGAAAGAGCAGATGGTGGGCAGTATGAGGTGTATTGCCACATCGCTCCTGGTTGATTATTACAAACTGAAAACCGACTGTCTAACTAATGGGAGTGTCAAAAGTTGTTAATTAAGCCACCTATTGTGCTTGAGATGTTGAAATCTCCCAGAAATCTGTTCGCATGGTTGCTCTAGCCTCTGAATGTTTGCCCATCTGAAATGTTGGTTTATTCGCTTTATTACTAAACTTGTGAATGAGGTAAAGTAATGTCACCACAAAGAAACAACGCTATTAAGGCGCCTTACTGCATGGATTACTACTCTATAATTTATTACAGGGATTACAGAGTACATCAAGAAAGTGAGAAGTGCTCTTGTGTAGAGGAGGATTTCTTGCAGGGATGAACGTCAGAGAATAACACTCACTGGAAAGATGGAGACAGTAATTAAGCCACCGTGCTGACAGTGAGTCTGCCTTGTGTGCACTAAGCTCAGCACTACTGTGTCTAATGGTTTGCCAGCCCTGCAGGGCAAAGCATAACCTACGCCACAGACACGGACATTCACTGAGACTCGCTGTCATTGGAAACATTTTTTTTCCAATGATGAGTAGGAGCTCTGGTGCTGCTGTTGTGTTTCTGTAACTGACCTGCATCTGTAATTTAATCCGCTGTACTGTACCAGGCCTAGAGCTGAACACAAAGCATTTGCACAACAGCTTCCAGCTTTCAGAACAAAAACCGCTGAGGCATACAGACCTCTTGTCCCGTTTGTCCTGATTCTTACATTTCCTCTGACCCTAGATGAACTGCAAACCGCTCTCCAATCTATCTATGCTCCTTTAGTCGTAACGGCAGGAAAGGAATTGAGGTTAGATATAGCAAGCAAACAAATGATTAGAAAACAGAAACAGTGATTTTTCAGACACTATTATCTGCTGGGTCGCACTCTGGATGCTGGAGGGAGGATTCTGTCTGCTTCCATTTTCTTTATCAGCAGAAATCAGCAGGTGGTGATGAGCAGAGGCGGAGCACAGGTGGTCAGCTTGTTGATCTGAAGTGCTGGACCCAAGCCAAGTTGGACCTCTGGACTGTCCTTCAGTGCCACCGCTTATTTAGGATCACTCTCCTCCGGTTATGCACCTGCAGATATAACGTCCACGTTTGGTTTCCTCTTTTCATTTAGTTTCTCTTGGGGTTGTCATTGATTGCCCGTCTATTTACGTTTCCTTATTCATTTCCTCTCTTAAATGGCTCATGTAGCCAATTTTTAATCCTACAATTCTCTTGTTTTTTCTGCTTTAGGCATCATGCTTCTCTCTTAAACAGCCTTGCTGCTTTCTCCATAATATACTGCTAGGCGAACGTGATTCCTTACATAAATAAATGGTGCGGCGTGGCAGTATGTTGATGCAAATAGTGGTCATTTGCCTGTCAATTTTTAGAATGACTCACAATCGCCAACATACACACGTTGGTACGAGCAAAATGGCTGCATAAATCCTTCAGTACTTATGCATGGATGGTTATTTTCTGCACTTAGTAAAGCATTTATACATATTATATATTAGTCCATCAAAATGTGTGTTTGTTTGTGTGAGAGAGCAAAGAATCCCTGGTTGTCATAGATACTATAACAAATAAATAAGCGGTCACTCAATGCACACATTGACTGACTTTAAACTCAAACACGTAGCAAGCAGCTTTATTCAAAGGGTCATGTTCAGCGTCTAGGGAACGTCCAGGAAAGGTAACTGGTTTCTGGGTTGTTCCTACTAGAAGCAGACAGATGATACACACAGTCCTAGTTATGTCCCTGGTGAGTGTGTGTAGCTCAGCAATCATCGAGACGTGTACGTGTTGGTTTTGTTTACTGTGTTTATGAGGAAGAGAAAAAATCGCCTATGCCTTACAATGAGTCCTTTGATGCCTGGTTGCTGTGTTGAATGTCAATAAGCATCCTGGGTGCTAAGTGGAAGATATGCACGCTGGTAAAGCATTTCACGTTTCAATGGTTGTTGTGGTGATGAGAAGAGAATCACTTTATGTAAATGCTGGTGAAAAAGGTAATCCAATCTCAGCAGCGCACCACCAGCAGTGCTTGTGATAGCTCATGGGGGGGTGGCGGCATGGTTGCCAAGGACACCGCCGACCTCCACGACGAGCAAGGGAAGTTTCCGGAGGAGCCACCTCTGTTTCTATGGGGGATTGTGTTGTCAGCGATCAGTCATTGAGACAGCCGAGCTGACCACATGGATGACTCTATTAACCGAGGAGGCTGTGTTCCTGTGAGGCAACAGGCCTCTCAGCACTGACTCACTCCCTGAGACATGTTAGGGTTTAAAGGCCTCATTCAAGAGGTCTTTTTACTATCCCTTGGCAAGAGCGCACTCATGTCTCTTCGATGTGTTCATGTTTTATGACAAGCGTTTTTTAAGTTTCCACCCAGCTTGTTGAACTGGTTCTGTGTGTGTGTGTGCTTGTTGCTGGTCTCCACACAGATGGTCCCGCTGTTGCCTGCACAGCTGCCCTCCAGCCAGTGTGACCTCAGTCCACAGATCATGCTGAGCCTCCAGCAGTTCTACGCTATTCTGGATAGTCTGCCTGCTCTCTAGATTTTTGAAATCCTCCTTTTTATACTACCATATCGTCATTTTAATTGTGTAATTTTTTTAATCTTTTATTTATTTATATACACATCTATCGCAAGTCTGAGAGGGATCCCTCCTCTGTAGCTCTCCTCAAGGTGTCCTCCATTTCCCCCTTTTAATAGAGGAGTTTCCCTTGTGTGCTGCTAGTGTTTAAGGACGGTGAGTGTTGCATGCTGTAAACACTGCAAAGCCCCCTGAGAAGTGTAATTTGGATATTGGGCCATAAAATAAAAGGTGATTGATTGATTGACCTCAGCAAGCTGGGACACACACTCAGACAGTTGTAGCATCCCTCGTGCATTTTGTCTTTCTCTGTGTTGTCTGCATAAGTGCGCCTGATGGCAGGGGAAATCCCCCCCAGACTGAGAGGCAGCTAGCCTAGTGTAGCGGAGTGGGTACTCTGTTTGCAGCACTGAGTGCGGGTCCGACAGGCCTGGCCATTCAGTTGTATTTATAGTCTGAAAGCAGGAACAGTGAGGAGAGACTCATTCAGCCAGGCTCACACTTCCTGACCTATCACAGCAGATTTATGGAGCCTCATCTGCCTCTTGGACCCCCCTTAGTAGAGATGATATAGTTTTTTCTTTCCTTAACTTCGTCTTCCCCCCAGACCTTGCTCTGTGGGAGACCTTTCTAAGCTCCTGTGTATGGATTTATTGACGATGTGTGTCATGTAGCTACAGCTATCTGCATTGCTGTCTGTATTGCTGTTCTCTTATTAGTCTATATATCATCGTTTGCAAGGGTCCGCTGTGGCAGAGCCTTACAGGGTATTATGTGGAGTCCAAGAAAAGATGAAAAACATAATTTGTGTGTGTGTGTGCACAGATTCATATTTTGTTCTGTAGATCACAATTGTTCCCACTTCTTATATAGAGCCATTAGCGTCTTTCTTCTTATGGATGGTACGAGCACAAATCTATATCATGATAAATTGTTGCATCAACCTTAAAAGCAAAAGCGATTAAATTAAATTTTATATCTTTGTCTTGATCAATTACAGTTGAGTTATTGGTCCAAACATAAAACATTCTGAAGTGTAAGTAATCCCAACCTCACTGAAGAATATTCTATTGGATGTACTACAGTGGTACTCAAATGACAATAATATAAGCTGGTTTCTAGGGCGATATAACATCCACATTCAATTGGTTACAGTTACATTTCTACAGGCGGATCTAATGTAACAAAAGCCTTCTGAAGCGTAGCCTTCTACTCTTTATTTCATATATTTACTACTGCCATACAACGTTTACTGTACATTTCCTGAATGTATTTGAGTACAGTGTTGAGTGTAAAGTTGTGTGGATGATAGTGTGTCTCAAGCTACAAGTAGTTACAGTGCAGTGAAGGAATGAGTCCTCAAACACATCAATTAGTTAGCATTTCACCACTTACTGTTCCATAATCTCAATGGTAAGTGTTTTTGGCTAGTTGCCTGAAGAAAGACTGGTTAACACGAGCTGAAAAGATTTTCACTTAAACAGCCCACTTCTGAACATAGCTTCTATGTGTGATTAAACAGCTAACAAGTGAATAAATGAGACTATTAAATGTCATCACGCGGTCATTGGCTGCCTTTAGCTTAGCTGTGGTGACACGAAGTCATGCAACCGTCATATATTTAAAGCTTAGCATTAGCTTTTTACTTCAGGAGATTACATTTACAATAAAAAAAGTATCTTTAAAATGTGTTTGCCACATATCTTTATTTTTTCAATAATCCTATATCCAATGGAAATATCCTTTCTTTTGGTCAATGGACCTCTTGCTAAGCTAACTCTGGGGTCCGTCTACAAAAACACATCATCTCTGCACCGCTGTATACCAGAAGATAAGCTAGTTTGTTCTGAGCGCACAGGTTTAGAAAGGCCACTACACTAGAATAATACAATGTACTGAGCAGTGAGCAACATGGGAAAACTGGCTCGCATAGACCATGCATATCACACATACAAAATGAATTCCTTCTATGCACACTTTCTTGTCTGACACACACCTCATGGATCAAATGAGTTTCCAGTTTGCTGGTCCGAGACATCGCTTCACCAGTGGAAAATATTGCTGCTAGTCTTCTTGCTCTGTATTAGCGCAGTACATTTACCGTGCCGCTGGAAGTTATGACAAATAATTTACGAACCATAGCACTGTGTGTTCAGAGCCGTCCTGTCCTTAGAGGCTCTCTCTGGCTGTGTGCGTTTCCATGAGAGAGGTGAAGCATGCTGATGG
Organism: Notothenia rossii; assembly: GCF_949606895.1. Classification (NCBI taxonomy): domain Eukaryota; kingdom Metazoa; phylum Chordata; class Actinopteri; order Perciformes; family Nototheniidae; genus Notothenia; species Notothenia rossii. Next base: position 84,416,675 of record NC_136903.1, read on the forward strand.
TGCCAATAGACATGTGGATATAAATCAATACAGCTGGATGATGCTCTTTAATCTCATAAAACCATTAGCAGATAAAGTGGCCCCTCAAGGAATCAAGTAATTCTTTAAAAGCCCTCGGGAAAGTAATGAAGGGGTCTTGCACTTGGTGACTTTGCAGGATTATGGATGTGAATGAGTTTATATAGTGTGTGTGTGTGTGTGTGTGTGTGTGTGTGTGTGTGTGTGTGTGTGTGTGTGTGTGTGTGTGTGTGTGTGTGTGTGTGTGTGTGTGTGTGTGTGTGTGTGTGTGTGTGTGTGTGTGTGTGTGTGTGTGTGTGTGTGTGTGTGTGTGTGTGTGTGTGTGTGTGTGTGTGTGTGTGTGTGTGTGTGTGTGTGTGTGTGTGTGTGTGTGTGTAAAATCCTGTATGAAAAGAGGTCAAAGTATTGGGTGTGAGTAGTGGGGCTATTTGGCAGACAGATCAATGCAGTGGCTGCTATGTGCCAGGGAATATCTTTGCTGATGAATCAGGCTTCCCCCCACACACACACAGAACAATTCAAGTGATGGACGATCAGTTAAGGATCTACTCTTTAAAAAAAAGCTGACTTGTGCGCTTCATTAGACTCATGTTTGGAAGAGACAAAGACATGCACACACTTGAGTGAATATTACGACCCATAAGACAAGCTCACGAGTCTCCTCCCACACACAAATGCCATTCAATGTGTATGTGCTTCTTATACTTTCCCAGCATCACCCGCAATATTGTACCATGCCCCTTCCAAGTACCACCTCTACAGCGTTTGTATCACTTGCATATGAGTTATAGTTGCCCAGAGACTGAGGATATTAAGCCTTCAGGTTCGGTTTCTAAAAAGGGAAGTCATTTATAGTAATGCAGTATTTAGCATTTATTAGACAGTTTCTAATCCTGGAATGATCAAAGACCGGGGCCAGTGTTTGAGGAGGAAGATTTGTTTCTCTTAAGTATCTTAGAATAGCTTTTCTGGCAGAATGAGGTGCTGATTTAAAATGTCCTTTTGTCTTTTTGTACTCCTCTATTGGTCATTGTGAATGTACACCCGAGCAAAATCATGTCTCAAAGGAACAAACTGCACTTATAGGTTGGTTTCAAACTAAGTAGTGAGTGTTGTTCCACATTTTGAAATGGGATATTGGATAACAATAGCCCGTTTTGATGGAATCATGGCAGAAAAAGACATCACAGAAATGCCAAGGTTTTTCTTATATGGTGAAAAGAATAAAAAATAAGATGTATCAGCTTGTGTCAAGAGGAATAATAAAAGTTGTACGGAGGATGATGGAGCCCCAAGAGAGCAAGCTTTCATTTAATTAAGTAGACGTGAACAATGGGGAATTATGCACGTGCATGTGAGTGTGTGCTCTCCGTCTCGATGCTCGTTCAGCTGTGGATGTTTGCTGACAGTATTGTCAGGAGCTGTTCTGTGCTATGGATCAGCGTTTCCATGATGGAGAACAATTGAGAAAACTCCAAACCAGATTCCATCTTCTTACCAGAACTGAACAGCCTACAAATATCCTGATTGTTATTTACCTGAAAAGAGGGGTGGGTAGCTGATATGCCAAACAAATGGATTTCCCTCCTCTAATTCCCTTACCGAACAGCCTGGGTTAGAGCAGTAATCTGGAACTGAGCCTCGTCATAGTCCATTAGCTTTACTCCAGCGGGATTTCTTCCTCTGCGGACTGGGAACTGTAAACACAGGTTTGGCATGATTATGAAAACTTGGAGGGGGGAAGAAAGTTCTGGTGACGTTCCCTGGAAGGAAAACTCCCTCACTGTAAGAGGAAGGCGTTACCACACTGGTGACTGTGCCGGGATACTTTGTTTTTTCCAATGACCCAAAAAACTAGCACATATAGAAGGCAGGACATAGAAGGCTTTCTGCATGGTTGGCAGGCGGGTGGTATCCCTGGAATTTGTCCTGGCCTATTTTCTGTTATGATGTAAAGGGTTGACTGAAGTCTGAGTCTCCAGTTGAGGACAGACATGCCTGTGTTCCTCTGTGATGGGAACAGTCATTAGAATAATTAGCCTCCGAGAGAGCAGACAGGCAGATGACATTTCCTCCTCTTGCTGGATTTGGTTATTAGCTGTGCCCCAAATGAAGGGCTGGATCTTTTTGATTGAAGCAGTTAATTAAAGGGATAGTTGATATTATTTTTAATTGGGGTTTTATACCTACAGTGTATGGCGGTCAGCATCTCCAGTTAGTAAAAGCAGACAAGAGTACCAGCATGTACTGGTGTGGACGGGCGGTAGCAGAACGCATGTTATCTTATGGGAAAGCCCACTAAAAAAAAAAATGAGTTGATGCTATAGTGTATGCTACATTTAGAACATCTGTCGTGGCCAACTGGTCTAAACTGCCTTAATTGGCTGCTTAGTCATTGTGTGTCTTTTAGGGCTGCTCGATTATGGCAAAAATCATAATCTCGATTATTTGGGTCAATAATTGCTATCACGATTATCCATTTACTTTGAAAACATCCATTTATTGAAAAACAAAATGTGAACAGTATGTTTTTAACAGTTGCTTACCCTGAACCTTATAATTCAACTGAAAAACCAATACTTTTTTTTTTTTAAATAAAATAAATAATCGTTTTATTTCGATTATGTTGTGTTCATAATCGTTGCAAGCCAAAATCGTAATTGCGATTAAAATACGATTAATTGAGCAGCCTAGTGTCTTTCATGTTTTACAGGGGTAAGTTTGTATTCAGCAAAGTCACAATAAAAACACAAAAAAGCCTTTAATGGCAGCGGTGAACCAGTAACGTCTGTGTTTTATGAGGTGAAAATGACCACATTTGTAAGGAGTTGGGTGGCTTTGAAAGAAGTATGAATAACGGCTTCAGTTGCCTGATGGAAAGAAATTATACTCAAACTGATATTGATTTTTTAGGCAGGTCTTGCTTTCAGACGGGCATAAACGTTTTCTGCTGCTGCCCTTT
>NC_136903.1:84419854-84652354 GCF_949606895.1 Notothenia rossii
TGTCCCTGGCTGCGTGGCATGATATTTAAACGCTGAGATGAGGCTCCAATGGCAGCTACACGCTGTGCAGGGAAACAGACCTGATAAACAGAAGAGGAAATCATGTGAGAAAGCACACAAATTGGTGTAACCCATCTTCAAGCCCGAAGAGCCGAGTAAAACAGATGTCTATGTCAGGGGAACCATTTAAGAAGCTATCTGACGCAACAGACACTGCGGTCGAGGCGAACGGGACTTCTACACCATCAGCGCGCTCCATCCTCATCCACATTAATGGTATACCATGAAAATGGGTCCAAGCTCGCTGCACAGATTGCGAATGGAATTTCCCTCCTGTCATCTGGGACTACTTCCACTGATTGTCCGTCCCAATTACGTAAAGCTTTGCTGTCATATCTGAACGTCTACATGGCTCATTTGATTCCCTAGGATAGTCACGGGTAAACACTCCTGAAAGCACGTGTTTAGAACTCCTCAATTTCAATTCTGTCCCATTTCTACCAAAATCAATTCCCCTAGTCTCCTTGCCTCACATCTGTCCCTCGGGGCTAGCCCAGTTTAGAATAAACATCGGCAACCAGCTTTGTCTCTATGGCAACCGCTGCTCATGCTGAATGGTGGAGCAGGCAGGGAGTAGGTCGGTCTGAGTGGGGATGGTGGTAAATGCGATCTAGTTTCATTTCGAGTGATTTGGCTCCGGGTTAAAGCAGGTCTGAGATCCACTGGAGCCCCCAGGAGACACGTTTTCTTTCAGTAGGAAACCAAAGGAAGAAGAACAGGGTGATGGTGGGGGAGTGACGGTGGTTAGTTGCCTGGGTTACCCGGTAAAAGGGGTCAGTGGGGTTGGGCTGTGAAAGCCACCCAGTCAGTCTGTCAGTCGGTTTAAGCTCAACATGACCCCGTCTCCCTTAACACCTCGATTACCGGCTAGCCTGTGTACAATTAAAGCAGCTTTTGCCTCCATCCCACTTTGTGACAGCCTGAGGAAGTGTTGGATTGATCCAGCCAATACGCTCAATCCGCTCAAGCATGCAGGGTATTTGTTTTTCTTATTTCCTTGTTCTCTTGTCTAAATATTATTTAGTTCCGCCATTGAGCCGGATTTGTCAGCAGGGATTTCGCCGGGCATGTTTTCAATCCACATGCTGATTGCTGAGTAGCTCCAAACACTCAGTGTTTTCTACATTGTTTTATCTAATGTGTAGATTGTGCTCAATTGTACCCATCTGCTTTCCCGCCTTGTTTCCAGGCAAGTTTCAATCTGTTGCCAGAGCTGGATGTCCTTTGACCCGGTTCATGCGTCAACAGGCAGCTGTCTGTACAGAACAATGTCAGACTGTCGGAGGATGAAACTGCTGTTAAAACAGACATAACGTACCTCCTGCTGTAAGCTGGCTGCTTGAAGCAGACCCACCCTGAAGGTTATCTGACACTAGCATCTCAAGGTCGCTCCAGGGGGTTTGGCTCAGACTCCGTTATTGTAACCGCTCCTCCAATTTGGCTAGTCCTCTGCTCAATTACATTTGCCTTTTATTTCCTGTTTGTCTTGCATGCTTTGTGTGCATCTCTTCTGATAAATGAGGTCTTTCTGTATCGAGGGTGTTTGAGGTACAGGCCCATTTGGCTTTGTCTTCCAGTTGTTAGCATTGACCTAGAAGAAGCAAACGCTCCATCTGCTGTTATTTGCAACACGAGTCACCCTCTTGGGTAATGCCATGTAATTCAATACCACTTCCTGTCCTCACCTTGGGCAAACAGGCAAGGCCAAAGAGGTACCATTTCAGGCAAAGTGGGGGAGGGGACCCGGGACACTCATGTGTTGATGTTCTTGTTCAGTGATGATGTGCAGGGACAAACGGCTGCCTTCAAGGGGAAAACAAATGAGGTGGGCTTTAGAGCTTCTTGTTAAATCTTTTTGTGTGTGCATGTTTGCTCACCATCTGCGTGCAGTACAGGGTGACCTTTCTTGGAGAACTAATGGGCAAAACACTGGCTCTTGATTTAATCCTATAAGGCATTTATCTAGCAGAACATTCCCCACTTCCTGTTTCTTAACCTTATTCTCTTTATTTCATGATAATTGCTCATGTTCTCTTTGTTCAGACATGTGATAGTCTAAACCAGAGTTTCCTGATCTGTTTCTGTCTTGCCGCCCTTCAGAAGCTGATGACGATAATCATGGCCCACTCAAAGAGATGATTTCATTCACAATACCAGAGTCACTCTAAAGTGGAAATAAGATTCAGCTTAGCCAGATAGCCTTGCTCTTATCAAAGCACGTTGTCCATTTATGTCAAAACATGATGCAAATTACGCCAACAAGTTAAGCTACATGGAAAATTGAGAAAAAATCAACATTGGCAATAAGCCCATATTATTTGTCACAACTACCATCAAACATGATCAAGTATGAATCCAGACACCCTCTTAGTTTAAAAAAAATGTGTTAATTTAACACTTTTGCCATTTTCCTTATTATTTCTTATTAATAGCAAATCTAATGTTTTCTTTCTTTCTTCTTCTTCGACAGCGTGATTCACTGTGACAAGACAGCAAGATGGATGAGCTGCAGGACGTACAGTTGACTGAGATCAAGCCGCTGCTGACCAATAAGGTGAGTTGTGGGGAGTTCAGGACGGTGACAAGCCTCTGAGGCGACATGCAAACATCTGTGCACCTTAACTAATATGTAGAAACCACACGGTTTGCAAACTAAACAGTCACGTGGTGCTCATTTGAAGGGGAACGATCACGTCATCATATGGTCCTCCCAGGCAAATGCATACACTAATACACCACGCATGCATACTCCGCAGTCCTGTTTATCAAAGTGAATTATTCATATCCGCTTGACAGTGGGAAAAGAAAAGAAGGGAGTGAGTAAAAAAGAACGTTATAGACGAAATAAGGCTAGAGAGAAGAATAGATGTGAGGCGTTTAACAACAGACATCCAGAGAGAGAAAAGACAGACACATCAAAGGAGCTACTTTAAGAAACGGATCTCTTTATTTCCAGCTGAGCGACGGCACAAAAAAAAAAATGACACCTCAAAGCTCTTCCCAATCCTCTTCTGCCCTGCTCTGTCTCAACTGCTGATTAACTGATTAGAAAGAGTGTTTTGTTCTGGCCTCAGGCAACTGTCAGACACTCAGGAGGGAGATGTGAGTAATCAGCTCTGAGGGGATGGCATCACATCAGAGGTGGCTTCGAACGATGACCCTCTGTGGGGGGACAGGGTGAGGAAGACACATCTTAAACTCACTCAGAATGAGGGACACTGACCTCTCACTCCACCTAGTGGCCAGCTCATTTAAAAGTCTAACCAACAGTGTTGAAAGCAGATGGAGATCAAGACACAATAGTGATTATAAAAAAGAAGGATTTGTCTCTGACTCTGATCATATGTAGAAATGATTATAGATTACACATACATGTATGGCTATTGACGCATCAGACAGGTAGGTGAGTACTGTCAAAGCAGCAAAGTAGCCATAAAAGTGAAGACTATAATTAGCGGTTACATATGTATGATTATAGGAGCTTCAAAGTATAATGTGCATTAGAGAACAACTCGTGATAAGAGGATAACTCCGTATATAGTGCAACAGTTTGTACAAGAAGGAACACAACAGTTGCATCAAATCTTTGGCAAATCAGATTACTTGTAATAAGCTGATAGAAACTGTCATCACTCTCCCCATGTTGAGGCACGACCTTCATGAAGGTGCTTCTGAAATATGCCTTGTTTGTTTTAGTAATAAACCGGGGGCTATTTTCTCCATGGAAATATTAACCCTGCTGTAATCTCTAGAGCGGTTTGGAATCATTTGAAGCTAGTTCAAACTCTAATGTGGATTTGTTTTGCATCTTTAGTCATTGTGTTAAAAGCCAGTATGTGTGCACAGTGGCAGAAAATACTTAGCTACACTTATATTATTAGTGTTGTACTATGTGTAGAGTAAGATGATACGTTTCCAGTGGTTATGGTATAGTACAAGGGTGTCAAACTCAAGGCCCGGGGACCAAATCCGGCCGTGACTTCATGTTATGTGGCCCCACAAGAGCTTGCAAAGAATATAATATGTTTATTATACGGTTAAATGGCGATTAACAGAAGCACGTTGCCCATAAACTACATGTCCCACAATGCATCTCAAATTTGACTTTTTTTCTAAGAATCTGACTTTTTTTTTTTCTCAAAATGTCACTTTTTCTTTTTTTGTGTTGCTTTTTTTCCAGAATTTAGCTTTTTCTTTTAAAATAATTTTGTGACATTCTCACTGAAGAGACTTGCAATTATTTGCCCTAGACTTCTGCTTTCAGACGTCATTCATTATGAAGTTATTACCCTATCCAATAATAATCCAATGCAGGGGCAATAACATTATTTTATATATATTAATTATTTATATATGTATTTATTTTTTATATAGTCTTATATGTAAAACTGGCCCTTTGAGTGCAACCATGATGCTAACGTGGCCCGAGATGAAATTGAGTTTCACACCCCTGGTATAGGTTTGTGTACGTCTAAAAATGCAATATTCATTACATGTTTTCCAAAGAAGCATCATGCTTTAAATCATTACATGTTGGTGTTTATCCTTTCAAAAACTACATTTTCACTGCATTGAAAAAATTGTTTGCTCTTATACACAAATGGATAAACACACCTACTTTAACCGGGGAGGCCTGGGAACATCTAACAACGCCTTAAAGAGTGTTTGTATAACCACAATACAGACAAATCCATTATTTTCCTTTTTTTTTGTTTGTTGGTGAGGTAATGAAATGACACCAAAGCTTTATTTCAGATGCTCAATGTCAGCTTTAAAGGAAGAAAAAGATATTCAGCACAGCCCTGTTGCAATCAGAGTAAGCACTTTTAGTTCCTTCCTGTCCTCCTGTCTCTACAATGGATTAAGCTGATTCTAATTCAATAGTTCAGAACCAGACAGCTGCATTATAGCAAGAGAAGAGCGTAGACTAGAATCATGTTTTCACCAGGATCTCTGCTTCACAGCTCCATCAGAAGAGAGAAGAAAGTGAGAGCTGCTTTGTAGCCACCATCTGCCTCTACACCCCCATGTACCCACCGGTCTGCCCTACAACCGAATCCCTCAACAATCCTCGTTGTTGTTGCCGCCCACTCTCGCTTTTCTGCCCATCGATCTGTAGCTTCCTGCTGTCTGAGCAAAGACAAAACGCACACTGGGAACAAACTCTCTGTAAAGAAATGCCATTTGTTTATGTCCTATATGTGAAGAGTAAGGCTGTTGGGATGTTGAAAACTAAACTCATATTGCATCACATGCCCCAAAGTGTCGATGGGGATGATTTATCATTCACAGAAGAACACTGAGTTTCCTAAAAGTCCTTACAGGGTGTCACAAACAGTTGGACAAATAGATCCATAAACAACAATGCAAAGTGCTCGCCACAATGTGTCGCGTTCGGTCATATTATTTAGAGATGGCAGCTCATACTAGTAGACTGAGGTTAGATCTGTAATGTGCTTAGGTTTCTGCGATCCGGGCACAATTATCTTCTTAAATCCCACTAGGGCTGTGCAATTACTCGTATTTTAATCGCAATTCCGATTTTGGCCTGCCACAATTACGAAAACAAAATAATCGAAAAAAACAATTATTTTGCTTTGCTAGTTTGTGACAGTGCACTGCAACATATTTGATCTAATTTATTTTTATTTATATATGTTTAGTAGCTTATTGAAGTGCGCTCCAAAATATTTCTTGATCTTGTTTATTGGTATTTATTATTTTGATATTATTTATTTAAATGTATCATTTATTTTATTTATTTTTGTATTGGTTTTTCAGTTGAATTACACGTTCAGGGTAATCAACAGTTTAAAATATACTGTTCAAATTATTATTTGTATTTGTTTTAAAGTTCAATTAATGGATGTTTTCAAAGTCAATGAATAATCGTATTTAATAATCGTGATATCAATTATTGAACCAAATAATCGTAATTATCATTTTTGCCATAATCGCACAGCCCTAGATCCCACTGTTCAAATGTGCTGAAATCAAACTAATAACTTATATACACGAAGACCAAATTAGATCTAATTTGAACTTTTTAAGAGCTTATAAAAAAGTGTGACAATGCCAGTATTTATTCCATCTGTTCACACATGAATAGTTGGAACCACTGTTAAATGTTGTCTTTGAGCATGGTGTGTTTAACCCTCCTCCCTCTTTCCTTGCAGAATGCTCGCAACTTTCAGGATTTCGACTGCCAGGTGAGTGTTGCTCTCCGCCCCCTCACAAAGCTTTGTTATGCCCTGATTTAGGGGGATGCTGTTGTGTAAGAAGGAGGGGGTTGGGGCTTTCTGCCTTCCCCCTCCTTGTTTACATGCCCTACATTCATCCTCACAGGCATGTATTTACTGCACAACACACGCTGGTGACATATAGGTTAAGTAATAGACATTGATAGTGAGTGATCCACCACTCTGTCTTTGGGTAGACCGTTATGTATTGGATTGAAATGATTGGCTCTGTTTTTATATCAAACCTATTACATTGAGGTTTTCTTTGTTTTGCATGGATGTATATTGTAGTCACTTTTTAGTTGTAATTCTGTGGACTGCAGATCATGTGTCCTGATATGAAAAGCTAACATCCAATCACATTGGTGGTTCTGGATATACGTTATAACGAAGTAAGCATTGCGATTGCTTGTTGCTCTAAACACAAAGCCTCTCTCCCCTGTGCTACTACCAAACCCTGCAATAATGGCATCGTGCCATCAAAGTAAATACACCGTGGACTTATTGGACTCATCCTCCTCTGCAGAGCTTTAAAAATAACGTGGCCAGTTGTTCAGTTAGAACACTTCCCCTAGAGACTGTCCTTTTTTTAGTACATGTCGGGAAGAGATGTACAAGTGCAGCGATTCCACATATCTTTTTATAGTCGTGTCAGAAAGAGTCTTCTACAGCAAGATGTGATTGTTTCTGTGTTCCAGAAGCTGCGGCATTTCAACCACACAGTCAGATCTTTTGATGTGTTAATGTGGGAATAATTATCATTAAAGAAAAAAGCTGGATTGGCCTTGAGCGGGCACTGTTCCAGATCTTTCTTTGATGGTTTCTCTGCGTCGGGAGCGGGGTTGCCAGCCCTCCTCCTCCTCCTCCTCCTCCTCCTCCTCTTCGTTAGCAATTTGCTTTTCCTTGCAAGGAGTCTCCCACTGGCGAGCATTCTGTCTGCTGTGTTTCATGAGCATTAAAGGCAGCAAAGGGTTAAATCTTTCCTCCCTCTCACTTTCTGCAGTCATGGCTGCATCCAGCATCCCAGCAGAGCTAAATATAGCTCCTGCAGGCATAGGAGGAGAGGATTGCATGCTAGCAGGAACATGCTACATGCTCTAATCCTGTCTACATTGTCACTGAAACATTAGCATTCATCACATGCTGCAGCTGCTCATCATTTGAGTGCCATATTCCTTTGCACTCCCCCTCTATGGGATTCATATCAACTGCTGCAGTTGTACTTTAAAGGCACAATTGAACCAGAATTGTCTCAGAGGAATTGAGGCAGACTTAAGTGTATTCAACCTATTTTCCATGGCAGCCATTTTGACCTCACCCAGTCACATTCAGGAGTCCAAAGGAATTATTCAGACAGATCCTTTTAGGGCTGTTTGGGATGTTTTTGAACACTGTGTGAACTCGATGGATAGAATACCTGTTCTCCTTCATGGAAGACATTTCTGCATATCAAACCAGTAAAAGCACAGGTTCTTAAATAATAACTGAATTGCATATAGAATATCATTTGAATAGAGCTTTTCCTACAATGACAAGACTCAATGTCTCTTGTGAAAAAGGCCTTATGTCAAATGAATTGAAATCTTAAGAATAACTAGAACTTGTTATTTTATTTAAAGAGCAGCAAGAAAATATCATCTTCCTTCTGAATTTTTGTTGATGAAAATGTATGTATTGTTTAGTTTTAAAGGGGAAACATTCTGAAACAAAGGAGTTAGCTATCCTGAATAGCAATTTAGCAAATATTCCCAGTCTCTAGGATAAGTTGCAGTATCCCTGTTGCAAGCTGTTTAACCCAAAATATTGGCTATATAAAAATGTATTCCTCACACATGAGTCAATGTTTGCTTCTTCCACTCAGTGTAAAATATATAAAATGGAATATACTTTTTTTGCTTAATCTTAAGCATGTTCTGTGTAGGACAGGCTTCTGCTTGCTGGTTTTACATGAAGTGATATAAGCTCCAATGTGATGTCAAAAACTCTCTCGATTTAAATAGGGAGCATTATACAATTGCAGCTGACTACCACAATCTAATCAGTTTAGTAATATAAAGACTACTAGAGCGTACATGCAGTTCAAGGCAGCAGACATCATAAGAATATATATTGTGTTTGGGGGAGGGGTCCTCACGTTACACCATCACTCTAAGAAACGATGTGACATTCCTGCAGCTGGAGGACAAATCCAGCTGCTCTCCTCTAGACTACAACTAAAGCTCCTACTAGAGGCGCCAATAGGTACTGCAACATATCACACCCTCTGCACCTGCAGGAGGAGGGTGGTTATAGTGGTGGTGGTGGTGAGGTGGGGTCAGAGAGGAGAACATGGAGGGTGTGGTACTGCAGTTTTGACCAGATGTCTTGCTTACGCCACAGAGTCGTGAGGAAGGTGTGACTCAGCCTCAGCCACCCTTGAGACCGACTGGGTTTTAAAGTGCATACTCTGGAACACCAGGTTACTTCATGGAAATGGAAATAGCTGACTGTTCATTTTAAAAATAGAACATCTCAGGGTGGATGGTGTTTGTGGTGGAGAGCAAAACGTTGAGATGGATCTGAATGAATGTGATGTTTTAGCTTGTAAGCTTGTAATTGGCACTATTAGATTATTTTTTGTTATTGGTCATATTTATATTATACTATACATTACACTGCACTTTAATACCATCCAGAAGGGTTGCACTTCTGGTTATATGCTAACTGCATTTCATTGTCATAGTTCTTGTACTCTGTGCAATGACAATACAGTTGTATCTAATTTCATATAATATAATTGTTTATTACATTTCATTTAGCTGAACATTTTTCCAAATCAACCTACAATAAGTGCATTTAACATGAAAACACAACCTCAAAAAAGCAAGAATCCTGCAAGTACATTAGTTCTCAATAGACCAAACCATTGTAATTGCTAACCTGTGAGGCAGCAGAAGATGTGTAGATATCTGCTGTCTTGATATAAATGGTGAACTAGTTCCACCATTTTGGAGCCAGGAGAGCTAACAGGCGTGATTTTGTTGAGGTGTCCCATGGTCCCACTCCAGTGAGGGAGTAACGTGCCCTGGAATGTGTTGTTAGTCATTAAAGGTTTGTCATTTCCTGGTTATGTCCGGTTTTGTTAAATGTTTGTCTTTTTGACCTTGTAACGTTGCTACACAGAGACAAGTAGAAGCTTTTCAGACAAATGGCTGCCAAGTCATGTCTTTTGCTTTCTTGTGTTCTTCACTGTCTCAGTAAGCCCAGCAGAGGGCGCCATAAGCCTGTTCACTGCGTGGCTCGAGGCCTGTGTGATGGTTTTTTAGTCCACTATGCTTCACTATTGTTGATCTATTTTAAATGTGTTATGTCGCAGATATGTAGTCTGAGACGGATTATAAAAATGTCCTTTGTCATGTGATACTTCATGTCATGACAAATGAACACAGTTTAATAAAAGTTTCCTATGCTTGTGCATGTTTAATATGCTTGGACATCTTTTCCATGTTTGAGGTGTCCCTCATTTGTTGCTGTCCTTGAGGGTTCTCCTTTTCCCCCCTGTTCATCGTGGGGTTTCCTTGGGGGATTCTCCATGTCCGCTGTGAGGGTCTAACGATAGAGGGCGTTGCATGCTGTACACGAATTAAAGCCCCTTGAGACAAATGTGTGATCTGTAATACTGGGCTATTAGAATCAAATCAAATTGATGTACTCGAGGTAGTAAACCTCAGATTCTGGCAGTGTCGATGCAAAGCTCTATCTAGAACTAGCTTTGCAGATCCGAGCGTCATTGCATGGCCGTCTTGCTGCTCGGACTGCGGAGTCGTGCTGAGACACAATGACACAGTGTGTGACCTTTATTCAGTCAGTGTGTGACACAAAGAGGCTCCTGCTCTGTTGAGGAAACGGTAAACATGTGTTCAGTCCCACACACAATCGTCATGAGTTGATGTGACCCATAACATCATAATCTGGTGTAACATCACAGTATACGTCAAATGAGGCACGTTCGCACCACAATGTGCCTTGAATGAGCGGACAAGGTAATAAACACACCGTAAGCAATTAGTTTTTTGCAAACCTTGCTCTGCAAAATTTAAAAAATGTGTCTGGGAAAGCAATACATGTATCAAAAATAAATATGATCCATATGTGTTTGGATTCCTCAAAAGTTCAGATGTTCTTTTTTTATGTTTTCTGTATTAACTTCTTTGTCTAGTCTGCATATCGTGTTTATTTGCTGAAATACATGCATTACATGTGTGTCAGTGGCACCCTCTGTGGGTTAGGACAGGGAACATTTAGAGGAGAGTTTGCAACCAAACATGCTGCTATACCAACCCACCAATGAAGTCCCCCTTCTCTCTGTAAGCCCACCCACTCTGTGCTGTCTGCATGTTAGTTATTGGCTGCACAGAGCTGTCTGTCTCCCACAGAAGCGTGACTCTCTGCTCTGCTAGCAGATGACAGAGGAGAGTAGATCAATAAACTATGTGGATCAAATGATTCAGAGACGGGTTCAGAGGAAATGGATCCTCTCATGTAGGGTTGGGTATAAAAATAGTAGCTCGTTGTGGGTTTTTCTTTCCAGTAAGCCTGCAACATAATGAGGGCTATCTGCTGAATATCAATACCCAGATGAACACTGGAGCTAGTGCTGCAGTGACATTTGCAGCAGAGCCATTGATGGGGCATGCTGCATTTTACACTACTCTTTTCTACAAGGTTATATCTGGGTCTGAGGTGTTGAGGTGTGTGCTATCCGGAGGTTGAGGTCACTCACTGTCTCCCCCCTCAGCAAGGTGAAGCTAACGTGAATCTGGGCGCTTGTTGCTAAATCTCAGCAGCCATTTTGCTGATGCAGCCCAGGGAAGCTGTCAAAGTCAGCCTCCTCTCTCTTCACTTTATCACGCTGTGACGTCAGCAGCCTGCCCGTTTTTCCAGGTCTGCCTCTGCACCCCATCACCCCCTCTTCCATCCACCCTCCCCCTCCTCTTTTCTCTTCTAAGCGCCACCCCTCTCCCTCTACCCACCTGACCCGCTGCAATCCAATTAGACGCACCGGTGGCTGGATGTACGGACGCGCTGTGACTACAAAGCACAAACTGCAGTCTCACTCTCCTCCCCCTCTCTGTCTCTTTTTCCCTGCTCTCTTTCCCACATCCTCTCTTGTTCTCTCTGCATCTTATCCGACCCCTCCTCTTTCTTCTGCTTCCATTCAGATTATTTACCCATCTCCTCCTCACTTCCTCTGCTGTGTCTTTCTCCTCCCTCTCTTCTCCGTCTTCCTTGTCGCTGCTGCCTCACCCTCACATCCCTCCCTTCCTATCACACTCCCGCCCTCCTCCTCCTCCTCCTGCTCTTGGAGACCTTCAGAGCTGCCCAGCACACACTTGCACATAGCATAACACTCTGCTCTCCTGCGTGGGAAAACATGTCAGCTATTCTGGACCTGGACCAGATTGCATGCTCTGGGAATGGAGTGGTGAGTGACAAATGCATCTTGCCTGCTATGACACACCTGGCTTGGTCCTTGCAGATTCATATTGTGGTGGTGGGGGGGGGGTTGTTGTGCGGGTTCCCTAAAGCAGGGGACAGCAGCTGGCTCTGGGAAGGGAAAAGCTGGTGGGGGTCTTTCCTGGCTTGCCTGTCACCACCTTTAGCAGACGGCTGTGACTTTGGGCTTTGTGTGTGTGTGTGTGTGTGTGTGTGTGTGTGTGTGTGTGTGTGTGTGTGTGTGTGTGTGTGTGTGTGTGTGTGTGTGTGTGTGTGTGTGTGTGTGTGTGTGTGTGTGTGTGTGTGTGTGTGTGTGTGTGTGTGTGTGTGTGTGTGTGTGTGTGTGTGTGTGTGTGTGTGTGTGTGTGTGTGTGTGTGTGTGTGTGTGTGTGTGTGTGTGTGTGTGTGTGTGTGTGTGTGTGTGTGTGTCACAGTGCCCATGTGTGTGGTCTGCAAAGCCTAAACATGCTCAGGGTGCAGTGGTGCATTTTAATGTGAGGGTATGAAAGATGCATGTGTTCAGTGTCTCTGAATCTGCAAACGCCACAACAAAATGATGATGATGTGTACGTGCCGTCAGTGGGGTCGTTCTGTGTTGCGTGTTCCGGTGCGTCTCAAATGAGTATTTTCAGGTCTTTCAATAACTGCAGGAATGCGTGTTTTGCCTGAGAGCGGCTGCAGATGGCTCATAGTGCCAGCATTGTGTTTTCTAATTCTGTTATCACGTAGAACAAGCAGGGAGGTCACTCACCCCTACACACACTGCACGACAAAAATCACTGCTGCAGAGACTTTGTGCAGAGAGTTAGCAGTTTCCTCCCCCTGCTTCATGATGTGTGCTGCAGGCAGGGGGGCTGTGTTTGTGGCAAAGAGAGTAGGGGGACATGTACCTGGGATGATCCTGCTGGAGAACATGCATACAGTACACATGTGTGTCTGTGTTGCATCCTGTGTGTATGTTGAATTCCTTTGCAGCCTGATGGGGGGGCCGCTTGGTGTTTCTTGCCCTGTAATGCTGCTCTCTGGGGAGATTGATGCCGGTCCTGGCAGGGCGTGGAAAACAGGCAGGAGGGGGAGGAGGGATTGATAAGAGAGGGATTGCGGGGAGAGGAGCAGACTGACACATTGCTCCTTTTTTTTAACCTCCTTCACCCTCCTTGATGGTGGGAGCACACACCCAAATGCCTCATGAAGCCCCTCTCCTCAAAGCACAACTCCCTACTCTGTATTCCTCTCTCACCTGCCCCTAAAACATCCACACACCCTTATTGTCCTTCTACTAGTCGCCATGGATGTATTAAAGACAATAAAAGGGTTCCAGTGCTCTCCTTCTGTAGCTGTCCAGGCCAGCCGCCACACCCCGTGTCTGATTTCTTGAGATGCTGCGGTGTGTACACACATGTATCTGTGAAAGTAAATGCTGGGAGGCAGCACTCCCAGATCAATACAGCTATGTCACCATGCCAGGAGCTAAGTGGATAAATAAAGGGTAATCTCTGTTCATGATTCTCTACCTCTTGTTCTTTTTGCCAGCACATGATTGGAAAGGCATGATAAATTAATGCGGCCCTTCTGTTTCAAGACGCATCCTTCTCTTAGTCATACAGGACTCCTCCTGTCTTCTCTTTTTTCTCTGTCCCTGCTTTCACGCTCCATTTCCTCCAAACCACCTTCCAGGCTATATTTTAGTTGTATCTAATCATCTCCCCCCCCCCCCACTAGGTTCAGATCACCTTTTTTAAATGTATTGCCTATCTCTGGACCGGCGTACTTGCCTGCTTTCCTCAGCGAATGTTCAGTGCATGACAGAAGGCCTGCGTTTGCACCTGTGTGTTTGCCTTGTTTCTTAGAGCAAAGCCTCCAGTGCCCTTGACTCTGTCCTTGTGTCAAAGCTAGACAATTCTGCAGTAGCAAATTGAGTCTATTACAGGTTGTTCTGCACCCCCACCAGGCCGAGGTTGCAGAGTCACTTCATTATCTCCTGTGGAAAGGTCTCCGATAAGTGCAAGGCTAACTGTCCGCAACACAGTATCTCCATGGTTTGTTCCATCTCCGGTTGAGAGGTTACATTGTAGCACACAGACTGGTTTTCATGTTTTGTGCGACTGCCTTATCTCTATAGCAACTCCCACACAACGAGGATATCTGAGTTGGTCGCTGACGAGAGCAGCATTTGTTCCTTTTGTGTTACTGTGTCCACTACAGATTGCAGATGTATATTGCTGCAGCCTCGTCCTTGAGAAAGTAGCTTCAGCACCTCTGTGGAGAGTGTGACACACATCCATGGGACAAATGTCTGCAGTGGCGAGCAGGAGGGGGACCCAGTCGGACTCTGTGTCTGTCAGCCGTAACCGGTGCCTGTCGTCCGCACACGCTCTCTTTATTATTGATGACCAGTGGGCCTTGAGACCAGACGAGCACTCGGCTACGCCCGTGCAGTACACACTCACACACACACGTAGCTATGTCATGCTGACCTTGGGTGTGTTTTCGTGATGCTGTGATTCTGACTTTATCACTTCCTGTATATTTTATCGCTTCCCGTTATGTCACTTCCTTTATCACTGGCTCATGAAACATTCATGACGGCCTCTTGTCGTTTTCTTTGCCATGTCATCTTTTAACTAATCCCCCTGATTTATCTAGATCACATTTCACAGTCTTCCAGTGGGTGTCAGCTAAAACCATTGAATGGATTCTTTGCTCATGTTGGATCGGTGAAGATATTCAAACAAAGGCTATGTAGGGAAGGGAGCTGGTGTGAGCGCTTTGAATTTTAATGGGTTCTGCAAAAACATTTTACTTTTGCAGAGTCATACTTTTGAATGCACTGTGAGTTTCAGACCCTCGGATGAATGCACTGAAAAGACTTTCCCAGTGAGCCTATTCGGTGCTTTGTTTGTCCAAGGCTACAAGGAATGTGTGCTGGAGAAGAGGTGCATGCTTTGCATCCTGAATCTGAGACTCCAATGTTGTCGACAATGGCTGATTGCTTTAAGGAAACCTGTTGTTTTCCAGCCTTGATAAAGCATTGTGGTAATTGTTTCTCAAAGCTGAAACTATCTTATGTCACTAATAACATTGTCTGTGCAGCCTGAGCGACTGTAGCTCGTCTCTCCATGCAATAGAGCTCCATTAGTGTCTAAATATTAGCGCTGTGCCATTGCGTCTGATGACATCCACTACAATGAACATGGACACATATTGTAGATTTGGAAACAGCCCTCAGCTGCATCTCCAGTGATCCTTTATGGGTTGTTCAGCAACACTGAGCATGCTCAAGGAAGGATGTAGTTCCCGAAACTCCTCTGCTAGTTTGGCAAGCTGAAAATCACTGAACTGCAAAGAGATATGACACCAAATGGCTCCTTTTATTATGATTGTAGTTTTTGGAAGATGCTGGAGTTTTGGGGCAACAAATCTTTATAAGGCTTCAAAGACAGAATTGTTGTTTATTTATTACTTGAGCCATAAACAAATTGGTATGTGCCGTCATTGGCTGTCCTGTATCAGACGACTCACGTGTCACATTAAAAGAGGGGGAATACTTCGTCCTCTGTTTAAGCTTTTTCTCTTTACATCGAATACGCACATCATTCTTAACCCATTCTCTTTCTTCTTCTCTGTGGCTGCAGGAGCATGACATAGAGACTCCCCATGGCGTTCTCCATGTGACGATGAGAGGCGTTCCCAAGGGCAACAGACCCGTCATCCTCACCTATCACGACATCGGCCTCAACCGTGAGTCCGCCAAAAATAGACTCATCGATACACAATGTCCTGGATGTGATGACAGCGTTTAGTTTTAGCTTCTGACGGTCCCACATGGCTCCTCTGCAACGATTCATCTCCTTAACTTTCTCCCTTTCTAGACAAGTCATGCTTCAACACCCTGTTCAACTACGAGGACATGCAGGAGATCACGCAGCACTTTGCAGTGGTTCACGTGGACGCGCCCGGGCAGCAGGAGGGTGCCCCTCCCTTCCCCAGCGGGTGGGTTTCACACGCACTTAACTCACTTAAATGGAGACTCAGTTTTAAATGCTGCAATCCATTTGTTCAATTGAGAATGGAACCCTATCCTGTTAATAACAAAAGAAACATTTGAGCTAGGGCTGTGCGATTGTGGCAAAAATCCTAATCACGATTATTTGGGTCAATAATTGATATCACGATTACCCATTTACTTTGAAAACATCCATTTATTGAAAAAAATATTTGAACAATATGTTTTTGACAGTTGATTACCCTGAACTTTAAGTATAATTCAACTGAAAAACCAATACAAATAAAATAAATAAATAATAATAATCGTTTTATTTCGATTACGTTGTTTTCGTAATCGTTGCAAGCCAAAATCAAGATTAAAATACGATTAATTGCACAGCCCTGATTTGAGCTTTTCAATTTGTCATAAACTCAATTCCTTTTGATTAATTCAAACGTGATGAAATGACCTCATACTCACTTTTGACATCGACTTTCATGTATTTAATCTGTTTCCAGTTATCGCTACCCCACCATGGAGGAGCT
Organism: Notothenia rossii; assembly: GCF_949606895.1. NCBI lineage: Eukaryota > Metazoa > Chordata > Actinopteri > Perciformes > Nototheniidae > Notothenia > Notothenia rossii. Next base: position 84,436,162 of record NC_136903.1, read on the forward strand.
GGCTGAAATGCTGCCCTCTGTGATGACTCAGCTAAAGTGAGTGTGCCCTGTGTTGAGCTGATCGATGATCATGTGCATTAATTGACCATTTGTCGACAGTCTCGCTGTAACCAATGGTTTCTCCGCAGGGTCAACAGCATGATCGGCATCGGCGTGGGAGCAGGAGCCTACATCCTCTCCCTCTTTGCAGTGAGTCCCCATCAGGACCAGAGTATCTTCAAACCCTTTATTTCTCCCCCTCCGATCTGTTTTCGCCTGTTCTAATAACTGTAGGATTTCAGGCCACACAGCTTGTTGAGCATTCAAGCCTCCCATCGAAGCCCACACAGGCCAGCAGGTCTCTCCACAGTCTGCTGCATTCGCCGTCACTCCTCCAAAAGATGAATCACCTTGGCGATTTCTCTCCTTTTCACTTGCTTACGTCTCGCTTCTGCACTCAAAGCGTTTGTACAATGGAGCAGAAAGAGCCAGAAGTGACAGAGAGATGAATTATAGAAAGAGAGGATGGTGGTCTGGGGTAAAAAGGGAACAGGATTAGCAGGAGCACCAGCAGTTTCTCTAAGGAGAGTCGGCTCTAGTCTAGAATTAATGAAGACAATTGATTCTGAAATGCATTTGCTCCTGCCGCCTTGGAACAAAATGGGTTTACCCTTTATAGATTTATAGCAGCTGTTGCATTTGCATCGTGTCGAGAGCAGCCTCTGCAGTGTTTCCTCAGCACCGAGTGAGATGGATCTTAGATTTCCCCAGACATCCTCTTTCTGTTTTCAGGCTATTCCAAAACAGCACCCCTTCATTTAGAAGCCCAGTTTTCCATCGCATTGTTTTATGTCTCTTAATTGAAACGAACAGACATTCTTCACTTTGTGTCATATAGGAGAACACTGCAGTGGATTTCATCTGTGTGTGCACTGTTCAAATTATTCATAAAACCCTGGGGAATAAGATTACAACGTTTCATTTTGAAGATGAAGCATTGGTTAGGCAAAATGATTTTAGTTCACTGACAAAACTACACTGTAAGTTTATACACGGGGGGGGTCCGCGGGGTCTTAAAAAGTATTAAAAGTTGATAAATCAATTTAGCGAAAATTAAGGCTATTAAAAAGTATTAAACAGCATTTTCCAAGGTATTACACTTTGTAGCTTGTTTTCAATAAGTATATAAATGGTCCAAAGAGGTTGTATTCTACAGTCTGCCTGAATGTCATCATTGCGTAGGTGTGTAGTGTGATTCTGTGGAGTTTATTTATGGCATCCCGTTGGATTTGACGTCATCTGAACAGGACATCGCACGCTCACTGCTTGATAGCTCGTGAAGGTCCGTTGACGCCGGTTGTTATACAACATCGTTATGGGGAAATGCAAGTCTGCGTCCAAATGGTTGAAGACAAGGAGGAAGGACAATCAATACTGTATATAGTTAATGTAAGGTAAAGTGTGTCGCCAAGGTAACCGGTTAAAACTCTAAAGTGGCGATGAGGTCTTAAAATGTGTGGAGAGGGTCTTAAAAAAGGTCTTAAAAGGTTTTCCATTGACTTCAGGATTCCTGCATATACCCTGATACAAGCGTGAAAGCTGTCGTCGCACCACAGGACGCATAATGCAAGAATACGCCCATGTAGGAATATCTTATTTATCTAAATGTTTAACAAGTTGGCCCTGACATGCATCCTTCCCCCCCCAGCTGAACCACCCCAGCCTGGTGGAGGGTCTGGTTCTGATCAATGTGGACCCCTGTGCCGAGGGCTGGATCGACTGGGCCGCTTCAAAGGTCAGTATCACCGCTGCAGCATCCTCAGTGCTCTCCGCAACATCAAGCTATTTATACTGACTACACTTGAATAATTGAGCAGCCATTTCAGTTTCCTGCCATTTGTCAGGTTGTTATTGATTAATGCCGTACCCTAAACACACTATTTCAGGCTCACTGGTGTATATCATTCATGCTTAGCATAGTTTATTATATATAATGCAAGAACTAAATAAGTTTATATAATACTGGGTGCTGACTCAGAGCCACCGATTATACTCACTATATACTTGATATAATAACAGTATTGTTATGAGTAAAATAACTTAAAGTCTTTACTAAGATTTAAAAAGAACTTGAGAAAAGTGTAAGATTAACAAGTGTTGGATTAATGTAATGAAAAACCCAGGTAGGGACTGTAATCCTGTTTTCATTTGATTATACCTGCAGTGCTCCTGTACTCAAAGTTCAAATCAAATGTAAGCTTCTTATTTGACTGGACAAACTTTTTTTGATTATATTCAACGTTATTGTCATTTCACATATTCAAGTGTAGTACAACAAACATCACTACTAATGTTTATTCATTTATTTCAGTTTCAGTTTGAGTGTAATCATTTGCTTTAAGTGCAGAACAAGATGGGTCACAATAACGTGTGTGTGTGGGTTAGTTAGTGAGTGTGGTTAGTGTGGTTAGTATGGTTTGTGTGTGACTGTGAGAACATTCTTTGTCGTGTTTTTGTTGAGCGCAGTTATGTAGGAGTGGGCTTGACATGACCTTCGTCCCACATACTTTAAAAACAAAACGCTTCATCTGTTCTTTTGTTTTTATTTTGCTCAACCAAGCCAAATGTAAAAAAAGAAACATGATAGAGAGATGAAGTCCTTTATTAAAAATAACAATTTAGTTTTTGTATGGAAAGTAACAGTAATGATGGAGAAAGGGACAGAGACAATATGACTATTTCTTTAACATAATGCAGCCTCTTTGTGTATCGTCTTCTTTTATAAATGTCAAAATCCAACATGAAATCAGTGAATACACTTCTTTATAAACCTCATGAATAAATAAATGATAAACCAGCTGTTGTCCCCGTCTTCTCACCTGGATGCTCCTCTCTGTGCAGCTGTCTGGATGGACCAGTGATCTGGTGGATATCATCATGTCTCACCACTTCAGCGCCGTGAGTCTCTCCTTCACTGCTTCACTCTTCATGTGCTTTGACCTTTCTCATTGACAATTTGAAACACTTACTGAACCTCAAGAGGCTTTTCCTGATTTCCCTAGACAGTTAGCTTCATCTCGCTCTTATGAGGGGCATTTACTAATTATCCTATTTCTGTCATCCTGTCAAATAGATACACTGGTAGATTGTAACATGTGGATTACACACTCCCAAGCTAATTCAAGAAGAACAGATTGCCAATAAATTGCCCATAATGTTTTGCAGCTGAATGCAAATAGGCTTTTTTCCTGCGTCTCCTGAAGAATAAATGGAGCCTTTGCACCAAGAACACAGCAGGCGGCACGGTAGCTGAGAGGAAGGACATTTTCAGACCGTAAGCTAAAGGTCCTGACCCGTGAGGTACAGAGGCATTCCTCAAAACATAAGGCGAGGGATTTAAGACTTAGGGCAAGGTCACAGTGCGCTGCTTGGGATTTAATATCTCAGTCTGTCCGTGCTGTTTTCAGAAGCATTCCTTGAGATTGTAAAAGACAAAGTCATTATTTTACATGTTACGCAGCGTCCACACGGCGGCGTGCGTTGACGCTTGCCGGTGGGCGTGTCTGAAACTCGACCAACAACCAATCACATGAATCTCCCGCCCCGGACACACAAGCACGCGGTTTGATTGGCTCGAGCTTGTACTGGGATATGATTTGATTGGCTGACGCTTCCGTCAAAGCTGCAAAAGTTGAACATTGCTCAACTTTTGAAGCGAGCAAAGCGAAGCGACGGAACCACAATGCAGTTCGGCCAAGCGTGACGTTACCCCATTCAAAGTGAATGGGCAGAAGCGTTGAAGCTTCAACGCACGCCGCCGTGTGGAAAGGACACGAGAAATATCATTCAGTGCTATGATCATGAATGCCCTAAAAACGAACCTTCATATCTCTGTAGGCACTAAAACATTTCATTGTAACTGCATGGCCATTAGCCCTGGTCTGTGTGAATTGGACTATTCATGCTTTGAGGCTCATTTGCATAGAAAGGTGCCAATTTTTAACTCATTTAAATACATCCATAGGAGCTGCAAGACTTTTCTTTGCCTGGCAACACAGGCAGGGGTCCATTACACTTTTTTTTGTCGTATTTATGCAGGTTAAGTGACTGCCTAAAAAATCTCTCTCAATCTTTTTGTGATCTAGACGTACCAGTTTGAGAAAAAGTTTTTAGAGAGTACTTGTCCATGGACAAGTGAGTTTGGCAATTTACTTGTCCGAATACATTTTCACTTGTCCAGAATGGACACAAATTGATTTTAACGATTCCGGTTCTGCTTTTCGATTCCAGTTATTTTCGGTTCTCGATTCCGGTTCTTTGAGAGGGTAAAAATAAGTCCCATGACAAACTGGGAGAAAAATATATTTATGAAAACATTAAGTCAAATCTGTATTCCTATTTACAAATCAGTTCATACTGTTAAATTTATTACGGTTATTGAATACAATTATATAAACATAATCTCTGCATTGTTTTGTTAGTTCTAAGTGGTGCAGTTTGAGAATGTACAATTGGCCCAGTCTCCTCTGATGTTACACTGCAACCTGCCTGTGAGACAGAGTCCAACCACACAATCTGTGTGTCCAACACATGTCCTGCAACACACATGCTGCAACCTGCCTGTGAGACAGAGTCCAACCACACATGTCCAACACATAGGCCTAATAATAATAATAATAATAGGCCTACATTATATTTATAGCCTATAGGCCTAGCGCTTTTCTAAAACTCAAAGACGCTTACACATGTCCTGCAATACACATGCTGCAGCTGCCCAGCTGTTCACTGTTTGTAAAAGTAAATGGATAGTATTTTAATTTCAATAATTTCTATACCCTGCCTTATAAACAATACTGACATCCCTGTGCTCCTCCGAGTATGGGGGTCCGGGGATATGATTACAGCGCGAGGACACAGGGAGGCTGCTTCACTTCATAAAGGAAATGGCGGTCAATATTAACAACAAAGGAGCTAAAAGTCCTAATAACCTTCATTACGTGTTAGAGAAAGAACATAAGAAAGTTTGACAAAGATGAGGCTGTTAAACGGGCAGTGAATCCGCTGTGTGTAGAAAGAAAGAGAGAGAGAGAGAGAGAGAGAGAGAGAGAGAGAGAGAGAGACGCTGAGCTGCACCATGCAGCGATCAGCTGATCCGGAGCAGAGAGAGGGAGCTGCGGTCCGCGGGGCTCGGCTTCGCCTCCTGTCCTCACAACTCTTATCAATCCCGGGAACGGACAATTGTTATTTGTTCCTACTCGGAACTGAGTTTTGCTTCCCAACCCTGCCACTGTGCTACACTTCCCGCCCCGCCCCTGCACAGAAAGCGGCGAGATGCATTTCATTAGGAATCGACAAACAGAACCGAAACTAACATTTCTAAACGAACAATGGCGGACACGTCCAATTTGCGAATGAGTTCTGCCTTTTGTAAACTGAATCTATCAATAATATAACAATAAATCCGGGCGAAAAACGTCACTTGTCCGCCGGACAAGTCAATTGAAAGATCTACTTGTCCGATATTGTAAATAACACGTCCCGGACGGTGGGACGTGTACTTTTTCGCACACTGCGTACTGGACATACAAATCCAACAGCTTGTCTGAAAGACACATTTCATTGAGGTTTTACTCCGCCCTTTCCCGCAGGATGAGCTGTCCGACAACCTGGAGCTGATCCAGACCTACCGCCTCCACATCGCTCAAGACATCAACCAGGACAACCTGGCCCTCTTCTGTGGCTCCTACCAATAGTATGATAACATACATTAGTATACACTGTCCATTTGTTCACACATGTATTGTGTCTCCATCACATTTCATTGTTCTAAGATGTGGAAAAGTAGATCTGAATAACTAATCATATTTTGTCTCCCTGCACCAGCCGTCAGGACCTTGATATCGAGAGGCCAATCGTGGGTCTGAACGAGGACACCGTTAAAACACTAAAGTAGGTTTTGAGACCAAGAAGACACAAATAAAATGTTTTTATCTCAAAATGCCATGTTTTGAAGATATTTACTCTTCATATTCTTCCCGTCCAGATGCCCTGCGTTGCTGGTAGTCGGTGACACGGCCCCTGCTGTGGAGGCTGTGGTGAGTCACACTGTTCATCTCAGGGAGAAGCTCTGCCGTTATCTTTTCTTTCTTTAACTCAGCTTCTCATTTCTGTCTTTAGGTGGAGTGTAATTCCAGGTTAAATCCAATCAAGACTACACTGCTAAAGGTGAAGCTATTCGTTTGTTGACAGATACATGTATGATGTAATTACTTTGGCTGTAAAAGAAAATGTATTCATTCAAATGATCTTTTTTCTAGATGGCTGATTGTGGAGGCTTACCCCAAGTTGTGCAGGTTAGTTTTACAGGTTTCTTTTGTTCATACAGCATTTATTTCATCTAATATATCTTCTAACTTTGATCCTTCATCTGTTCACAGCCAGGGAAACTTGCTGAGGCCTTCAAGTACTTTGTTCAGGGAATGGGCTACAGTAAGTGCACATGTCTTTTGCTACTTGCTGTTCAAAAAACAAAAATACAAAATGATACCGGTTGAAACTTGTCGAATCTATATCGAACGTCCAAGAATTGTTTACAGGCTAAAACCTTTTTAGGTCTGACGTGTTTGTGGTCGAGGTTTTTCAATGTTCTCTGCAGAGTTTCCTGTTGACGTGACTGCTTTGCCAACAGTTGCTTAAATGAGGATTGTTTTCGCTCCAGGCTCGTATGAGCTGTGGCTAAACACCCCTGCTGATGGGGTTTGGCCTGTGGCCAGCAGTGTATGAAAAGACAGGCTTTTTGTCAGGCTGGTCACGGAGAGGCAGCCCAACGGCGCGTTGGATGCTAACGCAGTTTCCTCTCTGCTCTTTGCAGTGTGTGGTCCCCACAAACCTCAGTAGGTGAGGCCTGAGTGCTTCAAGCATGACTGAAATGACAGAGTCACTCCAGATACCCTGAACAACAATTCACTCCTGTTCAGTTCAGAAAATACCCTCTGTTTTTTTGCCTGGTGTTATTTTCTTTTCCCTCCACAACTGTTTAATGATGCCGTCTCTTTCTAGAGAGTCATACTTAAACAGGCCTTCAGGTCATTCATCTGCAAAGAAAACATTTATTTCTAAAATGCAAACCAGACGGATGGATGTTTAATGTAGGTTTGCTTGCTCATACAGATGACTTCTGTCTGTGTGTGTGTGTGTACTTCTGTCATGCTAATTCTCTTTTGCTCTCTCCCGTTCCCAAACCCTTCACTGTGGGAGGCACCCTGGGGTGAAGGCAGTATGCCGGTGCCTCAGTGTTGCTTTAAAGGCCACCGAGTCCCCCTGTCGAGGAAATGTCACTGCAGGATTAAAAGTGATTTAAAACGAGGTGTTTTCACGCAGAGAAAAGTGTGGGAAGTGAAAAAATCTCAACACCTCAGCATGTTAGCGAAAGCTGCTTTCCCCTCATTAACACATTGCCACAGTGTGAAACGCAAAAGAGAAACAGCCATAGAGTACAGAACATTTCTAGTTTGCACACGCTAACATTTCTTACCGGTTGACAGAAAACAGATTTCTTATTTTGCCCTCAACGACCACCGAGCTGCGACAGAGCCTCAGTCTGAGTCAGAGGGAAAAAGCAACGCACCAATTCAACATGTCTCCCTTTCTCTTCCTCTCTTCCTTCTTTAATGGTTGCTCACAGTCCCCTACGTTCTTCTCAGTCACCTGAGCAACGAATCAGGTATCAGGTTCTCGAGCAGCTGCCAGACTAGAATGCTTTGAACCCAAAGGCCCTTAAACACTGCAGGGCGGATGAATGTCAGTGTACGCAGAAATTCTCCGGAGAGCGCTGTTTCAGATTGGAACTCGACAGCCGCTCAGTGTGGAGGATACAGTCGCTATCACACACAGGGAGACATCTCTTTGCACACTTTGACACACATTCATCTCCCTGTAGGAGTTCACTTTGCCCTTTCAGCATGGATCCTAGGTGTCCTATCTCTGTTGCATGAACTGCTGCTTCCTCCCTCACTTCAGTTGGATTGCCAATGCTGTGTTCTGCTGTTGTGTTGCTTTCATGTTTTTATTTGTCAACAGTGGACACACATGCAATTATTTACTTACTTTTTTTTTTTTTTTTACTTAGTCCTCATATTTGAGATTGGTTTGCATGTCATACACTTTTGTTGTTGCTGCATCTGTGTATCTTTAAGTGTTCATGCTAGGGCTGCACAACATATGGACTGGTGCAATATCCAAATTACAGTAAGCGCAATATTTGGTAAATGTAAAAAGATATTGTTTATGTTAAGTATTGTGGTGCTGTGGAGTAATCCCAGCCTACAAATAGTATTCTATAAAAGATCCACGTTGGGTACGCACCCTGTAAAAGAAAAAACACCTTGACCATTTAAGCATTTACTAATGATCATTTGAATAATGTTTAAAAAGAAAATGTAATTACCTCTAATATCGCAAATTATATCACAATCAAAATAGGTTTTATTACCAAGTAGATTTACACATAGGAGGAATTTGCTTTTTTGTAAATGGTGCATACAAAGACTAGAAGAATATGTTGTTATTTTAAAAGAGCAAACAATATATTGCAATATCTTTCGAAAACAATCGCGCCCAGTCCTTCCTCCCAAACTGTGCAGCCCTAGCTCCCACACTGTCTCCTGCGCGCTGTGAGCTGAATATCAATGTGTTCTTCTCTTCAGTGGCGACAGCAGGAATGACTCGGCTGGCTCGCTCCCGCACCGCCTCCTCCTCCTCCATCACCTCCATGGACAGCAGTCGCAGCCGCAACAACCTCAACAGCCTGCTGGAGGGCAGCGCCACCGGGGGTCTGGACAACCAGGTCGGACCCCAGACCATGGAGGTCTCCTGCTAAACCCAAACCCCCCCACCCTACCTCCCTCCCTCCCCCTGCACATTCCCATAGTAACTTATGTGCCCCTCTCTTTCTCTCTCCCCCTCTATCTATCTTTCTCTCACCCTGCAACTCAAACGCCAGCAGGATCTGTAATGTGATTAGAAAAGGATGTAATAAATATATTAACAGATGCATATTATTAAATATATCAAATTTAATACACTGTCAAAGTCACATTCCTGTACCAGATACCATGACTACAATCAAACGTGTTGTATATTCCAATGGTCAGACCATATCATTCACTCAACCCCTTGTATTTATTTATTTTCACGTTGTCTTTGTTTTAAATGTCTTCACACACACTGTAGACGTCCTCCACGTGTTCAAAGTAAGGTTTTTTTAAATGATGCAGTTCTGCACCCGGCTCTCTCCTGTTGTGATCTCTAAACTCATTGATTCTGAGCAACTCTGTCTTTGTGTTTTAATCCCAAACGTTCTGCAATGTGAATTAGTCACAAAATGCACAGAGGGATCACTCGACCTGCTGTAGCTGCAGAAATCAAGTGAAGGAGCATTGCAGACTGTAGCGCACTTTCATCATATCTAAACTCAAGCTTGTGGAGTGAGCTGCTTTTAAAAACATGCCTGTAGTGTACCAGTGTTTCAGCATCACTCCACCTATTTTGTATTCTTTTTGTCACGAAGCTCATCTCCCTTTTTTCTTTCTGTGTTAATTTTTTTTTGTTCAGTGATTTTAACAAGTGGGTCATGATGTGAAAAGTATTGAGTCCTTCTCTGAGGGGCCAGTGGTGCTTCTCACTGTCTCCTGATTCAACTCATTTATATTACTACTGAATAAAGCTTCAACATGACAGCTCGGCTGGTGTCTTCATTTATCAACACATGCAGGGGGGGGGGGGGCAATAGCTCACGACAGGCTGTGGTATATGGTCATTATATCACAGATAAGGTTCGGCCTTTGCATGCAGTTTACTTTTCAGCCCAACTGTATGCAGTTAAATCGATCGGACTTCTTTCTGCAGATGTGAGCGTCCTTAACAACGGTCAATAAGTCCTTGCTGCACATTATCCCTTACATGTTTCCATCTTTGTTAGTTATTTAGTTTCGTAACGGACGTAATGTAACAGTTGTAACGGTTGTAGCTTTTTCTCCGACGCGGAGGGATACTGACTTGTTGTGAAAAGTAACTACAATTCTACCCGTGATATACGCTCATTGTATCACGGCTAAGAACCAATCAGATTGCTTGATTTGACTTGTCCGTTTTATAATCTATTATATCTCAATACCTGCAATGTAGCTAGTAATGAAATACGTTAAACAAATGTAGTGAAGTAAAAAGTAATAGAATGCATCCAAAATGTAGTAAAAGTTGTAAATGTTACTTTCCACCACTGACAACAGGGCCAATAATTCTAAAAATGCACGAACATAACAATTATATATGTGAGCGAAAAAGTGTTGTGTGAATACTCTTGTACCTTTCCTCTCCTTTTAGTGGAAAGGTGACTGTGGTGAGATACTTTCCAACCGCACTCGCTCTTGTTTCCTCGCAGAGTGACAGCCTAAGTTATATTTAGCACACGTCAAAATCAACAATGGTCCACTGCTCTGCAAATGAGATGATGAGATTGCCTTCAAACTAAAAATGTATACTGTTATGAGACTAAAGGGCTAAAGGTTAATGTGATGGATAATGCTTTTCTTAGTAGGCCTATTGTAGCTTCTCGCTTTTATAACTAGAATGTTCCTCAATTGCCGGTAAAGGAAATGAACCTCTCTCCTATATATAATGTGATTTCATGCAACAACCCTACTGTAATACTTTTTGTAACACTGAAACCTAAACCATTTTATATAATACCTTATTGAAATACTAATGATACATACTAAAATGGGCATTTAATGAATAAAATAATAAAAAAAATCAGTGTGGAGTTAGATAACACATCTACAAATGTGACACGCAGTGCAGAAACCGATTAGAGAAACATATACCGCACCGGAATGGAACGATTTGATTTTTGATTCAAATGTACTTTCCAATCGAGCTAACATGCAGTTGTTACAACATAAGCTGTACGTGATGACTCTGTTAAAGATTATTGGTCATTTTCCATCCACATTAGAACATCTGATAAGAAGTAGGACAAGAAGTATCTGAGAATGATCACCTCTCAGCAGAAACTGAAACCAGAGAATCATATCTACCATCTTTGATGAGCTCACATGCATGCATAAGGGTGCTCAGTTCACACAGAATACATTATACTATTATAAATCCATTTGTACACCCACATATTGGAAGTATTCAGACCTGTTACTTGAAACTACTACTACCACACTGTACAAAAGTTAAATCCTGCATTGAAAAAGGACCTTATCTGAGAATATGTAAGTATCATTAGGAAAATGTACCTAAAATATCAAAATTGAAAGGACTCGAAGCAGAAAAATTTCCCCTGTTTCACAAACAATATAGTTTCCTTTACCATCATATGTTATCACTTATTCATGTTTAAGCAAGAGCTAATGTTATATAGGGCTGCAAATAATTAATATTTCATAATGGACAATCTGCTGGTTGTTTTCTTGTAGGTATAATAAAGAAAAAAGTAACTTACTAACACACTGATATCTTCAAATATCCTGTTTTGTTAACAGTTTTTTCTATTTTAAGAGGAGGAATGATGCTCATTTTCACATTTGAGAGGCCGATGTTCAATGGTTTGCGTCAAACAATTGGTAAAAATAGCCATTGTGAAAACATGCACTCATTTACTGACCAATTAACCAACAGGGTTACTTAACTCAAGTTAAATATACTGTTAAAGGCACTCAATGCGTTTTCTATGTCAAATCTAATATGTACAATAACCAATAGCAGTGAGATAAGTTAAGTAGAGTAAAAAGTACATTATGTTTCTCTGACAGTGAAGAAGAGCAACATGTCATGAAAAGGACAACGGAAACATGTATTTAAGGAGCCAACAGTAGGCTATTTGAGTATATGTACATACTTAAATTCCACCACTGCACCTTCATGATTTACGAGCATAAAACGCACTGATATTGCCAGTCAAATTGCTTCACTTTTACCATTTGACTTTGCAGAGTCAGCATGATGGATACCCTTTACGACTGATGATGAATAGGAGCCGCAGTGGGTTGTCAGGGGAACCTTCGTCATGCTTCTGCAGAGCTGCTCCTCTGATCTGATGTTCAACAGGACCACCAGTAACTGGACGTGATGGGACTGACAGGGAAAATGTGCCTCAGTGTTTCTCAGCTAAAAGCAGATAAACTGAATCAGTGGAACCACACATGTCACCATACACACAAACTGTCTGCATCACATGGGTCATGTAGGTGAACGCTGCTCACGTAGTTCATTCCATAAACAAGTGATGCAGTGTCAGTGAAAAAACTCTGCATCTGAGAGATCAACACAAGCTGTTCTGAGTCCGGATGTGAAGGTCTTGAGCGTCACAGGAAGCTGCAGCAGGGTGACATACATAAAGGCCGCCAGGAAGCCTCTTCACTCAGCCTTCTCTATCAACAGCTGCAAAAACACAGCCGTGTTCAGAGGAGGGAGCACAGTCTCTGTGATTGATCTGCAGGCCTGGGAGGACGCATTTCACAGTCTGCCCTCTGTGTGTGTGCTGCAGAGAGACCAGCATTTATCATTGAGGACTTTGATCTGAGAGGGGTCGGACTCACTGCTTGTGTGGGAAATAATTTGTGGACACATTTTTGAAATACAGAAAGAAAGGTGAGTACTTGCTCTGATTGTGGTATATTTTATGAAAGTAGTTTTTATGGTTTTCCTTAAATAACTGTTACTGTAAAAATACCTTTTGTCTGATAACTTGTATTGTATATTTGCAGTTAAATGACTTAACTTATTACTTCACAATATGAGTTAACGTATTGCCCGATGATGTGAGTTATATGAAATAAATACAAACTAAGATAAAGAGTATTTCTTATTTTAGTCAGTATCATTCATTCTCCTTTAATTTGGCTTTTAACTTTTGATTTATTCTTATTTTACACTTTTTTTCCTGTTTAATTCAGTCCTGTGTTGGTTTGAAGTAAAATCACAATGCTATGTTTCGCTCTGGTTATTATCTGGGAAGGGGAGATCGTTTTTATTTTTGGGCTAAGTCAAATGTTAAAAAGCCCAATATATTTAAATTATATTTTAGATATTTTATTCAAAGGTCCCTGTTCTAATTGAAAAACAGTTTGCATAATGAGTATAAAATCCCCTCTATTCATCTTTTTGAATACATTTCATGTTAGGTAGATTTTATTCCTTGCAAAGTAGTTGCATGGAAACTGAGCACAGTTGCGGTGAGGCGGCTTCCTGTATCTTCTCACTGCCTGGTAACACTGTGCACTTTCATTCACGGTGTGATAACTAGAGAACAAATTCAGTGTTTCGGTTTTTAAAGACCTTTGAAGACATTTTCCTCATCCTGTGCTTCTGTTTTTCAGAAATAAGTTCCTTTTCTGATCATCATAAGACAGAACATGGGGACCTGCCCCATCAGATGTCGATCCAACCTCACAATCCTGGAAAATTCTCCTGAGCCTGAATCACCACGTATGTATATCCCCAAAGCAGTGGTGGAAAGTAACTATTTACAAAATGTTAGGTACTCAAGTACTTTTTTTAAAATATTTGTAGTTTACTTGATTATTTCCAACTTTGCACATCTACTCCACAACATAGAGGCTAGTATCATTTGTATAGTTACTCCACTACATTTATTTGAACACTCACAGATACATTGTACACATGATATACTGATATGATATGCAGTACTGTTCTAATAATCTACAAAGTATTTCAAGTATCTACATTTGGTCCACATTGACCAAGTACAATACCAAAGTACTCTTGCAAATATAGAAACAGGAGAATATAACAACCATTATGATATAATACTGTCCTCTTACTTTGGATTCTTGAAGCACGTTTAGCTGATCATTCTTCTATATTTTACATTATTCTGAAATTGGACATTGTGCAGAACGATTACATTTTTTTGTGCTCTAACTACTTTTTGATACCAGCACTTTTATAATCATTGGAGTATTCAAAGACCATACTGTAGCATTTGTACTTTAACTTAAGTAGAGGAGTACTTCTTTCAACACTGCACCAAAGTCATCCCCACAGAAAATCAAACTAAGAAAAGCGTAACAACATGCCTCTCCTTCTTCTCTCTGTAGGGCCGCAGGACAGTGTGATTGTCTCCCTCTGTAACTACCCGTCCTTTGAGAGTACAGAATTAACAATGTGCATCGGAGAACAAGTAACCGTCCAGTCAGAGTACGTGAAGCTTTTATAATCACGTTCACCTTTTATTCTCACCTGTACAGCTACTCATGACTGCCTGTTCTCTCCAACAGTGACGGTGATTTTCTGATGGTCAGATCCACCACCACGGGCCTTGAGAGCTACATCCCCACCACCTACACTGCCAATGTGACACACAGGTGGGTCACTGTCAGGAGTGCGTGTGTGTGTGTGCGTGTGTGTGTGTGTGTGTGTGTGTGTGTGTGTGTGTGTGTGTGTGTGTGTGTGTGTGTGTGTGTGTGTGTGTGTGTGTGTGTGTGTGTGTGTGTGTGTGTGTGTGTGTGTGTGTGTGTGTGTGTGTGTGTGTGTGTGTGTGTACTTTAGTAGAGTGTAGAAAATACTCTGTTACAAGTAAAACGTCCTGCATTCAAAATGTTACCCGAGTAAAAGTACAAAAGTATCGGCATCCAAATAAAGGTTAAGCACCAAAAGTACTCTTTTTGCAGATTGGCTTGGATGAAATATATGTTTTGATTATAATCATTGATCATTAAAGTGTTATTAAAGCTGGTAAAGGTGTAGCTAGTTTTAATCACGTTGTACACGGCAGGGTAGCTTGTGAATTTACTCCAATTGGAACTAAAGTCTGATTTAAGGGTTGATTATTTTTCATATTATTATTCCGAATGTGGAAAATAACTAAAGGTGTTAAATAAACGTAGTAGAGTAAAAGTACACCATTTACCTCTGATTTGTAGTGGGGTGGAATTAGCCTACAAATTTGAAAGGATTTTTTATACTCATGTGAAGTCCCTAAAAGTTGAACTTAAAGGTGGGGTATGTAATTTATTTCAGAAACACTTTTTGTTATATTCCATGGAATGCTCTTAACATCCCGATAGCAATGAATATATTAAATGCTTTGACAATAAATACATACAAAAAATTCATCTGTGGAAGCCGTGGCGCTGTAAAAAGTACGACAAATCATCTGAGCTAAAATAACTGGATGGCCTACCTGCCTGTCAGCCTTCCATCTGTGCACAAACTTATCTCGTGCCCTCATTGGTCATTTACGCATTTGTGTGTTGGAGGAGGGGCTCTGTAAGGAAGTCTGAAGGAAGTGGCAGATTTTTTCCGGTCGTGTACTTTCAAATTCTAGTGCACTCGAGCAGGTTTCTCCGAAATTACATACCCCACCTTTAAGTACAGTACTTGAGTAAATGTACTTGCCACTCCACTGGTTGCAGAAGAGGAGAAGTGAGATGAGAGGTGGGGAGTCCCCCGGCAGGTGGGAGGTGTCGTGGGAGAAAGAAGGTTGGAACAAGCCTCATGTTTTCTGACATCAGCCCCTGCCTGCAGCCCTCCTCCAGTGGGGAATATGCTGTTTCTGTTTCAGTGGGGTTTTCCTAACTTGAAGAACAACCTATTTTGTTCTCATTGACTCACTGTGTCTCTCTTCTCTGTGCAGGTGGCTGTTCAAAGACATCAGCAGGTACAAGGCGGTGGAGCTGCTGATGCGGCCTCAGAACCAGAGTGGAGCCTTTATGATCCGAGAGTCAGAGTCAAACAGAGGTCAGAGCGCTGCTTCTGTTTCTTCCACTGCTTTAGAAATATATTCAACCAAGGCACAACAATGTTGAAGGCTTAAAGGAAAAGTAATCCCAAAATGATCATGTGTGTATAAATGACTTCCCTGTGTTAGCTTCAATTTGAATTATATGATATAAATATACACTACATTGTATATTTATATCATACATTTATTTTGAGGATTTTCTACGTTTTTGGACTCTTTGTTCATCATGAAGGCCTGCCATAACGTTTTCTTTATGAATGTAAGGTTAACACGGGGTGAGGAATTGATACACATATAATCCTTTTGGGGGTAAAGTATTCCTTTAAGTGCCCTTAGAAACACCTTGACTAATGATTTTGGAAGGCTAGGGGAAACAAATCTGTACTTGTATACATTTCTAAATGAAGAATCAAGAGCCGTGTAGTTGAACTGCTTCCTCTGTGTGCTGTCTCTTTGTTTAGATTGTTACTCGCTGTCTGTGCTGAGTAGGAGCAGCTCTTCGTACCTTGACAGTGTAAAGCACTACCGAATCCCTCAGCTCGAAAACGGCTGGGTTTACATCTCTCCAGGGGTCACCTTCCCCTCCCTGCATCACCTGGTGGAACACTACTCAGGTCTGCACTCAGGATATAATGCTCATTCCTGAATTCACCAGAGACTTCTTTAAAAGTAAGATACTAAAATGTTTTTTCTCCATCACAGAATCAGCAGGAGGGCTGTGTGTCCGGCTGACGGGGCCGTGCCACATCCAGGGTTTAGACAACCCCATAGAGGACAGGCCTGTACCCATAAACATCAGGAGGCCGACTATCAACTGGAAGGACATCAGCAGGTGAGGCAGACTCTCTTTAGCTCCTACTGACGACTGCCACAAGATGTCACTCTATTTCCGTAGAGCATGAGCACCTGGTGGTTAAAAAACCTGATGTGAAGCTTATTATCTTCAGACACTGATTCAACTGTACTGACCTTTGTGTTTCAGTGCTGAGTAAAATAAGCCGTAATTAGGGACAGTTAGAGAGGGCAAGTCATAGAGGGGCAAAAAGAGGTTAAGAAATGAAAAGTAGTGAAGAAGATATGTAAAGAATGAAGTCAAAATGGTCATGAATAGGTTTGAATACCATTTTGAGGATGAAGTAAAAAATATTGCGAATAAAATAAAAAACAATTTAGAGAATAAAGTCAAAATGTAGAAAACGAATACCCTTACCACAAGTTAGACTCTGTTCTCTGCTTTTGGGCTGGAAATCAATCTTCTTTCTCTGACGTTGTGTCCCCCCCTATACCAGGTCCATAACTCAGGAGAAGTTTGTGCAAACACTAACAGACAATCCAACAGATAACACTGTGGTTAACAAGATATCTGACAGACGAGTTGACAGTGTGTAATAGCATAGAGCAGAATGTTCCTGCACTGATGTTTCTTTAACCTGTACGTCAGATAAATAAAAGCTACAAAATGCAGCCCATAACAATTACTGTTAATTTACGCACCAGTTAGAAGCATTCTCCATGTCAGGGTCATAGTCGCATTGCACATTTGCAATGAGCCCTTTTGAACATCCTGTCTTGTGTCCTCCAGGTCAGCGATCTTCAGGAGGAAGAGGACAGAGTCAGACAACTCTCTGGTGAGCGAGGGGCTGAGGGAGGCCATCACCTCGTACCTACAGATTACAGAGGGCAATGATCACAGCTGGGACACATGAGGAGAGACAGAGGATCAGCCTGGAACAAGTCTCACAGATAAAGTGAAGCCACACACTGTCATCGCTCAGCTGCCGTTTGGGCTAGCCATAGAGAGAGGTCATGGAGGGGCATGAGGGCTGAGACACTACAATGTTTAGAGCTTTATTTATACAGTCTATGGTGAGAAAGTGTCTGTCAGCAAGAAAAATGTGTTTGTTTTAAAGAGTGGAGGAGTGAGCTCATGGTCAGTGATCTCATTTGGTTTAAAAAAGGGAATGTGTGTCCTGATTTATAACTACATATGAACATGCTGTGACATTGTTATCTCCTATTAGCTCTTGTTGAAGTCTAGGGGTTCACACACTTTTTCCAATCTACACTGCTGTCTGAATTATGTATTCAATTTGGACAAGAACCAAACCATAATTGTTGAATATTGCAACTGAGGTGAAGATCGGACCATATTTTAGAACAAATATACATAAATTAAGGTTATTCCAAAGTTTTTAGCCTACTTTTCTTGCCACTGTCTATGTCCTTATTTATAACCACATATGAGCATGCTGTTTAAATGCCATATGAAAAATGTAAATATTATTGTTGTTATACTGTATATGATTGTTGTCATGGTTGTGTTATTGGAATCCAATAAAAATATTTTGGAACATTTGAAAATAATAATAAACACTGGCCTGATTTGCTTGGCAATGCAGCAAGGTACAGATTGTGTTGGATTTGAAGGTCATTCCAGATCTTTGTTCCCCTGAAACGGATGAAGGTCTGTCCAGTTCAAAACTAAACGAAAATCACCCAAAAATATGCCTAGTTTGAGTGTTATTTTGTTAAAATGTTAAGTATAGTATATGTGGAATTCAAGCAATTGTTTGTATATTGATCTTGTGTTTTATAGAACATTGTGTTTTTTTACATTATTTAGGTAGAGGCTTTAAATAAGCCTAATGGGTTGTTTGCCTCGCCCGTCACTGCTTGTCATTTGTTATCTGTTTGTGTAATATTAGATCGTGCAAAACCATTAAAACCAAAACCATTAATACCACAATAGAGTATAGACAGAGCATACACCACTGAAGCCACTTCTCGCACAGTGTGCAACTCCGCCAGCAGATGCCGCTTCATTACCTCCAGTAATTCATCAAAGCCTTCCACTTCCTGCCGAGCAGCTCAGTTCAGGAAGAAGAAATAATGGCGACGCTTATGGGGTCCGAGTCCCCCTGTACTGGAGGAAAACGAAGACATTGCACTGGCAATATCGTCACTAAGTTCACGGCTAGTAAAATCACCGGCCAGGGGTTCAGTCGAGGGACGCAGGTAAGAGAAACACTGC
Source organism: Notothenia rossii (assembly GCF_949606895.1). NCBI lineage: Eukaryota > Metazoa > Chordata > Actinopteri > Perciformes > Nototheniidae > Notothenia > Notothenia rossii. The sequence continues at coordinate 84,454,944 of NC_136903.1, forward strand.
ATGTTTCGACAGTAAAGGCACATGAACGCTGGTCCACTGAGACCAGGGGCTTGCGGCTGGAATGCAGCCCGAACATGAAGACGCTGTCGGGGAGACTTGATGGAGCTCTAGTCGCTTGTGTCAGCTTCGGCTTTACAGCTAGCTACAACATTAATAGGGTGTTTTAAAAATGCAAACACTAAACTTTGACATTATTGAGTATTGGATAATGATATTTGCTCGCTGACGAGGCAAATAACGTTTGCATTCGAACAAAGTGTGTGAAGCAAGCTCCGCTTCAAGTTGGTCTTTTGTTGTTAGCAGTGAATTAGCTTAGCATGATATGCCCGTAAGTACGCTACATAACGCTCTGATCTGGTATGTTGACATACTGTTATGGTTTTTATGAGATAGTAAGAGAATCAGTGATACCAGATAGCCCATTGTTACATTTCATAATCGCTTAAATCATGTAGTAAACCGCAGTAACGTTTGCTAATGCTAGCCAACATCAGCTAACGTTAGCTAGCTAAGCCAGCTGAACAGCTCAGGTGATGACGTAACGACGCAAACCACAATAACTACCGTTCCCTTACATGGAGAGGCAGCTGTCTGCACTACTTACACTTGGCAGGTTTATTTGTATTTCCTGCATGGAAATACAGCACCATTTAACCGATATGTGTTACTTTGGAGCATATATTTGTTCGGTTGGTTTTTATCTAACACTGACAGAGGTGGGAGAAGTACAAGATCTTGAAAAGTAGAAGTACCAGAGTGTAGGAATAGTCTGTTACAATAAAAGACCTGCATTCAAAATGTTACTCAATTAAAAGTACAAAAGTATTGGCATACAAATACACTTAAAGTACCAAAAGTAAAAGTACTCATTATACGGTATGGCACATTTCAGATTAATATATATTATATGTTTTCATTTAAATTATGGATGTGTTTATCAAGTGCTGGTAAAGGTGGAGCTTTTAATTACTTAATGTTCTGCTGGGTAGCATGTCAATTTATTCTAGGTGCAACTAAAATCTTATTTAAGTGTTGATTATATTGTTTGTCATTAATATGAATTGCAAAGTAACGAAAGGTATTCAATAAATGTAGTGGAGTAAAGTACTATATTTCCATCTGAATCGAAGTGGAGTAGAAGAACAAAGTAACATAAAATGGAAATACTTCAAATGTAAGTAAATGCACTTGGTTACTAAACACACCTGAACAGTGACGTTAGTTGACATAAACTGTGATGTTGACAGGGCATTACAATAAATAATGATACATGTTATTTCTATAGCGCTTTTCCTGGCGCTCAAAGCACTTATGCAGATAATGGATGTCGCACCTGACGTGACATTTTGACCCATTCAGACACTTCATCTTTATTTCAACTTGCTTCGTACACCCTTGTTTTACAAAGCTCATAAAACCATGTATCCCTTTGCAGTCAGTCTCGTGGCGTTTACTCTCATTGCTGACTTGGTGTTTTCAAGGTATTACCTCGATGGTCAGGTGACATTTTGGTATGATCCTAAAGCCCCGAAAATCCTAAAATACCCCTGATTTTTGAAACGTTCGTAATGCTGCTCATTGGGCTGCATGATTCTCAGTGTTGTCTTATTTTTATAATGGAAAGTTAGTATTTCTTTTGTCTGTTTTTGGAACGGATTGCCGCTTTTGCCTTGTGTTTTAGCATATGATTATTAAAAAGCTTGAATGAGAAAAGATAAGTCTGACATTTGTGAGTTTCTTGTTTGGGCCATACTGTCTCTTAAAGGTAGTTAAGCACCATGTGTGTGGGTGTTGAGAATTGGAGCATTGCTGGGATCAAACTAATACGCTCTATTGAGGAAGTGGAAACTCTACAAATGGTCTCCCTTTATAACCATCGGGAATCTGTGCACAACATTTTGAACATTCCCATTCCACTGAGAGCAATGCAAGGTCAAGTTGTTTCATGTCATTCAGGCATATCTTAAAAAGTCACGATGCTGTCACACCTTTTGGATTTTAATGGGTTCAACAGGGATGATGGTAATTGACACCATTCAGAAAAGCATACATTCATTACTTGGTGGTTTAATAAATAGATTAGTCAAGTATAGAAGACGTCTTCTCTTCTCCTGAATCCTTTAAAATGAAAAAAGCCACATTATTTATTGCTGGCTTTAACTTCAAGATTCAGCTGTTCCTTTATGGCTTTTCTCCACATGACTTTTACACCTGTTGACTTTGAGCAAAGTTACAATTCTCTTGTCAACAAGTTTTAGATTTTACAGCCAGTGGTAATAATACAAATCAGCTGAAGCTACTTTTAGTTTCTGTTCTCCTTGTTGCAGTATTGTGCTACATGAACTAAGGATTTCCTTAAGTAATCTTATTTAAAGTGACTCACAGCCTTCCTACTATCTGAGACCTTTTGTCTGTTAAAAGTTCCACACATGTTTTCCAGGGTTACATATTATCTGAGTATCTTGAATTTGTTAGGCCTCATAATGCATAATATTATTAGATTCTAGCAGTGTTTGTTGGCGCCTTTCACACCACTCACCCTCACCACTTAGCTTCATTCAAGGCTGCGATGTTGATGGGAAAATATCCGTGTAATGGGATGATCCGATGAGATGAAGATGAGTCAATGAGAAGAGACTCTTTATTTGCCTCATGATTTTAGTTGTTTGTTTGTTTACCTCGTGTGCGTTTCGTTTCTCGCACACTGATTTGATTAACTGAACAGCCAATCATAGTGATTTGTCTCCCCAAAGTTCTCCGCTGCCAATTCAACACTTGAATCAGTCATAAAGCCACTAAAAGGAGCGGCTAGAGAACATTTGTGCAGGCCAGATAGCAATCAGGGCGACAAACTCACACAAACATCTGACCAAACATATCAAATGTTCTCAGGATTCCAGACTGGCATTCACTTGTCTGAATGCAAATGCAAACACCCATACATTTTTCACTGTGTCTATTGCACTTGTTTAAGGTTTTACGGTTACCTCTGTTTGCGTGTCCTAGCTACCAGGAGGCCTGCTCCAGGAGAGAGATAAACGAGCCAAGTGGCATGGCATCCCCGCGCTGCTGCAGAGGCTCCACGAGAGCAGCCATCCCAACAGTGACCTCTCCCAGGCCCACAGCTTTCTCAAGGTGCCCTCACAACACTTGTAGTACTAGTCGTGGAATTACTCGTTCCTGCCATTTGTGTGTGTGAGTGTTTTTACTTTGGGACTTTTCTTTACATGTAGTCACTGTGTTTTTGTCAGGTATTATCATCCCAGCTCTCCATGGAGGCCATGTCTTTCGTTACGGAGGACAGGAAGACCGCTCAGGAATCCACCTTCCCCAACACGTACACCTTTGACCTCTTCGGTGGAGTCGATGTAAGTTGGACATTCCTGGTGCTTGACTCTCTGTAATTATTGAACGTACAGAGGCTTCCTGCTGGAGAATCTGGCGTCATGTGTAGCACAGCACTTACTAGTATTTGCTCACAGCACTGAATACCAATTTCTCTATTTCCCTGAAGCTGCTTGTGGAGATCTTGATGAGACCCACATTAACTATGCAGAAGAAAAAACCCAATAGTAAGTTGTGACTTCACATTTGTGAATATATCTGCTTTTATTGGGAATTCTTAACTGAATATAATAGATTTAAAATTCATAAGTTCTCAATTTGACTACAACGTGTGTTTCTGTTCCCACAGTGAATGATGACTTGGTCAAGGACTGCCTTAGTGTTCTCTACAACTGTTGTATATGTGTAAGTATCCTGTTACATTTGGTAAATGCCAGAGAAATGTCAGAGGTGCATCAAACCGTGCTTCAATGTAGTGTGTGTGTGTGTGTGTAACTAGAAGTTTCCGTTTTGCAGTGCGTTCGTGCCGTTCTAAAAACAACATTACAGTCAGGAATGTGCATGATTTAAACTGAAGTGCTCATTTTATTTGTATCAATTCACAGACGGAGGGGGTCACGAAGAGCCTGGCAGCGAGGGATGACTTTGTTCTGTTTCTCTTCACCCTGATGACAAACAAGAAGACCTTCCTACAGACCGCTACTCTAATTGAAGATATTCTCGGAGTCAAAAAGGTCAGAGTTAAACTTGTATTTATTTATGACACCTCGGAAATGAAAAGGTTACTTTGTGATTTATGCAGCCGTGACTCGTTTGTCAAACCAGCAACAAATGTTGAGTTTTACGAGCCTTTAAATCTTTGCTCACATGATACACGCGTCTTGTTATGTCTGTAAAACTCTGCTGTCCATGTTCAAACGCCACTCATGCCAGAATGGTTGTGCCTTTCAGAGCTGCAAACACCCAAACACCACACCTATGCTCTAATATTAGAAGCATGCTGTTTTCAGCTTGAACTTCTCTTGAGATTCTTGAACATTTTAAAATACATATCTTTAGTTTTGTTTAGCTCTGTATCGTGGATGTTTTTTAATTGTTCAGCTTACTTTAAAAACATTAAACTCTATAGTCTGTGTTTCTGCTTTCTTTATACATTATGTGCACCACTAAATCTTTAAATGTTTTACAAAGTGCTACTCCCTCAAGCTGCTTGTGGAGAGTTTATAGACACTGTTGTTGTAGCTTGTGCATTTTAATAATCTACAAGTCTGAGCTGCATATCGATTGCAAAAATGTGGTTGCTTTGTTTTTCCTCCCTTCACATTTCTGGTTCTCTTATTGTGATGTAAAGACAGCAAGGAGCAGTTTAACAACAATGTATTCTCTTGATCTTTTGTAGTTGACTTGTTGAAATAATTTAAAACGGGGACATCTGTGGACATCTGTGATGTAACCTCTTCAAAAGCAAATATAATACTTTATACAATTATACTTTTTAGGTAACAACAGTGGGCAAAACCTCACAGGGTATTCAGCATATAAAAATGAATTTGAAACACGATACCAAACAATATGCTTTATTGTCCCCGCAAGGACATTTCTTCTGTCTCTGTCCTGCTGTTCCACAAAGATACAAAAATCATACACACTACATTTTTATAATAACAGATGGCTATGTACATATAGACAGTTTGCAGATACAATGGCGACCTACAGTAGTGCACAACCCTCATGGCTAGGCCTGTCACGATAATTAATTGTGTTGGACGATAAATCTTTCTGGAAATTATTGCGATAAACGATAATATTGTCGGCACCGTTTTAAGACCATTTTAGACATAATGATAATATATAATAATAATTCAAGTACATCCTTTCTAACATAACTTTTTATTGAACATTCAACATTGCAAATGAAATGTGAAATAATATTAAAATATATAAATTATATATAATAAATAAAACAAATTAATTAAATTATAATAAATAAATTAAATCACACACAACCAAAACAATAAATTAAATAGTCAGGCTGGAAAGCAGAGCTCTCTCATATATATATATATATATATATATATATATATATATATATATATATATATATATATATATATATATATATATATATAATATAGCACACATTATCTCACAAGCAAAAAAAACCTCCTTAAAACAAGTCAAGTGTACAGTCCACTGTCAAAGACCCAGATGCCTCAACAGGCCATATCCAAATCTGTTTTTCTACGTTTTCGAGCAAGGAACACCAACATGTTTGCATTTTCGGGCGGGGTCTCTCCATCTCCGGCTGCCGTGTTTGCTCCCAGCTGGGAAAACGGAATGGGGTGGTTGTGTTTTAGGTGGTTTAAAATGCGTGGTATTGCCTGCTTTTGTCGCTACCTTTTTTTAAACCAATGCGACACACCGCCCGGCTCATTCAAGTCCGTAGGTTTGCCTTGTTGATTTGGTTTGAATCCAAAATACTGCCACAGCGGAGAATCGAGATGTGTAGTTAGGTTTTGTTTGTCCAATTCCATTTCACTTTAAATTCCCCGCGAGTAAGTCACACGTTGTCTCCCGCTTGTCGCTATATTATTAATTTGGCTGCTACGCTGCTGCACGTGCACGCGGAGTGTCCAGACATGGCTGTGTGTCAGCCCCGCCCCTCACAGCGCGCCTGGCAGCCACAGCGCTCCAGGCTAAAATGCACATCTTTATGTAAACGGCAATTTATGGAGCTCAGAAAAGTTATCGAGTCCATTTTTATTTATCGTACGATAAGTCAATTTATCGATTATCGCGACAGGCCTACTCATGGCCAACCTTTAAACTACATTGAGTGTAACGAATTGAAAAACATATGCAGGATAAACTTGACTCTTCTCACTATTAAGCTAATTGTTTGTGTATTTCTAGTCTTAAAATTACAATTGAAAGTTAGGTATGAATATTTTAACTCTGTAAATATCCTTAAATTGTATCCAATATATGATCTATTCATAATTGTAGAAACAGAGTCCGTCAGGTTCAGTCCCACAACTTGTACAATTATAAATGTCGGATTTCTGTCTGCTTTCAGTTTACTAACATATTTTAAATGTGTGTTTTCCAGGAGATGATCCATTTAGAGGGCATCCCCAACCTGTCCGGCCTGGTCCAAAGCTTCGACCAACAGCAGCTCGCCAACTTCTGCCGCATCCTGTCCGTCACCATCTCAGAACCTGATGTGGGAAACGACGACAAGCACACCCTGTTGGCAAAAAATGCCCAGCAGAAACGCATCGCCAGCCCCTCGCGGGCCGAGGTCAACCAGGGTGGGTTGCGTTCAGGGGTCTGAGTCCACGCTGATGTTTATTTTGGTCCATTGTAAAAGAGTGGATCAATAATGGACTCATTCCACTAAGATGCCCCACAGGAAGTCTTTGCTGCCTTTGGTCATAATAACTTAATAACCCTCAGGCACTCGGAGAAAATAGACTCCAGGAGGGATTAAACTATCAGCAGCCAAACCCTTTTAATCTCTTCAATGTTTAAAACCAATACACCACTATAGATATTGCAATGAACATGCTAAACTGTATATTGTAGTACAATGTGCTCACTTTTAATGTTTACATACATATTTTATAATATTTTTATACTGGACATTTTTACTTTAACCTATACTATTATACATATTCTGTATTTATTCAGGTTATATATTTATTTCTAATATTTTTAATCATTATTATCATTTTTAATCTATTCATAGATTTGTTTCATTTGATCTTTTACTGGACATTTTTTATTTTAAGTTCTTATGTTTATACAAATATAATTATTCTATTTTTATGTTATTGCAGATTGTTATTTTAACTCATGTTTATATAAGCATTTTTATTATTCGATTTTTGACGGTCACAATGTTGCCCTTAGATAATTCAAGTATTCTCATTCTAATCAAATATCAATCTTATTCCTCCTCTAGTTACCCTGCTGAACATCCCCGGCTTCATTGAGCGTCTGTGTAAGCTGGCCACTAGAAAGGTGTCTGAAGCCACCGGAGCGAACTTCCTGCAAGAGCTGGAGGACTGGTACACGTGGCTGGATAACGCGCTGGTGCTGGACGCCCTCATGCAGATGGCCACAGAGGAGGCGGAACAAAGCAGTACAGGTGAGACGAGATACCGCTGTGCTGCTGGTTCATTACAATCCCTTTTTAATTAGCTGGCGCTTTTAACACAAAGAAAAATCATACAGAATGTCACTGCCAAAATAGCAGATCAAATATACCCCCCACCCCCATCCCAGCTTGGAAGAAAACAACTAAATAAAAAGTGAAAGTAAGTGATAAATACATAGAGCATTTTGAAAAAAAACAGAGTAAATGAGATAAGTATACAAGTTCTCATAATAGACACAAAAGCAACACTCAAATCTAAACTAGGGATGGGAACGATTAATCGAATATTCAAAATTATTCAGGTATTCGAATATGAGAATATGAGTTATAAATATTTTTATCGTAATTGTGTTTTTGGGAGGGGTGCCTAAGTTGATTACATATTATCAAATGGAATAATTCAATGTATATGACAGTGCCATACAGGGGCGGATCTACGGGGGGGAAAGGGGGGGCAGCTGCCCCCCCCCCACTGTAGATTCTTGCCCCCCCCAGCTGCCCCCCTAACTTTTGTTTCCCTAAAACTGTACTAAAACAAACCTACATTATTTCCACAAGCTTCTCAAGCAACGAAACAAGCATTACATTAGTCAAAAGTGAATCATTTTAAATATAATTTTAGGCCCGTTAAAAAGGCAGCTACGGCCCTGCATTAAACTGCGGAGCGGCGTTCACACAGACCACGGCTCACACAGCTGCAGAGAGGGAACGAGCTGTCCCAGCACCTATGGATCAGCTTCCCCTGGGAGCATTTCCCCTTCCACTGGTTTCCTTTTTACTAAGGACGAGAGCTTGAAACTAAATATTAATAAAACGCAGCCGTTTGAATCGATAGCGTTTAACAGACGGGCGCTGTTTGGGGCGTTACAAAATACTATACGCAGACAACGCTAGCTGGGAGATCGATCACTTTGCTAAATGCGGTACTATTAAATCCACGTAAACTACACATCACAGCAATGAGGCCAGATCAATGGAACCAGGATACATCCTTTACCGTAAAAACTGGATCTAAACACAGCTGCCTGTGTGCGTTTGATCAATACTTTCTGATGTTATATTTATGATATGTTACTTATCAGCTACATGGCCCTAACGTGTAAAGTTATACAAGCATTTGTACCAGTGCTTTTCACAAGTCGACTCTTGCAGGCCAGAGTAGCTGGAGTGAGTCAACAACAACAAAAAGTCATATCTGAGAAGTGATCATGACGAAGAGGAAGAGAGAGATGAAGAGACCAGGAGGGTCAGAGCAGGAAGAAGAGGAGGAGATGAAGAGACCAGGAGGAAGAGGAGGAGATGAAGAGACCAGGAGGGTCAGAGCAGGAGGAAGAGGAGGAGATGAAGACATTAGTGAAGAAAAAGACATGTAGGCTATGTGAGGATTGGAATAAAGATGAAGTGTCAGAAAGAGGGCCAGAGGCAGGGATCAGGAGGCAGAGGAGACTCTCCTTACATATTCCGTCACAGCAGCACAATCTAGCAGCTCTTAGTATTGAGAAATATTGATTGAAATGTGTTGCTGCACAGGTCACCTTTAGCTCTCTGAAGAGATGGGTGATGTCATTTGTGTACTTCATTATAACGAAGTACTTTTACTGTACTTACAGTAAACAGAACTCTGAGTATTCTCTGAATCTCTGGGTCTTTACATCTTTGAAAAATGAAACCGAAATGTTTGGTCATAACATCTGGTATCGGACTACTTCAATTTTCCCACCTCAGGCACAACATATAAATAATTACTAGGAATTTCCTTGAAAACATGTAACAGGGCTGAAGTTTTTGACAAAAAGTTGGCCTGAGACCTTGTTTAGCTAAGACATGGCACCACATGGAAGTCAAAGACATTACAAAATTGTAATATTTTGCAAAACTATTGTTTATTTTGCAATAAACAATTATTTACTATTATTAATTCATATAACAGAGTTGAAATGTTGAGCATGTCAATCTTAATCTGAAAATACAAAAACTGAAATAAGAGAAGAGACTGACACTTGCCTTTCTTTGCCATCTTTTCTTCAGAAGGCTTTTGCGATGTAATTCCCTCAATGCAGATCACACATGGACTGATCCATTATTTTAGCTTAATAGGAGGGTAAATGGTATGGCTTGACGGGGTTGAAACAAACTAAGGGACGTGTGTCAATATTGCAATTTCATAGATAATTCAAGTATTTTTTCACAATTTCTTTTTGATCAGTTAAAGTTGACAAGCATATGATTATATTAGCAGCAACATTTTGGGATAATTGCCAATTTTGATTTGTTTAATATGTAATAATGCTTAGTGAGGACATACAAATATGTCTGTCTACTACTCAGACAACCAATTTTTTTAAAACAAAATATATATATATACATTTAGTTTTACATTGTAATGCAAAACAACCTGTTCCATTAATTCATTGCTTTAAAATACATTTTGTAGTTTCCTTTCATTTAAAATTGTTGAAGTAAGCTTGGGGGACTCAAAGGCACCCGATTGTTTGTCTGAACACCTTGTTTCTCTTGTGCATTAAGAACACTTGTGTTAGGGCATGAATTAACAATAAATAGGTTATATACAGTAAATACCACGTACTGTCGGCCCTCCCATGCCACCCTGGCATGACCTCTTGCCCCCCCTTTGCCACCCCATGTAAAATGTTCTAGAACCGCCACTGGTGCCATAGCTAAATGTGTTGGGTCTAAAGGTGTGTTTTGCTCCGCTTGCCGGTCCCTCACAGCGGGCAGAGCTGCAGGTGCTGATCTCTCTCTCGCGTCCGGTTATACTTCACTCGCGTTTATGTCCAAATCCATCTGATCTAGCTAGTTCTAGCTAACGATATGGCTGCGGCCCCTCCCTACACGCAGATCACGCAGACTCAAACCTCATCTTATGCCCAAATTCCAGCTTCTCTACAGCTGGCCTGATTGTGAATAGCCTCCGCACCCGCCTCTCCCCTGAGTAGACATGCTCATATTCTTAAACAAGAATGAGTATTGAATAGCTGCATTCTGTGCATAGGCTCTGTTATAGGTTGTTGATCTCTGTTGTAATAGGGTTACGTTACCCTAACCCGTTATGTTGTTCGTGTATGATCCCTCTTTAATTTAAAAAGCAAGTTATGTTTTAAGCATGAAAGCTGTAGGCCTATAGCTGTCAACTGTTCAAACTGTGATCACCAGTTCAATAAGTTTGACAAATTCGACTTGGTTTCTATACTTATTTGAACATTTTTTTTATAGGATATGTACATTTCGGTTAATCTGTTAACCGTTTTTTGGGGGGTCGAATACTCGAATATACATTTGCTTTCAAATTCCCATCCCTAATCTAAACATCTTCAAAGTGTTAAATCCAGCTTGCATTGCTCTACGTGTGTGATCAATGGCTGCCAGGCCTTATAAAGTCCTTCCGAGTGGACCGGATTTTCTCTAGTTGCAAAAACTGCAACAGATATCTAATCCAGTGAGTATGGGTAGGTGGGTGATTCATCGTTTCATTTAAGAAGAATTAGTCGTTGCGCTATCAAAGATACAAAAGCATTTAATTTATATTTTGGAAGTTAACCGTAGCTGGCGCTTTTATACAAAGAAACATACATTAGGTGCATTCAACCATGAAGACGCAAACTCAAAAAGCTAAATGTACAAAAGCTTTCAAGGAGCCAAACTGTAACTGCCACTTACAGAAGTGAGAATTTGAAAAAGTATTATTGGCCAAGGTGCATTCAAAATAGGTGGGGTTTCAGAGAAAACGCATAGATCTTCTTCTCTCCTGAATTCAATGGGGAGATGGCCCTTTATTTTGTAGCCAGGACAGCAAACGGGTGTGTTTCTGTTGAGGGAAACCTGGGTCCCACTCGCAGTGAGGAAGTAGCGACGGATTAGCCAATGAGGGCCGATGGTTCTTCACATTGCTCAAAATACTCAGAACTTTGATATATAAACATGTGGGAGACTGTGGCTCAGTGGGTAGTGCGCTGAAGTTCGAGTCCCACTGCAGTCAGCATGTCGTTATGTCCCTTGCTCCTGTGGGGATTGCCCACAGTACTGCATGTATGTAAGTCGCTTCGGATAAAAGTGTCTAACAAGTAACATGTAATGTAATGTTTTCCTCCCCTCCAGAGTCATCAGATGAGAGTTCCCTGGCCACCAGTCCTCTGAGACATCGACTGCCTCAGTCCATGAAGATCGTCCATGAGATCATGTACAAAGTGGAGGTGCTTTACGTGCTGTGTGTCCTTCTGATGGGCCGACAGAGGAACCAGGTAACCGCACGCATTCCTTCCATGCTTCACATTTACACTGGAGGGTTAAATCAAGGCAGAGTTAAAGTGTGTGTGTGTGTGTGTGTGTGTGTGTGTGTGTGTGTGTGTGTGTGTGTGTGTGTGTGTGTGTGTGTGTGTGTGTGTGTGTGTGTGTGTGTGTGTGTGTGTGTGTGTGTGTGTGTGTGTGTGTGTGTGTGTGTGTGTGTGTGTGTGTGTGTGTGTGTGTGTGTGTGTGTGTGTGTGTGTGTGTGTGTGTGTGTGTGTGTGTGTGTGTGTGTGTGTGTGTGTGTGTGTGTGTGTGTGTGTGTGTGTGTGTGTGTGTGTGTGTGTGTGTGTGTGTGTGTGTGTGTGTGTGTGTGTGTGTTCAGGTCCACAAGATGCTGGCTGAGTTTCGTCTCATCCCGGGACTCAACAACCTGTTCGACAAGCTCATCTGGAGGAAATACACGGCCTCCAACCACGTGGTCCACGGGCAGAACGAGAACTGCGACTGTAGTCCAGTATGAGCTTTAAATCACTTTGAAACTAGATTTGAGCAATTCAATTAAACTAAAAATGGAACATAAACATTAAAACCCTTCATTTTTGATTGTGCAGGAAATATCCTTTAAGATCCAGTTCTTGAGGCTACTTCAGAGTTTCAGTGATCACCACGAGTGAGTAACCCTTAATGGAATTATCTTTAATCTGATTTCTCTTTTTCAAGTTGTGTTTGTTGAGAAAGCGTTTTTCAAAGTTCTTCCTAATGAAGCTTTGATTATCTATTGTCGTCCATGTCATCACTATAGAGTGCCACAGTGACGCGTCCTAAAACCCCGAAGTAAGTTAGCATTTGACCACTTCTGGTTCCTTCGACAAAAAGCAATGGGATTTCTCCATAGGATTTTAGAAAATAGCTGGAAATAAGGTCTGTGGTTTGACACACATTGAAGAGACGGATCACGTTTTGTTCTACGACATTAAATCCATCAGCAGTGACCCCACTGGTGATTTCTGAAGAGTTGACGTGTCTGAAAAACAATGGTTGTTAGCAAGTGGCTGAATAGAACTACAGAAGTTGTCGAGGACGTCATTACACCGAACACGTAAACACTCCCGCTAAGTTTGTTTCCCCCGTGTTCTGCTTGAAAGCAAGTACCTGCCTCCTGCAAACTGTTCAAACAAACGCTTCAACTTGTACCACTTAGAATCTGTATGTGTGAATATGGATCTTAAGTTGGCGTGACGTTGAAGCAGCGACCCTGCTGTAGTTCATTTATAGCATAATGTTAGTATTTTGCTTCTGGCGACTAGATTTATAATTAGAAAATTAGAAAAGTAGGAGACATGTGGAGATCATCCGGCTGAACAAAACGTGATCCGTTTCTTAAATGTGTTTCAACCACAGACCTTATTTCCAGCTATTTTCCAAAAATTCCATTGCTTTTTTGTCGAAGGAACCGGAAGGAGTTTACTTCCGGGTTTTAGGACGCGTCACTGTGGCACTTTATACATTTTTTTTTTTATGAATATACTTGTAGAGCTGTAATAATAGATTTTGTGTTATTGTGGTTTTAAAAGTGTTGTGTTTACTTCTATACCTCCTCGTTCAAACAGCTGTGTGATTAGTTTGTGTGCATAAAGTGCTAAAATGTGTTTGACCTTCGTTAAAATGTTGATTTTAAATAACTTTACGCCAACAAATGAATATAAAGAATAACTTGCATGTTAGACATTATGGATATGAGTATACATCTATCTTTGTTTATTACATTTTGACTGTTGGAATGAACACGGCATTGAGTTCTTGGAAATGTTTTCATCTCACGGGTCACACAGCCACCACTTGAATCTAATTCTACAAATAGCATTATACAAATCTTATTAGTGATAATCTTTATCTGCAACTGTGCAAAATACCAGCTTTTAATCCAGTTTAAATTTAAAATTTAAAAAATGGAAGAAGCTCTGCATGTTGATCTGTCAACATTATGAATCAAACTTGTACAGCTTTGTGTGTTAAATTGTGTGCCATGTCTTCCAGGAACAAATACCTCCTGCTGAACAGCCAGGAGCTGAATGAACTGAGTGCCATATCGATGAAGGCGAACATCCCCGAGGTGGAGGCGCTGGTGAACACAGACAGGAGCCTGGTGTGTGACGGGAAGAAGGGGCTCCTCACACGCCTGCTCACCGTCATGAAGAGGGAGCCCCCAGACTCCTCATTCAGGTCAGGAGACACACTCACATTCATCACATTAAGATGTTAAAGTCCTTATCTTACATTAAAAACTTTTTTTGGCAGTTGATTTCTGGGGGGTGTATGCAACAGATAGTCAATGTATGTTTCTTTATTTCATACTGAATAATATGTAAAAAAAGGAAAAATATTAGGTCCAATAAAAAAACTTTGCTTCTGGAAGCAGGCCATTTCGTGACGTCACGTGTGGTTCCCGGCTGCCGCTGTCTGGCTCCCTGCTGCCGTCCGGATCGCACAAATCGCTCCCATTTCTCCCGTAAAACCTTCTCTTTCGGGAACAAATGAACGGTAAAACCATCCCGATTGGTGTTGCTACACCCGCCAACGACACACCTCTTCACCATGATCCGGAAAAAACAAGACAAACTCGGAGATAAACACTGATACACAAAGTTGACATGCGGCTATACCAGCAATGCTACACTGTGTGATGCTGGGACGGGCTGAACTCACCAGGATTCGCGGAACCACACGTGACGACACAGCACCAAGCAGCGGCAAGTTTGAATCCAGACTTTTCTGGATACCTCTGAATTTGACCCATTTTCCCGATATTAACAAGTGATTTACAGCAAATAGGAAACGATATTCGATCTATATCACGTGTTACTGGAATAAGACCCAACAAGTTAATGCATTTTGAAACAGTTCTATGATCTTTCAGCTACAGTAAATTACGCAAGATAAGGACTTTAAAGGTGGGGTAGGTAATTCACTTCAGAAACACTTGTTGTTATATTCCATGGAATGCTCTTAACATCCCGATAGCAATGAATAAATTAAATGCTTAAATAAATGCATAAACAAAATGTCACCTCTGGAAGCCGTAGTACTGTAAAAAGCACAACCAATCATCTGAGCCGGCCCGGCTAAAATAACTGGATGGCCTACCTGCCTGTCAGCCTTCCATCTGTGCACAAACTTATCTCGTGCCCTCATTGGTCATGTGCGTGTTCGTGTGTGTTGGAGGAGGGGCTCTGTAAGGAAGTCTGAAGGAAGGGGCAGATTTTTTTCCGGTTGTGTATTTTCAAATTCTAGCGCACTCGAGCTGGTTTCTCCATTCTTACCTACCCTACCTTTAAAGGGCCCATGTCATGCTTTTCCGGTTATTACCCGTCCCCTTGTGTGTTATGAAGTTTTTTCTGCATGTAAACAGTCTGCAGAGTCAAAAACCCTCAAAGTACACCCTGTAGGGAGTAAAACTCTAACACCTCCCCAAAACGCCTCGTTGGAGATTTCTCATGTTCTTCCTTGGCATTGTGACGTTTGAATACCCAGTAGCCACGCCCAGAGCTATGACCACGGACTTCTTCACACACACACTCAGTGCAGGCTGCTCAGTGATTTCTCCTCCCTGGCTGAAGACTGATAACAGACAGTTGAAATTCTCTCTGCAGACCCATTCTCACAGCGTTTATCAACCTTTTTCTTACTCAATATCAAGCCACACTTATTGTTTTTACTTCGGCTGTGACTTTGTGTGTGCTCAGGGTGAGTTTGGATGTGTTTTGCTGTCGCTAAACAAAGAAACCACACCTCAACGGAGCTCAGCGCGATTCACAACGTCCCGACCAATCAGAGCACACTGTGCTCACAGGGAGGGTGGGGGCTGGAGCTATTGGAGCTACAATGAGCCGTTAAAGGCAGAGAGTGAATTTCAGTGAATACACGTAGTTTACAGAGATGCTGTACGAGAAACCAAAGTGATTTTGGAAAATTGCACAATATAAATCTATTCTAGTAGACCTCAACAATGGAATTATGATCAGTGGAAATGGCCATGACATGTCTCCTTTAAGATAAGAGAGTACTTTGTTGATCCCAATTTGGTAAATGTTTGTGTTGCAGCAGCATAAAAAGACATGGCATTGAACAATACAAATTTAAAAGACTAGAAATAAACAAGAAAGTAGAAAATATACATGTTGAATTTACAAAATAACAAGATATAAAGCAAGCTATTATATATACATAAGTATGTATATATATATTAATGCTGTCAAAATTATCGCGTTAATGGCGGTAATTAATTTTTTGAATTAATTGCGTTAAAATATATATGGCTGGGGTAGGCTACACCCATACCAAGAAATGGCTTAGCCCCACCATGAAAAATGATGTTAAAGTAAGCAAAATAAAGTCCGCCAACTCGCGCCGACAATTGCACAGACAGCAGTTAGTAAGATTGATTTCAGTAGCCGCTTGTCTGGAAATACCTAAGACTAGAAACGGTTTTGAAAACTTTTGTCACATAGTGATCGTCTTCTCAATAGAACATCTTTGATAATGTTCTGGCCAATCAGAATCAAGATAGCGGCGTGTTGTTGTTGCAGGAAGTCCCGACGGAGAATACTTTTGCTGTAGTACAGGGGTGCACATAACTGGTACGCAGGTTATGTGCGCAATCTGAAATGCGTACCGCCACTTGTGTCACACAGCGCATTTGCATACTGTACAACGGAATTGTGCCCCCCCCCCGTCGACCTTCCTGAAGTACTCCCCCGTTGATAGAAATCAACACGTAATGAATTAAGACCCCACGGTTTGATGATTGATAGGTGTGTGGGCTGTCTTTCATTTTGACACACAGAAAGATGTTATAATAAACATACATACTGTAAGTTAAATGGATATATCCGCCTTCTTTCATTTATCTTTCCATTCACACAACAATATACATAAAGAAATGGCATATTTTGGACATAGTTCGAATGGTGATTAATCATGATTAATGAATTTTTAAGCTGTGATTAATCGGATTAAAAATGTTAATCGTTTGATAGCCCTAATATATATATATAGTAAGTTCCTTATACAGCTTTAGCATTTATTTTATCTCAAGTCCCTGAGTGACACACACTGAACAGTCTCGTGGGTCATGGGCCAGGTCATGTGATGTTGTGTTCCCATAACAACATGTCCAAGATGTCAATGTGCCAGACTAACACATGTGTTTTTTTTGTTGCTAAAGATAAAATTCAAGCCATTTAAGAATTAAAATGCCTACATAACAGGTCCTTTATTACATTTAACCTGTTGTGGAAACATTTGTTGATCAAATTGATATGAAACAAATGAGACAAACATCGCTGTGACACTGGTGTATCCATGGAACTGCCCCTCCCTACCTCAAGGAACCCCCAGGACCAAGCTCCGTACTATGGGAGACCGGGCCTTCTGCTCGGCTGCTCCCAGTCTGTGGAATGCCTTCCCCGACCTCATGAGAGCACCACAGACCGTGGAGGCTTTTAAAAAAGGCCTCAAAACCCATCTCTTCAATAGAGCCTTTTCCTAGACCTTTATCTTATTTATTACCACCCTTTTATTTTATTTTATTGTTTGTTTGTTTTTGCTTTATTTTTTATATTGTTCATGCTCACTGCTTGTAGCATTTCGGGATTTGAAGTCAAATATGAAGTGCTTTATAAATGAAACCCATTATTACTTTAACCCTAAACTTTCACAGTAAACTCAAAGTGACATATATGCACAATTAGAAATATGATTATGATCTGCTCAGTTAATTTAGCTGACTCAATTATATTGAGTTAATATGTTCTTATTCTTCAATTCAAAGAATGTTCAAACATCATCCTCATTATTTAAGTTATAAATAAGAGTTACTTTGCCATTAAAGCCCAATGTGACACATATGTCACATTTCAGATATTTGACACTAGGGGGGGGGGTTACTTGTCAGAAATGTGTTCTAGGTGGTCTATTTAGTCTTAATTATGTTCCCCTTAATTTCCCCAAAAGTAGAAATGGGTCCGGGTCCTTATGGGTTTTATATCAATGTAAAATGTGATTTTAAGTCCAAGAGAAACTATGGAGCAGAGAGTTCTCTGCCAGCCAGAGGCTATTTGTTATATAGAGTGATTGCAGTTAAGTGTCAGCTCCAAGAATCCTGCTATTTTTAAAAGAAGTTCTCAACATCTTGTGTATGCAGATTCTGGCAGGCAAGGGCAGTGGAAAGTTTTCTCAGAGGAGCCACCTCCTATGCAGACCAAATGTTCCTCCTGAAGAGAGGTCTACTAGAGGTAAGACTATCCCCACATCCCATGAAGACAGTCCACATGGCACAGACTGTCTTTGCTTCTGACCTTTCAATGAACGACTGCTCACTCTGTGTTTCCGTCCCTCGACAGCACATCCTGTTTTGCATCATAGACAGCGGCTGTACGTCTCGAGACGTCCTGCAGAGTTACTTTGATCTGCTGGGAGAGCTCATGAAGTTCAACATTGATGCCTTCAAAAGATTCAACAAATATGTCAACACACCAGAAAAAGTACGACTTCAGACCTTAAATGCGTTACCAAAATGTATACGCTAGAAATTCAATGTTACTACTAGTTCTCTGCGTGTGTTGTGGATGAACACATGTGTTTGATAGTTTTGTTTCCTCTGTAGTTTCAGACCTTCCTGACGCAGATCAACAGCTCTCTGGTGGACTCCAACATGCTGGTGCGCTGCATCACCCTCTCATTGGACCGCTTCGAGAGCCAGACTGAAGATGTCAAAGGTGAACAGGGCTTGAAAAATAAATCATGTTGAGTCGTCGCTTAAAAAATAAATGTTAAGATACTTGCTTAATGAAAGAAATCCCGGGTTTCGATTGATTGGTCATTGATATTGACTTTTATATTCCGGTCCTTATTCCCCTTTTTAAGCCCTTTTGAATTTACGCTATATAAATAATGCAAACCGCTCTGAAGAAGGCTCCGTATGGGAATGAGTTTGCATGTGTTTGTGATGCGAGGCAATAAAACTGTGGAATCGTAGCATTTTCCATCCTTGACATTGAAAACTGAGATATGACATATTTCACATTTTCTTTCCATCTAAAAAGAATTAGTGTGAATTGTAAAAGGAACATTACAAATGCCCATCAGGGAGTGATAGCAGACAATTATCCAGTCATAGGTAGATCTGATAACTTGTGTTTGATATAGGTCTATGTTTTAGGTCATTTACTATTATTTTAAAGTGTTGATTTAAGTGTTTTATTTGCCAGTGGTGGAGGTGCTCTCTGAATGCTGTCTGCTGTCCTACATGGCCAAGGTTGAGAACAGGCTGGCCTTCCTCTTTCGACTCGTCAACATCATCAACGTACAGACGCTCACACAGGTCTGGTTTCATTTTCTCCTTGGACCTTTATTAAAGAGGACATATTATGCTATGTCAACATTTTATTTTCTGCCTCTACTTTGACATGTCTCCATGCTTTAATGTTCTAAAAGGTTTTATTTTCTCATACTGCCTGTGCTGCAGCACCCAGCGTTTCTGCCAGGGGGGCTTCTTGCCGTCATTTGACGCCCTTATTCAGCTCGGAACGCCCTGAAATCGAGCCGAGGGCGTCCAAAAAAATAAATAATTTGAGAGAAGATCGAGAGTTTTTATTGCTTGAAATGACGAAAGCAAAAAGGACATCCCTCTGTGGAGGGGCAAAGGAGTCTGGTGGGATTATTTTCGCCAACAGCAAAGCGTGTTCCTGTGACGAAAAGTGTACTGCCGGCGAGCCTTGACGGGGGGTGCTAGTGGAGCGAGCGCCGGAGCCTCACAGTGGCAAAACTGAGGCTCCGTGGTAAACTGTGTTAACATGAAGAGCCGTTTAGGAGCCGAAAGAGACGGCTCTTCTTAGTGAGCCGAGCCAATTGATCTGGCTCACTAAAAAGAGCCGGAATTCCCCTCACTAATACGTAAAGAGATGGTGAGTGTTTCTCAATCTCGAGGAAGGCTGCTCCAGAGCCACTATTTCAAGGATACTACGTCATCGAGTGCCGCCAAAGTACTGTTCCAATTTCCAGCATACTTGGAATTCTACCGAGCCTGGCGTACTTCGTTTGGAGAACTTTGAAGGCTGCATATGTGTAGACTCAACGGTCTTAAAATCCCCACAATGCTTTGCGCACGGACCAATTTCCCCAAATCTGTGGTGGAAAATGTAAGGCGGGGCCTCTCATATGACGCACACCTGCACACTTGCTCGCCTGTTCCACTCTTCGTTTTCCGAATGCCAGGAAGGATTCTTGCCTCGCTTCTGAAGCAAGATGCTCAGAAGACATGTGCTACCAAGCAAGCGTACTCGGCATTGAGAAACACCCAGGATCTATAACGGCCCCTACACACGGCGGCGTGCGTTGACTCTTCAACGCTTCTGTCCATTCACTTTGAATGGGGTGACTGACGTCACATTTCGCCGAAATGCATTGTGGGAGCAAAGCGTAGTTTCTCTCGCGGTGCTCGCTGCAAAAGTCAAGCCAATCAAATCCCGTTTATGCAAACCTGCCAGTACAAGCGCTAGCCAATCAAACCGCGTCTATGCTGGGAGAGCCAGACCGCAGTTAATTCACTCCCTGTTCACCTACCGGGATACAAACCGGATGAGCCAGGTGGCAGAGACAGTGGGTGAAACTATTAGGTTCCGCCTGTTTGGGGAGTTTATATCCAGTTTACTTAGTTTGAATGGACAGCTAGCAGACATAGACAGTATTTAGCCAGCATGGAATGTTGCGTAAAATAGCACCTTAGACATTAATGTGTAAAGTCATATCATATAAAGTGTGACATGTAAAACCTTTTATGCAATTGAGAGGAGAGATTCATGTGATTGGTTGTTGGTCGCGTAAACTCCCCAAGCTCAAGACACGCCCACTGCCAAGCGGCAACGCATGCCGCCATGTGTAGGGGCCGTAAGGGACGGGCTCAATTCAAAATTCAAGTCACGTGACACGACGTAACGTTACAACCCCCCCCCCCCCCCCCCCAGCCCTCCCGCTCTCGGGGTGGACGCCCTCTCAGCCCTGGTCTGGCGGAAACACTGGCAGTACCTCTTTTTATCCTCTGTCTGAAACCAGAGCGCAGTCTGCTGTGATTGGTTAACATCTACACGCACAAAAACCTAAATAACCCACTACCGGAAAGGGAAAACCCCAAAAGCATAAAAGAGAGCCTCTTTAACAGAAACTCTTGTCTTCAACAAGGAATTATTCGACTAACTTAAATCTTGTTTCTTTCTACATCCATTCCTCCATCCCATGTTTGCTGCAGGAGAATGTGAGCTGTTTAAACACCAGTTTGGTGGTCCTGATGTTGGCCAGAAGAAAGGCTAAACTGCCCTTCTACCTCAACGCCCTGCGGGAGAAGGAGTACGCTGAGAAGTACCCGGGCTGTCTGCTCAACAACTTCCACAACCTTCTGCGCTTCTGGCAGCGCCACTACCTCAACAAGGACAAAGACAGCACCTGTCTGGAGAACGTGAGTGCTGTCCCTCTCTCATGAACATAACTGATACACAAACAAGTCGCAGCGGGATGTGGAAGTCCCCTCTCGTGACGACTGTTTATGTTCAGTCGCATATTCAAATCATTCTGACACGTGAGCTTAAAAGCAACTTTCACACCTGATCCTTTTAGACCTTTTGTGATGAAAGTAAACATTACTGATTAGCTGATAAGAATCTTCCATTTTGGTTATTTCACTGTTTTTAGCTCTCACCAGCGTTGTTTCTAGCTGTAACACGCAGATGTTTTCAGTGTGTATGCTACTGGTCCAGCAGGAAACAGCAGATACAGTTAGTAACCAGCAAAGTAGATCTGCATCATTTATCATTTAGCTTTATATAGTGATGTCAACAGTGTTTGTTTGTTCTGCTGCCCCCACCTGGCTGAAAGAATTTCTGCATAAGAAATGTACCTTAAAAGTACTTAATAATAATTGTATTACATTCCACCATCACAGAGTTAAAGGTCTATATCATTACTACCTATACCCATACATTTTAAGAATTTGAAGCTAAAGAATTAAAGTCGGAATTATGTATCACTTTCTGGGATGTGTCAATGAACCACCACATTGATTTTGGGGGTGTATTCATTTTGTGTGCAGGGAACCAGGAATATGGCATGTGTTGTCCCCTCAGGGCTCAGATAGACACATGGGCTCATCTGCTGGAAAATGCTTTAAATGTTTATTTTAATTCCAGGGTTATAATATATATAATTCAAGGTACAAAAGGAGCTTTCACACCGGAGTACTTTTCCCAATATAGTTCCGATATAGTTCCGAAAATGTGCGTTCACACCAAAAAAATCCGGAACTATAACTTATATTAGTTCATGAGAACCTTTCCACCCCCTTTTCAGTCCCTGCTAGAGAGCAGGGCTGAAGTCGAATAGTCCATTTAGCTTAGGAACCTTCCTGACGGAGTGAAATTACCCGGAAGTCCCTCAGTGGCAGCCATGATAAGTGCCGTTCAAATTCTCTGGATGATAGGAAAGGAGGTTTCAAACTTCCTTTATAACCTCCTTTAGCTTAGGAACCACTGGACCTCCCTTGATGAAAGGAGAGGAGAAAATGCTGCCCCACAATGCCTTGCAGCCGCAGCATTTGCCGTCTCACAACAGTCGGCCGTTCACGGAAACAACCGATTATGACCGAGAAATGATATCGTGAAAGTTACGGTGCTTATTAAGCTTTTTAAAAACGTAGGTGGTAAGTTGCCAAAGTGCTTTGTTTTGAACGTTCATCAGTATTATAATCAAAAAGAGAAATATGAACATTAGTTTTTACTGAAATGATCAAATAAAGTCAACATTTCACAGTGTTTACTGAGCTGTGTGGGGTTTGTTCAACTTTTAAAAGATGTTTGAATGGTGATATACACAGTGATCGATGTTAAGGACTAACATTTATAATAAATACATTTGTATTGATTTTAAGATCTTTTCATAGTTCATAGTAATTGGGATCATTTGTATTAATGTGGACCGGAGGGAGAGGGTGATGAGCATAAGTTTCACTTTCCTTTTTTATTTCAATTCAAACTTTGGTCATGCAGAATATGTTTCTCTGTTGTCCACGTTCATAAAGCATAAAGCAACAGCATCAGAGCACGGTGCAGAGTCTCTAGATGAGTTTACAGTAGTCCGTCGTTCTTATTAAACATCCATGTTGTAGTCCGTTGTATAGATTAGAACACTGTAGTTTCCATAGTTTCCCCACAGCAGCAGACGCACATTTATGAGGTCCGCTGGCGCATCATAAACACGTTGGATAGTGAAAGTGCAGTCAGATTCTCTAAAGTGCCGCGGTCTCTTCTCCTTTTGAATTCTCCTATCCACTATCCCTTAACCCCGTGACGTTTCACTCAGAGGTCAAGGAATAGACGATAGGGTTAGACGTTAGGAGCTGACTTTTGGATTATCCGACCGCAACCCAGGTACTTTCATGGGAGAAAAAGGTTCCCATTTCTGATTGGCTGGGCGGATTGCAAACCACGCCCCGTAAAACTCCAAACAACTTTTGTGAAGCCACCATTTTATTATCCTCTTATTAACATTATTAGCATTAGCCCAGCGCACAAACGCAGAGAGACTAACTTATGGCAACACAAAAGAAAACATGGGAGCGGTGGAGATGAGGAGGGGTCGGCGTTCTGGCGATTTACTCAGAAGGCTTCAGTAGAAGTCCCCAACTCCGGGGACTTCCGGCTGGGGACTTCGGGTGGCAGTATACGCCGTGAAGTTGTTTGCGGCCTGCCAGTAAACCCAAAGCAGAAGAAGAAGAAGAAGTGACGTCAGCGGCTTCATTTGCCTAATCTTCCCTCAGGGACTTATTCCGGTGTGAACGCGATCTGCTCTTTAGTTCATCAGAACTAAAGAGTTCTGATGAACTAAGTTCTGATGAACTAAGTACGGCAAAGTACTTGGTGTGAAAGCGCCTAATATGCGGGAATTGGCTGTGGGATCTAAAATTATGTTGTTTTTTTTAGAGGTTTCGATGGGGAAATTATTTTCCTTTTTAATAGTATGACGATCTGTTTTTTCACATTTGTATTGGCTTATTATTTTAGCTTTAACTGCCAGAATACAAATAAAAAAGGGTAAATGGATTAGTAATCAGCTGAGTGTGCCTAACTTGACAGCTATTTGCAGCTACTATCTATTACATCCCTCTGTGGTTAGCTAGCAATAAAGATACTGTCAATAATGAGCATTGGGTAACTAAATACTTTTGTTCTCCCTCCTCTCAGAGCTCCTGCATCCCCTTCAGCTACTGGAAGGAGACGGTGTCGGTGCTGCTGGGCTCCGACAGGACTTCTCTGTGTGCCATAGCGAGCTACATTGACGAGCCCTACATGGATCTGGACAAAGACCTGCTGGAGGATTGACCTCCGGGGGCGGCAGGGTTGGGGTGGGGGGGGGGGTGTGCAGACGGTCACAGGGAGCATGGACACCTGAAGCTGGTGCCGACTCCTCCGAGCCGTCCGGGGGCTTCACTGCGTCCAGGATGAAAAGACTCGCCTGTTTCCCGTCTGTATGAACGGAGACATAGAGCGCTCCGGTTGTCACCTTCTCACTAAGAAACCCACACCCCCCCCCACACATGGTTGAACAGACAATTAAAGGACATTGCAAAATGACACATGCATTGGTTGTTTGCTTTAGGTCCAATAGAGCCTTTTATATAACCTATAAAAAATTCTATGAAAAAAATATGTATGATTCAACAAAGTATATGTTCGAAAAAAATATCCTTTTCACGTGGACTGGCTTTGGAAGTGACCACAGCTTGAGCCGTGACCCAGGACTCTCTCTCCCCCTCTACCTACACCCTCTGCTGCCCTTTTTTCTTTTTTTGCAGGGGTCTTCTCAATGAACAGCATCTATGTTGAACCTGTCTATGGGTCTGTTTTTAATTAGGTGGCTTTTTTTTTTCAATTGGGGCTCTCTGGCTCTACTCTGCACATTTAAGGTAGCTTGTGGGCCGGCTAACATGTCACACACACACACACACACACACACACACACACACACACACACACACACACACACACACACACACACACACACACACACACACACACACACACAGGCCTCCCTCCACTCTGTCGTGGCTTCAGACGTTTCACCCAGGGACTCCTTTCTTATTATTTTGTTGATTTCCTTGATGTCTTGTTTAAAAAGAAAAAACAATGACTTTTTAGCTTTCTGGTTAAACTGTAGAATAAAACCTTGCACAGATGTTTTTATTGTTTATTATATTTTACCACTTTTTTTGTTGATTAAAAAAAAAAAACCTTTTCATTTTGTAACGGACTTTGTATCCATGTTGTGAGAGATGCTTTGGGAAGAGAATAAACTATGCAGGCGCTAGTGTAAAAATACCACTTTCATTGTTCCAGTCCACACAGAGTTTATGTGAATCAGCCTTCTTTCTCTGGTCTCTGCAGACTACACGCTGAGAATGACAATCTTTCTATGCGACGGCTCTTTTTTTCCTTGCATGGCACCACCTTGAATCTAGATAACGATGAAGCCGTGAGCGCAGCTGTGTCGACGATGTGTTCACGAGCAGCTGTTTTAATGGAAAAGGAAAGATTTGGTGTCTCAAATTGAACAGATAAGTACAAATGGATGAGCTACCTCATATTTTATCCGTACAGATCAAAAACCACTTCTGATGACAAGTGTACCGTTTTTCCTCTGAGCATGTCATGAGTCATAATAAATGTGAATGTATAAGGGCATTTCTACAGTTGATGCCATGAGTTGCTCGTGCTATGCCGCCTTGGGATGCGAACACAAACGTCCTTTTACACTTTGAAAGCCTTTTATTTGCTTTAAAGCTGATTAACCAGAAATGTTTCCTCTGTTTTTTTTTTCTCCTAGCTTTCATTCAGCATGTCTTAAATCTCTCTTGATGGGTGTGCACATACTTTGAATTAGTTCATCTTTTGTGCTTTGAAGTGCTTCTCTCTTACAAAATTCTCCATTTTCTTTTGCTGAATGCCCGAGACAAGTGGTTTCTTGATAACATGATGTGATTTGACACAGGGTAACTCTGCGGTGGTGTTGGTGCTGATCGTGTGTTATCATTGATCCCAATCTCCTCGTCTCACTCCGGTCATTCACCGTGGAAGTCAATGAGGCTATCGGTATAAAAACATGAATGTTGTGAGCGCTCTATATAAACAATCCTGACTTCTGTAGCTTTGTGATCTGAATTGTTCAGAGAGAGTGAACCCTCTGTATGATGCACAAGAGATTTGGTTCTCAACACTTAATGCTGTATGTGGTGTGATCTGCTCCTTGTAGGCCTTAGATTTCATCCTTTTTTGTTTGTTTAGAAAATGGTGAAATGTTTTCCCCTTTGGCCAAAAACATGCTGCACAGTGTTTGTGTCAACACTATTTGGTTTTCTTTAGATCCCTGATGCTTTGACTTTATTTAAAGGAGATTGATGTGATGTTTGGAACGAGGAGGACACATTTTGCACCCGGTCCTAAACGTGGACCGTGTGGTGCTTCTTTGATCGAATGATTGTGTCTCACTGATTTACCCATAGTGTTTGTTGACCAACAGATGTGGACAGTGGATAATATTCATGGTGTGAAATCTAAATCCTTTTAGATAACCTATGTTTTTCTTCATGTGTTGAATTATGCATAAAATCTCCATGTTTTTGTGTTTTTAAATTTCACCTCTGCACCCTTCAGTCTTAATCTCCTTCTAACCCTGTTTGACCATCAAACAAGCAGACTATAACTCCTTCTGTAACCCACTTTCACCCACATGTTCCCCCTCTAATGCTGGTATTTAACTTCATTTTTTTCTTATTTAACAGCTGTTTGTCAAATTAATAATATAATAAATTCTTCTTTAGACCTTCCTTGTAGGACTTTTATCTTTATCACATATTCACACAAACAAAAAACAAGAGCAGTCGTATTTAAAGTCGACTTTTGAAGTCTTTATTTGGGATCACAGTGGAGCACAGCTGTTGCAGCTGGCTGGCTGTGAAATGTCTGGCTGCAGCGTCCGCCCTCGCATCACTCAGCGTGCTGCAATACACAAGACGGGGGTGTTTATTAGCAACCACATACACAGAGTCACATGTTACTCATGACCGCACTCAGATCACATGAGAGGGCTATGAGGTCATCTTCGACAGAGGATTACATCGTCTGCTCTCAGATATGTTCTTGTACTGAAGCCTGCTGGCTAATTTTAATAAATTCTTCTAAAAGGTCATTCAATTTTGAAACATGCTGTAATATGAAATGTATTTAGTTTGCGAACCTTGCTTCCTTGGTCACGGGAGCGGACGCGGAGCTTGTTGACCTGCGTTTCGGCCGTATCAGCCCTCTCCGCGGCGTCATCCAGCTCGTGCTGCAGCTTCCTGTACTTGGAGAGGCCGGTGTTCGCCTGCTCCTCCTGCAGAGAGGAGGAGACAGAAGGCTCGTTGGTTATTCAATCATTCATCAGTGAGCGTACAGAATTGTTAAACTTCTGATTGTTAACTCACCGCTTCTTCAGTCTGTCTCTTGTAACTCTTCATTTTGGCCTGCAGCTTGTCGATGAGGTCCTGCATGCGGATCAGGTTCTTCTTGTCTTCATCAGCCTGCACACACAACGTTTGATCTCTTAAAAAACATTCATTCATATTTCCATACCTTGGCATGTCTTATGTGCAAACAGTGTTGGTTTACCTGGTAGGAGAGCTCTTTGATTCTCCTCTCGTACTTGCGTACTCCCTTCTGATACTCCTGGCTCTTCTTTTGCTCTATCTCCATTTCATTCTCCAGTTCTTTGACCTACCAGAAAGAAACCTCCACTTATTACACACAAACTACCCATTACATGTATTATCGGGTCTGATAGGGGCTTCACAATTCTTAAATTCGTTTCATCTCTCACCCTGGCCTCCAGCTTCTGGACCTGCTTCTTGCCGCCCTTGAGGGCGATCTGCTCAGCTTCGTCCAGACGCATCTGCAGATCCTTTATGGTCTGCTCCATGTTCTTCTTCATCCTCTCCAGATGGGAGCTGGTGTCCTGCTCCTTCTTCAGCTCCTCTGCCATCATGGCTGCCTACAAATCAAACAAAGGATCAGAGATGAACATTACATGTACTCTGAGAATAAATACCAAATAACTGAATGTTACAAACAAGCTTAAAGGTGGGGTAGGTAAGTTTGAGAAACCGGCTCGAGATACACTTTTTGTTATATTCCATGGAATGCTCTTAACATCCCGATGGCAATGAATATCTGAAGTGCTTTGACAAAAAAATCCATAAAATATTTAATCTCTGGAAGCCGTAGTACTGTAAAAAGCACGACCAATTATTTGAGCCGGCCCGGCTAAAATAACTGGATGGCCTACCTGCCTGTCAGACTTCCATCTGTGCACAAACTTATCTCGTGCCCTCATTGGTCATGTGTGCGGAGTCAACCTGATTACTAGCAAACACCCTTCAGATACATTCCATTCTGTAGTGTAAATGTTTATTCCATTTCTTACGTCAGTGATGGCCTTTTTGGCCTTCTCCTCTGCATTACGGCACTCCTGCACGGCATCGTCCACCTCATTTGACAGCGTGGACAGATCGTTCTCCAGCTTCTTCTTGTGGTTGATCAGTCCAGTGTTCTGCAGCAAGAGAGATTTAACAAATAATGTTAGGATTGAAATTTCAGTTTATCTTGTTTCGGATTTAGATTTTTGTCATTTGGATTTTTGTCATTTGGTAACCACTAGTTGGGATCACGCAGTCAGAGCAGCTGAACCAGAAAATAACATATAGGCGAGAAAAACGTACTTTTGCTAATTATTTTCAGCTAACAACCACACATACTGGCTAGCTTGACAAACGAACCCCATCATACCTATCGACTGAAGGTACGTGACCATTCTTTTGATGATTTGTTTATGGAGGCTTCCTTTTTCTAAAGGCCCTGCAGGGTGGTGTTAAATCCTCCTTCCTACCTGAGTGTGCAACAGGTTGACTCTCTCGGTGGCCTCCAGCAGTTCGTGCTCAGCTAGCTTGCGTGCCCGGTCGTTCTGCTCCAGCTGAGCCCTGAGCTCCTCCACCTCCGCACCCAGCAGGTTGTTGCGGCGCTCCGTCACTGCAACCTGCTCCTTCAGCTCCTCGTTCTGGTGAATGTTGTCATCCAGCTCCAACTGAATGTCCTGGAGGCACAAGTGTACGCTCAGATGGCTTGAATGCGTGGCATTTGCTAAAGAATGTTGCACCACAGGTTAGGTTTATTAGGGGGATGCCAGATGGACTCACTTTGATGTGAACCTGCAGGTTTCTCAGGAGCTTCTGGGACTCTGCAGCCTGCCTGTTGGCATGACTCAGCTGCACCTCCATCTCGTTGAGGTCGCCCTCCATCTTCTTCCTCAGGCGCACAGCCTCGTTGCGAGACCTCGCCTCTGCATCCAAATTAGCCTGAAGGGACTCCAGCATTCTCTGGTGGTTACGGCTACAAGTTGAAAGAGATAATGGAGAGAGAATTGTTAGTAAGGGATGATTTACTACAAAGAAATATGAAACAAGTAATCAACACAATTTACCGAAGGCTGTCAATTTCCTCGTCCTTCTCCGCCAGCTTTCTGTCGACCTCTGACTTGATCTGGTTAAGCTCCAGCTGGATGCGCAGAGTTTTGCTTTCTTCATGCTCCAGAGTGCCCTGAGACAGAGAGACAGATACTTAATGCTTGAATATGTGTTGTGGGTCAACCGTGCCAGAAAAGAAGAATAAGAAAGAGGAAGTGCTTACTTCGGCTTCCTCCAGAGCAGCTTGAATCTCGCTTTTCTCCAAGTCCAGACCCTTCTTTATTTTCTCCAGCTCGTGGATGGTCTTCACTCCCTGACTGATTTGATCAGACAGGTCAGAGATCTCCTCTGGGGAAGCAGAGAGATAAACATTTATATATATATTGTATATAAAGTCAAGGTAACGATGAGTTGTATGGAATTGAATATGATGTGACGACAGGTACCTTGGAGGTTCTTGTTCTCTCTCTTCATCGTCTCCAGATGATCCAGAGACTCTTCATATGAGTTCTTCAGTTTGAAGAGCTCAGTGCTCAGGCTGCGAGACTCTTTTTGAGATCCCTCCAGCTCTGCCTGGCACTCTTCATACTTCTGCTTCCACTCAGCCAGCACCTTGAGGAATAAGACACATTTTTGCTTTTGAGAACAAATCAGGAGTCGTCCTGGATGTACATGAGACCATAACCCAGTGCTATTGTGACCTAAACATATGCAAACATGGGTTTCAATGTATCTGACTACATTGGGTGACTTCACATGTAGCCTCCATATTAGTTGCCATACCTTGTCAAAGTTGCGCTGCTTCTTGTCCAGCGCAGCAGCTGCAGCATTGGAGCGCTCCAGATCAATGACCAGGTCCTCGATCTCTGTCTGGAGCCGATGTTTAGTCTTCTCCAGGGAGGAGCACTTGGCATTTGTAGCCTCCACCGTTTCTTCGGCGTCCTGCAGACGCGTCACCAGCTTCTTCCTATTGAGAGGTAACCGCATTTAACTCTCATTGTTCAAAGCATCGCTGCATATTCGTCGAATTCTGTACGTTGAAAACAAATCCAACTCACTTGGCTTCCTCCAGCTCCTCGGTCCTCTGGATGGCGTCAGTTTCATACTTAGTCCTCCACTGAGCCACCTCGGCATTGGCCTTGGACAGACCTCTCTGCAACTCAGCCTTGTTCTCCTGCTCCTCGTCGTACTGCTCTCTCAGAAGGTCACAGTCGTGTCGAGATGACTGCAGCGCATGGGCCAGGGCGTTCTTAGCCTTGTTCTCCTCCTCCAGCTGTTTCTTGAGCTCCTCCACATTCTGGCTGTAGGAGTTCTTGGCTCGCTGGAGCTGTGAGACCGTGGACTCGCGCTCTTCAAGCTTCCTGCCCACCTCGGCTACATCATGGAGAACAAGGTACCTGTATTAGTACCAATCTAATCCACTTTATTTATATAGCACATATTAAAAACAGAGGGTTTTACTGAAGTGCTTCACAGCAGACATAACATTATAAGAAAATATAATATTACAATAATAGATCAAAGGCACATAAGGGCTATGGACAGACAAATAAAAGCATAACCATCGATAAAACTGACTCGAGAGCGAGGGAAAAGAGGTGGGTCTTCAAGCGGGACTTTAACGTTTGAAGGGTGGGCGAGAATTTGACATGGGGGGGGGCAGGTCGTTCCAGAGCCTGGGGGCTACCGCTAAGAAGGCTCGGTCTCCCCTGGTCTTTTCCCTAGTTTTTGGGACTACCAGCAGCAGCTGATCAGACGACCTCAACCGGGTCTTTCAAATCAGTTTGTAAGGTTTATGATGACATGAATGCTCCTTACCGCTCTCAGCCTGAGCACGGGCCTTCTGGGTAGTGGTGTCGTTGAGCTGCCTCTGGAGCTCCTCCCCCTTGGCTTTAGCCTCGTTCATTTGGTCTTCATACAGGCGGCACATCTTCTCTGAAGTGGCCTGCAAACAAAAGATGCATTTATAGATGTTTGAGGGATTGGTCTAGTTTGGTTGCACCCTACGTTCAGATTGTCTCTCCTCTACCTTGCCCTTGGACAGCTGCTCCACGGTAGAGGCCAGATCATCGACCTCCATCTTGGCCTCGGCCCTCTCCTTCTCCAGCTTCTGCTTGACTCTCTGCAGGCTGTCGATCTGCTCGCTCAGCTCCGCCACGCTGTCTGCGTGCTTCTTCCGCAGAGTGGCGGTCGTGGCGTCGTGGTGCAGCATGGCTTCCTCCAGGTCTCGACGCAGCTTCAGGAAATCAGCTTCCCTCTTCTTGTTGAACTCGATCTGGGCCACGGTTGCCCCCCCGGCCTCCTCCAGGCGCCCAGGCGCTCGCTCAGCTCCTCTAGCTCTCGAGCCACATCGGCATGCTGCTTCTCCACCTTGGCCCTGCAAGCCCGGTCGGCCTCCAGCTCCTCCTCCAGCTCCTCCATTCGAGCCTGGAGGAAAGCAATGCTCAGTTAGATCACCAAACGATGTTCTTGACTGCTCATGCCCGAAGGTCAGAGACTGGTTTCTACCTGTAGCTCCTTTATCTTCTTCTCCAGCTGATTCACCAAGGCTTGCTCGTCTTCAACCCTTGCACTCATAGAATTCATTTCAAAGTCTTTTCTGTAAGAAAACATTCGACAATCTTTGTTAATCATTGCTTTTTAATAGCAAGAAGATATTTCTGTGAATGATAACACTCACTTTTTCAGCTTCTCTTCGAGTTGCTGCTTGTCGTTCTCCAAGTCCATCACCGACTCCAGGGAGAGTTTCAGATCTCCCTCCAGCTTACGTTTGACCCGTTCCAGGTCCATGCGCAGCTTCTTCTCTTGCTCCAGTGATCCCTCCAGCTAATTTACAGAAGAGACGTTAAAACTTTTAACATGTCATGCAAACAGTAATACCATCTTTTACATGAGATACACTCACATCGTCTACTTGTTGCTCCAGCTTTGCTTTGGCTTTGGTCAGAGTGTTGACTTTGTCTTCCTCCGCCTGCAGGTCGTCCAGAGTCTGCTGGTGAGCCTCCTGAAGAGCCTTCTTCTCTTTGGTCAACCTCAGGATGGTTTCATCCAGCACCGCCATTTCCTCAATCAGGTTTTTCACCTGCGAGCCAGAACAATAAGCACCTTAGACTCACATAAAGGAGAACATCAAAAGAAAATCGGATTGTTCTGTGGCCTCTGTAGGTCACTCCTCTCTCCTTACCTTGTTCTCGGTGGAGTGTTTCTCCTTTTCCACTTTAGCCAGAGTGGTCTCCAGGTCGTCGATGTCTCTCTTCAGCTCGGCGCACTCGTCCTCCAGCTTGCGCTTCTTGGCGAGAACATTAGAGCTGATCTCCTCCTCATCCTCTAGCCTCTCCGTGACCTCCTTCCATTTGGCATCCAGCTGGATCTTAGTTTTGATGAGCTGCTCACAGCGGTCCTCGGCATCTGTAAGATTGTCCTGCTCCTAAAGAAACGGGATTATTTGTTGAGTGTTTTCCCACGCTACGATCTGTCTTTTCAAAAGCTGAATGTGTGAGTATGACTTACAGCCTGCAGCTGTAGAGAGAGATCCCTCTTCTCTTGGACCAGGCTGACCTGCTTCTCCTCCATCTCTTTGCGCTTGACCTCTGATTTATCCAGAGCGTCCTTCAGCTTGGTCATCTCGTCCTTCAGAGCGGCCAGCTCTTTCTCGGTGGCGGCGCTCTTCAGCAGGGGCTTGATTTTGAAGAAGAGCTTCATCCAGGGCCAGTGCTTGACAGCGTTAAAGGCGCGGATGTTCCACTGGATGATCATGAGAGCCTCCCTAAAAAGACAAATCAGGAGGGATTAAAGAGTTTTTAACTTTTTTTCTTGTCAGGTTTTAAAATAAATATAAAATGGCACAGAAAACAACCATTCCCTTCCGGTGTGTTCCGGTTTTACTGGATGAAAACGATGCTATTGTTGGCATTGGACTTCATATTTTTCACAAAGTTGGTCTACAATAAAAAATGTGGCAATCCTAGTTCTAAATATTTATTTTAAAGTATTGGATAAATACGATAAGTACATTTCCATTCTGAGAAACGCGCTGCAATTTCAGAAACGATGAAAACACATGAGCAGCTGCAACTTGCGCAGGGTTTAATTAAAGCGGCTAAAAAGTGATGCTCACAGCTGGGACCGCGGCGTTGGCGTTATGATATTATAAAGTTGGCCAACGATCACTGTCACTGGAAAATGACTAGCTAGGCTGCTGTAAGCTAGCTAGCTAACGTAGCTAACCTAGTCATTTCAAATAGACTCACAAAACACTTACAATTATGAAACAGACTAACTGTGCCAAAAAGTGCAGACAATCGTTTGCTTGAAGAGAAGAAGGAAAATTAGGCCGCTAAAAGTCTGGATAAATAGTTTGAGGCTTCTGCCACTTATTATACAAAAGTCAACTTAATTCAACCAAACTAAAAATAGAAATATGATATCAACATCCACTTGTATAAAAAACAATACAATTAAAATAACTAAATATAAATCCACACATTTTGAATATTACATTGATGAGATGTCGCTGGAGTTCATCGCGGTTAAATCGACTAGGAGTCAAGTTCAGATCAAGTTAAGAGAAGAAGGTCAGAAAGATTTATGCTGGAGCTCCCCGTTTATTTATTTAGTAACTCATTTTGGCACCAATCCTGCTGCTATCCACTCTCTAGTATCTAATCATACACAGAGGGATGGGGAAATGAAATCATACACCTTTGATGTTTCATCACCGTGCCCAAACAGGGTTACCAGATTTTGTCTTGATTTAGTCTCAGTAGAATGGCGCCTCGCAGCCCTAAATATGGACCCGGTCAAGGACTCCCTGTCAGTCTTTAGAGGGTGAGTTTGAGAGAGCTTGCACACACTCCAGGGTGGGAGGTGTGTGTGTGTGTGTGTTTGGGAGGGGTTGATGATTGCATTTTTGACATGACTCCATACCGGGGTGCCTCTCAAAAGGTGAGCGTCTGTGTTTATTTAGAAACTTAAGCCCTCTGTCCAACCACCGACTTTAATCCTCTGTCACTCGCCACATATCCCACCAATGCACTCACTTAGAAGTGCAGGCGCCGCGGACAAAAGGGTCCAGGGGCCATCTAGGGGGGGGGCCGGGGGTTGTATTTTTAGGGAGGGCCTCAAAGCAGCTGCCACTTGACACATGTCGCCACCTGGCTCTGCGGACACCGTCAGCATTGTTTAACTCAGAGAGAGACAGGATGGAGAGAATGGCCGGAGACCTGCAGGAGTGTGTGTGTGTGTGTGTGTGTCTGTAGGAGAACGACAGGGCCCTTATTAACTGAAGGGCCACACACATGCCTGGTCACCATACAAGGGCGAGCACACGCCTCACACACGCCGATAACACTGCCCTTGCATGCCACACATACTGCAGCGAGGGAGTGAACACTGAGGTGTAGAGTAACACAGGATGATTGTGTTTCCATTGAACCTGTTCAAAACAGCAACTGTTGGGGGGGGGGGTCTCAACGTCTTAACCTTCCTGTGAGATTTCAAGCTTTTCTCTGCCTGTTAATACATTTGCTATTCAGTCAGGTTCATAAAATGTTTTGATTTTGTCAACGAAAGTCTCTTCTTACTTCATATCTGAGAACTTATTCAGCTCCTTCCTCATCATCCGGCCCCGAGCGGCCGCCTGCAGCAGCGTCAGGATTTTAGCCAGACGCTCGTCCCTCATTTCCTCGAGGACACCCAGCAGGCCGGCCTTAAAGAACACCTACAGGAAGACAAGACACCGGGGGGTAAAAGGAAACAATGATTAAGGGTTTGACATGAGTATCTTTTGAGAGAACTAAAAAACACCTCACCAAAAAAGAACCTCATGACACAACTAAAACTGAAATTCAACAAAAAAGACACCATCAATTTTGTAATCCTACCTTTGTGTGTCCAAATCTGTACTGGTTGTGGTCGATGTCCAGGGAGGCCAGCAGCTTCTCTGCAGCCATCCTGCTGTCCATGAACTTATCATCGGGGACGCATTGAGGGTTCAGGATGCGGTAGCTGAATCGATGAATAAAAGAGTATTTTAGGATTTCAACGGGACCTAAGATGGATGTGAGAATATGTAGAAGTGATCTTATCTGTACCGCTGTTTGAATTCAGCGTAGAGGAGGCGGTTGGGAAAGCCTTTCCTGCAGATCCTGATGCCTTCCAGCACGCCGTTGCAGCGCAGCTGGTGCAGAACCAAAAAGGCGTCCATGATCCCTGCAAAAACAAGTAAAAAAAACATTGGCCAAATCCTATTTTTTGGCTCTTTGGCTTTAGATATGCAGTGGTGATGATGATGATGATGATGATGATGATGATGATGATGATGATGATGATGCTGTGAGTTACCTGGAGTCTTGGTCTCATTAGGGATGATGCAGCGCACAAAGTGAGGCTGGGTGCTGCGCAGGTTGGTCATCAGCTTGTTAAGGTTTTCCTGTCGGAAAGGAGAGGTACAGCAAATCAAGTTAAATGACTAATAACACCTTGACTATTGGACAATTCAAACTAAATATGTAAATGTTATTATTCTGCAGAACTTTCCTTACACGTGAGTTCCTTGATGTAAAGAGGAGAGAGCCAGCACAGACTTAAAGTGATGTTCATGTGATCATTGCCCTAAACATCACTGCAAGTCTTAACTGCCTCCGTCCCAGCCGTCCAATGACACCATTTCTCGCACCACATGCAACATGTAAAGATATTCAGAATAACGTCTGTCTGCAGTAACGGATCATTCGCCCTGTGGGGTCAGTCTCACCTTGTGAAGCTGAGACACGGTCTGGAAAGACGCCGCCTTCTTCCTCTTTTCCTTGGTGCCAGCTTTGGGTTCAGCCACTGAGAGGTGATACACAGACTGATTCATTTCTGTTGGTTTCCTTCTTTTTGCTACAGCCTTCTGTCAGAGACCTGTTTACTGTACCTGAGTCTGAGTTCACGTAGTTCTCGTACAGAGAAGCTATCAGCTTGTTGGACGACTTCCGGAAACAAGCCACCACCGTCTCGTTCAGAGGGTCTTTGTTTTTCTCCAGCCAGCCAGCAATGTTATACGGTACCTATTGAGGAAACAGTGAAATCCATTATTATTTCATTCTGTATTCAAGGATTAAGGTTGAAAGGGCTTTAGTGAGAGCACTTACCACGCCCGCGTAGTGCCCCAGCTCAAAATGCGCCTCGTACTTGCGCTTCTTGTCCGGCCGCGGCTTTTGGAAGTTAGGCGACTTGCCGATGTGATTATCGTACATCTTGGCTTTGAAGCTGCTGTCTGTGGCCTTTGGGAACATGCACTCCTCTTCAAGGATGGACATGATGCCCAGCGGCTGGAGGGAAACAGAGGGTCACATATACGTGTCTTCGAAACTCATTAATGTTTTTCTATTGAGGATAAAACGCTTCGTTCACCTTTTCGATGAGATCGATGCAAGCCTGAAGGTCGAGCCCGAAGTCGATGAAGGTCCACTCGATGCCCTCCCTCTTGTACTCCTCCTGCTCCAGGATGAACATGTGGTGGTTGAAATACTGTTGCAGTTTCTCATTGGTGAAGTTGATGCACAGCTGCTCGAAGCTGTTGAGCTGCGATGAGAGAGGAACAGGTGTTCAGAGGGAGATTCAGAAACATGAAAAACATATTCCTGCTGAAAATTATTAATCACAATCAGAAACCAATAAGCACCTGTTGATACTTAACCAAAAGATGGCCATAGAAATAGAGAAATCTATTTTAAAAAATGATAAATAATTGCAGTACGGATCAACTTACTTCAAAGATCTCGAACCCGGCGATGTCCAGCACCCCGATGAAGTACTGGCGAGGCAGCGAGGTGTACAGCGTGCGGTTGATCCGCCCCACCAGCCACTTGAACATACGGTCATACGTGGCTTTGGCCAGAGCGCCGACGGAGAAGTTAACCTACACACACACACACACACACACACACACACACACACACACACACACACACACACACACACACACACACACACACACACACACACACACACACACACACACACACACACACACACACACACACACACACACACACACACACACACACACAGCTGTCATTCACATGAATAGCCTCTGTTGCTTAGATACCGAACTCTAGTGTGTGTGGAGTGGCAAGTGTATTGACTGTATCGATTAAGACACGTCCATCAGGCAGAACATAGTGACACACTGAATTGTATTCTACTCTGAAAACATTTGACAGACTAGGAACATGTTTGATCTGATTTAATATATGTACTGTGTTGTGCCTCATCATTGTCTTACAGATATTTACATCAATAATGAAACATAGACTTTGGATGTTTCATCTCCTCACCTGTTCGACGTTCTGCCCCTTCACCACGTACTCGTTCCCCACCTTCACCCTCGGGTGCAGGAGGCCCTTGATGAGGTCGGCTGAGCTGACGCCCATCAGGTACGAGGCCTTGTCCGCACCTGTTATCGAACAGGACAAAAGAAACCATAAATAACTTGCTTTGACCTAATCTACCTAATCCTAATCTGTCTTTGTTACTGTCTCTTACTTTCAGTGCCGTCGGCCTCCGCCTGCTCCTCGCGCTGCTTCAGCTTGAACTTCATGTTTCCAAAGTGCATGATGGCCCCCACTATTTTATAGCAGCCGTACTTCTCATCCGACAGAAAGCCCAGGATGTCCATGGCGTGCTGTGAGGAAACAGAGGTAGGTCATGTTACAACTTTAAAACCTAATCAATGTTTCCCATGTGGAATCAGCCCTTTTGATCAATTAAAATGTTAATATATTTTCCTCTGCTGCAAAATGAGGGCTCTTACATCGGTGGCCATCAGCTCCTGTCCGTCGTCCATGTTCTCCACGGAGATCACGCCCTGGGAGCAGAAGTGGTAATCGTACGGGTTGGAGGACACCAGCAGCATGTCTGAAACAAAACGTTTACAGGGTCACGTTCAGAGTCCTGCAGAGGGACGTGAGGAAATATCCAAACGCAGCCCGAATAACTCACCTAACAGTTCGGGTTTCTTCTGCGACATGATCTGGTAGTAGATGTGGTAGCTCCTCTCTCCGGGCTGCTGGAATATCACTCTCGATTTTTCCAGAAGATCTAAACGGCAGATAGGAGAGTTCATATTAGACGTGTAACAAGAA
This sequence comes from Notothenia rossii, assembly GCF_949606895.1. Classification (NCBI taxonomy): domain Eukaryota; kingdom Metazoa; phylum Chordata; class Actinopteri; order Perciformes; family Nototheniidae; genus Notothenia; species Notothenia rossii. The sequence continues at coordinate 84,493,414 of NC_136903.1, forward strand.
GAGAAATACAGCATGAATTCATTCTTTGAATATGGACTCACATATGTCAATATCAGAGGAGGCCAGTTTGCCAGTCGGTCCAAAGTGGATCCTAATGAACTTGCCCTGTTAGGGAAAGGAAAGGTAAATAAGCCAAATAAAGCCAAATAAATAGCAGTATTTTATTTCATATTAATGTTTATACTGTATACAATATGCAGGGGGTTTTCCAGGTACTCACAAAGCGGGATGAGTTGTCATTCCTTAGCGTTTTGGCATTTCCAAACGCCTCCATGGCGGGGTTCGCCTCAATGATTTGATCCTCAAGAGTCCCCTGGGCCAGACAAAATAAATGTTAAGTAAGTCAAATACTCAGTCACATTATTTTTTATGACATAATGAATTATTAATCGCTGTTTTTTATTTGAAACTTACCGCTGTTTTCGTGGTAGGACCTTGCTGTAAAGGGGAAGGTAAGAAGCCTGTGAGTGTCAGGTCTCATGAAGCATGATTGAATAATGCTTTCACAAGGAAAGGGGGACATTATGACCAACTGGAGAATTAGATCGTGATTGTTAAAGCTTTGGTAAAAAAGACAATGACCACCTTGTTTTATATGATGGTGTGAACGCGGGGGAGATAAAAGGTAAAAGGAAAAATGAACACAAGAAAGTCAAAACTCAAAGCAAAGGGAAAGAAAATGGAAAAATTTGAGCCAAAAAAAGAGGAAATGACATGGAAAGGGAAAAATAAAAATAGTTAAAAAATCAATAAGAAAGAGTAAAGTGGCTGGAAAGGGCTTCACAACAATGAGGGTAAAGACATGAATGTAATTTCAGATTCACCATGAGGGAAATGTAAGGAACGGTTTAAAGGGGATTCCTGGGACCAAAAATGAAGAAAATACAGCAAAAAAAAGAAGAAGCTGGGAACAAAAAAAAAAAGTTTGCCACATCAGCCTTACTCCTTTCTTGGCAGTTGATTCCCCAATAGCTGCCACATTGGCAAAATACTGAATGACACGTTTCGTGTTGACAGTTTTGCCAGCACCGGATTCTCCGCTATAGGAGTGTGAAAAAATAACACAGTGTATATATACAACAGGTAAACACCGGCCAGAAAACTGTGTAGCAAAATAATTACAAAACAGGAAGGAAAAGTAAAAAATAAAGGTTTCAGTAAAAGTCAAAAAAGTTGGCGAAAAAAATGAAATCTTTAAAGTTGCTGTGTGTGGATGATCTATATTGTATATTGCTGCTTATACAGATCTAAAGCAGTAAATACTTACGTGATGAGCATGGACTGGTTCTCCCGATCTGAGGGAGAGAAAATAACACCAGGCTTTTAACAACTGACTGACAAACGTGAGCGTCTATATTTTGTATCAGTTCGTGTGTGTAAAGCTTTGACTTACTAACGTACTTATTCCACATTTGAATACAAGTCCTGCATTAAAAATATTTTGCCTAAGTCAACTCATTGTTTTGTTTTTTATTATAATATTAAGTAATTATTATTGACGCAGTGACTTGTAAGATACATTTGAATGTAGCTGGCTGTAATTGAACCAGATTTACTTTTTTTAAAAATATTATTTTCCAATGAATTCACAGAAATAGTGCATTGCATTTCACTTTCATTAAAAGTAAGTGAGTAGTAAATGGCATTACATTAAAACACTTAAATAAATTATAGGAACCTCAAATGTTTCACGCAGGTTCACTTGAGTGAGTGTACTTTCCACCACTGTTTGTGTGTACTGTGCGTGTTTATAATATCACGTGCAATATAAGTGCACTCACTGCTCAGCATGTCATTGTACGCATTGTCTGCGATGGAGTAGATGTGCGGTGGTGCCTCAGAGCGGCGTTTGCCTTTGTAGGCGGCGATCACAGCGGCGGTGTAGACGGGAAGCCATTTGTACGGATTCATCGTCACACAGAAGAGCCCGGAGTACGTCTGAGGAGGAGACACAACATTATCATACAAGGTGACAGGCTGACATTGCTCAGGCTTGAACTGTGTAACTTCATCTGGATGATGATGCCTCTCTAGGGAACATGGGATGGGGGAAGTACCGTTGCTCCATAACGGGATACTCACGTAGATCATCCAGGCAGAGTAGCGTCTGCGCAGGTTGAACAGCACCGAGGCCTCGTTCAGGTGCGTCAGCATGGCCATGTCTTCGATCATGTCATACTTCGGAGGATTCATCTGCTGGATGTCGCTCTCCTTCACCGTCAGAGTCTGAAGGGACGAACACAGGCGGGCATGAGAAAGGGATCATGGGTGTTTAAAGTGTTTTCATGTATACACAGTGATGGTTACTTACCCTTCCATCTGTGCTATCAACAATGACTTTGTCACCGCTGCGCTCCTTGATCTCGATCTCGATGTACGCTTCCTTTTCATCCGGGACCCAGGCCCGCTTCTTACCTAACAGGACAGCAGAGGGGGGGCAGTGTGAGGGAGGAAGCAACAAAACGTTCCATAATACACATGTTGGCAGAGATAAATAAAATAAAAATATTTAAAGAAATACAACAAAAAATCTGTTAGAATATTTTGCAAATATACTCAAATGGAAATCTTAAAACTTGAATGATGTAGTTCCTTTAACAAAACAATGTTATGATCAAATAATGATACATTACTTTACTTAAAAAAATAAAGTTTGTGGTATTATCTAACTCGTTTTATGAAGTTATATTACATTTGTATATTGTGTTACTTATTTTTACCACAAGCTAAACACCTTTTGATATTCGTTTTATAAAGTATTGTTATTTAACATGTGGTGTGTCTAACACCAAATAACTACACATTCTGGATCACTTAGGGCGAGATTAAACACTATAATAGGTATTGTGTTAACAAAAACAAAAATTCACACCAGTGCAATAAAGGCAACTGCAATTTCGCTCCATCTGCTGATTGTTTGCCATATTTAAAAAGAGAAACTAATTAAACGTTGAATTAAAAACGAAGTTAACCTGTGATCTGAATATTTGTATTTCATGTGATCTACCCTACAAGGTTTCGTTTCTCTGAAGTCTCATAGGCCTACCGTCAAAAGCCACGGTGTGCGACGCCATCAGCTCCAGCTCAGATTTGCGTAAAAACTGAGCAGCCTCCCCGAACTCCTTCCTGTCGTAGCGTGACATGGTGGCAGCTGCTTCCCGGTCCAAAAACAACCGGAGAGACCAGCGACTCGGACGAGGTGAGGAATTCCTTTTGTGGGAAAACAAAACTTTGCATTAGGGTGAGTAGTTCTTTAAAACTTCAGTCTTGATGAAAAACAGAGTGGCCATGAAGACACTTGTGCGTAAAAAGCGCAAATCCACCAACACCAAGTGAGAACAAAAGGAAAAAAAACTGAAATCGCGTTATCTGACACCTGCCAGCAGAGATAAACAATATCACTACATTACTTTAAGGATATTATAACTAAACAAGACGATTTAAAGGGCAGCCAACCGCGCGTAAAATGCGTAATCAACCTACCAAACAGGCAAAAAGCTGTCCACTGACTTCAGGAAGATCACAACGAAATGACAACTTGCTGAGATGTGCCCTCCTTTATACTGTGTTCCTCAAGGTCACGGTCAGTGAACATGTGTCCCTCATTAGCATATGCCACCTCCTCCCACGCCTATTGGTGCTGGGCGCCTGTCTCAATTGACACAAAAGGAAAGCTACGTTTTTGTCATTGCGCTAAATCCAAGCCGGCTATTTTTGTATCCCAGTTATTTTATGCACTGTACACACTGGAGGGAGTGGGAGAGAGTTGCATTTGGAGCATCCCTGCAGGGGGGATTTTTCACTCAGTAGAATTTGAAGGGTGCTACATCATTGCCTCACACAACATGAAAATTAAGCCCCAAATTAAAGAATATGAAAGATGATTCAGGTTCAGTTTAAGTACAAATCTAGAAATGGATTATTGATGTTATTCTCACTTAAACTCCTGAACTCTTCCCACTTTAGGTGACTGTGATGCTTATTGACTCTAAGTAATAGCCATGCAGCCTTCTTGTTGTTATGTGCCCAGAGGGATGTTTGCTATTGTGTGTGGCCACGGAGGATGCAACCTTAGAAGAGATTATTTCAGGAGCAGTGTGGCATTAAAAATGCTACTATAAATACACTACATTATATTAATAGAGAGAAACATGGCGCGTGGCTCATGTCACACAATAAAGTGCCTCGCATGAATTTAAAAGCAATAAACACGAGCGACGAGTCATTCCAGGTATGGGATGAAAGATCTTAATTTTTATTCTAGTTTTTCAGTTTCTGGAAGCTGTCAGCCAGCAATAAGTGGAGCTTTGGCACCAGGGACTGGGGTGAGTTATAAAGTATGATGGTAACTATCCACTGGTAGCATGCTGTGTTATATAGCTGCTGTGATTTTGTGTATCCAGTCATTCTGGCATTAGCACTGCGCCTCTCACACTCTGGCTCCACAAGATCTGACCTTCAGAGCAAGGGGAGAGGTTGGTGCCTGGTATGGGAGCAGGGTGACAGTGCAGCCCGGGGGGAGGGAAGGGGACCAGAGTTTCTCAGAATAGACAAAGCCAGAGTCCAGCATTCCTGATAGGGAGATTGACTGTTAACTGTTGGCTGCGTCGAACCTGCAAAACGCCACGTTAGATCAGCTTAAGATGGCCGTCTACTTCCAACGTAGACTTTTACAAGCTTACTTTAATCGACAAAAAGCTTAATTTTCTCTCAGCACAAACATAGAAACAAGAAATGGCGTCTTGGCTTGAGGGGAGGGCGACCATCTTTGTTGATGCCGTTATCTGTCGCCGTGGCAGATTGAGAGGTGTTTCCGTGATGGCTCAAACTTTCTCGGGCATCAGTGAGATAGAGAGGGCCGGAGCTATTCTGGGATAAGGGGCTCTTCAGAGAGGCAGAGGCTGCTTTATGTACTATGCCACTTGCTGCACCATTTGAAAAAAAAGCTGGAATGCTGATAACACATGAGGAGGAGGAGATGAATCCCAAAGTCCCCAGAGCTACTGGCTTTAAATAAGTCCACATACTCCGGCACGTAAACACACACACACACACACTTAGGGAAGTGCATGCTGTGATAGCGTCGTCCCTCAGCACATCTCTCTGCTTCGCTGCAGTCCGCTGCAACAGCTGACTTCTCAGAGCTCTCCTTACATCCCCCGTGTTCCTTAAAATCATTTAGACCCTAATGTGGCCAGACCCATTAAGTCTCATGTTTTGATTATTGGACATTTGTTCGGCTTTGAATTACCTCCAAGTATAAATTGACCAAACCGACGCCCAGCAGCATGCCTCGGCCCTCGAAATGCAGGCTCCATGATCTCAGTTCACAGCAGTGGATCTGGTGATGTGCAAAGCGAGGAGCCGACATTTTGGGCATCAGGGCTTGATCTGGGGGTCTGTCACAGTTGTTTTGAATCGTCATGCGGAGAATGCCAGCAGGCTTAGGCAGCGGGATGGAGAGAGATTGTGAATTATGAGTTCAGTCTCTCTCGGCTGAGTTTAATCCCGCACCTCTCTGTGTTCGGCTTCTGCACAGGTGGGACTGTTCATCAGAGGCAAAACAAGACTTCATTAGAAAGAACAGACAGCTTCCAGAAGCAGAAATGGGTTTATTACCAAGTAGGTTTTCACATACCAGGAATTTGCTTTGGTGTAAATGTTGCATATGACAGAAAAAGATTACATTTGTTGTTGTTGTTGATGTTTTTTAAACCAGCAAAAATAGTCCTATTGTAATACATTGAAAATAGACAATATTTACACAAAATATAAATAAACAAGAAAAAGAGTACAGTAAAAATAAAAGATGACAAATGTTCAAAGTGTGGAGCAGAAATGTGCATCATGTTCAAAGGGTTGTTCAGGATTTACAGCATTAAATAACAATATATTGTTCGCATGATGGGCTTTAATGTAATGTATGATGTTTTAATGAAGTGGGGGCCTTGTTAAATATCTATTCATTTGATTGTTCTGCTAATAAGTTATGATCAATGTTATGATTCTAATTGTAATGTTAACAGCCATATCAAGTCAGTAACAAAGTCAGCCTGTCATGACTTAAAAATAAAGCAGCACTCGGAGGTTATATCACGGACTGGATCCAGAGAAATGACATGAGGTCTCTGCTCTGGCCACCGGTTAGTTATTGAATTGATTTAAAGCGACTGCTGCCACATTTCTGACCTTCTTCGTCTCTCCGATGCACCCGGCAGGCCTCTGAGGTCACCTGGAAAATGTTTTCTGACTGTTCACAGACTCGGAAAACAAAACACGTTGAAGCTACTTTTAGTTATTGAACAAAACAGCCAGAGGAACTTAGATTTGAACCTTGGCGGAAGCTTTAACGTTCATGATTACATTTGAACAACAATTTCACTCTATTTTTATCACTATGTTCTCTCAACTTTTTATTTTCATAAAACAATTGAAAGTTTCCTTATATTGTGTACCCTGTTATTGTTTCAACCTGTGGCTTTTTAAATGTCTTTGTCTAGAAAGAAGCATCTCTTTTATTATATGACTTAAAGCACGTTGAGCTGCTCCTGTGCAGTACGTCTGCTCTATATATAAACGCCTGGATTTTCTATCACTTGTTCTCACTCCTGCTTCACGTTTCAAACCAATCGAGAAGCATTTCTGGTTAGACAAAATGTCTCACACTTATTATTATTGAAACATATTGCTCTATCTGATATCTTTTGTTGAGCTTAACACAAAATCTCCAATAAAATAAATATACCAATATACTTTTTTTATATAAAAATAAATGTTGCTGTAATTGCTTAAACTGATCTTTTCTTTTTTAATTTATTTTCATTGCTATTACTATTTTTATTTCCCTTTTTGTAGAAAAGTTAAGAGTCAATTATTGTAACATATTTATAATATATCATTTGTATCAAGATCTTTTTCATTGAACCTGACACACACTCTAATGAAGCCAACTCAGTGAACATTTTCTAGTTACAGCAGCTTAGAATATGTTGCTGTAAAAAACCCTAACCCTAATAAAAAGTGCTTTGTGCACTCTCAGTTTTTATCTTGTTCTTTTCATTTATTTATTTTACTTCCTTTTTCCCCTTTCTATTAAAAGTTGTATGTAAGTTTGCTTGGTTGCTTATCAGAACAAACATTAAAGGTCCCCTATTATAATAACAACATAATCCCCTCTGTTTCAGTCCTGTTTCCAAAGTGCTGATTCTCTGTCTGTTACTTTAGATGAAAAATAAGGAGCCCCTCCCCACGCCCCTCTGAGAGAGATTTGGTTAAAAATAACACAATGGTGCTCTAGGAGGAGATTCAGGTGATAAGGTGGGGGGGGGGGGGAGGGGGGGTTACCTTGGTTGGTGATTGGCTAATGGTTACTCAAGCCAAAACATCGTTATGACATCATAAAGTGGCCAAAATCTGATCAGCTCATTTTCAGACAGGTTTTTATAGAAATGGATCAGGACAAAAAGTGAGAGAATCTTTTTCCTGAAACTTTCAGAGTCTCTTTCCACAGAGGGGACACATGTTGATGTAGAAGAGACATGAAGAAGTGGATTTTGCATAATAGCTCCCCTTTAATACCCCTGTTTCTCTGCAGCAGTCGCCTAAAAATGGGCGTTGGAGCAGCGTTTCATTTTGGATCAAAGCATTCATCGAGGGTGGATATTTCTGTAATCGCCTCGTGCCTGCCCACAATACCTTGCAGCAACTGTGCAGGCTCAGGTCTTAGGCACCGATTCATCAGAGTGGAGACGGGCTGACGCGTGGCACCAACACACACTAAAGCCCCAATTTACCCCCCCCCCCCCCCCCCCCCTGACATCCACACTACACTCAGAGAGTTAATCAGTCTTTTAGCGGGCTGCGTGGGGCTCTGATACCTCGGCTATTAGCCTCTGGCTCCAGACAATACCCCGGCTCTCTTTGTGTTTGAGTGGTGGTCGGGGGCCCGGCCCGCCCTGCCCTCAGAATGCATGGCAGCCCTCAGCTGTCTTTCTATTTCAGGAGCCGGAGGCATACCTCGGCCCAGCTGGGGCATCAGAGACAATGGGCGCATGCTGCCTTATCCAAACACAGGCCCGCAGACAATCTGACGCACTCCAGGATCCCAGAGAGCCCGCTGCAGCCCAATAAAGCCCAGCAAAGGGTTAACAAGGCTGCAGAGACACTTTACACATCGCTCAGGAGCCTTTTACTCACCGTGAAGAGGGAAGACACGCTACTTTACATTTAGACAACTCTTTTATACAAAACAGCTCACAATTAGTGCAATAAACCATAACGATACAAACTCAGAACAACACAAATATGCAGGTATATAATCAATTCAACAATCAGTTCCAAAACAGACTAAAACCTTTATGTGCTACTGTGTGTGTGTGTGTGTGTGTGTGTGTGTGTGTGTGTGTGTGTGTGTGTGTGTGTGTGTGTGTGTGTGTGTGTGTGTGTGTGTGTGTGTGTGTGTGTGTGTGTGTGTGTGTGTGTGTGTGTGTGGCCAAGCTACAAGTGATGTACACAAATACATTCGTTATGTGATGTATATAACAGACAGGAACGAAGTGAAAAGTTCGTCCACCTTTTTATTTGTCGGCTACAGTTGTGCAGCTTTTGAGACTGACAGATTGTTCTGGGCTGATTGTTGGAGCAGGAGATAGTCAGTAAATTACATGTACAACAATAAAACTAGTTTAATTACATGTTGAAGTAGCTTGCTGGTAGTCCAACTACATTCCCGTAGTGATTCAAGTAATTTAATTTATTCGTGTTGACTGCAGAAACTGAACAATTTGGGCCTTAAATGAAATGAATTGTTTTTTGAATTGTTAATAAATTGGTAAAATGAATTAAATAATGAATTAATTATCCTGAGCAAATGTTCATTTTCATAGTAACTTGTCATATTATTATTGAATTGACTTTTCTTTGTATATTTCTCATGAGCATTTCCTCTTATTTTAAATGTTGGTAATAGTCTTTACAGTTTTATATTTGCTTGTTTTGTATGCACCGTTATACACCACAGCATAATGCTTTATGAGTAAAGCTACTTGTCTTTCACCCGGATTGTAATTCAGATTATTGCCAGATCTCAATTTGGGCTGATTTTGATCAGAGTTCAGAGTCAGTGCTGGTTTCTCCTCGGTGTGTGTGATTGAAAAGATTGAACTCTCGGTTTGATGTGTGACATGTGCTCGCTGTGTGTCCGAGCAGTTGCCACCGGTGACATGTGACGAGAGGTGGGAATGGTGTGTGTGTGTGTGTGTGTGTGTGTGTGTGTGTGTGTGTGTGTGTGTGTGTGTGTGTGTGTGTGTGTGTGTGTGTGTGTGTGTGTGTGTGTGTGTGTGTGTGTGTGTGTGTGTGTGTGTGTGTGTGTGTGTGTGTGTGTGTGTGTGTGTGTGTGGGGGGGGGGGGGCTCTGCATGTGAGTATAGAGGAACAATAGGACGCCTGGAGTCTGTGTAAACTGTGAAAGAGCTTCCACGTGTCTCGCTGAAATGCCTCTCATTGTGACAGCAGCTCTGTCTAAACAGCAGTTCTGGTCAGAGGGGCTCTGCACCTGTACCCCTGACCCCCCTCAGACCCCCCCGCGGGCCCAAAGTAAATTAGGTGGAGCAATGTGTGCCCTGACAGTCAGATTGTGTAGGTCACTAACTGAAGGACTTTCCAACAGGCAGACCGGCTTCCCTTCCAGATCTATTTAAAGTCCCTGAGCAACATGGCTCCACGCTGCTTTCATAGGAGCCTCAACACCAGAGATTACAAAATAATCTGTGTGTGAACTGAACTGTTTAGGGTAGTGACGGTCAGTTCGTACACACAGAGAAAAAGAGAAAACACTGTCAGTGATGTGATGGTTGATGTCTTTTATCTTTTTGATATACATCTAATTTTTATTTTGTCTTCATAGCATTGTGAAGCACCTTGAGATGACGATGTTTTTAAAGTGTGCAATATAAATGAAATGTATTATTATTATTGTTATTATTATTATTATTATTATTATTACCCGACTGTCCGTCCTTTGAGAGGGATCCTCCTCTGTTGCTCTCCTCGAGGTTTCTTCTATTTCCCCCCTTTAACTGTGGTGTTTCTTTGGGGGTTTTTCTTGTCGGATGTGAGGGGCCAAGGACAGAGGGTGTCGTATTCATATTCTCTACAAACTGTGAAGTCCACTGAGACAAATGCACATGCGTGATATCGGGTTATATAAATACACTTTGATTGATTAACTCAACACAATCATTCCTATTTCCAAATCCACATATGGACAACATACATCAACACAAATATACTTTTTTTTGTTTCATACATTTTTTTTAAAGTATCTTTGAAACAACAGCTTTAGTAACCATTTAGATCACATTCGAAAATAAATGTACAGGTTATTTAACCCCCTAAAAAATACTACTACTTAAGAAAAAAGACTAAAATTGACAATGTAACACAGGTTTAATAAGACATATAAATAAGTTATGTAAAGGAAGGTTTAAGTACAAAATCGTTTAATTTAATTAAAGTTAACAACTGTTTGCAGTGCAAAGTTATTGTCAATGAAATATACCAATGACTTTTTTAAACTGCACACATGATGGCTTATTATGAATTCAGAAACTCTCAAACCGTTATAAATTGCTCACTTTCAAATAAAAAGTACTATTGATGTCAGGGTTTGTTAAATTGATATTTGTATACGCAGCCCTTATATTAATTTAAGAAATACAGCCCTGAAGCCCATGTCGAGAAAGTAAGTACATGACATTTTCATGTGAATCCCATAGTCCCATTGCTCTCTGATTTAACATCAAACAATAATGAGTTTGAATAATAGCATGAATTAACAACAATAGAGACGATATTGGAAAAACATAATTCTTCCACAAAACAAATGTTTTCCTGGCCACAGAAATAGTGTTGAAAACTGAAACTGAATTAAAAGTATCATTTGATTAATTGTTTTTCGCAAATAAAACTATTATTAAGATAAATATTGTTCATTTAAAAAAATGTACACTGACAGCCTTTGGTCAAATGCTAATTCATACATTTTCAAAAGATATTAATGTTCTGCTTTTTTCAAACCAAACAGAGAGAATGCTTTTTACAAAATGCTTCTTCTTACATTTCAGTGAACATCTTTCCAGTTTTAGTTTGGAGGTGAAATCATGTTTATCAACACACTGCACTTCAGAGGAGAGGAGTGTTTTGTGGGGACTGTACAGTTAGTGAATGTAGAGCCGACAGACATTAGAGAGGAAGGATTTGTTAGTTCACTGCATGTGTCGGAGGGAGAGGGACCGAAGGACTTAAACAACGTGCTGGTCGTGAGGGTCGAGAAACCGTGGTACTTATATTCTTTGCATAAATGTACTGCCGGGATGTATTCTCACTTAAACATAGCTTTCTCTGCTGCTAAATTATTAAAACCAAGCCCTAATTTTCCAGGAAAAAGGTTGCTAACACTTTATGCACGTTTTATTTATTTTATTTAATGACATTACGGCCATTACTAAACAGTCCTCAAGCCATACATTTTATACTTCTGAGATTTGACACAAGGCCCTGACAAATGCAAACTAAAACTTTTGTAAAACTAAATGTGTAGAAGCTATAACCAAACATTTCAAAAAAACTAACTCCAAACACTTAAAATCCAAACTAATGTGAAATGTAAATGAATTCAAAATGAATATAACCTACATACATACACAGACACTAGAAACGGGATCACCTCTCTGGGTCCACAAACAACAATAAATAACGTAACCATATATATATTTAAAAAATGATATTGATGTCTATGCATGTATTTGATTGTTTGGTAGGTTGTTTGATGCCACCTGTAGCCTTACTCTACAGACCACAATGGAAATAGGTTTATTTATAAGTGACTTACTCTGAAGTGTTCTCATGTTTAAACAAACATGACCTGCGTTGTGGCTCATATTGAGACATGAATGTGGGGGGTCTGAAAAATATAAATGTTTGGGAATCCTGGTTTAAGGCGCCAACAGCTGATAGCTAGCAAAGGATTCTGGGTTTAAATCCAGCCAGGAGCGATCGCCATGTGTTCTTCCTTTTACTTCCTCCCTTCATTTATTGATTTCTTTCTTTGAGCCATTGAGAAAAAAGTTTAAAGAGGCCCTATTCTACTTTTTGGGGTTTTCCTTTTCCTGTAGTGTGTTGTATGGGTTTTTGTGCATGTAAATGGTCTGCAAAGGCTAAAATCGCACACTTTCCTCTCCCCTTCCCCTGCCTAAAATGCCTCCATTGGACTCCCTTGTTTACTACCGTAAAATAGTGACACCACTACGTCACACACACGCTTATACAATACATTACAATACAGCTTTATTTATATAGCACTTTAAACCTCCAGACCAAAGTGCTGTACAGGCAAATAAACAAAACAAAACATAGAAAAAGTAACACAGCTCAGCTCACACAACATAAAAAGTACAAGTAAAAACAATAGACAATTTAAAAGCAATAAAAGCAACGCTCTAAAAGATGTGAATACGCTAAGGAGAAGAGGTGGGTTTTAAGAAGCGATTTAAAAGCAGGCAGTGTGGCGGCCTGTCTGATGTGCAGGAGCAGATCGTTGCTTCTATTCAGTAGTGCTCAAACACATTGTATGTGATAGGCTAAGGGGCGGGACATCATGGGCTGTTGACCAATCACAACAGAGCCAGCCAGCTATCTAATCAGAGCAGACTGGGCTCTGGTTTCAGACAGAGGGTGAAAAGAGGTGCTGCAGCACAGGCAGTATGAGGAAAATAAAGAGCTTTTTGAACATTAAATCATGGAGACATGTCAGAGTAGAGGCAGAACAAACACATATGAACTGAAAGTTAGCATTATGTCCCCCCTTTAATCTACATGTAGCGTTGCTTTCATCAGATTTACTGCTTGGCCCTAGTTTTTTTCAGTATGCTTACCAGCAGAGGGCCTCAGCCTCCAGCCCACACCACAGGCCTGTCAGAGATCCAGCCAACATTTAACAGCTAGTCGCAGCTATGTGGGCCCCGGGATGTTGAGCAGTTAGAAGCTGCAGCAACAGCAGCAGCAGCAGGTGAACACAGTCCTGAGGGAAAGCTCTCCTCTCCGAGACGTAACAGGAGGATCAGCTTGGCATTCGGAGACACTTCCCGGCATCGGGCCAGACACTCGGACAGCTGGCACTGAGTGTGTGTCTCAATCCTCCTCTTCTCTCACACTGCATTTAGCGCACAATACGACAGTGTGTAAGCAGTCTGTTGTCATCTGCTAATTGGCAGTATCAGAATAGTGTGAACATCAGAAGCTGCAGTCGCAAGAGGAGTCTTCTAACCTGCGGCTGATGACAGGATATCTGAATGTGCCATATACACATTGCAGGCGTTTAGTAGAGAGGCAACTGAGGGAGTGATACAGGGCCGTATGTCAAATGTATGTCAGGGAAATTGACCTTTTGGTGAAACTGCAATGCTACCCTCTGCTGCCACACAGTAATAATGACATGTACAAGTACCCACTTCCTCTGAAATGTGCACTTCACATGTTTGCCTCTATGATGACATTAGTACAGATGAGCTTAGTGAGAAAACAACTCTGGTGATCCATTTTTTTAAGTCTGAACACAAGTTGTTTTCCTTCCTGTGTCTATGTAAACATTTTTTTAAGATAATCTTCCCAAAAGATCCTAAAGTTCCTCCTTCAAATTGTATCTGTGAAACACGTGAAAAAAGATACTCCTCCTATACCATTTTCATTCTTTATTTCACAAGTTAAAATAGGTTTTTATCAAGTTTTGCTGTAATAATATGTTCAGCCACAAGAGGCTGCTGTGTACCACCCATGTACTACATACATCTCAAATCATTCATGTTTTCTATAAAGTGACTTTAATCTCACCCTTACACTCTGCACACAAAGTACATACATTGTCAGAAAACATAACTTGCTAACATAAATGAATAACACTATGTTTTCACATGGCCTAATTAATTAACACAGGAGAGAAAATGGACCACCAGAAGCTCAGGGTTTCCGAATATTAGTTTAAAATGTTCTGGCCTTAGTTTATTTAACTGTATCATGTATTATGGTACACACACAATGCCCAGTATGCAGTGATGGTGCCCTTGCAGGTAGAGTGGAATTCATTGAAATCATTTCTCACATTATTTTGTCTTTTAGACCTTAGCTACTATAATTGAATATTAATGATCCCAAATATATCGACAACAGGTAGTCTTTATTGATTCCTATTCTGAAATGATATATGCATTGTGTGGTAAAATAGAACAAGCCTCTACTTTTCCAGCATCTTTAAAGTGATAATACATTTTATATACAAATTTTATATCAGTAAAATACGTATTTTTCTGAAGTGGACCGCTTTGCAGAATCAGTACCTTTATTTGTTGTACTTTTTGTATATTTTGAATGAAGTACTCTCATTTGTAACAGTGTTTTCTACACTGCTGTATTACTTCAAGATAGTTAAAGGTGGGGTAGGTATTTTTGGGTTGCGTTCCAATAGTCCATTTAGCTTAGGAACCTTCCTAACCAAATGAAATGACCCGGAAGTACGCCAGTGGCAGCCATGTTAAGTGCCGTTCCAATTCTCTAAATCAAAGGAAAGGAGGTTTCAAACTTCCTTTATAACCTCCTTTAGTTTAGGAACCACTGGACCTCCCTTACCGAAAGGAGAGGAGAAAATGCTGCCCCACAATGCCTTGTAGCCGCAGCATTTGCCGTCACACAACAGTCGGCCATTCACGGAAACAAACGATTATGACGGAGAAATTATATCATGAACGTTACGGTGCTTATTAAGCATTTTAAAACGTATGTGGTAAGTTGCCAAAGTGCTTTGTTTTGAACGTTCATCAGTATTATAATCAAAAAGAGAAATATGAACATTAGTTTTTACTGAAATTGTGAAATAAAGTCAACATTTCACTGAGCTGTGTGGGGTTTGTTCAACTTTTAAAAGATGTTTGAATGGTGATATACACAGTGATAGATGTTAAGGACTAACGTTTATAATAAATACATTTGTATTTATTTTAAGATATTTTCATACAATCATACGTATTGCGATCATTTGTATTAATGTGGACCGGAGGGAGAGGGTGACGAGCATAAATTTCACTTTCCTTTTTTATTTCAATTACAACTTTGGTCATGAAGAATATGTTTCTCTGTTGTCCACGACGTTCATAAAGCATAAAGCAACAGCATCAGAGCACGTTGCAGAGTCTCTAGATGAGTTTACAGTAGTCGGTCGTTCTTATTAAACATCCATGTTGTAGTCCGTTGTATAGAGCACTGTAGTTTCTATAGTTTCACCACAGCAGCAGACGCACAAAATGACGTCCGCTGGCGCATCATAAACACGTCGGATAGTGAAAGTGGAGTCGGATTCTCTAAAGTACCGCAGTCTCTTCTCCTAAATCCTTTTGAATTTTCCTATCCACTATCCCTTAACCCCGTGACGTTTCACTCAGAGGTCAAGGAATAGGAGATAGGGTTAGAATTCAGGAGCTGATTTTTGGATTATCGGAACGCAACCCCGGAAGAAATCTGCCACTTCCTTACAGAGCCCTTCCTCCAACACACACGAACGCACACATGACCAATGAGGGCACCAGATAAGTTTGTGCACAGATGGAAGGCTGACAGGCAGGTCGGCCATCCAGTTATTTTAGCCGGACCGGCTAGAATGATTGGTCGTGCTTTTTACAGCACGACGGCTTCAAGAGATAGCATTTTTTTAAATGTATTTATTGTCAAAGCATTTCATATATTAGATTAAATTAGATTAGATTAGATTACTTTATTGTCATTACAAAAATGCAAGCACAGTGTAACGAAATTAAGGAGGGTCTAACCAGAGTGCAAAACAGTCAGTTATACACAATTATCAGAAGTATCTACAAAATAAATGATACGAAAATAAAGTTAAATAGATGGGAAATGTATACATAAGAATAAATACACAGATAATAATAAATACAGTGAATACAGAATTGCGCTTCAGCACAGCACACGACAACAACTAGGCAGTATGAGACAGTGTGGGGTTCATTGTCAGCAGTCTGACTGCTGAAGGGAAGAAGCTGTGCGTAGTCCTGTTTGTTTTACCCGGGAGGCTGCGGTAGCGTGTCCCAGAGCGGGTGCCACGTAGGTGGATAAACAGTGTATGGTTGGGGTGGGAAGAGTCTCTGATGATGTTTCGTTCCCTTCGCAGGCACCGCTTTTCATAGTCTGAGGCTATGGAGCGGAGTGGCATCTTGATGATGCGTTGTGCGATCTTCACCACCCTCTGCAGTGATTTCTTGTCCTTGACCGTGCAGTTACCGTACCATACTGATATGCAGGTGGAGATGATGCTCTCGATGGTGCAACGGTAGAAGTTCCTTAGCACCTGGGAGGATAGGTGGAGTTTTGCCAGTTTCCTCAGGAAGAAGGTGCGCTTGTGAGCCTTCTTGACTAGGGCTGAGGTGTTGGTGGTCCAGGAGAGGTCCTCCGAGGTGTGGACTCCCAGGAACTTGAAGCTGGTGACCCACTCAACCTCTTCTCCACTAAGATGGAATGGGGAGTGCGTGCCGTCTTTGTTCCTTCTGAAGTCCACAATGACCTCTTTCGTCTTCTTGGTGTTGAGAGCCAGGTTCTTGTTAGCGCACCACTCTGCCAGATGCTCAACCTCTTCCCTGTATGCCGTCTCGTCATTGTTGCTGACAAGCCCGACCACTGTAGTGTCGTCTGCAAACTTAACGATGGTGTTTGAGCCATGTACAGGTTTGCAGTCATGTGTGAAGAGGGAATATAGGAGGGGACTTAACACACAGCCCTGTGGGAGACCAGTGCCAAGGATGAGATTAGAGGATGTGAGCTTGTCTATTCTAACATGCTGGGGTCTGTTTGTGAAAAAGTCCAGTATCCAGTTGCAGAGGGAGGGGTCGATGCCAAGGTCACTGAGTTTGGTAATCAGTTTGGAAGGAACAATGGTGTTAAATGCCGAGCTAAAGTCAATGAACAGGAATCGTACGTATGTGTTGCTCTGATCCAGATGGTAGAGGGCAGGGTGTAGTGCTGTGGAGATGGCGTCATCCGTACTCCTGTTCTGACGATAGGCAAACTGGTAGGGGTCAAGTGTGGGTGGGAGGCATGATTTAAGCCGAGCCAGGACCAGCCTCTCGAAACATTTCATGATGGTCGATGTAGGTGCCACGGGTCGGTAGTCGTTAAGGCTTGTTGGAGAGGCGTGCTTGGGAACAGGCACAATGGAGGTGTATTTGAAGCACGTGGGGACTATTTCTTGGGCCAAGGACAGGTTAAAGATGTCAGTGAGGACCCTGGTCAGCTGCTCAGCACAAGAGCTGAGTACACGTCCGGGGATGCCATCGGGGCCAGCGGCCTATGTGTGTTTGTCCTGCTCAGTTCAGCATGCACATCTGTGGTGGAGAGTGTGAGGGGCAGATGGTCTGCAGGGAGAGTGGCCCTAGTGGCTACCTCATGATTGACCCTGTCAAAACGAGCATAAAAATAATAAGCTCATCTGGAAGAGAGGGATCAGTGGACGGGGGGTGAGGCCCGGGTGGGTTTGAAATCTGTGATGGTCTGTAACCCCTGCCACATGCGTCAGAGGTGTTAAAGTGCTCCTCAATCTTTAGCTTGTGGCATTACTATCAGGATGTTAAGAGCTTTCCATGGAATATAACAAAAAGTGTTTCTGAAATAAATTACATACCCCACCTTTAAGATAGCTAGAGTAACACCATTGCCACAAACACACAAACACCCATGGTGACTTTCTGCATCATCAATTGTTTACCCTGCAGAGCCTTCACCAGCAGAGGGAGCCCTGATCCTGTTTGTGATGTTTTGAATCTGTGCACATGTGGTCAGCTCAGTGTGAGAGGAAGCACAAAAGGAACCTTGTGAGTGAACTGCACCTTGCAAGCAGCTGGATTTACGACTTCCACAGAAACAAAAGACAAGTTACATTTATGAAAAGAAAACGTATAGTATATCAGCAGATTATAAACTAGTGTTATAAACCCTGATACACTTGCCTTGTGTTCACTAATAGAATAAAGGTTATTCCACCTTCCAGTCATTAACATGGTGTTTCTCAATGACAGGAAGGGGCTATCTCATAGGATGTGGAAGTAGGAGCGTCCCTCTCTCTCTCTCTCTCTCTCTCTCTCTCTCTCTCTCTCTCTCTCTCTCTCTCTCTCTCTCTCTCTCTCTCTCTGTCTCTCTCTCTCTCTCTCTCTCTCTCTCACACCCCCACGGTCGTCCACTTGCCTTCCCATCCTGTAGCTGTGAGCGGGTGAGTCAGGAACTCCCCCTCTCTGCAGGGCCATGGCTGCCTGCTAGTATTTTGGTAATCGTCATCCTCCCTGACCTGCTGGCCCGATCCTGGCGCCAAGAGTCTCCACGCCTCCCCTCCACCTCCCAGAGCCGACTACCCCCGACCCCTCGGATAATTCAGACCAGCTGTTGCAAGGTGCCTAGCCTGCTCCCACCCAGTATACTCACACTTGCCTCTTCCACAGTTTGTCTCAAGGAGGGAGGGAGAAATAAAAAAAGACCTGGCTGAAGGCTTTTTTGGAGGCCTCTCAGTCTTTGCATGGGGTCTCACTAGTGCATAAAATAAATCCAAGTCAGTCACAGGCCTGGTTCTTGCTCTGCAACAAATCAGCACTGTGTCTGGATTTGATGTTGCAATATGGAAACACACAGAGAATCGTGCTGTGGCTCGGAGTCAAACACTGAAATGTGTTTTCCCAGGTTTCTTCACTAGTGTCACTGACCTGAATTTCTCCCATTCCTCGAACCGCTCGGCCTTAATGAGAGGAATGTGTGTCAATGCGAAATGAGAGTCCCGGACAGAATTTAGTTTTGTTTGAGATATGCCTCAGCCATCTCTTCATTGGAGTCACATGAGGAGCATGTGCATCCTCAGCGATCAAGTGATACTGTGAGGGGATCGAGATTTATTGCCAAGGAATGTTTGACAAGAAAAAAGCCTTGATTTGCCACAGATCCTCATTTCCCTCCTGCAGCGAATGTATGTAGGAAGCAGCAGTGGTGGCGAAAGTGTTCAGATGTTTTACTTGAGTAAGAGTGCCAATACCTCCTACTAAAAATACTTGACTTCAAGTAAAAGTACTGCATCGAAGTAAAAGTATATAAGTACGATTCGGAAAATGTATTTACAGTTTTACAACTTACTGCAGAAAACATTGCAGTAAGAAAATATTTTTAAATACTTTTAACATCTTCAGATTTAAGAAGCTGGAACTGTGAAATATTCTAAACAAAAAACATATTATATAACTGATATTTTTGTGTCATTTTAAGAGTTTTTCGTAAGTATTTTGTGTGAGAATCTGATTTTATAAAGTAAATCTGTAAAATAAACGTAGTGGAGTAAAAAGTACAACATTGCTCCCAAAATGTAGTAACGTAGTAGTATAAAATGAAAATACTTGGGTAAAGTACTTCAAATGTACACTTCAGTGCAGTACTTGAGTAAATGTACTTAGTTACTTTCCACCACTGGGAAGCAGTGCACTTTCTTCCATTGTATACATGAGTGTTTTTGGCATTTGGGGGCTCTGTGTAAAGTGAGGTGCCTCTCTGTCTATGGTCTAACCGCAGTGGGACTGAGATGGAGGGGAACCCCAAGCTTTGATCCCGTCTCAACAACCCCAGCACTGCTGAGTAACGGCCCACAACTGAACCGTGTGTGTGTGTGTGTTTGACAGAGGTTTGGATTGTTTTTTTTCACGGTGGTGGTGGTGGTGGTGCGGTTGCCTCGTCAAACAGCAGTGGATGGTTGTCTGATAGAGGGGGTTGGGGGCAGTGGTACAAAGAGCTGTTCTGGTGAAGGAAAATAGTTCATGCTGCACTGGGATTTCCTGCCTTTGCCCTGGCTAGCCCCCCCCCCCCCCCCCCACTCCCTCTTCTGTCTACTCTGTTCTCGACGCCCTTCAGCAGTATGGAAACTGTTCGGACAATGTTTCAGCTGGAAGATGGTTGGAGTAATTGATTTAATGAAAAGGGATCGAGGGGCGAGAGATTGGGTGTTGATCCAGACTTTTGCAATTTGAGTTTCCATAATACCACCCCCTCCATTAATCTATCCAGCTACAGGCATGAGTGGATAGTTGTGACTGCACACTCGCATTCCCGTCGCTCACATTGACATGCAACATGTCTGAATGTTATCTGATCTCTTATCATACACATCTGGACAGAGGCTGGAGAACTCAGATCCTTGTACTTAAGTGGAAGTCCCAAATTGAAGGAATACTGTGTTACAAGTGAAAGTTCTGCCTTCAAAATGTTACTCAAGTAAAAGTACAAACCTATTAGCATCAAAACATACTTAAAGCACCAAAAGTAAAAGTATTCATTACGCAGATTGGCCCATTTCAGAATAACTTTATTGTATGTTTTGATCATAATTATTGATGTGTTTATCAAAGCTAGTAAAGGTGCAGTTAATTTAAATCCTTTCTATGCTGAAAGGTAGCTTGTGAATTTACTCCAGACAAAAGTCTTATTTAAGTGTTGTTTATATTTCACATCATTAATCAAAATCTGCAAAGTAACAAAAGGTATTAAATGAATGTAGTGGCATAGAAGTACACGATTAAACTTTGAATTGTAGTGTGGTAGAAGTACAAATTAGCAAAACATTCAAATACTCAAGTAAAGAACTTGAGTAAATGTAGATACTTTACATGACTGCATCTGGAATATACATTGCTTCACCCTGACGTTGCCTCTATGAAAAGAAGCACAAGGCTGCTGCTCCTGCTTGTATTAAAGTAAAAAAGGAAGGACAGGTGCGTCACCATTTGGCTTTCCCTCAGACGTATCGCATGGGTGTCAAAGAGGAGGTGGATGGGGATGAGGAGTTTAATGTTTATACCAGCCCCCTTCTCTTCCAGGGGCTTTGATCTTAGGTGTCGGTGGCGGAGCTAGGGGGCATGTGTCACTCATTAGCAGTGTGGTGAGAGTGTGCTGGCTCGCAGCTTTTCCAAGCACACTGTAGGATGCTGTGAAAATGGCTGCTTGTGGGGTGTTCCTGCTCATAAACCTTGAGGGTGGCGTCAGGGTTTTTTTTTGGGGGGGGGGTGGGGAGCAGAAAGAAAACAAAAACCTTAAAGGAAAGCAGAGCAGTTCACTTTAATAATATGTGTTGAGCACGGCTTTGCCCTGCACACACTTATGCTAAACTGATAGCACAGGAAGTGGAATAGACGATTTCATTGAAAAGCCCCGCTGCCAGCACTCCCTGTCTTAGGAGAGGGGGGGAAATGGAAACCAGATGTCTGAGATCCACCGTGAATATGTCAAAGCCCTCAGACTATGTCAGTTCCTCCACATCCCATTGGTGGACAGAAACGTTTCTGCACTGTCATCAGTAATATCTATAATACTCCCTCCCTGTGGATATCTCCTACAGTTTTGGCTGCATATACGACCTGGAGACTCCGGGAAAGAAGCCTCACTGTTCCAGAAGATGTTTTTTTCCCTATGTTCCTTAGGTTTCAGACCTCACCACATTCCTCAAATTTCAGGGTAACTTCCCATATCCCAGGGCTCAGTCGGGTGGCAAATCTCTCAGCACTCCTTTGTGGATAGATTGCTTTCTCTTGCTTGGGAAAATAACAAGCTATAGAGTAATGACTTAACAAGCAACGGGATAATGGCTTCAACATGTGCCGGACTGGTTGCATGTGTGCGTGCATAGATTTGGGATTGCGCGAGTGCTTCCTCGCTCGACTGTGTGTGTGTGTGTGTCTATTGTTTGACTGTGCAGAATCAACTGGTTCTCTGTTTGGTTGCAGTTGTTTGAAAGCTGGACCGCTGATGAATAGACAAGCTCTCCCCCAGGTCTGGAGCCTCGGAGGCTCTAGGGAACCAGCAGCCCCCCGGTGCGTCACAATGACAGGGACGGCCTGTGGGGTGTCTGTGGGAGTGCCGGGTGTTTTCCATCATAACCAGCTGCTGCATATACTGTGGGCCTCCCACACAGAAGAGCCCTCCTCAGTGTGTACGCCTGTGTCACCTACATCTGTGTGTTTGTATCTGGAGACAGTGTGACAGCATGCGTGGTGATCTATGGCAATATGACAGCTGTCGAATGTTTGAGTGTACATGAAGCAGATTGTTGCTGTTTACTATCCGCATATGTTCCTGGTGAACACTACCTCCAGTCTTTGATCTCCATTGGAACAAATGGGACGCACTCAACAACTTTATCTCTCATACCGGTGTGGTTTTAAGAATCTGTGAACTTTCGAGGCTATTCATGGGAAATGACACGTAACAGACACTATAGTGACTCAATAAGCAAATCTCTGCCTCGCAGTGATGTGAGCGGCTTACTCATGGCATGATGCAGCTTGCCCGGGTAGTTACTTCTCCTTTTTCACACACAACTTTCTACGTTTCAGCAAATCAAAAACCTTTAAACGTTTAGAAATTACGAGCACACCACCTGACACTGTTTACACACTGCAAAGCCATGACATGTCCTGACAGGTGGGAACCAATCTGCATCACTCTTTCATAATACTCTCAGGGCCTCCGGCAACAGCTTCAACGTCCTTTTGCACCTTGTCTGGGAAAATATGCTCAGGTGCATTCCAGTTTGGCAAACAGGTGATCCATCCTCCACTGACAGGTCAAAGGGAGTCTACAGTGCTTAACATGTGGGGGTGACTCTCTGCTTTTAGCCATGCTAGAGGCGTGGATAGCAATGTCTGTTGTATTTCTGTTCACCACTGCACACACGGAAATATACAGCTATCAGGATTATCAATACATTTAATAAAGACAGTCATGTTGTCTAGAGGGTCAATCCTACTCCTTTTGGTGATCCCCTTCTTTGTCCTGTTATGTGAATTGTTTTAATTGCTACACAACCGTTGTTTGGATTGACATACAAATAAGCATCCATTTCCCCCTCAGGATTGACTAATCACTTACTTGATCCCTTAAACGTCCCAATTTGATATTCATAGCTTTGATGAAGCATAAAACAACAATTACTTGCTATTTGAATGTCTAGTGAAGTCATGTTTACCAAAGAACAAAATGAAGTAACTCTCCCTGTGTGTGTTGTAATCCAAGCCTCTCTTCATAAACATGAGGGTTAGCCAGCTAGCTATTGGTGGTTTCTCTCCTACTGCTAATAATGTCTTCCAAACTCACAAGGTTGTGAGGCAACCCTCCATATCTCCCTTTAGTTTACACTGTTAGCTCTTGTTAGCTGTGCTGCTGTTGTTGTTACTTTTTGATGCTGTTAGAACCGTTAGCTTCAGGCTACCAACTCAGCCTTGGACATGTTGACAACCGTGAGGAGACTTGCTCCTTGGATTTGTGATTGAGAACCTTTAACTATTCATCAAGAACAATCATCAAGTCTATGTTGTCCAGTTCTTTGGTTTATTTATTTTACTTTGATGGATTTCCCCATCAGTCTCAGGCTACTTTGTGTTAAATGTAAGTATATGAACATGCTAAACAGAGATGAAAAGTGAATAAACATTCTGCGTGTAAGCTTTGTCATTGTGAGCATGTGAGTATGTTAGCATGCAGACCATTTTCATTATTTAGCTCAAAGCAACACAAAGCTATTGTTAGTAACAGTACAACTATAAGTAATGTAAAAAAAGGGCTGTGCTTTGTTCTACTTTTGGAAAGGGTATCAACTTTTACAGACCTTAGTTGCTATACAGCCTCAGAGCTGCTGGCTTCTAAGTGGACTTTCTTTTTTTAAACAGCAGTCACATAAGATTTAGGATTGTCTTTATTTTTATTCTGTTGAGGTCAGAGTAATATCCGCTTTGGTTGCTTTTGAGTGCAGCAGACTACTCCTTCGCTAGCTGAGATGCCACACAAGAATTTGGGAGTTGTGTTAGTTAAGAAAGCTGGGTCAGGATACTCTCTGAGAATCCCTTGTTTCCTGTCTCAGGGTAGAAGTCGGGTTTATTTTCTCTCCCTCCTTCTCCTATCGCACCAGCCCCAGTGTGAGGCAATGCCCAGAAGGACACAGAGGAAAAGCAGAGAGCCCCGGCGCCATCCATCCTTCTACCTCCCCCCCCCCCCCCTTCTCCTCTCGCTCGCTATGCTTCTCACTGGCATCGAGTCCGCAGCAACACATGTCTCTGATCAAGTCCAGCCTGCGTCATCAGTTAGTAAACTCCAGGCTCCAGGAAAACCAACAGAGAGCACATTCATAGCCGGCGACCCTGTGACTGAGTGTGTGATTCATTACTCTTTAATATGCACCCCCTACCCCCATCCCCTAACCCACCCAACCACTTCTCCAATCCAGCCTTTGGGCAACTCCACAGCCTGATCAAATCCATCATTAAGCATACTTGTGGTGTTACCGCTGTTGGCCTTCTTATTTACCAGATGCAGCGGTTGCGTCTCGGGCCTGTTTGCAGCTCAGTGGAAAAGAGTTAGCTCTGCATTCTCTTCAGGACTCCACACTTGTGCTTAACTGCCCTGTTGTCTTTAGGATGAATTTGACCTGTTTTCAAGTGTTTCTAATGAGATAATGATCATCAAATTGTCTGTGATTCATTTAAATGAATACCATCTGGTGTCATTATGTGCTGCCATTAAATATTTGAAGTGGTTTCCGAACCGTATCGCCACTACATTTTGACATATAACATGCAGTCTGTGATTATCTATGAAGACATTCTCTTCTGATCTAGTCAAAATATCTCAAATGTTTGCCTTTTTTAACTCAAAACTAAGGTTTTTAACTTTTGTGTTTAATCTATGATTAAATAAATGTTATAAACATTGAAAACAGGTCAAAAATTGCAAAGTTAACGGGAAGATAACACGTTAAGAGTGAGACAGCACTTAAGAAGATCTCAGAGAGACAAGAACCCACTCCAAACTGTTAGCTGACAAAAGTGTTTCACACCAAAACACTAGGGAGTAATGAAGTGTCCTCAAGCAAGGTGACAGACATTGAGAGGTGCTAATCTTGGAAGAGGAGGCCAAGGAAGTAATACACGAGGTGAGAGGTGCTTGGGGAGTACAACTGAGGATAGGATGATAGCTTCATTGATATCAGACCATTACAGTCTTTCTATTCTTAAGCATAAAGCACGAGGATTGCTCTGCTTCCACATCCGCAGACTGCTGCCTCCTAACACCGACTCCTGTGTGGCGGTTCAAATGCAATTTACAAGTTACAAGGCAATGCAGTCACACTTCATGTGAATGGGCCGCCACTGATAATCATCTTATCAAGTGACTGTAACGTGTCAGTAGAAGGACTACTGAGTCTCAGGTGATAGTCACAAGTGTGTGAGGTTCACGCATATCAAGTGTCTGTGTTGAGGTTCTTGTTTAGCAGGTCACTGACTTATCAGCAGCCTGAAGGCTTTTCCTGGGAGAATTCTCTCCAGGTCTTGTGTGTCATGAGTGCAGGATGAGTCCTGTTTACGAGAGGCTGACAGCTCCTTCCTGTCTCCCAGGCCATGAGTCCTAACTGCTGCTGCACTGAAGGCCACTCTCTAGTTCCCGGCCACCCAACTCCACCCCGAAAACTTGGCTAAAAAAGCAGGCATGGGTGGGACAGCTGATGGGGGGATGGGACATGGCGCTGGCCGTGGCAAAGCGAAGCAGCAGCAGGAACAGCAGCAGCAGAAACAGCACTCGAGCTGCAGCGGCTCCTCCACCCAGGCTGCTTCTTTTGGGTAAAGTAGGCCAATGTAAACTCCCACTTCCTGTCGGCCTTGTCTCAGAGGGGGAGAGATGATCCTTCTGTGAAGAGGGAAAGGGCTGCTGCTCTGTAGGGACCGTTTCCACTCACACACTCACACACACACACACACACACACACACACACACACACACACACAGACACACAGACACACAGACACACAGACACACACACACACACACACACACACACACACACACACAGAAATAGAAATACAGTCGCAGAGGCAGGCAAGAGAGTGAGTGGTAGAGCAAGCGAACGAGGGAGAGAGCGAGGAATACACAAACACAGTGGGGTTCAGGAATGTTAAACACATGCTTTATGGCATAAATAGCAGCCACTTTTGGTAAATTACAGTGAGTGCTCTGGCACTGTAAAGCACACAGCAGGAAAACGCTCTCAGATTTCAGATCCAGGCCCTGTACTCTCCCCGAGGAACAAGTATGGGAGCGTGTTGTGTTTTCCTTTCTCTATAAAAAGGCAGACATAAGTACAGCAAGTTGTGATGCAGCAAAGATTTGAATGTAGGAGTTTTTTTTAACTGGGACTTTGCAGCTTCTGCGGTTATGGTGAACATGTAAGACTAGAAAGGAACAAGGCAAGATGTTGATCTAAAAGAATAAAGCAAATTAAAATGCTGCTCATCTATTCCATGGAGAAAAAGCACCTCCTCATAGAAGCTTCAAAAAGGAGGTTGATAGAAGAAATGTGCTGAGGAACAAGCAAAACAAAAACCTCAAAGAACAAGCAAACTTAGAATAAAGTGCAAATGAGGGGTTGTCAATCGTCTTTGCTAGCAGAACCTCACCCTAACCTCAGGACATACCAGCTGACATCATCAGAATAGTCCTGAACTAACCTCCAACAGCTGAGATTTTAATAGCCCTTTTATCCAAGAGCATCCTGAGTAAAACAAAAGAGGGCATAACGACCAAAGGAGTCTCACATTAGTTCCATATTGGACCTGGTTCATGTTCGTGCCACATATGTTTGGGAATCTGTTCAAGAGATTTATTATCAAGCAGTGGTTAGGAAAGTATTCAGGAACTGAAGTACTTAAGGATATGGAGGAATATGTGTTTCTATTCAAATTAAAGTGCTCAAAACTGAAAATGTTCCTATTTGACTGTTATACTATCATGTTATATCATTAGATTCTTATTTCTCAAGCAAGTCTCTGACTTGTTTAACTAATGGTGATTTTGTGATGGATTAATCTGCTGATTGCCGTCCATCCATCCACACTCAAAATGCTTAAAAAGGTAAAGCAGTGAGTCTTTATATTTGTGAAGCTGGAACCAGGACATATATTGAGGTGAACATGACTAAACAATAATATAAATAGTTACAAATACATTTTCTGTATCCATTAAATTACATCACACTTTATTTAGCTGAACTTTTTTTGAGAAGTGACGCAGAATGTGCAATCAACCATGAAGAAACAAATAAAAAATTGCAAGACCACTTTAAGTGCATTAGCTTCAAATAAAGTGCTACATATGTACGTAAGGTGTTTCTTTGGGCCAAAGTGCAGTCAAAGCAAGTAGGTGTTTCAGTCTGCAACGAAAATGTGTGGACTTTCTGCTATGCTGATATGTAGGGAGGTCATTCCACTATTTTGGAGCCAGGATAGTAAGAAACATACGGTTTATTAAGAAAAAAGTACAATATTTTCCTCTGGGATGATGTGGAGTGAAGGTAGAAAGGGGCCTCACAAGCAAAATAAAGTATCTTAAACTTAAGTACAGAACTTGGTTACATTCGACCACTGGTGTAAAGTACTGAGTGTGCGGGGTGAGTCATTGCTGTATGATGTAGTGGTCGTCCTGGTAGCTGTGAGCTGACTCAGTAGGAAATAAGGAACTGTGGAGTGGAACAGTTTACCTCACTATGATGGGTCTCATCCCACGTACACCAACTAACTCATTCACTCACTCTTTCGATAACTCACTCACTGACTAGTGGCCTGACTTGCTGACTGAAGCAGGGCCGCCATGGGAACCTCCAGCTCCAGCCTGCGCAGACTCTGACTCACTGTCTGGTCGGAGGCAGAGGAGAATGCTATACTGTCCCAGAGGAGGAAAGAAGTACAAACACAGCCTACTATAGTTCCGCCGTAAGGTCACTTCAGAGTGTGGGGAGAAATCATGGTAGATCTTTGGGGTAGATTGAAAACAGAAGTTCAGCGAAATTCTCTTTTACACGCAAACGTATCCAGCAGTGTTTGCACAGTGACAGTGAGAAGTAGACGGCAGGTGGAAACTGGAAGCAGGTGCAGTCAGTTGTTCGAGTCCATCATCAAAGTGTGTTCACCTGCACATCTGCAACGTCACTACAATGGTCAGGTCACTCGTCAAACACCTTATATCAAGGTGCTGAACTGACAACCCCCAGTTAATGATCAAACACACCTTTCATAACCGACTTAACGACTGCGCCCAGTCTCAACTGTACAGGCGGGGATTTTTTACTCTAATGCAAATGAGAAAGCAAGTTTTAATAAACATAAATTACTTTATTGAATGGAAATTCATCAGTTATAACATACAAGAAATAGGAGTGAACACACAAGCATGGTACAAAAATTGAAATAACAAAGTCATCTGCACATTGCACTATAAAACACTGCCATAAAAAGGTTTAGGAAAGTTTAAAAATTCAGCTTTGTACTGCACCGACAGGCTTCTGATCACATGTTAGTCTACCATGTCTCCATGGTGTAAACCTTAAAATCTTTGGTCCCAGCCTTCTTGCATTTTCAAACTGTTTTGGCGTTAATTTCTACTAATACTGCATTCAATTTTATATCGACAAATACTAACTGAGGTAAAAAAAGGCACATTTTTGGTTTCAAAGTAACACAATATCAAGGCACAAATTCATTTAAGTTACAAAATATGGCTTTTGGCTTGTATTATTAACACTGTGGTAACCTTGAGTGCATGGCTTGCATTGTCTTCCGCGTTGCAGCGGCGCTTGCAAAGTGAAGCTTCTTTGGAAAATAACAGACAGCATGGCTTTTCCTATCTGTGAAAATCATCAGATAAAAGAGAAGGTTTGGATGTAGACAAAACAGAGGTTTAAAGTGATCCTCACCGGCGAAAAAATAAGGACTTAACTGATGCCATTCTTTTGTGATGACATGCTTCCTCTTTTTTTTCTTAAGCAAACCAAGGGCAGTGGAAGTCACCTGCTATCAGCTGCCGAAGGTCATGGCTGTAGCACCTGTTAGCACCTCGTCTATCTACACCACAGTACCAGGGACAGCTGTGTGTGCATTTGCTTTTTGTGTGTGTGACTGTGTTTGCATGTGTGTGTGTGTGTTTTGAGGCACGCTGAGAGATTTATTCCACCCACGCACCCCAACTCTCAGCAGCTGTGTCTAGGCTGTGATCCTGAGCTGGCCGGCACCAGGACGGAGACAGGAAAGAGCACCTCTTACCCCGATGAGTTCACTACATATTTGGCCTTTAGGAAACGGGCAGGAAAGCAACAAAGGGGGCTGATATCAAGTGAGTCTCGGCTTTGCTCGGTTTCAAATTTGGTCCGGCCATAAAAACCTGAGTCTAGATGGGAAGAAAAAAATCTGCTCTTCAGATGTTTTAAAAAGTCATTTTGGCTTGTAAAGTCAGATCTTTAAATGAGGCTTAATTCCCTCCAGGTCTTTAAGATGAAGCCACTTCATGCTCTTTGTGGCCTCGCAGGTCATCATCAGGCCAGCTTGTGTGGACCCCCTCTCCGTGGCCCTCGACCCCCCTGAGCTCTGACTGTCCCCCTCTTGTCTCTCTCTCTGTGGCGGTCACACGGCGGGGGAGCAGCAACCGGAGGAGCTGTGCTTCTGCAGCAGCGACATGCGGCTGAAGGTGCGAGAGCAGACGCCACATTGGTACTTCTTCACCTCAGCGTGAGTCTGCAGGTGAGCTCGCAGGTTGGAGCGGTCGGCGAAGGCCCGGTTGCAGTGGGTGCAGGAGAACGGACGCTCACCTGGACGGAGAGAAAGGAGAAAACACATCAGAAAATGTCAGATAAGATATACTTTATTGATCCCTATTTGAGACATGTTTTCGTCACAGCAGCATGTTAAAACAAGGCATTGCACATAATGTGAAAATTAAAAAAGAGTAAATAATATCTCAAAAGTAACTAAAAAGTAAAATATTTAAATATTGACAGAGAAAGATAAAGATCTGTAGACAAAGGGCTAATTACTGTTAACACTTTTTTAACGCAGGATATTATTTACAGTAAGTGTGCATGGAATAGCAAAATAAATTAAATGTAAATGTCAGGTGATCAGGTGACAGCCAGAGTCCCCAAGACCTCTCCATAAACACCTCACACACACACTCTGCAGATAATGAAGAAGCACATGGTGTGCTGGTGGGGTCAGAGCCTGACTGAATTAGCATGATTCAATCAGAGCCAAATGAGCAGCACGCTAACAAGTGGCTGCAGTTACAAAGTGCTCAGTGATAGCACAGCCTTCAGGCATTCCTTTAAACCTTTTGTCCCTCCTGTGTGTCCCCAATCTGCTGTCTTTCCCCAGCAGCCGTGATAAGACAATTAGCTGACGAGTCATTGTTGTTGGGACATTAAACACAATGAGTGATCAATGAGCACCTGGTCTACAGACGGCTACATGTGATAAAATCTTCTGGTCAAGTGTTGAGCTCATCAAACTGATTGTCATGCATATCCTGCTCTGATGATGAAGGAGGGACCTGCTGACTCACATCTAAATGTAGATTCACAGCTTCTACACACTAATTCTTCACTCCTGACTCAACCGTTATTCATATTATTAAAGCTCATCTTATTCCATTTGACATGTATATAGTTTACTTCTCCTGCATTACTTGCACATTGGTCGGTTGCAACATTCTCTTGCAGTATTGTATTTCTATTCTGTTTCTTTGTGCACTATTTACTGTCTTATCTATATCAAGATTGCTCTGTTGAAGGAGCCTGGGACTTGAGTTGTTCAATGCCATAACTACACTGTAGCTTCTGTGCATATGACAAGAAAACCTTTGAATCTTTAAATAAAGCAAATGAAGAAATGTTGTTTTTACCTGTGTGTGTGCGGATGTGGCCGCGCAGCAGCCACGGCCTGGAGAAAGCCTTTCCACAGGTGGTGCACACACAGGGGAGTGTGTGTGAGCGGATGTGCATCTTCAGGGCCCCGAGGCTGGTGTACTCCTTGGGGCAGTGTTTGCAGAGGAAGGCCGGCCGGGCTGCTGTGGCGGGGGCCTTCCTCTCCTCCTCCTCCTCTTCCTCAGGGGGGCTGATATGAGGCATGACACCGGTGCATTTCATTCGCTGGCGGGGGGCATATGTGTGGACCGGTTCTGGACTTGGAGGGTCTGATGTGCGACCTTCGTCCTCCTCTCCACAGCTGCTGGCACTGCTGCTGAGGCTGGAGGGGGAGCTGAGGTCCAGGGGCCCCGGGGTGGCAGAGGGCTCTGTTTGGGAGATGGGCAGGTAGAGGGCGGGCAGCACGCTCAGGTCCCAAACCAGACCTGTGGTGAAGCAGGTGTTGTCCCCTGAGGGGAGCTCAGCGAGGGGATACCTCTCCAGTGACGTGTCTGAGGCAGAAGGAGGAGGATGGTTTAATCATAATGCACACTATATACATATGACAAGAAGTCATTTAAATGTAAAACAGCACAATGTGTCTTAGACACATTCCCCAACTACTCCTATACTGTCTGTTTTCTCTTAGGAGATAAACTCATAATTCCTCAACATTAACTGAGCATAAAGTTGGAGCCATGGGAAGGTTTCATGGGCCGTTTCCTCCCACGTATTCACAAGGGCTTGTAACATGAATGGTGCTCTGTCTGGTTGCAGAAAGGAAGGGGGGAAAGTGCATCTAACGGGCCCCGACTTGAACGGGGAGTAGCCGGGTTTGTTGTTGAACCAGACACAAAAAGCATTGCACTGTTGATTCCCAAAATACAACCACCTTCAACTTAAAAGTCACAACAAAGCTCAACTTCGCGAAAACAGGTGCATTTTACGCATTCAGTTAAAAAACTTTCATAATTCATACAGAAATGTAAAAAAAAGTTTCAACTCACCATTGTGACATACCAGTTCACTGTAGTTTGGCTTTTGTTTCGCGAAGTACTTTTTGACCAAGAAAGATCGAGGCATTGTCCTTGTGAGCGTCAGAGAACTGTGCGTAAAAGTATCCCGTGGTCGCGACGCACAGCTTGTACAAAGAATGAAAAAACCCCACAAATCTTGGTCCTCGGATCCGCAGGAAACGTCTTCCTATAGTCCTCAAGTTGGAGCGGACAAGTGTGTGAGTGTGTGCAGCGTTCAAGCAGAATGACTAAATACTGGCCTCTGTTCTGAAGTACTCTGACACAGGCGGTAGGGGTGTGCTCGCCCCGAGGGCCCTCCCCACCTCCCGTGTCACCGATCAAGTGCTCAGCATGAAGCCTCCATGCACTTTGCAACAACAAAACACCAGCAGCATTTAGACACGGGACCCCAGTGGTGTTGACCTGCAGACAAGAAAAGGTGAAGAGACAGTAGCGAATTATTACAACTGCGCGAGTGTCATACATTAAAATCACATACTGGGAAACTATTAAGCAGATATGTGGACACCTGGATATGTTGTGAAAATATAATTGCAAGCTCAGGTGCACAGTTTAATTACTTTTTAAAACACTGCAACACCTAGTATCAACAGGCAACTGATGTAAGGAATTTAAGCTGTTTCAAATGTGCTGAGAAACGTTATCAAACTTTATTTTTAAACTTTATCAAACTACAACTGCAGCCTTAAGGACTGGTCGATAGTCCACCACAGCACATAGCTCAACAGTTATATTCAAACCAATACAAATGTAATTGTAATAATCAAACTCTCCTACTATGACAGTATATGTCTTTTTTTAACACTTAGGGTCATTGTCTAGTTATCAGTCACTCACTGTTTCTCCTCATTAGGTGAATTTAGAAAGGAAACAATGTCTCAAAGTGATTATATCATGAATGTGCAGACTTCAAAATTGTAGTTTTGTATTACTTTAAGGTTAAAATGATTGTGTGAATCAATATGTCATGAACGGGTTATTGTTCTCAGGCTGTGATAATGAGGTGTCATCAGACTGTAATCAGATCTGCCACACTTTATTAAATACATTTAAAAATAAAGCTACATCTTGATACACAGGTTGTCTGTCTTGAGTACCTCAGTAGAGTACTTGCACCATCTTGTGGAATAAAGGCAGTGATGACATAGCACGAGATCATTCCAATGAACACTAGGTGGCGCTTTTACAGAGGTTCCTTTAAATTTAGAGCATAGACAGGTATAATTTCAAGGGATTTCCAAAACGGTGTCACCTGTGAAATGAGGGGTTTAAACACACTGTGACTGATAGCTGTGCTTTGCCTCTGTCCTGCCAAAGACCTTCTTCTTAGCTTGTTCCTCAAACTGCGACAGTCAAAAAAATCAATGAGCTATTTTTGTCCCACTGTCCTGACATTGTACACCCACTATTGACTTTTTAAGACATTCAAATACGGCCTACTGAAGGGCAGTACGGTGTGGGGGATATACATTTCACAAACCCAACAAGACTATTTAAGATGATACATATTCAAGTTACAATTTGTTAATTAGATATTGTTAATAAGCAGTATAATACTTATGTGCAATATAAATATACACTCAGCACTGCGAGTATCTTGCAGGAATAAAATGAAAATGGGCATTCTTTGTACAACCTATGAGAAGCTTTAGGTCACTGGCAAAATGAAGTTCGCCAACATCAAATTCATGGCAAACTTCAGGGCAATGCTCCAATCAACAGCCACAATGTTAGCATTATTGGAAACATATGCTGGAATGCAGATTAAACTTTGAACAATAAAACACCACAAATAAGAAAATCATGTATATGTTGTCCTCCCACAAACATATTTTCATAAATATTATCATACATAGGCCTAGTATAAGTACAAGTGCAGTACATATGCAGTTGGTTTATGGCCTCAGGCTGAGTGACGGTTTATGTTTCTTGCCATTTTTGTGGAGTTTGTTTGTTTTGTGTCTAGCAGATAATGAATCCTTCCCCAAAAGCCTTAATACACAAAGGTTACTTTAGATACGTTGCCCACATATCTAAGAGTGAATATGCATCAGTTTTAAAAAAGCGTTTGCTTTCATGTGTCCTTGCAGTCAAACAAGGACAGGGTCATATTGAAGTTAGATTTTTATGATCCCAATGTGTGGCCTTACACATTATAAGACATTTTCCCAGAACATCACTGATTCTGATTTAAGATTGTTTTTTATTTTACTCAAGTAGGCTTTTCACCTTTACTTAATACACTATAGTAGGCTACAGCAACTAGAGGTAAATATTCCTCCTGTGTAAACCTACTGTTAATAAAACCGATTCTGATTCTAAAGAGGTTTGGCCTTATCATTGATCAATCACTAGGGGGAGACAAAGACTGACCAGTTGAATTTTTGTGACGCCCTGCAGAAAGAGCACAATAATCTTATCAAAACCAGCTGTTCTGCTTCTGCACACACACACACACACACACACACACACACACACACACACACACACACACACACACACACACACACACACACACACACACACACACACACACACACACACACACACACACACACACACACACACAACATCGTAGCAAGAGTCCCTTTCTTCTCTTGAACGTTTAGGATTGCAGTGCCATCCTCCGATTAGCACATGGATGAACAGAGCATCTCACTGCCTACTTCCGGGTTCCCTGCGGGTGTTTTATGTTTGTTAAACAGCCAAATATTGAGCAATAACTTAATGTGGCTATCACTGCGGCGAATATTCACCCGTGCTGTAGTTCAGACGGCTGGGCGCTCATGCGAAGAAGAGACGTACTGTAGACATAACAATTCACTGTTTGAATTCACAGTAATTAATTAAAGCGCATGCGCGGTGCCCAGCCTCTGATTAGTTGGTGTCTCCTTCTGGGCGGGACTTCTGTTGTCTGTGGCCGGTTGCAGATTTGAATTACAGAACAATAACAGGCTGTTAGTTAACATTAACAGGCAACACATTAAGATACCTGCTGTGAACATTAGCAACATTTACACCAAACAATGGTCTGCGAGAGAAACTAAGAAACACTACAGCAGGTAAGGACACAGAAAAGCAAGCCTACTGCAAATTCATTGAATGCATTACGTTAGACAATGCTAAAACAACCATTTACGTTGTTGTTGACATCGGAGACACAATTTGTCCGATTACTATCCTCCCAAAAATGCATTGTACGTGTACTGCAGGCTGCCATTGGTTTTTTCAATGTAATTAATTAGCTATGCAAGGAATACTATATCGTTATTTAGCTGCAAACCACTGCGGACTCTGTGACCCAAATACCCGAAACAATGTCCACAAATATATTTAAACGGAAGTCAGTGAGCAATACATTGATTGTTTGATTCGACAGAGACGTGATCTCTCTGTCTGCAGTAGTGTTTTAATAATTCAGTGATATGTCCCTCCTTATACAGTCTATTATACCTTGTTGCATGCAAGCAAGATGACATCAGGCAGTTAAAAGTGTTTGCACTGCAGAAATGAATGCAATATAGAGCAATGGCTCAACATGGACCCTCCACAGTCTAAGTTGCTGAGCAGGCATTTTTGCACTGACAAAATGTTCCATAAAAGAAACCCCTCCCCCATATGAGCCAAAACAGATGGACACCAACAATGACATTCTGGGGAGTGGGCATCATTATTCAAACCACTTTATTACAAGACATTTCATTGGGCATCCTGGTCAGCTGACCCAGATTTCTTGAATTTTGAATTAATGATGAAGCAAGGGTTTATTGGCATCACTCCCAAACAGTCAAAATAGGATTAGCATCACTGAAGGAGCATTGAAGATGTGTGATATGATTTGATGAGCACTTTTCTTTTCTTGTCTCAAGCAGATATAGACTCTTGCAACGCCTGAGCAAGGAAGACGGGATCAACAGTATAGAGAAACACCTCAAGGGAAGACTAAGATAAAGTTAGAATACATAGCAATGTTCAAAACCATCACCCGTTTGTTTTTTGGGGGAGAGGAGGAGACCCCTGAAGATGTGAAGTCTGGAGAAGTGGTGGAAGAAGGATGGCTTGTTGTGAATCATCAAGGTCAGTCATTTTTAGAATTTAACTATCTGCAATGTCCCAATATATAAAGAAATATGGAGTGTAAGTAGGGCTCAATCATTTTGGTGGAAGTGTTATCTTAAATCATAACCCGGCATTTATTCTAAATAATTCGATGTGGACTCATAACCGTGATTGGAGGCTGCCTTTAATCCAATGAAGCCAAACCACAAACTCAAATAATGAAATCATATTACCAAACGCTGACTATGGATAAGTACCTCATACTAACCTACTTTAAAATATCCGAAAACATCCATTTTAACACCACTATAGTATGGTTTTCTCCACAGAAAGACCATCAACCTCCTGTATACTGAATTATTTCTCAATGATATGACGTAAATCCTTTCTGTCTCCACAGAGCCAAGCTCATCAGAGAACCAGGTTACAGAGCCGGCTGACACACAGCCATCAAACTCTGCTCTCCATGAAGACATAGCTGTGAACATGGAAAGTGACATTAGGTGAGGAATCCTTTCAAAAAATCACATTACATCTGAAAGGGAAACAACTTAAGGGTTTACCAATAATAAACAGGGACCATTTCAAACCCCCATATATATTACATTTATTTTTCTTCAGGTTGATGAACAATGTCTCAGGCTGTTAGACTCACATACTCCCTTGTGTTTCTCTCCAGTGTGTTAGATCCAGAGCTTGCAGTTCAGAGCAGCAGCAGCAGTCTAGCCGTCACAGCCCCTCTTCCTCACCCTAAAGATTTGCTTGAAGTGACACAACTACCCTGCAACAAGAAGACCTGGGTCGACCCACACCACATGTCTCGTAATGCCATTCAACGGCAGAACCGTGTTCGCACAGGAGTCCAACATCACGCCTTTCACCTCCAACAGCCGGCATATCGCAACCTCAGCCACTGAAGCTCTGTTTTGAAATAAACTTACAACATGCATCACGCTAAATACACATAATCAGAATTCCTTTATTCAAAGGGGAAATGCACACACATCTACACTCAATTGTGTCTTGTCGTATTTAATCTATACATCTGATCTTGATGTAACCAATCACTACAACAGGCAGCTACATTATACCTCGTACTGTATGAATTGATATGAAGATGTCCACCTGATGAAATGAAATACACCATGTTTTCTTGTATTTGCAAATGTGGATGAGTGCATGTATCTTCTAAGATTTTGGACAAAGTGTTGTAATTTGTGTCTTGATTAGCCTTTATTTACCTGTATGTAAAAACACCAACCCTTTTTTTATCTGCCAAATAAAAATGAGAAATATGCAGCTCATGCTTTGTTTATGAGCTCACAGTTTGACATGTCCAAATGCTGACATCTCATTGGTTGGGAGATGATTGCACCTGCTGTGATTGATTACAAGCTCACCTGAGGGAAGGTTTCAACTTAAGGGCTTTTTACAATCAGGATGGTTAGTGCCTGTGAAGAGCTCTTAAATATATATGAGGATGGAGTTATCCCCTGTAACAAAACTTAACAAGCTGTTCAAATCTAGTTACAAAAGTTTTGCTGATCCTTCTGAATTGGCTGATCGCTCAAGGGACTTCACCTGTGCCTTGAACGGAAGCTGTGGTAAGTGGATACAAATATATGTAAGCCTTTCATAATTGCTCATTTACAACACTGTGTAAATCACCTTATTAGATGTCAATGGGGGGAAAACAGGCAGGATTTATTTCACTCATAACCTGACTTGTTTTGTAAACCAAAATATTCTTTACTGTGGTAAATGTTAACCTTTTCCTTGCTGCTGCCACAGACCTCAACCATCACCCAAAGGACGTCCCTCTGAAACAGCTGGTATCTGGAAGCCCATACGTGTTTGACCGAAGCGTGTCCAGCCCCAAAGAGACAGACAAGGACCGCTCCGATCAGGTCACACTCCTACATCTCTATGCTGTTTCTATCACCTTCGCCATCGTAGTGACCATTGCCTTGATCCTGCATACATACCTGGGTGAAAGATTGGTAGGTCAAGCACAGGGTTACTTAGAAAATGTATTCTGTTACAATTACTAGTTACATCTGAGTATCATAATATAAAACTAAT
Source organism: Notothenia rossii (assembly GCF_949606895.1). Taxonomy (NCBI): domain Eukaryota; kingdom Metazoa; phylum Chordata; class Actinopteri; order Perciformes; family Nototheniidae; genus Notothenia; species Notothenia rossii. The sequence goes on from NC_136903.1 coordinate 84,531,432, forward strand.
TTAATCTGATTATGTTCTTTTTGTTCTGCCTCAATCAATCAAACTATGATAGTAAGGATAAAAAATGTGTCCTCTGCTCAGCATATTCCGTCAGTAGCCTATACTCCAACAATGAAACAAATGGGCACATACTACCAGCAGAAATCAAATCTGAGCAGACAGAAAATGCTCAGTTATCATGTAATACATAAACTCACACACAATCTTATTGACATAGGTTCAACTTCTGAATAAAAAAAGAACAAACGAACCAAAGAAAGTGAAAACCATAAAGCAGATTTAGGCAGCAGACGTGGTCCGGCAGTGGCTCAGTCAGTAGGGGCTTGGACTGTGAGCCGTAGGGGCGCCGGTTCAACTCCCCGACCAGACCTAAATGTGGAGTGTGTACTGCTACTTGGAGAGGTCCCAGTTCACCTCCTGGCCTGCCGTGGTGCCCTTGAGCAAGGCACCGGATACCCCCCTTCCTCCCCCCCACTCCCATTGCTCACTGGGCGCTGTGCAATAGCTGCCCACTGCTCCTAGTACTAGGATGGGTTAAAAGCAGAGGCCACATTTCACTGTTTGCTGTGTGCTCTGCATGTGTGACCATTAAAGAGGGTTTCATCCCTCCAATTCTATTCTACTCCATAGATTCACAATTAAAGTATTGGCCAACAGAACAGTTTACAGAGAAGAAATAACATCTGATCCTTTTACAACAAACACTATATGCTCTTGAGTTCTTTAGTCACACTGTAATCCTGCTTTTAATACCCAATTTTTTGTATTGTAACAGTAATCGGATTACGTCTTTTCTATGGTATTTTGGTATTTCGATTGTTTAATCCCATTACATGCAATCTGTTACTTCCCAAGCCTGGTCTAGCGATATAAACAGAAACAGGTTTATTGGCAAGTAGGTTAACATACGAGCGATTATCCTTGGTGTATATGGTGCACACATAAACACAGTTAAAGAAGATACATTTAACATAAACATATAAATAAATAAAAGCAATTGTAACAAAAACTATGAAGATAAAGAAAACTATTTACATGAATAAATATACCCCAAAACTGCGTACAGTATACTATAACAACATAATCAGAATAATCAAATCAAATATGTGCACTAACGATTGTAACCACAAGTTATTTTTTCTCATTCCCCAGGTGTTAGTAAAAGGTGCTGTGGTGTCGGATCATGAGCTCTGCTCTGCCTTCGGACACAGAGTCCTCCGTGATGGGGGGTCCAGTGTCGACGCTGCCATCACTGCCGCCCTGTGTCTGGGTGTTGTGCATCCACATGTGTCAGGGGTTGGTGGGTATGTGATTCACCTGATGTTTGTTATGCATAGTTTAAAATGTACATCAATGTATTTTGATCACAAATTCATCCTTGTTCTGTAGAGGTGGTGTGATGCTGGTTCATGACATCCGGAAGAATAAAACCAGGGTGATTGATTTCCAGGGATCTGCACCTAAAACCCTGAAAGAGGAGATGCTGCAACATGTTTCAGAAGTAAAGGTGATTTCGCAAGTATTTACAAAAATCCCTGAAAGGAAAGTAAGAATCAGAAAAAATAAAGGTGGACATTTAAAAAGATCTGATCTTCTGTAAACTGTTTTATCTTCTGGATTAACGACATAAGAACAGATGAGAAAAAAGGTTTTGCCAGGATAATATTTTAAGGTCCCTTTTTGTTTATCTGTAAATAAGTTTAGTTTGTTGTTGTAATTCTCATTTGGACCAGAAGAGGTCAAAGTTCACCACAACTCCATGTTCAAAATAGGACTGAAAACCTTAAGTTGAGTTTGCATGTATCCATGCACTCTTAGCAGTTACATATATTGTGTATCAGCAAGTTGTGTAACACTTTTGTCATGTATTTTAATTGGTGCTAATCTGCCTTCATGAAAAAGCCTGAATGCTTTTAGTCCTATTTAAAATATGGTGGTGCTCTTCAGCGTCCTGTGGAAAGATTATTTTTATTTTGTATTTATTTACTAAAAATGGGACAATGCACATGGATTAACAGGAGCACACTCCATCATGTAAATGTACCATATTTAGCCATAGAGGGTGCATTTTTACAATATCCCCACTGGTAGTAGCTCTGGTCGAGGGATTTTGGTGGGGGAGACCTTCAAGCATTCTATGCACAAGTAAAATGTCTGCAAATAAGATAAAGTTTTCTGAGTTTAAGATATAATATTGCGCTAAAATTTGATGACATTAATTTCACATTTTATATGGTTGCCGACAATTTACAACAAACGCTTTCTTTCTTTGGAAAAAAAGCTAGGCAAACCTTATTCTCAACTGAGTCTGAAGTCCTAAACACTGGAAATAAAATACTTTGTATCACTCTTGTAAAAAATTGGTTATTAGACGATCTGTAATAATCTACTCCATCCATGCAGGCCGGTCTGCAGGTGGGGGTGCCAGGAATGCTCAGAGGGTTACACCACGCTCACAGCTTGTACGGGAGGTAAGAGTTCACTCAAAGTGAAAATGATCTGATGCTTAGTCTATTTATTTATATCCTTAAGTTAAATGTCTCACCGCAAAATCTGTGCAGTCTGCCATGGGAGGATGTGGTCGCCAGAGCTGCTGCTGTGGCCAAAGAAGGTTTCAATGTGTCTTTCAGTCTTGGTGAGTAAAATCAAAATACAATGTCACTTTACCACATTATAAGATGATGATGTCGCCTCAGGATGTGATACCAGGATGTGACTCATTTGTGTTATTCTACAGCTGAGGCTATATCAAAGGTAAAAGGTCAGAGGGTGTCACAACGTTTCAGGGACTTGTTCTTCCCCGATGGCCAAGCTCTACGTCCTGGTTCATTTCTGATGATGTCCAGTCTGGCTGGAGTCCTAGAGGCTGGTCTCTCTAACTTCTATGATGGAAACGTCTCAAAAGAGATAGAGGATGAGGTGAATGGTGTGAAATGTGTCAAAATTATAGTTTGTCATTTGCTTTTCATTTGAGTTGTAAGAGGACATATTCTGCTCATTCTCAAGTTCTTATTAGTATCCTGTGTCTCTAGTCTACGTTAACTATATCCATGCTTTAATGTTCAAAAAGGCCTTTATTTTGAACTCATACTGCCTTTCTCCCCCCTCTGTCTGAAACCAGAGCCCAGTCTGCTCTGATTGGTTTGCTGGCCAGCTCTGTTGTGATTGGACTGTCTCTAAGAAGTTGACCAATCTTAGGCTATCATTACAATTATGTTGGAGCGCTACCCAATAGAAGCATGAGTGTTATAAAGGGACATCATCATGATACAAAGGAGTCCAATGGAGGTGTTTTAGTCAGGGGGGGGGGGCAAATGTTGGAGAGACACTTTGGGATTTTAGCCTTTTGAGACCATTTACATGCACACAAACCTATACACACTACAGGAAAGGGAATCCCCAAAAAAGCATGATTGGGTCTCTTCAACAGTTAAAATGATACTGTTATTTTGTTATGTTCTCATTCAAAGGTGCGAGCTAATGGAGGGGTCCTGAGCAGAGAGGACATTAGTGCTTACAGCGTACAAGTGGATCAGCCACGGGAAGGCCTGTACAATGGTAATATTCATCAATAATATCCTTTAATACCGTATATATTTTTTTATTATTTTTGATACCCTTTTCTATGTTGTGTTACTCTTGTCTTAGAATTCATTATTCAAGTTCCTCCTCAACCTGCTGGTGCAGCGTTGATATCAGCACTCAACATTTTGGAGGGCCTCCACCTCAACGAGAACAATAACACTGAAAATCAAACGCACCACTGGGTTGCTGAGGTACTGCATTGCCAAGCTTAAATATCACAATGTTGTTGTTTATTTAACATACCAGCCGTTTTGATGGTAAATCGCCTTCATAAGAATTATTTATTTCTCCCTTTTTAAGGCTCTGAAAGAAGCTTTGGCCAGTGGTTTGGGAGACCCTAAATATAACTCTTCAGTGACTCAGCTGCTGTCTGACATGCTGAGGTAAACTACATTAAGGACGAACAACTGTGACAATTCAATCAATAATAATCAATAACAATATTTTCTTCATAATTTGATGGTTTATTTCGTCTATGAAACGTGTACATTTCACGATATACCTCGGGCCCATGCCAAATGTATTGTTTTATTTTATTTAAAAACAAATGAAGCGGGTAAGTTCATTTAAATGGCACATTTCAACACATGACAAGGAAAAACATAAAATCCTCAAGTTCCAAGAGTAAAAGTTAGAGCAAAATGTGTTTTCTGTCGTCATGAATCCTTATTTTCATATTTAACTGTTACTTATCTTCTGACTTAATTGATAGCCACTGTTCTGCAAAAACAAATCAGTTCAAAAGCAGCTAACATCCTTTTAATTCCTCTCTGCTCTTGCAAAAGTAAGAATCAAGCAGAGGTGCTTCACCATAGGATCAATTCATCCCATACCTCTGCCCCCGACTCCATCCCCTCCCTGCAGACAGAGCGGATGGCTGGACAAGTTGCAGTCATGGGACCCGACGACCTGATGGTGACGGTCACAAGGTGATTGTTGCGACCTGCAGCGTGACATAAGTGATCACAGGAGGATAGGTGTGGTATGTGCTGCTGGGCACGTGGACATTCTTTCATCTTATCTCTTGTCTTTGTGATCTTACAGTTCTTTGAGCACGCCATTCGGGAGCAGAATCGTCACAGCGTCAGGCGTTATTCTCAACAACCTCATGCTCAATTCCTCCTGGACATATGAAGCCCGCGGGCAACTCTCAAAGAACCAGGTGCATTGCTTTCTTTAGAAATATCTCAGCTAAAGAAAATCAGACATCCCCAAAGTTGTTTTTATGAAAGAGGCCCTGACTGACTCCGCCACTGACAGCCCACACACACACACACACACACACACACACACACACACACACTGCTCTCTTCCGTCAAAAGGAACCATGACATTTATTATTTAGTGTGCGTTTGTTAAATGATTATGAGTTATTATGAGTGGTGGTTAACCTGTTTATGTTTGAGTCTGATTTTTTATGTAGAAATGTGGTTTGAGTTGATTGTGTCACCTGTGGACGGTGAGCCTGTGGGAGGGGCCATGGGATCAAAAGGGACGGTGTTGGTTCCTTGTGGATGATTAGTTAGTACTGTGTCACTCTGACTAATGTTGCAATAAGGCAACAGCTGGGACATGTTTGGAGGTGGGTTGCAGAGAAGGCAACCCAGAGCATGTTTACTCTGATGAGTGGTGGACGGTCTGTTTGTGGAGTTTTATTTTGTTGTCTAACTTGTACTGTTTCGTTCTTTTATGTTTGCTGCCGTTAATAAAGTATTTTTTAAGCTCAAGCCAAACGACTAGGCCAGTGTTTTTTGAACGGACAATTGAACCCCGTCACAGGCCCTATTATGCATTTCTGGGGTTTCCCCTTCCTGTAGTGTGCTATAGGGCTTTGGGCAGGTAAATGGTCTGTTAAGGCTAAAATCCCCCAGTTTCGTCCAGAGGGAGTTTCCCTCCCACACACTCCCCTCATTAGACTCCTCTGTTTTCCTCTGTAACTTGTTGACATCACTATGTAACACTCCCACTTCTATTGGCCAGCGCTCCATCACATTGTACGTAAGGTGATAGACTGAGGGGCGGGACATCCATAAGAGGTTGACCAAGAGGTCCTGCAGCTAGGCAGTATGAGAAAAATAAACACCTATTTGAATATTCAAACATGTCCACATGTAAACAGGTCAGAGACGAGTCTAAAAACGCAAATATGAACCTGAAAATGTGCAGAATAGTGTCCCTTAAACTATTGCTCACTGTTTTGTTTTTTTTGCTTTAGAAAACCAAAGTCCAGCCAGGAAAGAGGATCCTATCCTCTCTCATGCCGGTGATAGTGATGCCTGCGGGGCATACATGTGGAGTCTACATGGCACTAAGCAGCTCGGGGGGGCAACAGAGTTTGAGTGTGATCACCCAGGTTGGACCAATTAACATGTTTTTGTTTATATCTCTTTTTTATTTAGCTTTGTGTAATTAATATACTGGAAAAAATATAAAAGATGGATTATTGTATAGATCAACAGATGTGCAAACTGTAATATAAATGCTATGTGACTTCAAATATAGAAAAGATTATGGTCTGATTCACTGGAAGTAGGTTTTAATACAAAAACATTGACAATGTACACTCTGTGTTTTAGGTGTTGATCAGTGCACTGTCCTCACATAAAGAGAGAAATGACAGCCTCTCCCTGACAAATAAGCCTCTTGTTGACAGTAAGTTTTCTCTATTGCTATTATTTTTTATATATATTTTTTGTAATAGTAATGTCCTACTTTTTCTAAATCTCCATTATCAGCGGAGTTTCCTGAGGAGGGTGAGCAGTTGTTGGATGAAGAAGGCCACGCACTTCAGAGAGTGAAGACAAACTCTGTTCAGGGGATCCTTAGGAAAAAAGATATAATTGCACCCATAAATGTACCTCAATTATCTGAAGGATTCTTATAGTTTTGTTGTTCTTGTGAACTTCATTTTTCAATAAATGTCTTCAAAAGAGCTCAATTCAATTATTTAGAAATGTTTGCATTATAAGGTTGACTGTTGTTGTTTCCAGTGATATTGTGATCAAAAGTCAACAAGAGGGCAGTACTTTCTATTAAAGAAGGGAACATGGTCTGTTAATTGTCTTGAAATTGAATAATCCCATCATACTCAAGCTCCACACTGAAGGTCAATTCTATAATGGATTAAAAAACAAGACAAAAGCAACTATCCATGTCTTTTGAAGAAAAACAAAGGTAATGAAAAGCTGACGAGCAGTCAAGATACTGTCAGACATACCCACGTCACAAATATATATGTATCTTATTCAACTTTCTAGCTTACTTCAAAACAATGCTGCGATTGAAATAAGATAACTCAGGCTACACAGATTATAATTTGGTAGTTTTTTTAACACAAAGCAGGATATCATGATTATTTTTAAGGCCACTTTATCATGATATCACAGAACCATATTCTTTTTGTATAAAGAAACCACTTGTAAACAAAAACATAACTTTATTGTTATTTCAATTTTTCAATAATAAACTACAAGATCGCTAAAACAAATTATTCAAATATTTATATTCTATACCTGCCAAATGAAAAAAAGCCTTCTTGTACTATAACACCCATTCAGATAATTGTCGTCATACGCTCATCCTTCTGTCTGTCTAGCTGATAGGAGCACCCGTTGTGACCAGATGAAAATAGGCGCCCTTCTTGGCCATGAGAGTATCATGTGTGCCTTGTTCTATCACGGCACCATTAGACATCACTGCTATGATGTCCGCAGACTGGATAGTAGACAGCCGGTGAGCGATGACGATGCAGGTTTGTCCTTTTCACGCCTCATCCAGGGCAGACTGCACAATCTGCATGAAAACAGAGCAGATAGCTTGCACATCTTCCGGCGCAGACTGAAAACTCATCTCTTTCGACTCCACTTCGAGCGATAGAATTACTAACAAAGCACTTATATACTGATAAAGGACTGGCTTATCTAAAGCCAGTTGAGTAGCACTTGAAATGTTTGGCTCTATGAAACCTGATGTACTTATATGATTCTGTTTTCTTCAAGGTTGTATCTTCCTGGTCGAATGTACTTATTGTAAGTCTCTTTGGATAAAAGCTTCAGCTAAATGCAATGTAATGTAGTCAGGAACCCTTATGCAAGTATGTGAAGATTTAGATCACACAAATAAATACTCATACAAGGGAACACCTTGCTTTGTGTTCATGAGTTTTAATGTTGTTTATAATTGTGTTACCTGTTCACTCTGTGTCCAGAGCAGATGTAGCTTCATCTAGTAGCAGGATCTTTGGGTTTCTGACGATGGCCCTGGCTATGGCGATGCGTTGTTTTTGTCCTTTTGACAGCTGGGAGCCCTGGGTACCAACCTGAGTCTCATATTTCTTAAGATTTGTATATGTGTTGAGCAGTGGCGGCCGCTAGGGGCGTCGCCCCACCTCTTCCCACATTACAAGTTAAAATTTAAAAAATTTAAATTTAAAAAAAAATCTTTTTAAAAAAATATATATGATTTTAATTTTTAATGAACAAGGTAAATATTATATAATTGGTATCAGTAAAATGTATAATCTACAATAAAATCTCGTTTAAAATGGCGTTACGATGTCTAAAGTTACTGATAAGTCACATGTTTCCTGCCTGGCCTTGTCCGTGTATCATTACCCTCACTCGTCTGGGCGCTAAGAGAGGAGCCCTCAACCAGTGCAGCACCAGCCACTAGCAGCTGACTGTTGCTATCTGTAAGCTATGGCTCCGAAACATAATTTCAGCCAATCAGCGTCGTCAAATCTGATGATCACGGGGCGCCAATGTCAGCGCCCGGTGCAGGGTTAGAAAGGATCCGTCTTGTGTAAAACTCTCGCGAGAGTTTGCGAGTCACGTGGCTGAATGTTTACGTTTGACAGGCAGCCTTTCAGTTACGATCGTTAACATCAGTGGGCCACAGCAAATGATGCTGAGAAGCTAAACTATCTATTAATTATGTCAATTACAGGGAGTGTGATTGTAACTGTGTGTGTGACTAGCTGGATGCAAAGAGGTAAACACTGTCTTTTGTTTCCCATGCTTGCTCTTCAAACAGCCGGGGACAGATACTATGTGCCCATGCTAAATAAACACACACACACACACACACACACACACACACACACACACACACACACACACACACACATATTATTGTAGTTGAGTTTTGACAGCATCCATCGAACTAGAGCCTTAATTAAGCGTCTTTGAGCACCTGTAAAAGCGCTAACAAATTAAATCTATTATTATTAATCTATTAATTGTCTGTTTTCTAATATTTCTGTGTTTCTGAACCACCTCTGTGTCTGCATATAATGTTCGTATTTAGTCTCCTCAGGGTTCCCGCGGGGTCTTAAAAAGTCTTACATTTGATAATCTGAATGTAAGGCCTTAAAAAGGTCTTAAATATGACTAAAAAAATAAGAAAGGTCTTAAATATGATTTAGAATGTCTTAAAAATGATCGGATTTGATGAGAGTAACAAATGCGTCACTTCCGGGCAAAAATAACGGCTCCGCCCACTTTTTGGGGAAAACAATGCTGTCAGTTGAACGGCGGTCAATACAAATTCTGAAGTTTTTGCCAATCCGATCAGCAATGTAAGAAAACCGGAGATTTTTGGATTTTCAAAGAGCCCGATTGCAATGGCCAGACAGGCAAACAATTGCATTAAGCCATTAGAAATCGACGATCGGGCTCGATATATGGTTAAATATAGCAGTAGGCTATTTATTTTCATAGATGAGAGTAACATCTACGTCACTTTACGGCCCCGCCCACTTTTGGGGGAAACAACGGCTGTCATTTGAATGGCGATCGAGCCTGAAGCCACAGAGATCTTCTGTTACTGTCCTTTCTTCTTAGAGGAAGTACAGAAACACGTAACTCTGGATTTGTTTTAATGTTTGAGGTGCAATAAACGACACAGCAGCTTTTTGGCATGATAAAACTATTATGTTCTGCCTCACTCATGAGAGTAACAGCTGGAGAAATTACAGCCTTGCCTACTGATTTTAATTTAACCATATATCAAGACCGATTGTCGATTACCAATGATCGAATGTAATTGTTTGCCTGACTGGCCATCGTAATCGAGCCCTTTCAAGATCCAAAAATCCACGGTTTTCAAAAAAAATTGATCGGATGGGCAAAAGCTTCAGAATTTGTATTGACCGCCATTCAAATGACAGCGTTGTTTTCCCTCAAAAGTGGGCGGGGCCGTAATTTTTGCCCGGAAGTGACGTAGTATCTGTACTATTTTAGAACAGCAATGATTAATGAATTAATCAGTAAATAACTTTTGAATTAAATGTGATAAGATGTCATTGATCCCTTGGTAAAATTGAAAAGCAACCCAGCATTAAATATAATTAAAAATAAATAAGCCACCTTTCCCAACTGCAACGTGTACATTGAAATGCATTTGATAATTGTAATATACATTACTCTAAAATAGGCCATTCTGTATAATAATGAGAAGGCTCTCTTTTATCTATGATACTTTGATGCTAACAATTATATTTATTTTAGTAAAATATTGGATGAATGACTTTCACTTGTAACAGTATTCCTGTGGTAGTGGTTCGTAAAAAAAACACGAGTTTACAGATATTGTTTCAGTGCATGCATCCCCAGTGATCATATAATAGTGGCTGCATGTATTAGGAGCCACTTTGAGTTTAAGGATATAGTCAAGAATATCCTCCCTCATTTTATCAGTCATGTTTTGTTGAGGAAATGTCGTGCAGAGGACAGATTGGGGGCGGAGAAATTGGGATCTGCCAAGTGGGAGGTTCGGTCACATGCAGGTCAGAATCAAAACGTGCAGGTTTTCACTCCTCCAACACAAGGGAAGAGGGAGAGGTTTCACACCGTTACACCTGTTGCTTTCTGACGACTTTCTTCATGGTGCTAAGCGCAACCGGACGCGGAGTAACTCATAACAACAGTAAGTAAGTCGAGCTAAACTCCGTAATGAAAATTATTGATATAAAGTTGTTAGAGCAGCATTATAGGGAAGTTCGGTTTATACATTTAAATGGGTCGAGTTTTCTAGGGGTGCGTTCGTTTATCAAATTTGACACTACACTAAAATGAGTTAGAAACTATTTAATATACATTTACAAGCAGGTATGTTTAAATACATGAGAGAAAACCCCTTTATTGATACGTAGAATACAAAATGTAATGCGTCTTGCTTGTCAGTCAGGATGACAATGTAACATGATTATGATGCGACGTGAAAGTCTCTTAACAATATGCCTATTTGTTTCTTTAAGTGACTAAAACTAACGTTAAGAGTTTAAACAAAGGTTAGCTAATTTGCTAGCTCATAGTGTTATTGAATAGTTTTGCTAAAAAGTAACTCTCACACATTCACTGGTGCTCCGTCTCCTCCTGTGCCAAAGTGTGCGCCGATGCTCAGGGTGACAATAAACCAAACGAACGCACCTTTAGTTATTACATTATAATGTCATTTGTTAGACACTTTTATCCAAAGCGACTTACATTCAGTTCTGTGGACAATCCCCACAGAAGCAATTTGGGGTGAAGTGTCTTGACTCTTGCCCATTACCATGATGATTTGTTCAGGGACTTTTGTATTGTAAACAATAATACAACTGTAGCTGATGTCATCTGAAGTGGAAGAAGTACTCTTATATTGTACTTAAGTAAAAGTAGAAGTACCAGAGTGTAGGAACACTGTTACAAATAACAGTCCTGTATTCAAAATGTGAGTCAAGTAAAAGTTCAAAAGTACTCCTTCTGCATATTGACCCATTTTCTAATATATTATATGTTTTGATTCATTATTGATACATTAATGTGTTAGTAAAAGTGCAGATAGTTTGAATGACTTTGTATACTGCAGGGTAGCTTGTGAATTTACTCCAGGTGTAAATAAAGTCTTATTTAAGAGTTGACCATATTTCACATCATTAATCCAAATCTTTAAGTAACTAAAGTTAGTGGAGTTAAAGTACACCATTAACCTTTAGCGAAAAATGGAAATACTTACGTTCAGTACTTGAGTAAATATGGTCATCTGGTGGTTGTAGCTGATGTGAGACATGCCATTGTGTTTGTATTTTCCATGACAAAGTGAGTATTGTTTCACAGGAATGTGTTATAATAAGTGTTATTTGATATGTTTCTGTAATAAATGTTCTCCTTACTTTGTACTTAACTAGCCCTTTGCTATGAACTAACTACTCCTGTTTTGTTCCTACAGGTTAACAGCTTCTACCAGCACACATTGGCTGCTTCGAAACGGTTTAACAGTTTATTCCGGCGGGAATATGGAGCCCAGAGCTGTAGTGAAGGAGAAGTTTTTCATCGTGATACGAGGGAAGTCAAGGAAAGGCTTCTGCCGGGGATGTATCGGCCGTGTGGAGACGGAGACGCAGCATGGGGAGCTGACGGGGCTGCTGTACTGCGGGGGGAGCAACGCTTTGAATCCCAAGAGTGGAGGCACCGTGAGGAAGGAGGACACCTACTCTCTGACCCGCCACCAGGCCCAGCTGCTGCTCTTCGTTTCCTCCGTGAGCAAACGCCTGGAGCTGCTGTGCAACCCCCAGCTGTTCTCTGCTATCTGCGAGCTGTCTCAGGACGACCTGGTGGTGGTGAAGCACAAGAAAGGACACCTGCCGGGGCTGGTGAAGAACCTGATGCAGATCGGGAAGAAGGAGCACAAAGACGACCTGCACATGCTCGGCTTCGAGGTGGAGTTTGTGGTGGGTAAAGTCTGGTTTATTATTTGCAACATTGGTTAGAGTTATCTAGTTTCCAGTGATGTAAGTTAGTAGATTTACTCAAGTACTTTACTGAGGTGCACATTTGAGGGACTCTACTACAATTCAGAGGTGACAAGTGTACTTATGCTCCACTACATTTATTTTATACCTTTAGTTACTTTGCTAGATTTGGATTCATGCTGTGAAATTAAAGTAACCCTTAAATAAGACTTAAGTTACATATGGAGGAATTCACAAAATATCCTGCAGTATACAAAATAATTAAAACTAGCTGCACCTTTACCAGCTGTGATATATATTATTATGAACTGGGCCAATCTGGTTTCTCTGGTGCTTATACAGTAAGTGCACACTCACTTATAACCTCAAGAAATGTATTGAGACGAGCAGACCCGTATCAGTTCAGGGGATCTATGTTTCTTAGGATGAAGATTTCCTTAGAAGGATGCATGACTCTCAAAAAGTACACCTGAGTGCACATGAGACGTTATCTGCATTCTGTACATAAGGGTGTTGAGTTTCTGCTTTGCCTTTGTCTTCCTTTGTAGGACGGTGATCAGAATTTGTCCTCCAAGAAACCCCCCCCTCTGCCCCTGTTCAGCGCGGCGGACGTTGTGCAGGTGATCCCGTCGTACTCGGTTCCCCTCGGACTGCACTGGAAGGACGGACAATCTGGGGGTAAATTAATAAAGCGATCACAGATTAACTACCTCTTTCTAAATGCATTACCTAACCACAAGTTACTTGGTTTCTGAATTCCTTTCATGAAATATTGTTTGTATGAAAAAGAGCATCCATTCCCCTCCAATCAGCTGCGCTTGAGAGTTTTCACAAGACACATGTGATTCCCACAGCGGCGCAGAAGAAGCTTTCCCAGCATAAACAGGAACAACTGGTCCTGTTTCTCTGGAATTTCAAACATCAGAGTGATCATGTGGTCTGGCATTTAGGCACATAGTGAACTGTGAGCTGTCTGCATACCTCATACGTTAACGTTTGCCGTGTTAGCCAGAGGTCAATCTGATGAGTGATGAAATGACGTGTGACTTTCATCCTTCATACCTCTGCGCAGGTCTGAACAGAAAAGCGGTGACGCGCATCAACTCCATGCCGAATATTGGATCTCATGCACGAAAAACGAGGGAGAACCTTACGGAGCAGAGTACCGATCAGGGCCAAAGTCCAAGTGCATCTCATGTGCCTCTGGAGGTGGGGTCCCTGGTGGAGGTGGTGTCCAACTCGGGGGTCACAGTGTACGGAGTCATCAAGTGGTTGGGGGTCCCTGCAGGGAAGACTAATGAATGGGCTGGAATCGAACTGGTACGTTTTTAAGATTGTGGACAGTTTGTTTTTTCCTGTCATTTATCTCATTACTGATTGTTTTACGCATTGTTTCAGGAATATGATGTGAGCGGTTGCTCTGATGGAAAGTATGGAAGCCAGCAGTATTTCACCTGCAAAGCGAGCAGGGCTTTGTTTGTTCCCGTCACAAAGTGCAGCCCCGACAGCAGGTTCAGCTGCTCCTCCTCAGGAAGGGGGACCTCCAAACCCACAGACACACTTCTAGGTAAGACACCCTCATATCAGGGATTTGAATATCCATTTACATTATGCAACACAGGGAAGCACAACGAAAGACAGTTGAATCTTAGGTCATCATGATATACAAGAAAAACAGGACAAACTTTGCAAACTGTCATCTTTTGAGGTTACAGTATTACGTGAAGTTTCAGCGATGGATGTTTTGCATTACTCATTATGTGTTTTTTTTTTTTTTATGATTCACATAAAAAGGGTGTTTTCATCTTTGGAAAATAGTTTAATGTTTGGTCTGTACGAACAAACCTTAGAACCACGATGTGCTCTTAAAAAAAAGGAGTAACAATGGGTGTAAAAGCCTTAAATGCAGTGGCTACATCACAGAACATTTGGTTTTTGAAAGGGCTATTAACAAACCGACATATATAATAGCAACAGCCAATGGGAGGCAATCTGGATAATAGCATACCAGGTGAAAAAGATAAAAAAATAACAAAATGCATAAAAGGTTTTTAAACATCATACATGGAAAATAGGTACCCAGATGTAGGTTTTAGTATAGAGTGTTAGGGAAAAGGAAGCTAAACTTGATCCTGTTGATGTGTCACGCCACACTAGTTTAAAAAAACAGTCTGACTTTATCTTCACACCCTTATGCCTCTGGCAGAAGTTATTAAAGAGAAGTGAAGTCATGCCTGTAACAACGCATGCACTGTCACTAATCAGTGCGACTGTTATGACAGTCCGGTGCACTTTCGTACTTGGGTCAATGCAGATTTATTAATAATTATGCACAAATTGTAATTATCAAACCATGTTTAACCCAGATGAGAAGCTGCCGCAGAACACTACTTTCCTCAGATCTAAAACTGCCGGTGAAATGATGATGTGTTTAAATATCATCCCCTTCATGATAGTCAACATGTGTTTTTGTGTGTTTACTTACTGTTTTCAGTTCCTCTGTATGAGGACCCTGAGGAGTATGCCCCTCCTATTCCTGAGTCGGAGGCCTTGTCTTTGTTGGTGGGGAAAATGAAGGGGATTCAGGGTCACATCAACTCCTGTTACCTTGATGTCACACTCTTCAGGTACATCCAGTTCACCTCCCCTCAGAGCATGTGACGCTCAAGTAGCGCTCTGTTGCCCGTGCAGCTCAAATGAACTTGAAAGTCATTTTAAAAGCATGCTGAACTCTATTTAGATAAGTTGATCAAATAAAGTTTGTATCTCTTATCCTTCAGTTTGTTCAGCTCCTCTGTGACCCTGGATAATATCTGCCAGACGCCTGCTGACACAGAGAGACCCATAATGTGCACTTTCAGAGAAATCGTCAACCGTTTGCGCAGGTATGAACTCTTTCTTCAACGTTTTGTTTTCTTAACGCCTTGCGTTATCATGTACTCTGAAAAACAAGAACATAATGAAATGTTACATCGGCTCAAGTGATAAACAAGGACTCTGTGTCCTAATGATACGGGTACACTAGCTAACGCACAATGTGCTTAAAACCACGGTGTGTTCGCTCTTGATTGTTATGGTATATTTCATTGTTTTGAGTTTTTGGGTTTGCCTAATGATAGCTAATGATTCTATTGCAGACAAGGATTTGTGCCGGCTCAGAGTGTAATGAACTTCAGACAACAACTTGGCTGTGACACCTTCCGAACAGAGGAGAAAGGTACACACCCTTATCGCGTAACAACATATTTCATTAGAAGGTTTTTAATCATTGTGGTATAACATATTGAAGCCTATTGTTACAACCTTTGAATGCTTTGCTTCACTGCAGATCCAGAGGAGTTCATCACAGTCCTCTTTCAGAAAGTGCTTCGCATGAGCCCTTTGATCAAGCTCCGGTAAGATTAAAGCCAAACGGTTATAAAGGGTAACTTTAGTGTATTTCTACTTGAACCCTATCTTTCCAATTTGTATCCCTAAGTGACTTATATCAAAAAATGCAAACAGACCTGACCGAGGGAAAGGTTACGAAAACATTACATTTTTCTATAGAGTCCTTCCTTATAGTTTTGTCCGAAATTTGAGGCCCAAAACCAAACCGACTACGCACTTCCACTGTGTAGTCCCACTCTGGGCTGATTGAGACTCCCTTCTTTCAGGTGAACGGTGTAAATACAGTAGGAAGCTTTGAGACAAACTCCCCTCTCATCAACACCTCTCGGACAACAAATAATAATTATAATACAACTCCAATACACTTTAGTGACGCTTCTTTTTTGTAAACCTCTTTTTGTTTCCAATCGGGTGTTTATGAGCTGCTTGGTTTTTGCAAAACTAGAATCAAATGCCGTTTTTTTAGACTTATATGATATGATATGGGATCAAGTCACATGTATTACAATAACCAATGTCTTTTCATTTGTTCAGTTTACTAATAAGTGTATGCCCAGGAGTAGTTGTAAACTGCGTGTTTCATGACGTCAAACACCATTGCTTCTGGTCAGTTGGTGCAGGTGGTTAGTCAGGACCGATGCACACTCACTGTTGGAGGGCTTGATAACCCACTTACTCCCCACTTGTTGGTTTTGAGCAGCACTTAATGTCGCGGACCCTCCAAATTGAAGTGGGGAGGGTGTAGAGGTGGGTTTGGAATTAGGCCTCTCAGTGGCAAAGATAAGCAGTTTTAGTTGAGCTACAGTGACGTTTTGGAATTTCACTGAGCAATTTGCCTTACAGCGAGGCAGACCCTTCAAACTATTTGAAAAATGGTTGTACCAATTAGTGACATACACAAAACGGTCCAACCTGACAAAACTTTATGAGTTATCTTTTGAAATATGCTTTCCTTTTTTACTGTATCAACTTACTGAAATTGAGTTTGTTTTTAGATCAGGACAGGACGCATGTCAGGGGGCTTACACATTCCAGATCTTTCTAGAAAAAGGACAGATGGGACAGATGCCCTCCGTCCAACAGCTGCTGGACACATCCTGCCTGTCAGGGGACCTCAAGTTTGAAGAGGTGAGTGTGTGTGTGTGCTGGTCGTAAAGAAACCCTATGGTAATTATCAAGTTACACAGTCATGTTATTTCCATTCCTTTTCGTCCCTCAGATGCCCTCCTGTCTAATGGTTCAGATGCCCAGATTTGGAAACAAGTACAAGATGTTTTCTCACATAATCCCCTCCACTGAGCTGGACATCACAGATCTCCTTTATAACTGTGAGGAACAGACGGACGCACTGTGACTGGTTTCTTTTAATCAAGTGTTTTCATAGAGCTGATAGATGTTTACTAATCGCTTTCTTTTCCCAACAGCTCCGAGGGAATGCTTCCTCTGTGGGCATCTGGCTGAGTTCGAGTGTCTTCAGTGTCTCCCAGATCGCAAAATGCAGCCGGGGAGAATCAAACCGTTCTGCTCCACCTGTAACACGCAGGTCAGCAACAAAGTCCTGCATATCTCTAAAAACTACCACTTCCAAAAACTTGGATATATGTATTTATTTATTATTTCAATTTTTTTTCACATAGATTTTTTGTTCAATGTTATTCTTTATAGTCATTTCTATTTTATTGTATTTATATTCTATTATATATTATAATTGTTTTATTTATATTGTTTATATATATATATTTATTTTTTTATTTATTTATTTATTTTTTTAATTTATTTCCTATACATTTTATTAGTATTTTTTTTTTTTATAAATGTATTTATTGTATTCCTCTTATATTATAAAAAAATGTCCTGTAATTTTGTAATTCTTGGTTTTGATTTTTTTTAATCGTACTATAGTCATGTCTTAAATCAGGACAAATTCAAAACTTGACAATTCATCGGATTGTGATTCTCATAGATGTCAAGTATCCTACCATCCAAACCTCTACCTTTTTTATTTCTCCTAAAGGTCCACAGCCACCCCTCTCGGCAGGCCCACTCCCCCAGAGCCCTGCCAGCCCCCGCAGCCTCTGATACTCCGGTTCCCCGACACACCATGCAGCTGTTTGCCGTGCTCTGCATTCAAACCAGCCACTATGTGTCCTTCCTCAAATACGGCCCTGATCCTCACTCCTGGCTCTTCTTTGACTGCATGGCAGACCGACATGGTACGACAGATTTCAGCTTATTTTATTTAATATGTTGCCTCTTTGTGTGAGCATCAAATCAATTAAGAGGATTACTGAATTTACACGAAAAATAAATGTACAGTGAAAATACTGTTGACAAAATACAGTATATTACATTTAAAGTGGAGAGCTGTGCAGATTTGAAAGGAGGACAGGTTATAGACAAATGTGCAAAATACTCAGAGGGGAATTGAGGGCTCACAGTATTAATGTGAACACAAATAGCACGCATGATGTGCATTCATCTAATGCATAGTGTTTGTTGGGGCCATACATTGATTTTTATTATTCAAAAGTTAAACATCTTGCTGATCAATCCTTAGTGTAGTTATTTCTGCTTTTATTTGGAAGGCAGCTTTGGGCACCGGGTGATTAGGTATTTATTGGAGAAAGGTGGAGGTAGCAATGGTGCACCAGAAAAGGAATATGTGTTTTTGACCAGGTAAAGCCTCAGGAAAGGCAGCAGGGCTGTAGAGGTAAAAACATTGTTCGTTGTACTTTTGGATTATTGGTATGCAGAAAATACTCTACACAAAGGATATTCTTTCCTGGACAGTCGTTCATTTCCCAATGTAAGATTTGCTATCTGGTTTTACAGTTTTTTTCTTCTTGGTTTTGCCCCTACAGTGTTTTGTGTGGCGGGTACCGTTAGTGGCATTGCAGAATAACAAAAGAAGTCATTTTATTCTGATGTTCGTGCAGACTCGTTTTGTTTTTCTAATGGACTGCCCTTTTTACTGATAAGGCCTCTCTCTGACGTCTTTGACTGGCGTTTATCTCTTCTTCAGCTGATGTCTCTAATCTTAAGGCCAATCTTGTCGTAACAGGTGACGATCAACATGGCTACAACATTCCTGAGATCCGAGCATGTCCGGAGCTGGGTGACTTCCTGTCCCAGCCTGAGGAGGACATGGCCCGCTCCCACCCCTCCCAGACCCCTGAGCTGGTGCGCAGGCTGCTGTGTGACTCCTACATGTTTTTATACCAAAACCCAGCCACGCCACTTTCTAGGTCAAACCACGAGGAGCCCTTTAACTGTTAACGGGGACAATACGTTCCTATAACAGTGCCTTCATAACCTTGCATTTCGGCTTGATCGGCAAGATTTTATGTTGGTTATTACATCCAAACAATAGGAGCTAAACGGATGCTTTTAACATTTACCGTATAAAGTAACATAAGAAATTGCCACTACACAATATTATTTTCCTGTTCAGACATTTGACTATGAATTTTAGATGATATTTAATATATTTTAAATGAAGTTTTGGGCGGTTTTGCCTTTCTGTGAAGGAGGACAGTGTAGGTCCAAATGCCTGATTCTAACCTTGGACGCTGTTTGGCATGGTGCCATAACCACTGCAGCAACAAAGGCACCCCAATCAGAGTCAAACTTTATGCAAATGTGTAAAGAGGGAGAGCAGTAGATGTATAACAGTCTGAACGCCACTTTATCTCTTGAATGTCTTGCTGTTGTTACACTGTAATTATCCATTCCAATATTTCTTAAAAGGAAATTATGACATTAGACACACACATTAATATATTGTAATGTATTTGATTGTTTTATTATTTAGAGTCCATTAAAACACTACGTGACATGTGTTACATTATTTAAACTTGGATTGTCATTGTGACTTTAAAGACTGAAGCCCACATGCTTCTTTAGTTTCTGTTTAAGGGCTGTCTCTTGAAAAACAGAAGACTGGAGTAAATGTACAATGTGTACTTTCTATGTTTTTTACTGTAAACTAATGCACTGAGGGCATTTTAGTAGATATGTAATATATCGTTTTTATCATTAAAGTGTAAATAAATCCATTTGGATATCGGTGAACTATGCCTCACAGAATGTTATTGTACAAGGAATATACACAGAATCTCCTTAAGGAGAGACCTATCATTGTGTATTTAGCAGCCATTTACAGTGAAAATGTGTATTTTGATCCATTCAATCAACCACATCTAAAGCCTTTTTTATGCTAAATCTGTATCTAATCTTACGAAGCAATACAAGTGGTGCATTGAACTGTACTTTGAGGACAGGTGAGCCTTTTCAGGATACATTATGAGCTGCAATGCCCTCTTGTGGCAATCATCCTTAACTGTGAAACACTATTTTCTTATCAACACATTGTGTGCAGGCCGATCCAAACAAACCAAAATGAACATTATTCTTATAATCACGGGTGGAATACATATTCATTCAAAAATAAAAACACAGCAAAACAAAAGTTCAAGCTACCCTATCATTATATTATTTTATGACTAGATTAAGGAATATTTTGTAAATACTAGATTGTCATTGCAAAAGCTATGCTGTAGCTATTGTGCAAATGTCAATAAAGCTTTTTAATCTTGAATAGAGATAGTATTTTGCAGCCCATCAGGACGAAGCACCGGACCTGAGGAAAAAAGGCCTTTCGCTGCAGCCTCCCCCCCCTCAATTGGAAAGGACAACACACTCACATCCTCCAAAAAAGCTCTCAAAACTCACCTTTTCACTCTTTTAACCTTTAATCCTTTACCTCCACTTTCTCCCCCTTGGCTTTACTTTGTACTTTTCCTTTGTTGCTCTATTCTGTATTTGAAGGTAAAGCGTCTATGAGCACAGAGTAAAGAGCTATATAAACATTATGTATTATTATTGTTGATCGATCCCAAATTGGAAATGTTTGTGTTACAGTGGCAGCAGGTTAAATAGCATTGCACAGGAGTACAAATACAAACAAATAACTTTACAAACAGTATCAATGGTAGAAAGATATACTTTATTTTGGATACACAATATAGTAAACAAAAAAAATGTACGAAAGAGGATGAGTTAAACCAGTTGGTATGAGACTGAAATCTACTTTGAAAGACATGTCAGGTGGTTATTATTCTGAACCATATCTTTGAATTTCAGTTTTCCTCGTCAGCTGCAGTCTGAGTCTGTCTGCCTTTGAGTTGTAATGTGATCGGTCCTGTTGGCTCTCAAGGTTGTGCAGGACAGGACGGTCTTCTGTCTATTATGTGTCAAACACTAGCCTACACAAGTGAAATCACTAAGACATATAGCTTAATACGCATATTCATAAGGTGATACAGGGATGGGCATACATCTGAAAGGACATACTTCTTTGGACATGATGTTAATGATGATGCAAGTATTTAACATAAGAGCTAATTTATTTTGCTTTCGGACACAGATCAAGTGATTACAAAGAAAAAACAGATAAACAAGTAGGGCTGGAAGCAGCTTGTCCTCCTGATACAAGTACTGTACTTAAGAACAATTTTTGAGTGACTTTTACTTTACTTTGTTGCTACTTTGTACTTCTACCCCACTACAATTCAGAAGTAAATTGCGTACTTTTACTCAACTTAATTTATTTGACACCTTTTTTTGCATATTTGGATTAATGCTATGAAATAAAAACAACACTTAAATAAGACTTTAGTTACACCTGGAGTTTATTCAGAAGCTACCCTGCAGTATACAAAGCAGTTAAAATTAGCTCCATGTTTACCAGTTTTGATACCACTTTAATGCATTAATAATTATAATCAAAACATATAATAATATTATTTGAAATGGGCCAATTTGCACAATGGGTACTTTTACTTTGAGTAGGTATATTTTTATGTTGATACTTTTGTACTGTTACTTGAGTAACATTTTGAATGCAGGACTTATAACAGAGTATTGCTTCACTCTGGTACTTCTACTAATAACAAATCTGAGTACTTCTTCCACCTCTGGAAAAGAGACACACATAAGTCATTTTTCCATGTCTGCTTACTTAGTTGTATTATATTAAGGAAGATTGTTTATTATCAAAAGCACAACAAATACAGAGAAGCAGTCAATAGCAATTGCAATGTCAGAGGCTCCCTCCAGCGATGCGTGATACATATTGGTTCTACTTTTACTTGAGTACAATATCTGCGTACTTCTCCCTTCTCTGTACATGTGTTCCTCTCCTGTGTGTGACCATCGTGGGCCTGAAGCAGAGCAACACGTTTTGTGAAGAGGAGGAGCCACTCTGCTCCCTACCATTTAAATGTAAACGCATGCGCAGTAGTCTACAATCGGGACTTATAGCTCTTACACAACTGTGCCTTTCTTCATTCTGCCTGCTTCTCCTCGCCAGTGTGTGGAAACCACTACACGTTTACTCATTTTAGATTTTTAACCAAACCACGTCAAGGAAATGAGTGGGGACCATTCCCACAATGAGGACCAGGTAATGTCATCTATGGTGGCTAATGGGAACCCTTTTATTAGCCTTGATTTGACAAGATAACTTGGCTAACTGTGAATTGTGCATGCTAGCGCGCGTTAGCCCGAGTGTGTTTGTAACGATAATACAACTTATTGTGATTATAACAGCATCCTGACACGTCTAATCATGTCTGTATACGTATTGTTAAGGACATGTCCTCTCTGGTTAGCTCTCAGCTCTCACTGGCTACGTATGAACTGCCAGACAAAGTGGGGGTAACGCCACATTTGATTTGGCG
Organism: Notothenia rossii; assembly: GCF_949606895.1. Taxonomy (NCBI): domain Eukaryota; kingdom Metazoa; phylum Chordata; class Actinopteri; order Perciformes; family Nototheniidae; genus Notothenia; species Notothenia rossii. Next base: position 84,553,878 of record NC_136903.1, read on the forward strand.
TTAGCTTTAGCTGCTGCTAGCCCGTAGCGGCTCTGGTTTCAGCCGTTGATCCATGTTAACAGTAAGCGTAGCATGATAGCATCGCTAGCATAGTTAGCATGGAAGCTAACAAACTCCCTATGCCAATCCAGCAAGTTCAAAGTTAGTTAGCCGGCTAGTTAGCCTCTACCATATTAAACATCAATCTGTTTTTGATTTTTCAGATTGACGGTGGCTCTCGTTTCAATGGTAAGTGTGTGACACGTTGTTAACAAGTTATAAGAGGGGTTTCTGACATGTATCCACTGATTAAATGGTAGTTCTCAGCAGAGGGCTGAAATGGCGTCCAGAGACTAAGTCCTCTGTCTCACTCTCAGGCGCCTATTGTTCAAAAGGGAGGTCTAATAAAAGCATTTCCGCCAGTTATTTTCTCAATTTCAGTCATTATTGGTACACACCTCGAGGTGTTTTATTAGTTTCCCGTGTCAGATTTGTTTGTTGGAAGGGTTTTAATGCCATATTTCCCACCTGAAAGTGAGGGTTTGGGGGTTGAGGACTTAGTCTCTGCGCCATTTTCTTTTTTCAGTGGAGCGGCCTGTCTGCTGCAAGCTGAACCCAGGCTGTGAAGTGTGCAGATGGCTGTGTGCAGGAGAAATGGGAAGACACAGTGCTCCGATAAGATCCCACGTAGAGCTCAGAAAGGGTCTACAGTTTTTGAATATACGATCGTTAACTCCTTTTTATAGCATAACTTTTTATTATAGCAACTGCGACTTCAAATTCCCTCAAAGTGGACCGTTTTTTAAGTTGGATTCTCATTTCAACAGACAGCACATCATTTCATTAACTTCAATGCTTTGTATCTCAAGCTAAACGAGAATATTGGAGGATATGAACATATTTTAAGAGTTTTGGGAGTTTTATTATTAGAACGTTTTTCAACTAATAACCTATATAAAGCATCACCATATGTCATTCAAAGAAAACAACATTTTATTTTTAGTCCTGTTGATGTAGTCTACTTGTTTTAGGGTATAAACTCTAAATATTGTCCAAGTTAGTTAAGTGTTTCAGTAATATTATTCGGGCCCTTTCAAATAAATGAATCGAGCCACATAGCATGCATTATAAATCTCGGGCTAACAAGTCTACTCAGAAATTTCCTAAACATCACCAATCCACTTATTTGGTTTTCATTCATCAGCAATTGGAAAACAAACTACTGGGACCTAAATAATTCTAATTATCAGAGAGATTGCTGGATAAATTTCACTCAGATAGGACTTTCTAACTTCAGAGTGCAATGTTCTGTGTTTTTTAAAGAATATAACACCGGCATGTTGAAAAGATAATAACATGTGCATGTGTTAAACGGATTAACTAGCACAAATTGTACTTTTTGCATTCATTTTGGATGGTTTGGGAAAAACGGCTTGCTAGTTTACCACATATAATCTGAGATTTAGTTTTTCAGATGTGAACTGTAGAGTGTAGTGTTGGCCAAAAGTCTGTCAGATTTGGTCTTCAGTGTGTAGTAGGGGAGATCAAATCTTTGAAATGGTTTCTAGGTGATTTGTTCTAGTTTTGAGATGACGACAGAACTCATCTGTCGGTTAAAAAAAAAAAGGGCAACCGGGAACTCCTTTTCCAATAATACATGTAATAAACAAGGCAGTAACGTTTTCATCCTTCATTGTGAATGAATGAGTCACTTGTCATACCACTTTCTTTATAAACTCTTTGTCCTACACTGGCATTCCAGGACAATATAGACATTTTTTGGGAGCGTGTTTAGTAGACTAGACTGTTTACGTTTCTTGTGACCGAGTGTATTGCCTAATACCCCTGAAGCTGGTAGACTTGATTTGGTGTTTACGTCAAGATTGGGTGTGGACTCTTTCATTTGGGTAATTGCCTTCTTTTCATACAATAAGAGATTTCTTAGTGCTTTGGCTTACAAATTAAAGAGACTATTTTGTTCACTGGCATGTTTCAACCTGTCAGATGTTTGATGTCTCAAACAATTACCCTTATATGGGCAGTAGGTGGTGCTGTACTACTGTGTAATACATTTCTCAGTCTACATTGTGCATGACATTCAGAGAGTGGTGCGTGTTCAGACCAATTGTAACAATTGACCTGACGTTTTAACTTGGAGCAGCTTTGTGGGGGTACAATGTTCTTTTGGTGGTCAGTTTTTCAGCCTGTCCACATTAGCATCTGCTTTAGGGGAGTACACTTTGTTCAATGTTTGCCACCTGCTAATAGCTTCATAATGGTTTCAGCACGAGGCGGGCGTACCATGTATTCAGTCCATTGTTATTGTCATTATCTTTTAATTTCAAGAAGTTGACAAATGTTTTTCCTCACATAGACTCCCACAAGCATAAAGACAAGCATAAAGATAAGGACCACAAACATAAGGACCACAAGAAGGACAGGGAACGAGAGAAATCGAAGCATGCCAACAGGTACAGGCCGTGCTTCATAAATGCATATTTCTGTCGATATCGGCTCAAAGCAAAAAATACTGTCATAACCAAATTCTATGTATTGATTTTCTGTAGGTGAAACGACCTACATTTAATAGTTCTGCCTTTTTTTTTAATTTTAGCGATCACAAGGACTCCTCTGACAAAAAGCACAGAGACAAGGAGAAGGAAAAGATGAAGCACAAAGATGGCAGCGCAGACAAACACAAGGACAAGCACAAGGAGAAGGTGAATTGCCATGCACATAATTAATGGAAGAATGTGGCTGTGCATGTGAAGTTGTGATTTTAGGTTTCATCATTATGAATTATTCTGCGATATTAAGCTCTGTCAAGTCATACACTCATGGTCGTGGCCTGAAGCTATTTAAACTACAAAAAATATATACAACATACATTTGTCCGTGCGTCTTCTGTTTTGAATTATGATCTTGCTAAAGCTGCATTATCGAACGGACATAGCAATCAGAATGCCTTTCTAGACACTGGATCACTACATGCGTATACATTGTTTTTTGGATCATGTAGCTTCATTTAGCTTTAAGCAGCTCAACAGTAATAGGTTTTGGTAACTGATTTGGTTTAAGTGTATACTTAATTGGTCTGCAAGTATGGTGAATGTTGAGGGAAACTGTTGAATAGTGGCAGATTCTTTTGTCATTATTATTATTATTATTGTTATGGGAGGCTGTGGCGCAGTGGAGTAGTGCGTTGATGATCGGATCAGGGGGGCACAGGTTCAAACCCCACTGCATGTCGTTGTCTCCCTGAGACACTTCACCCCAAATTGCTCCTGTGGGGATTGTCCACAGTATTGAATGTATGCAAGTCGCTTTGGATAAAAGCATCTAGCAAGTGACATGTAATGTAGTTATTATTATTATTATTATAATGTTTGTCTTTTATAGTGACCTGGATTGGCTTGTTGGTCCACTATAGCAAACTGGTAAAGGTGCATAAACTGCTACCACTCAGAATGATTTTTATGTAGAAGAAGGTTAACTCGTAATTATAAAACTAAATTGGACTGACCAACAAAATAACAACATCTGCAAACAGCTAGACTGTTCTTATAAAACATTTATACAAACATCTTTGTGTTGACCTTTCAGATGAAGTCGCTTGACGGTAAAGTGAAAAAGGAAAACGGCTTTGCCAGGTATGCTTAGACATTTCACTTCAGTACTATATTTATGCTACCAGCTGACGCATTGTAATATGAAGCCACATCAAATCTCTTCTGTTATGTTCTTTTTTGCAGCCCTCAAGTAAAGTCTGAGCCCGAGGAAGATTTTTACCACTCGCCTAAAATTGAGAAGACTCTAAAAAGAGAACGTGATGTTGATATTGAGTGAGTGTTAGTTCAGATTACACTTCCTGAATGCCCATGTTTCTGTTTCAAAAGTGTATTTTTACTGTGACCACACCTGTAACATGTGTGTATTCCCCCCCCCCCCCCCCCCAGCTCTGAATTCAAGCCCAAAAAGCCTAAGATTGAAAATGACAAGAAGGTAAAGAAGCGGAAACAGGAGGACGAGGTGAGCAGATGGCCAGCTTGGGTTTTCTTTCTAACTTTGAAACAATGAAATTAATCCCCTTTTTCTCAAAGCACAACATCTTTCGTGCTTTTATTTTGCTCTCAAGATGTGAGAAAAATAACTTGAGTTTCTCTTCCCTATTTTATTTTAAGGACATCAAGCCCAAAAAAACAAGAAACAAGCCAGGAGTTGCTGATGGTAAAAAGAAAGCAAAGAACGAGCCAGAGGAGAAGTGGAAGTGGTGAGTTGTCTCTGCCAGCTGTATGACAGTTGCACGCTCATCAGTATGTGGATGTACTTTGTCTTTTTGGATAAAGTAATGTTTTGTTTCTGTGCTGTATTCAAATTCCTGATTGGATGTGCTGGTTTGGTTGATCCCAGGTGGGAAGAGGAGAGACCCACAGACGGCAGCAAATGGAAGTTTCTTGAACACAAAGGGCCCGTGTTCGCTCTGCCTTACGACCCGCTTCCTAATAATGTCAGATTTTACTATGATGGTAAGATTGAACTCTAACAGCTGCACTGTTGATCAATGTTATAGCCAGGATGTCCGCAGGGTTTTTAAAAAAGTATTAAAAGTTGATAAATCAATTTACCAAAAATGAAGGCTATTAAAAAGTATTAAACAACATTTTCCAAGGTATTACATTTTGTAGCTTGTTTTCAATAAGTATACAAATGGTCCAAAGAGGTTGTATTCTACAGTCTGCCTGAATGTAATCATTGTGTAGGTGTGTAGTGTGATTCTGTTTAGTTTATTTATGGCATCCCGTTGGATTTGACGTCATCTGAACAGGACATCGCTCGCTCACTGCTTGATAGCGCACGAAGGTCCGTTTACGCCGGTTGTTAAACATCGTTATGGGGAAATGCAAGTCTGCGTCCAAATGGTTGGAAGATAAGGAGGAAGGACAATCAATACTGTATATAGTCAATGTGAGGTAAAGTGTGTCGCCAAGGTAACCGGTTAGAAGTCAAAGTGGCGATGAGGTCTTAAAATGTATGGAAAGGGTCTTAAAAAAAGGTCTTAAAAGGTTTTACATTGACTTCAGGATTCCTGCATATACCTTCTATAGCATGTCAGCGTGGTACCAAACGCACCTATGTTTGCATATTTTAGGTAAGCACCTGAAGCTGAGCCCAGAGGCGGAAGAGGTGGCCACGTTCTTTGGCAAAATGCTCGACCACGATTACACCACAAAGGATATCTTTCGTAAAAACTTCTTTAAAGATTGGAAGAAGGTAGGAATTCAATGGAAGTATAATCTGTATAAAATCTTGGTAAATGAAAAATAAATCTGTTAAAGCGTGTCATGTTTTGCTGATGCAGGAAATGAATGCAGAGGAAAAAGGAAAGATAACAGATTTGAAGAAGTGCAACTTCTCCGAGATAAACGACTACTTCAAGGCTCAGTCTGAAGCCAGGAAGTCCAAGACAAAGGACCAGAAACTGGTAAGCTACTAAATGTTCCAAAGTAGCATTTGTTATATTTGTCAACAGTACAGGTCAATTAAACTGAAAACATAAGGCATTCACCTTCGTTACTACTTGTTTAATTACATAGTTGTCTATCTGATTTAAATGGGAGTCACACCATTGACAGTTGAGGGTTGGAGATCTGAAAAAAATTAATTGAAATCCTTTCAAACGGTGCCCATTCAAACATGGTACATAACAACAATAACTACACATAAGTGAAGTTGGCAGACCTTTTTCATGTTTTTTTGAATACCAGAGGATTCAGTAAGGGTAGCTTGCCACTAGGGCTGTACCCGAATATTTGTTCGAGTACTATTCGGGTTTCAATTTCGTTATTTGCTTTTTATTTAATTTAATTGATTGAAATCTCCAATATCAACGTAAGAGCTTGTTCCTCTTCGGGGGATGCTAACACTTAAGTATAAACGTTATTGTTTACTTTCTCCGTCTTTATATGTAGATAATCTCCGGCACATGGTTTCCATAGCAACAGCGCTAACTCTCCTTCATTACATGTTACTTGTTAGACGCTTTTATCCAAAGCGACTTAAACACTCAATACTGTGGACAATCCCCACAGGAGCAATTTCGGGTGAAGTGTCTTGCCCACAACGACATGCTGACTGCAGTGGGGTTTGAACCTGTGACCATCTGATCCAAGGCTCTATCCACTGCGCCACACGCCTCCTTCAAAATAAAAGCATGTCCGTACAAAGTAGGAAGCAAAGCCAAATTACGCTTAAGACATATACAACGACAACGAAAGTAACAAACACAATGCAATATCCTTTTCAATTTCAAAGAACACAAATTGGGTTACATTAACAAATAATTATAAAACAGCAATACTGTAGAATAACAAAATGAATGCCGTGAATAAACTGAAAAACACGTTGAAGCGGTTCGCTGCTGATCACTACAGAATATCCGGAGCCCGAAAAACAGTATTCGGGACAGCCCTACTATCCACAAGATAAATAATTCACCAACTAGGGTTTATTTTACCCCCAAGTCTTAGACATGTCTTAGATGTCCATCATATATTCTCTGTATTTTCACGACTTCAATCCAGTTTAAGTCTTAATTGTCCTACATCAAGGTAAACTCGTTTTTTTAGTCGATGAACATTCTTGTAAAGGACTTTATGATCTCTCTTTTTGGTCATCCAACCTTGCTTATTTATGAAGTCATAAATGGTGTCAAATGTGCTTCTCCAAGTCATTTGTGACCCGTATATGTTCGTCAACATTCTAGTTTTGTCAACAAGATAAAACGATGGTTTTTATGTTTGGTCTTTGTAGAAATTAAAGGAGGAGAACGAGCGCCTCCTGCAGGAGTACGGATTCTGCATCATGGACAACCACAGGGAGCGCATTGCTAACTTCCGCATCGAGCCCCCGGGTCTGTTCCGAGGCCGTGGAGACCACCCGAAGATGGGCATGCTCAAACGCCGCACCCGGCCCAAAGACATCATCATCAACTGCAGCAAGTGAGTGAACGCCTGTCTGCTGTTGCTGCGGGATGTTTTACGAGAGTTCCACGACTAAATGTTTATTCTTTCCTCCTAGGGACTCAAAGCACCCCGATCCCCCTCCAGGCACCAAGTGGAAAGAGGTTCGCCATGACAACAAGGTGACCTGGCTGGTGTCGTGGACGGAGAACATCCAGGGCTCCATCAAATACATCATGCTGAACCCCAGCTCCAGGATCAAGGTGAGCCAACTGCTGCACTTTAGGGGCGTTTTCATAATTCATTCCTCTCTGAGTGCTGAACGGCGTACACTATTCAACCTTAAGTAGCATAGAGTCCTCAGAGTGTAGGAGACAAAATACTTATTGAACCTGTTTTTTATTGTTCATCATCACTTCCAAGAATCCATTTTATGGCCTTTCCTCCATCTGCTAAGGGGTTTGCTAGGCTTTGAGACAAAGGAAGCGAGCTAGGCTTGGAAATGGTCTGACTATCAGGTCCCTCTTCAGTGATTTCATTATTTTCTTTGATAAACATTGTTAAACAACATCCCTACAGTGCTGACTTATTTGAAACCTGTCCCAGTGTCAACCCTAATGTAGCCTCTTAGCAGCTATATGAAATGTAGTCGCTATAGAGTTTGTTGCTGTTACTCGAGACACTTCAATCTGTAAAAAGTGAGACTACAATGATTACCTGCTGTGCTGTGCAGCAGCTACTAACTACATTTCGTGTTCATATTGTGACTGTCGACACAAACATGGCCCCATCTAATTCATTAGTCACTCATTCGTCTGTCTGCAGGGCGAGAAAGACTGGCAGAAGTATGAGACGGCTCGCAGGCTGAAAAAATGTGTGGAACGCCTCCGAACCCAGTACCGCGAGGACTGGAAGTCTAAGGAGATGAGGATCAGACAGAGAGCCGTGGCACTCTACTTCATCGACAAGGTGAGCGGCATGAGCACTATTAACATTGTCTGTACTCTATGTAGCTTTGGGGAGTTCATCGTCCTGTAATTCCTTTTTAAATACTCGTGAGTGGGGTTTAGCAGGTGCTTAAACGCTGGCCTGCAGTCGGAGGGAATGTCTTTTGTTAATCCGGCTGTCCTGATGTGCTCTAGCTGGCGCTGAGAGCGGGTAACGAGAAGGAGGAAGGAGAGACGGCCGACACCGTGGGCTGCTGCTCTCTGAGAGTCGAGCACATCAAACTTTACCCAGAGAACGACGGACAGGAGTTCGTGGTGGAGTTTGACTTCCTGGGTAAAGACTCCATCCGCTACTACAACAAAGTCCCTGTGGAGAAGAGGGTAAGGACAACACTCTGAACCCAGAAACACAACCAGAAGGATCTGAAAATCATGTTTTCTTTTTAAATAATTAATGTTATGATGAGATGAGAAGTTAATGTGTCATGTTATTAATGCTTATGGAAGTAAAAGATCAAAGCTTAAAAGTGTGATGGCTTATCAAAATGACTTTATTCTACACGTCTCATTTCTAGGTGCCATCAGAACTAAACATGTTTCCGAACCAGATTCAGTTTGAAAACCTTGAGTAAAGAATGTTGTTTTATGTATTTGCTTCCTTTTTAGGTGTTCAAGAATCTCCAGCTGTTCATGGAGAACAAGGAGAAGGATGATGACTTGTTTGATCGCCTGAATGTAAGCAAAACAACGTGTGAAATGAAACTGTAAAAACTTCGCTGTATACATTTATTTTTGCCAGTTGATTGCATATAGAAAAAGACGATAACCGTTGTTCTTGTGGGAATTAATAACTATCATTTCTTTAACGTTCCCCTCCAGACTTCTGTTTTGAACAAGCACCTTCAGGAGTTGATGGACGGGCTGACCGCCAAGGTCTTCCGTACCTTCAACGCCTCCATCACCCTGCAGCAGCAGCTCGTGCAGCTCACCAGCGGTACGGCTCCACCTGCTCCCAGTTTCTCTAAAACCATGTGACTACTCTAGGAATCATTGTGCATCCAGTAAACTCCTTATCCTCTCTCTCTCTCTCTCTCCAGCTGATGAGAACCCCACGGCCAAGATCCTGTCCTACAACAGGGCTAACAGGGCCGTGGCCATCCTGTGTAACCATCAGAGGGCTCCACCAAAGACCTTCGAGAAGTCCATGCAGAACCTGCAGGCTAAGGTTAATATGAGTTATTTTTTTAATACTGAGATGGAGCTTAGTTTAGAATTGGGAGGGATGAAACCCTCTTTAATGGTCACACATGCAGAGCACACAGCGACATGTGTTCTCTGCATTTAACCCATCCTAGTACCAGGAGTCTAGTCTAGTACCAGGAGTCTAGTACCAGGAGTCTAGTCTAGCCTAGCACCAGGAGTCTAGCCTAGCACCAGGAGTCTAGCCTAGCACCAGGAGTCTAGCCTAGCACCAAGAGTCTAGCCTAGCACCAGGAGTCTAGCCTAGCCTAGCACCAGGAGTCTAGTCTAGCCTAGCACCAGGAGTCTAGTCTAGCCTAGCACCAGGAGTCTAGTCTAGCCTAGCACCAGGAGTCTAGTCTAGCCTAGCACCAGGAGTCTAGCCTAGCACCAGGAGTCTAGCCTAGCACCAGGAGTCTAGCCTAGCACCAGGAGCAGTGGGCAGCTATTGTACAGCGCCCGGGGAGCCATCGGAGTGAGGGGGGGAAGAGGGGTGTCACCACGGCAGGGCAGGAGGTGAACTGGGACCTCTCCAAGTAGCAGTCCACACTCAGTGTTGGCGGGCCACCACAATTAAATATCGTCCGCCACAAATGGATCTCATTTTATGTTGGTGGTCTAATGGATAGTGAGGTGGGCTGATGATCGGTAGGTTGCGAGTTCAAATCCCGCCTGGAACACCAATACTCGTGTGCCCTTGAGTAAGGCACTTAGCCCTCAGTTACTCCAGGGACAATGTCCCTGTGATTGGTCATTATAAGTCGCTTTGGAATTAGGCGTATGCTAAATTGTAAATGATATTTCTGGGAGAATAAACCCCACAGATCCTCAACTCCGGTGTGTCTCACTCATTAACAACGCAACACAGAGCAACAAGAATATTGTCTACAGTAGCCATGAACTCGCATGTATTTTCTTATTTGAGGGGGGGGTGGATGCGTGGGCCACCGGAATAGGTTAAGGGGCCTTTGGCTTTTCTTGCCGGGGGGGTGCGGTGCCCCCACAAATAGAATCAAATTCTGTGGGAAACACTGACACTCCATACTTTAGGTCTGGTCTGGGACTTGAACCGGCAACCCTACAGCTCCCAGTCCAAGCCCCTACTGACTGAGCCACTATCTTTATATACCTTTATTTGTGGGTTCCATTGAAGTGTCATCTTGTAAATAGTTTAAAGTAAGGATTTTCCATCTCCAAATGATTAGAAAGTGTATGAATCTTTCAAAGCTCTTTTTATAGAGCTATCCTGCTTTTCTGTTTCATCACTTGTTTTAGTTTACTGTTTGAGACTAATCCCTGTTTTTTTTCTTTAGATCGATACTAAAAGGGACCAGCTCGTTGATGCAAAGAGAGACGTTAAGAGCTCCAAGGCAGACGCTAAAGTACGGAGAGATGAGAAATCCAAAAAGTAAGACTCTATAACATGTTTTCTCTGGTCAAACGTCTTCCTCCCAGCTCAGCCCTGTTCTCCAGTCCTGACCTGTGTTGCTCTGCAGGTCTGTGGAGGCCAAGAAGAAGGCTCTGGAGCGGATAGAGGACCAGCTGATGAAGCTGGAGGTGCAGGCGACCGACCGCGAGGAGAACAAGCAGATCGCTCTGGGCACCTCCAAGCTCAACTACCTGGACCCTCGCATCTCCGTGGCTTGGTAAGATAATGTTGAAAAGTTGTTCTTAAAGAGTCCTTATTAGGCGCTTTCACACCGCAGTACTTTTCCCACAAAGGTTCATGAGAACTTAGTTCATGAGAACTCTTTAGTTCTCATGAACTAAGTACAGATCGTGTTCACACCGGAATAAGTCCCTTGGGGGGGATTAGGCAAATTAAGCCGCTAACGTCACTTCTTCTTCCACTTTGGGTTTACTGGCAGGCCGCAAACAACTTCACGGCGTATACTGCCGTCCAAAGTCCCCGGCCGGAAGTCCACGGAGTTGGAGACTGGCTTCTACTGAAGCCTGCCGAGTAAATTGCCAGAACGCCGACACCTCCTCATCTCCACCGCTCCCATGTTTTCTTTTGTGTTGCCATGAGTTATTCTCTCTGCGTTTCTGCGCTGGGCTAATGCTAATAATGCTAATGCTAATAATGCTAATGCAAGGATAATAAAATGGCGGCTTCACAAAACTTTTCGGGAGTTTTACGGGGCGTGGTTTGCAATCCGCCCAGCCAACAGACATAAGAACCATTTTCTCCCACGAAAGTACCTGCTCTCTAGCAGGGACGTAAAAGGGGGTAAAAAAGGTTCTCGTGAACTAATTTTAGTTCCGGCTCTTTTTGTTGTGAACGCGAAATATCGGAACTAAAGTGGGAAAAGTACTGCGGTGTGAACGCGCCTATTATTTTCTCTTCCTGTAGAGCAGGGGTGTCAAACTCAAATACACAGTGGGCCAAAATAAAAAAATCTGCACTTCTCGAGGACCGGACTGGTTCAATGTTTATTGCAGTACTTATTGAAATGAACTTATTGCACATATTAAGGCGAGACACCCCAGGTGAATAGGGTACTTTTTTTTAACTTAAAGGTATCAGCTAGACATTTCTCCAGTTAATTACTTACAATAAGGCAATTGTCTTTTGTATTACAAGTTTTCTGAAATAGCATGTTTAAATATGCAAATTAGCCATTATGTCATCAAATATGTGCATATTTTAACACATTTCAGGAATCGAAATCTGAACTTTGGATAAAGCCAGGTTCAAAATTCTTGTTTCATTTTGTAGTCATATTAGTATCTAAGGCTTTTACAGAAGGGATTTTGGATATCTCTGTTTATCACTCCATAAATCAGAAAATACTGTCAACAGCCCTAAAATATCAATTTTTGCCATGTTTTTAGATATAAAATGTTATATAATTCAGGCTATGAATGATATATGAACAAACCCTTCTGTAAAAGCCTTCATAATATTGATAGGAATATAACTGGAAGGTTTGGTGTGTCTAAGTGCTACTGAAGTTGAGATTTCGAACTCAGAGTAGGAGAAAAAACTCATTTGGAGAAAACGACCTTTAAAGATTGCAGCGAGGCGCTAGCTAAGCCCTCCTGTTCTCTGGATGACAGCTTGCGCCTCGACGCACTCCGTGAAGGTATTTCATGTTCGGGGTCATTTGTTTTTTGTATAATCTTGCTTCGTGCAAGGGATAATTGTTGTCATCTTCTCTGTAAACTTTTTTTTCGCCGTTCTTTTGCCATTTTGAGATTTACATTTCGAGCGGAAAGCTAACCAGGAAGTGTTTTAGCACACCACGTGACGCATCTGAACGAATCACGTTGTCTGAAATTGACACCAGCCAATGAGATTTCGTTTCTTGGTTTAAGGCGAGACACGGCAGGCAAAAACATCGTTTTTCATGCCCATGTCAATTTTGAGATTTTGTGCTATTTTGATTCAATAAGATGTTTTCTTTCAGGCTTTTGGAAGGAAAACGTACAAAATACACATTTAGGTGTTTATTTTACTATAGTTTGTCTATTTCCGTCGGTAGATTTCTCCTAAATTCACCAAAAGTTAGCAATCTAACGTAACATAAAGTGCCGTGACCGCTGTTTGCTCCATGTCATGAGAGGTACCGTTGGAAAGCTCAGGTTCTCCTGCACAATCTCATCGGATCCAAATATGGTCATTTCCTTTGTATCAGCAACCAATCGTGAAAGTACAAAGGGGTCATCTGACCAAAGAACGGAATCTTATTGGCTGGTGTCAATTTCTGACAACGTGATTCGTTCAGATGTGTCACGTGGTGCGCCATGACACTTCCTTGTTTATATTTGCGCTGAAAATGTAAATCTCAAAATGCCGAAACATCCGCGAAAAAATCGTTCAAAGAGAAGAGGACAACAATTGTCACTTGCACGTAGCAAGGTAGAAGACAAAACAAATGACCCCGAACCTGAAAAACCTTCACTTAGTGCGTCAATGCGCAAGCTGTCACCCAAAGAGCAGGAGGGTTTAGATAGCGCCACACAGCAGTGGCTGATAATACATGTAGCGCGGCTGAATGAACTGCTCAGTGGGTTGATTTGCCCAAATTGCGCAGGGACAGGGCTCAAAGTTAACATCGATCCGCAAAACCATGGTTTCTGTAGCAGCTTAATTTTAGAGTGCAGTCTGTGTGATGGTGGGTACCGCAAAAGTGTGTACACATCTACACGTCTTCAAGACGAAACCAGGAAGGATGTTGCTTTTGATGTGAATGTGAGAATGGTGCTCTTAGCGCACGAGTTAGGCTTGGGCTATGCAGCTCTGAAGAAAATAAGCAAAGTGTTGGGGATTCCTGCACTTCATCTCAAAACCTATCAGAGACATGACAAGAGAGTGACAGGTATAGAAACAGGATTGAGACCAAGAAAACTTGAACTATTGAATTCAGAGTATAACTTATCAGGACATTCAGTTGACTTATTTTTTTCTCTTATTAGTGGCAGAAATAGAGAGAGGCCTGGAGTCACTTCACAGGACAAGGGAGCAGGTCAGGCAGGCTTATGCAGATGTGGACCCAGATGTTGCAGAGTTGCTGAGGGAGGATGCAGAGGCAGTTATAAACATCAGCGTGTCATTTGATGGCACATGGCAAAAGTGAGGCTTCACATCCCATTATGGGATCGGTGTGTGCATTGACATCCTTACTGGATTGGTGATAGACTATGAAATCCTATCATCCTATTGCCATGCTTGTGCTCTAAAGGGAAATGCCAAGCAAGAGCAAAAGATTACAGAAGAGGAGTATGACAGTTGGTGACAGACACATAGTGATTGTGCAAGAAACTTTGCAGGGTCAAGCAAGGCAATGGAGCAGGAGTCAGCCAAGAGGATGTGGGCCAGGTCTGTGAATCGCCACCAGGTGCGGTACACAGAGATGTTGTCAGATGGGGATAGCGCAGCATTTAGGGAGGTGGTTGCACTGAACCCAAACCCTGGGCATGAAGTGGTGAAATTAGAGTGCATTAATCATGCCCACAAGCGAATGGGTACAGCACTCAGAAAAATGAGTTCACAGAAAAAGTTAGGAGGGAAGGGTGTAGGGAAGCTGACTGCAAAGAAATGCAAAACTTTGCAAAATTATTACAGGGGGGCAATTCTCAACAACCAGGGTTCAATCGATAAAATGAAGGGAGAAATATGGGCAGGTCTCCTCCACGGCATGTCTACTGATGACAGCCCCTTACACACCAGGTGCAATCCCTCCTGGTGTTGGTATAGGAAAGCAGAGGATAATGGGGAAACACCTGGTAGCCACAAAGAACATGCTGGAAACTTTTTAAAGCGAGAGGTGGGGGAGAAGCTTATCCCTGTGTACCACCGCATGTCAAGTGACAGCCTGCTCCAGAGAATGCAGCATGGAGGTACTCAAAATGCCAATGAGTGCCTCAACTCTGTGATATGGGCGCGGTGTCCAAAAACGGTCTTTGTGGGGAAAAGCAGGGTTGAGGCAGCTGCAAGTATGGCCATCTCCACCTTTAATGAAGGTGCCTCTGCCATGCTGGCTGTTATGAAGAAGTTGTGGCTCCAAAGCACAGCTGTTACTGTCAGCGCAATGAGAAAAAGTGATTTGCTGAGAATTTCAAAAGCTGAGGCCATTACATCTGCTAGTTTGAAATATAGGCGCAAGAGTCTAAGCACAGCAAAAAAGGTGAAAAGACATCAGCAGGAGATGCAGGAGGGGCCTACTTATGGAGCAGGCATGGACTAGGGTGGCAGTTCTGCAGTGCGTGTGTTACTGTGGTCGTAGTGTGTGTGTGTTACTGTGGTTTTGTTCATCAGGTACATACTGTGTTACTCAGTTTTCAGTTGTATTGTGTTTTATATGTTCTATATTGTTGTTGTTGTAAGTATTAGATTAGATATTGTGTCTGAAAATAGTGTCTTCCAATAAAAAAAATATGGAATTTGACAATACATATCTTTAAAGGTCGTTTTCTCAAAATGAGTTTTTTCTCCTACTCTGAGCACAAAATTTCCACTTCAGTAGCACGTAGACACACCAAACCTTCCAGTTATATTCCTATCCATATTCTGAAGGCTTTTACAGAAGGGTTTGTTCATTTATCATTCATAGCCTGAATTATATAACATTTTATACCTAAAAACATGGCGAAAATTGATATTTTAGGGCTGTTGACAGTATTTTCTGATTTATTTAGTGATAAAAAGAGATATAAAAAATCCCTTCTGTAAAAGCCTTCAATTCTAATATGACAACAAAATGAAACAAGAATTTTGAACCTGGCTTTATCCAATAAAAAAAATTCGTTTCCTGAAATGTGTTAAAATATGCGCATATTTAATGAGATTATGGCTAATTTGCATATTTAAACATGCTATTTCTGAAAACTTGTAATACAAAAAACAATTGCCTTATTGTAAGTAATTAACTGGAGAAATTTCTAGCTGATACCTTTAAGTTAAAAAAATTACCCTATTCACCTGTAGTGTCTCGCCTTAAGACCCCTTTGTGCTTTCCCGATTGGTTGCTGATACAAAGGAAATGACCATATTTGGATCCGATGAGATTGTGCAGGAGAGCCACAGCTTTCCAACGATATCTCTGTTGACATGGTGCACACAGCGGTCGCGGTACTTTATGTTTCGTTAGAAAGCTAACTTTTGGTGAATTTAGGAGAAATCTACTGACGCAAATAGACAAACTATAGTCAAATAAACACTTAAATGTGTATTTTGTACGTTTTCCTTCCAAAAGCCTGAAAGAAAACATGTTATAGAATCAAAATAGCACAAAATCTCAAAATTGACCAGTGCTTGAAAAACGATGTTTTTGCCTGCAGTGTCTCGCCTTAAACCTAAACAGGGTTTCCGCGGGGTCTTAAAAAGTCTTACATTTGTTAATCTGAATTTAAGGTCTTAAATATTACCAAAAAAATAAGAAATGTCTTAAATATGATTTAGAAGGTCTGAAAAATGATCGGATTTGAAAGGTACTTCTGTGTTGCGATCGCGTCTAAATGTGTTTTGGGGGAAATGTCCGGGCTGCAAAGTAGCCAGTACGGTAATAGCCTTTCAGTTCCCCCCAACAATTTGTATTGAATTAAATCAACATGGAACCAGTAATCACTAACTTTGTTTCCCCCGGCCCCTTATTGGAGAACACCCAGCTAGTAACCTAGCAACCAAGCTTCAGCAGTCAGAAACTGATGTATCTTCGAATCTACTTACAAATTAATATGGGGAAGTGTCAGTTCAACCGTATTTGGTTGGAAAACATCTAATTTAGTGCTTGGTTGAAACCAGTGGAGGGAACGTGTTTGAAGCCTGCCGCACCTTTTGCAAAAGAAATAAGCGTTTGTTTTGCTAATGTAGCGTTAGCTAGTGCAGCAGCTCCCGCAACAACACCGGGTGACGTTTGGGTCTACGTCAACCCTAAAAGCGGAGGTCCTGTGGACGCTAAATACCGTAGCTAAACACCAATCATACAACAGCAACGACGGAAGATTGTAGCCAAGGTGCAGAGCTCTGAATTTAGCTCTTGTCACTCTCTCTCTCACACACACACACACACACACACACACACACACACACACACACACACACACACACGCACGCTGCTCGATTATGGCAATAATTACAATTATGTTGGTCAATAATTAATATCACGATTATTAAATACGATTATTCATTGACTTTTAAAACATCCATTTATTGAACTTTAAAACAAAAAATAATTTGAACAGTACCTTTTTAACTGTTGATTACCCTGAACGTATAATCCAACAGAAAAACCAATACAAAAATTAATTAAATAAATGATACATTTAAATAAATAATATCAAAATAATAAATACCAATAAATTAGATCAACAAATATTTTGGAGCGCACTTCCACAAGCTACTAAACATATATAAATATGATAAATAAATTAGGCTAAAATTAATTAGATCAAATATGTTCTAGTGCACTGTCACAACCTAGCAAAGCAAAATAATCGTTTTTTTCGATTATGATGTTTTCGTAATTGTGCAGGCCAAAATCGTAATTGCGATTTAAAATACGATTAATTGCACAGCCCTAGCACACACACACACACACACACACACACACACACACACTTTTTGTCTAACACGCTAACACAGTTCTGTACTGTTAAGGTGTTATGTTCAGTCATTGTTCTTATGTTGAACATGAATACATTTACTTTGTAAGTAATTATGGGACGTATTTCTTCTTTCATAGCAATTTTCCTTCATACTTTCTTAGCGTGAAATAGGTCTTACATTCTATTCAAAGTAGTCTTAAAAAGTCTTATATTAGAGTTGGTGAAACCTTCAGGAACCCTGCTAGAACTAACAAAGCTTAAATAAATGCCTATAAAAACAACATTAAATAATCAGTTGCATTCATTTCTTATGGCTCTATCTGCAGCTTTTCCAGAGTAATTTCTTATGATTGCATTTTCCCACAGGCCAACAACAGCTTCAAAGAAAAAAACCAAACATGCTCTGTTGTCGTGAGAGAGAGAGAAAAAAAAAAAAAAAGTTTACAAGGAAACATCCATGTAAACTCAGGTTGCTGCTCTGTGATGCTAGTTCATCAATGTTTGGGCTCAGGCTCTGAGCTGAGGAGACCCTCAGGATTGAGTGAAGGTGTGCGTGCAATATACCGGCGGGACAGAACTAATAGTAATTAGAAATGATCCTGCGGGCCGAAATTAAATCCACCAAGGGCCTGATTTGGCCCCCGGGCCTTGAGTTTGACACATGTGGTATAGAGTGTTGTATAGGTTTGTGTGCATGTAAATGGTCTGCAAAGGCTGAAATTCCAAAGTTCTGTGTTAGCTAGAGCTCCGACAAATTGTACGTCATAGTCTAAGGGCCAGCCAAACAATCAGAGCAGACTGGGCTCTGGTTTCAGACAAAGGCAATAAGAAAAGATGAAGCCCTTTTTTTGAACATTAAAGCATGAAAACATGTCACAGCAGAGGCACAAAATAGAAAGCTGTAAGAGGGCAGTATTATTTCATCTTTAAGATCATTTTTGACAAGTTTAGCCTTGAGAGATACATTTGAAAAGGGGAGATAAAGGTGAAAGGTAACACGGTTGTCAGGTTAGGGACCAGAGGCGGGATCAAACCCACGTCTGCTGTAGCATGAACTGAGCCCCAGTACAATGACTCAAACTATTCAACCTTACCTGGTTCCTTTTTTAATAATACACTTTTTCTTTTGTCTCCTAGGTGTAAGAAGTGGGACATTCCCGTGGAGAAGATCTACAACAAAACCCAGCGCGAGAAGTTTGCCTGGGCCATGGACATGGCAGAGGAGGACTATGAATTTTAAAATCCGTTTTAAAATGTGGTTTTATCTATGACACACTCGTTTTTTTTATCGGATACTTGTTTTTTAGCTTAACCGAACTTCGCTCGATGGCCAGACCCCGATCAGGAATTTCCGACAGTTTGAGCAGAGCAAGCAGCGCTGGAGGAGGAGGCCATCATGACGTGGCTGAAGGGGGTTGTGGGTAGTCTTAAACGTCTGATCTGAGATCAGGCATCAAGGCTGAACTATACCCTCGACCGAGCATCAAGGCTTTAGCCCCCGTAAGTGGAAGACCTTTGTACCTTCTGGTCTTTCTCCCTCCGCGGGGACGAAGCCTGACGATGCCTGAACTCTGAACTCTGAACTCTGTGGTCCTATAGCTACTGTATTCAGCAAAAAAAACAAAAAAGGCTTTGTCATTTTAATTTTCTCTGTTCACTTGCTTTGTATTTTAGCCCTCCCATGTATTATTAATGAATTCTATATTTTGATAGACAAAGTTAAATCAAATGAATTCCTTAACTACACCCACACGCCTTTCAAGGAAATGGAAATGTGAGCTTGAGGTGCGTGTGCGTGAGCGTGCGAGCGTGTGTGTGTGTGTGTGTGTATGAGTGTGTATGAGGGGTTCGGCCATGGATTTGTTTGGGTGAATATTTCAAACTGGACTATGTTGTTGTTTAGCATGACAGAGGATGTCTGGGCAGGCAGAGGGGAGGAAATACTGCAACCATGTCAATATTTACTTAAGCAAGCAGAATGTGAATATTTAGTTTTACCACCTCCATCAGGGACTTGTTTTCAGTGTAAATGTGAACCAATCATTTGTACGCATCCTCCGAATCTATCTGCAGCGCTCTGTCTACATCTGATTTTAACTTAATTTAACAATTCAACATTTAAAAAAACACAAACGCCCGCATATGTTACTTGAAGATAATGCTATGATAATGTATTTAAAGTCATTTTAAATGGAAAGTGTTTTTCTTCCCAGAAAAGGGTATGTGAGGGATATCAACTTTGCCAAAAAAAAAAAAAAAAATCACCAATCTGTTACAATTTAGGCAGGTTTTTTTTTAATTGTGTAAAGATTGAGGATGAAATAATAATGTAACATTCAATGTGAATTATCAGTTCATTTTATTCCACTTTTTATGATAGGAAATGTGATGTTTGTAGCTGTAAAGTCAGAACATCCTATTCCTGTTTTACCTTGTTGTCATAGCCTTTGATCATGTTTTATTTGAGTTTTATGCTCATTGTAGGTTGAAAAATGAATAAAATCCTACAATTAAACACACTTGTGATTTCTTTACTTTCACACTTCAATTTATCTTAAGTTTGTACATTTATAGAAAGTTGATTCTTAAGTGTTTTTTCTCACAAACACATTTTAATTTCTCACCTTAAGAGGCCCAATTCTGCTTTGTTCAAGTGTTTCCTTTCTTGTACAGCGTTTGGTTTTTGTGCAAGCGGCTCCAGGCCACCGACCACGAGGGCAACAAGCTAAATTGCTCTCAGCGCTTCCAAGCTGAACTACCTGGCATCTCTGTGGCTTGGTTAAATAATCTTGAAATGGCTTTCTTTCTTTTTTAACCCTCTTGTTATATTAGTTTTTTTTTTTTTAACAGCAATAACCATCGTGGGTCAATTTGACCTAGTGCATGTTTAATTATCCAAAAATGGTCAGAAGCCCCAAAATCCAGATTTTTTGTTTTGTACATAGTTTGTACCTTTTATTACTATCAATGAAATCAATATTTAGTGCAATTGTGTTATCTCAAAGATCATGGTTCCATTAGAATACGTTTTTTCACAAAACATATACATTCAAACACATGTTTCTATTTTCTTTTTTACATTGGAAAAACCTTGATATAAAATACATTAGTTTTGCATTACATTTTTTTTTAATTACTTTCAATTGGTTGATGTTGATAGAGACGAGAAACCTCTTCTGTTCAGGGTCAAATTGACCCATTCACTTACAGTCAAGCCAAATGAGTCATTTGTATTTGTATTGAAAGTATTTTATTGTTACAGCAATTAAGAACGTGTGTGTGTTCGAGTGGGTTAGTGTGTCCCCTTCTAGCCTCCACTGTCACTGGTGTGCGTGTACATTTCTGACCTCTTTTAGCCTCCACTTTCACTGCCAGGTCAGATTGACCCCAATACCATCTCTGTGATATTGGTAAATATTTGCCAGAGTGGTTAAAAGTTCACATTGCACCGTTGAGTCTTGTTGACCTATTGAAGAGATACGAGATGCCCAAAGCCCCCGTTTAAAGAGGCCTTTTATGCTTTTGGGATTATCCCTTCATGTAGTGTGTTAAGATTAATTGTTTGCATGTTCTGCAAAGATTACAATCCTTGATTCCTCCAGAGAGAGTTTCTCTCCCATTACCTGTCTGAAGTTCCTCCATTGGACTGTTTGTCCTCTGCAACAGTGCCATAAATGTGATTAGCTAAGGGGTGGGACATCTCTGAGTTTGTGACCAATGAGCTCTGGTTTCAGACAGAGGGTGAAAGACGCTGCTTTCAGCACAGGCAGAATGAGGTACAAATAAAGAGCTTTTTGAACATAGTCACATACTGCAAATATGAACCTAGAAATTATACCCCAATCATTAGCATGATAGGACTAAAAAACATGCATAGAGGACTGAGATGATGAGCCTGTGAGGTGGGTTTTTCAGCATTTAAAGACAAAAGAACAGTACCAAGAATAAATGATATCCAATCCTAATGATTGAACTTCTCCTTATGGATGGATGTAGGTATTTAAAAAATGTCTCTGTACTTATTCCTGTGATAACAAGTCTGGTAACATCTGTCAGGCTTGAGGCATATTATTTGCCCACTTTATTAAATAAGACACCATCTGCATTCATACATAAGGCCTTATGCCTAATGATACACCTCGCAGATGATAAATAAAGGGTCTTTCAGTCTGTTTAAATATTTCCCTGTATCTCAGCTCCTGGCACTAACTGTACTGCCAGCTGCTCTCCAGCAGGGGAGGCTGTGTGCATTCCTCCAGTGGATTACCTGCTACTTTCTCAATCATCACTGAATAATTCGATTGCTATCCATGCACGACATCATTCATATTCACTCCTGGTGCAAGGTGCTGAAACAAAAATAATGAGGCGTGACTGCTTGGTGAGTATTCAGTTTATTCTGTAAAGATTCAGAAGTGTAGAAAGGATGATACAACAGTGCTTTATGATCAGACTATTTCATAAAAGTTTTTTTTTTTTTTTTTTTTTTTAAATGATCATAACACCGTAAGTCCAGATTCCATGTATCTCAAACCAAAATAAATTTGTAACATTCGACACAAGTGCATACACTGCTGGTAGGAGATTGACCTCCAATTTCACTTTGGATGGTATAGCACCGTTCTTAGCTATTAGCAGCTTGACAAAGATGCAGCTTCATAGGATTCATGTAGTGACTGTATGTTTATATGAACACAAGAAAATTCAGAGGAGAGCAATCCTCATTTGGCTCTCTAGCTAGCACAATATCTCACTCTGTCAGTGTCTAGGGATCAAATTGATAATTTCGCTTTAAACAACATTTCGCCAGTAATAATATTTGATACAATTACAGGTTAAAGTTAAACATCTCCAAGTGTACAGAAAGCAGCACAAGATTCTTTTCACAGATATAGACAAACAGTGACCATTGATGCACTGGTATATTTTTTTGTCTTTTTCCTTTTTTTTCTGTTTTCAGGACAGCACGATAGCTGGAAAGCAAGTTTATGGACAGACAGGGCATATAAACACATGGACAGAGCTGAGTAAGGCAACGTTAGCGTGGCAGGCTTCTCTCTGTTCAGTTTACAGGGCAGTGTAGTGTATTGATCTCCAGCGAGCGCTCAATACCTTTGCTGTGGGGCAGTGG
The DNA here is from genome assembly GCF_949606895.1 of Notothenia rossii. Classification (NCBI taxonomy): domain Eukaryota; kingdom Metazoa; phylum Chordata; class Actinopteri; order Perciformes; family Nototheniidae; genus Notothenia; species Notothenia rossii. The sequence goes on from NC_136903.1 coordinate 84,576,182, forward strand.
GATTTTTAGCATTGCCGTCTTCATTAGTGCATTGTATATAGTCTTTTGCGTGTAGCTGTTCTGCAAAGTGATCACTAACATTTATACAGATCTAAATAAACCATGTTTGATTGCATCTGGACTTACAGTGACTATAGAAGAGTAAATAGAATTGAAAAACCAAATAACGGAAAAAGTCAAATTCAAGGCAGTGCTGAAGTACTGGTTGCTAAAAAAGTAAAAAATATCACAAAGCCAACAATAACATTTCCTTGACACGTCTTTTTGTTTGTCCAGTCAGTACAAACCCTCTTTAGTGCAGTTTCAATCATATATATATATATTTCTCCCTCTCACCCAAACACAATATCTCGCGGCCCTATCCTATCTTCGCTCATTCAAGTCAGTTTTCCAGTCAGTGTGCGTCTTTTCTCGTTCTTTTCTTTGATCCCTCGTACTGACCTCATTGTGCACCCTCCCCACACAACCACAAAGAAGCATGAAAGGCTTAAACATCACAGGACTCAAAGGTGAGAAGTTCTTTCTTTTGACGATGGCAGGAAGTGATGGCAGATGGAAGAGGAGGAGGAGGAGGAGGCGGAGGAAGAGGAGGAGGAAGAGGAGGGTTGGGGGGTATTCACAGTTACAGTCAGAGTCCATCGGTCCAGCTACAATCACATCTGCTGTCATTATGAACACTCTTGTTTAGACCTCGTCCAGGGGAGCGAGTCTTTAAAAACCTCTCGTTCCTCCGGCTCCATCACACCTCCAGCAGCTCCATCCTCAGGCGATCCCTGTCGGAAACACACAAACAGGCAACAAATCGTGAGGTCGTGATTGTACACTTCCTGTTTAAGAATGCTTGATTTAAGCCGTACGGGTTAAATCGCCTCTTGGAAATCCATCCCATCAAAGACAATTGTCATGATTTATTCACATATATTAGCATGCGCTCTCGATCTATAATTCAGCAGGCCAGACTCCTACTTATCTAAAAATAGCGTCTTAAACACGGACCTTTGATTGCCTGAAGAAGCAGCTCAGCGTGAGTACCTGTACACTTCTTCTCCTTTTTACTGTACATCACCGAACCACCACTACAAACAACAAGCTGTCAGGCTTTCATCACGGCAACTGGCTTACATTCTTTTTGTTTCCCTTGATTGATAAATGGCACTACGACTGTAAATTATCAGAAGGCGCTATGAACGAGAATCTTACTAGAGTTGGAAGAAGTACTCAGATCTTGTACTTAAGTAAAAGCAAATCCACCAAAGAGCAGGAATACTCTGTTACAAGTAAAAGCACCTAAGTAAAAGTATTAGTATTAGGTACCAAAAGTAATCATTATGCAGATATAACCATTTCATATAATATATATTTATGTTTTGATTATAATTATTGATGCAATAATATGTTTATCTAAGCTGGTGAAGGAGCTGCTAATTTGAATACTATTGTACACTGCAGGGTAGTTTGTTGATTTTACTCCAAGTGTAACACAAGTCTTATTTAAGTGTTGATTACATCTCGAAATTGAAAGTACAATACTACAGAACATCTACTGAGTCACTGATGACGGACGTACCTGGCCTGATTGGCGTCACTCTGTTCGATGAGTGCCTGCGTGGCCTCCGGCTGCTGGTGGTCCTCGGTCCTCTGGGCCCAGGGGTCCTGCAGCACTAGGGGCTGCGCTGCCTCCTCAGCTCGGCCTCGATCCACGCTCCCCTCGGACCCCATCAGACCCAGCAGCGGGGAGAACGAATCCTGCCACACAACCCGCGCGTTCATTCCTGCCTCTCCTTCAAGGTGCTTGTTCACGGCGAGCTCAACAAGTTTCTTTTTGGCCGCCGGAGCGTCCTTCTGCGACTCGCCATCCGCTTCTCGGTGGCTCCTCACTTCCTCTGTCACTGGCGGTGGTCGTTGGAAGGTCTCGAGCCACTTCGGCTGCCCGTTCTTGTGGCTGTAGCGGCTGTCGCTGAACCAGCGCACCACCTCCGACTTGGGAAGGCCCGTCTGGCCGCTCAGCTCCTCGTACTGCTGACTGCTGGGCCAGCGCGTGGTGGAGAACACCTGGCGGAGGATCTGCAGCTGCTGGGGGGTCTTGTTGGCCCAGGGCGGTGAGAAAGACGGCACCTCGGCTACCTCGGACTTATGATCCCGATGTGCAATCTCAGCCGTAGTATCTGGTTCGTTAATCTTCAGCCTCTTAAGGTTGATCTTGATGGGATTGATCTTCAGCTCCGGGCCGCTTCTGTCTCCAACATACGGGTTCTCGTCGTTGATTAGTTGCTGTAGGATCGACATGCCTCTTATGGGAACGTCCTTGTTGCATTTACCCTCGTCTAAAACAGAGGATTTCTCAATGACACAAGTGCTGGTGCTCTCAGTTGGGGATTTGCTGGCATGGTTCAGGTCAGGGACACTGTCGTTACAGGGAGTACTGGGGTGTTCATTGATAATACTGCTGTTGTTGGTCTTGTTGATGATGCGATCGTCGTTCGGTTCAGCGGCGTTGCCCTGCTCTTGTGGACTGATGATGCCGTTGTTGTGATTGTTACAGGTGATGGTGAATTTGCTGGTGCTGTCGATGATCATTTGACTCTTGGGGCCGTTTGAACCTCCCAATCTAATTGGCGAACTGCTTTGGACGTTTGCTTTCCTGTTGGAGTTGGCAACACAGTGCTCATCATTATTGCTAATGTTGGTAGAGCCAGTGGCGAAGATGTTATTTGGGCTGCTGTTTTGCACCGGTTTCCTGTTGTGAGTTTCAACCCCATTACTACTGCTGGAATAGCTGCTGATGCTGCTGCTGCTACTGCAGCTACTGTTGCTACTGCTGCTCCGGCTGCTGCTGGTGCTACTCACACAAACGCCGCTTCCAGCTATATCCAAGCTCAGGCCATTGCTCTTGTGTGGCTCCACAGTGGGTTGAATACTCTTGGTCAGTACCTGCGTTGTTCTGACAACAGATGGGAACCTTGGGGGCAGAATTGGAGTAGAGTATGAGACCCTGGTGACATTGGGGTTGGTTGACATGCTTGTTTGTGTGGCTCCGACAGGCCTCTTCAAACCACCAAAGGGAACTTTGGCCATCTGAAAGTTTGGTCCTTTTGAGCCTGCGTGGACAGTGTGGTGGCTTACAATGTGATTGACGTGCCGTTGTACTGCGGGTTGCTTCTGCGGCGCTCCACCCTGGAACACCGTGTTGAACATCTTCCTCCTGGCCTCGTCGATCTCTTCCGGAGACCAGCTGATGCCCTGCTTCAGCCTTTGGGCGGTAAACCACAGTTTGATCTGCTCCTCTGGGAACTCTGAGACCACCGTCAGGTAGCAGAGCTCGGCTTTGGTCGGGTAGGGGAATTTGCCAAAGGATGTCTTGAGAAAGCTGCTGGTGTCCATGGCGGCATCGTAGGTGGGGATACTGCTGAGGGGGATCATCACCTTTGGAAGGTCTCTATTGGAATCAGAGGGGGAGGAGTAGAGGGAGGGAGTGTGCTGGTGAAAGACTTGGTTGGGCACTGTCGTCCTCGTGACGTGAGCGACAGTTGTCCTCGGCATAGCTGGGGCGGCAGAAAGACTGAGAGCCCCGTTTTGGAGTTCAGGCACATTTGTCATCATGCTGGGGTCTACATCCTTTCCAGTGTCTATCTTGCGTACCTCCACGGTGTGAGAAACCACAATCTTTTTGTGCTCCCCCTTGCTTTTCATCATCTTTGCGATAGGTGTTTTCGTGAGGGAGATTGAGCATTCTCTGTAGTCCTCTCCGCTCTCGGTGAAGAGGCTCTGCTCCACTGTGGTTACTCCATCCCTCTTGTTGACAGTCAGGGAGGCAGTGACCAAGCCCTCCATTATCTTAGGGTGGGCGGTAGCATTATGGAGCGCCAGAGCCTCAAAGCGGACGACCGACACCTCACAGTTCAGGCAGTAGAAAGTGGGCTGAGCCCTGAAGTCTAAGTGGCAGTTGTGCATGTGATCCAAAAAGTAGTTTAGATCTCTGGACTCGAAACGGCACTTTGGACAGCTGTATGCGCCTCCTTTCTGCATCTCACTGCCACTGTCGGATTTGGAGGAGCTGTGAGAGAAATGGCCAGACTTTTCTCCAGAGATGCTGAGTATGCTGTCTTCTGGGATGGTTGGTAACAGTTCTGGTAGCGAGCCCAGTATGATTTCCTCACGCACATGTTTGGATTTGGATGGTATCATGCATGGTACCGTGGATTTCCTCTTGCTGGCCATGGTGCAGCTCTGTGTTGATGGAGAGTGAGTGATTGCTTGTCCGGTGTGATGAGAACAGAGGGCGGGTGGAGAGTGGAGAGGGTTTAATGGAGTTTAGTGTCATGGACCAGCCACTATGATATCACAGTGTTGCTTCATGCCCTCTGCAGGACTCCTGTCACATGGACAAGTTTAACAGCTCCAAGGGAACCTGTGGGGGAAAGAGGACAAAAAAAGAGACATGTGACTCTTTTATCTTTAATCTGGTATGAAAAAGCAGAATATGGCACCAGAGCATCAACACAATTACAGATACAAAACTGTTTTATATGGAAGGCAGTTTATAATTCTGCTTTAAGAGAATTGCAATATTAAATTCATGCATGATGTATTTAAGTAAGCAGGGTGATGAAAGATAAAACCCCCACACTGTGTGATACGTGTAGGTGGTATTTATAAGCAATTATAGCAGAACATGAAAAGAGTCTAGGGCTTGTATTTGGAAAAAAAACTTTTACATTATGCCTATAATTATGAAAGTGGATTTTGTTCTCTAGACACATTTTTTTATTTTTAAATTGGCAAAGTGTGTACACCCTTCATATTAATATTGGACATATTAAATATATCAAGTAAATCTACAAAACAATAATCCAGGGCACTAAACTCAGTCAATCAACTCAACCTGTCAAGGTTCTAGTAATTATTGTGGATTTAAAGACTCCTGTCTAGCTGTCATTTTTTATGAATTCAGAAAAAACAGCATGTAAATCGACAGAGACAGAAACGGCAGTCTAATTCACGGCTGCCGTAGGTTTGGCTCTCCTTATTAGCCTTGGCACCAAACCACAGAATTAATTTTAGAGCAGCCTCATGATATTAACAAAAACATGTAATAAAAATGTCGGTTGGCACCAAGACCAAAGCTAAAGTTAATATCATATTTATAAACGTGATGTTTCTATCAGTGTTTGTGGATTATTGTCGCCAGATGCCACCTGCCCGCCTCCTGGAAAGAGTTAATATCAGTATATAAATATCATCCGCAGAATACCTTGGGGGATTTCGTACCTACTGAGTGGGAGGCACTTCACTCCAAATTGATAAATCCGGCTGTATTTAACCTCACCAGCTGCCTCACATTGTCTGCATCAACCGAAAATATGCAAAGATATGCATACAGGTATCTGTTTGTCTACAAAAAGATATTTGGGTAAGCATTTCTTTTTCGTGGAAAGAAATCGGGACTTAAATAATATATAAAAAAGTGTCATGCTCTGAGTTGTGCAGTCTTTGGTTTTATGTTATAAAGAAGACATGTGAAGGTTAAATGACTGCAATGGAGTGTGAGCGTTTAACTGCCACGTTTGGATGGCAGCCATATGTTTTACATCGGATGTTACAGTGATCCTTCCCAGCATAATGTTGTGTCAAGAGGGGAAATCAGGTGACTAGTGTGTGTGTGTGTAACAGAGTGTGTGTGTCCCAGCAGTCAGCTAACAACAGTTTTCATAGGATCTGAGAAGCTAAAAACATCTGAAGCTTTTTCACCAGCTGCAGGATCAGCCCATTTCATCTTACACGTGTTCAACACACAGCATGGCGTCGCCCGCATGCATACGAACACAATACACAGATCCCTGGGTGCACAAATCCATTAGCAAACCACATCGACAGGCTTTCACTTCCTATAACACTGCAGTCATGAGGATGGATACGGATTGTCTCTGCAGGCTGTCCTTTCTACTCGTGAAAAACAGGCCTCTGTTCTCTCACAGAGCCACAAATATTCAATAAAGTTTCTAGGACGAGACAATGCGAAGATTACAGCCAAGTGTTTCATTAGCGATACGGCTGCTTTTTTTATAGTCGTTTTAATCACTGGAAAGTAGGAAACATAGAAACGATGAGAGAGAATATCAAAGGGGCGCTCTGCACCCTCTGCCCTCCGCATGAACCTCTGACACCCACAATGCAACTCTCTTCTTCTTTTCTGAAGCTGGAGAAGCATTGATGTGCGACAGAAAACTAGTCTCCCCCTATCATCATCTATCCATATCTCCCAGGCTTTAACCTCTCCTGCAAAGTCTATCATTCTGGAAATAAAAAGCATCAGCGAACATCATCCCAAAAGCAAACCTTGACATCTTTCGTTGCATTCTGTCGCTTACAATGAAAACCATATCCCATACTTTTTTCCAACTCACATTTTTCTTTTGTCATGCTGCCTTTGAACCCAGTGGAACGCACTTTCACAGACTTTCGTCACTGCATCCACGTGCGTGTTCACCGCGGCCGGCTGGATGGTAAATAAAAGATGAACCTGTTCCAGAATTAAAACCCTCAAATGACTGCCCGTCGGTACACGCCGATCCCAGACAGGCTCACGTCCTCATACCTACCTACCTTTTTGATTTATTTATACTGACTGGCTGACGGGAAAAATAACAAAACAAACAAACAAACAACAAAAAACTAGGTCACCAGCATCTTATGCAGTAATCCCGGTTCACTGCATCCAGACACGTGCGAGTGCTGTATGTTTTGTCGCCAGAGAGGTCATGATATCCTCTGACGGCTCCCTCGATTAACCCCTGTTGAGGACACGGCTTTCATTGAGTTTTTTTCCACTGAACGAGGGATTTAGGAGCCAGCTTTCACACAGCCGAGGGAAGCAGTCAGGCGCATCTGAACATCTGTGTGAGAGATGTCACTATGCTATGGAACAGATCAGTGATTCATTGTGTTAGTCCCACAAAGGGCGGTGGAAAGTAAGTAAGTACATTTACTCAAGTATTTTACTTTGAGGTACTTTACTTAAGTATTTCCATTTTTGCTACTTTGTGCTTCTACCTCTCTACAGAGGTAAATCATGTACTTTTATTTAGTACCTTTAGTTACTTGGCAGATTAGGATGAATAATTATACCTCACAAGCTACCGTACAGCTTACAAAGCAGGTACAGTGAGCTCCATGGTTACCAGCTTTGATAACACTCAATAATTATAATCAAAACATATAATATATATTATTCTGAAATGGGCCCATCTGCATAATGAGTACTTTTACTTTGGGTACTTTCTGTATATTTTGATGCCAATACTTTTGTACTTTTACTTAAGTAACATTTTGAATGCATGACTTTCACTTGTAACAGAGTATTCATACACTCTACTTTTACATAAGTACAAGATCTGAGTACTTCTCCTACCCCCGCATGGTAACTAAGCGGTGAAATGGTGTAGAAGCCCAGAAGAGGGGATGCCAAATAAAACCCAGGACGAGCCATAAGTTGATAAAGGTTACGTAAAGAATCAAGTCACCTATGAAGAGAACGGGCTGCTTTGTGTGGTGAGCGAGACGTGCAAATCTCAAATGCCACTATGCTATGGAACAGGTCAGTGTTGAGTTTTCTTTGTGCCACACACAGCACGCCGTAAGTTGCAGAACATGTAGTGATAACGAAGCGGTGAAAGGGTTTAGAAGCCCTCTAACCCAGCAGAGTGGATGCCGGTATGAGAAACCCTGGGACAAGCCAAGAGTTGAGAAATGTTACGTAAAGAATCAGGTCACCTATGAAAAGAAGGGGCTGCTTTATCTGGCGAGCGAGACGTGCGATCAGACAGAAGACAAGGGCTTCCCAGACGGGGAGAAGTGAATGCTGTCTCTGAAAAGCCGGGCCTTGTGTTTCGAGGTATGATCGCTGTCCCCCGTGTGTCGTGTGTCCTCGCACTGGCACTGGATCCACGGCACAGGGGGAGGAAACTCTTTTCAGGGGGGGAGGGAGTCGTACTGTTTTAATCTCCGCAGACCGGGGGAGTCGTATTGGAGGCGAGGAGGGGGAGAACGTGGCAGATCTCTCAGACGTGCTTTCTCGAACACCCACGCTTAGTGGAGGGTCCTTGTTCGCCACGTCTCCGCCATTCAACTTTTCAAAAACAAGCGTTTCAAAACAAATGGGATTAGGCTAGGTTTTAAATTCTGATGGGATTTATACGCTCCGCCTCATTTAATAGCAGCTTTAAGATTTACAGGAGGGGCCTCCCTTATGCGCTCCTACACTCGTCATTTCCATAACAATATTATATTTACATCTCATTAATATTTAATTATATTCTTTATACTTTTACATGGCAAACAGATGAGTACGCTGAGTACCCGTCTCAGCGAAAAACCAATTGAAAGAAAGCAGCGTGTATTCCCTTTCATCACCTCATAAACTGCTGCAGTAATTACAATATTACAACGGGAGAAACACGCTCAATGTGCGGAGAGCTGCTGCCAGCGGGAAGGGAGGCGAGGCGGCAAAGTGGTATGCTAAACATTACAATTTAATTCAAAACAGCCCACTGATTCAGACACTCCCAGATTGTTGGGTCACCTACAGTTGACGTTAACAAACAGAGATTGGTGTTTTGTTGTGCCACCTGTCACATGAATGAGAATGCGGAGGCTGGAGGAGGAAGAAGGACAAAGGAAGACAAAACTCATACATTTGGGAGTGAAGTGAGAGGATGACTGATGGTGATGACAGGCTCTGCTGTTTCAATATTCCTCCCCGCTGACACCTCGTAGGCACACACACACACACACACACACACACACACACACACACACACACACACACACACACACACACACACACACACACACACACACACACACACACACACACACACACACACACACACACACACACACACACACACACACACACACACACACACACACACACACACACACACACACACACACACTCCCTCCTCACCTCCGCAACATTTAGCACCTGCACCGTGCTGAAAATCTTCCTCTTTGAAATGAATAACTGGCAAGGAGTCTCTTGATGTCGCAGAATAGCTAAGAAAAAAAAAAGCGGCATAAAATCGTAGGATTAGTTTTGCGTGTAATTTGTTTTGACAGTGATCTGCCACTGTCTTGAGTTTCCAAAAATATCTGCCAAAAAATGACCTGCCAATGGGTTTGGGCACGGAGGGGGGAACTCCTGATGGATACATTTGAATGATCAAAAATAATCTGTTTAGCAGGGAAATGTTCTAGCAAATGTCCATTAAATAGATTAACGTCATGTGGGTGGATCAGCTGGACACCCAAATATAAGCCAGAGACAGAGAGCAATTACTGTCCTCCTCAGAGAAGAGATTGGGAACAATGGCGCCTCGTTTATAAGGGAAAACATGATCCAGTGTGACTGTAAGAATTGTGATTGTTCTGTTTTTTCCTGGGTGTCTCCTGTGTCCATCTCGCCGACACAGTGGAGTAGTGTGAGCTTTTATTTTATTTTATTGACAGTAAAGATGGACAGGTTTCAATTACGGGGACATCTCTGTGTGTGAATGGCACTGTACGCTTGCCAGAATAAATGAGTGTCAGGCTCTAGTGTTACGTGTGCTGAAAAACAATTCAGACTCATCAGCCTCCTTAGCACAAGGCTCACACACACACACACACACACACACACACACACACACACACACACACACACACACACACACACACACACACACACACACACACACACACACACACACACACACACACACACACACACACACACACACACACACACACACACACACACACACACACACACACACACACACACACACACACACCGGCGTCTTCAATGTCCAGCTGAACACACGCCGTTACTTCAGTGTGTTTCCTCCGTCTCCCCCGCGGACTCTTTTTTATTTCTCCATGGGTGTGTTTGTGTGCTTATTAGTGTCTGAATGCCTGAGATGCAGGTGTTGTCAGCCTCACACACACACACACACACACACACACACACACACACACACACACACACACACACACACACACACACACACACACACACACACACACACACACACACACACACACACACACACACACACACACACACACACACACACACACACACACACACACACACACACACACACACACACACACACATTCCCCCCTTACCTCCATGACTGCTGCCCCGTCCACTGGGAGACCGGTCGGTGGTGCCACTCATGTGTTAACATTGCCATGGCAACCCCTCTCTTCCCCTTGCCCACCACGCCACACACACACACAACCAAATCACTCGCCCACACCCACGACCTCAAAAGACACACACACACACACACACACACACACACACACACACACACACACACACACACACACACACACACACACACACACACACACACACACACACACACACACACACACACACACACACACACACACACACACACACACACACACACACACACACACACACACACACACACACACACACACACACACACACACACACACACACACACACACACACACACACACAGTGAATTCCCTGGACTGCATCCGGTGCAGGACAAACTTAATCCACATGCTGCCATCCCTCAGAAGTCTATTCATGTTTCTCTTTCGGATAACTTTGGGTGAGGTCCGCAACAACAACAACTTGGCTTTTTCTTCTTTCTCAATCAGCTCCGCCTTTCTCGTGTTCTCGACGGAGGTTGATAAAAGAAATATCACGGGCATACAGATGACCTCCGGTCACACTGTTTCTGTCTCAGTAAATCAGCGCAGAGGCCTGCAGACGGAGGCGCTTTCACTACATTCACTCCGGCTGTATGGGCCTCTGTTTTAGCCAAGTCCTGTTTTGTGTTAGGGCGAACGCTAACTGATGAAATCTTACATTGTTTTATCTGTGGCCCAGATGAATGACAGACAAATAAACCATGGTTCGCAGAGAACGAAAGAATAAAATCTGAGTCATGCATCCGTTTAAATCACTTTTGATGAATAACTTCTTCAGTTCTGTAGCCAAGACTACAGGCATTCATTTGGCAACTTAAGGAGAAAAGGAAGAAAGATGGCGGCGCACCGCACATTGTACTGTCCATCCTAAAATGGCTGACATCACAGCCTCCTATAACTGCCAAAGACTGGCAAATGCCAGCTCCTGCTGACCAAACCTTTCTTGCATGGGACAGAGAAAGTGGCAGGGGCTCTTTCCCCGCTAGCCCCAAGGTCCCCCCCCCCTCACGGTGCTCAAGCGTTTCTTTTGCTTGGAACTGTGCAAACATGCTGTTTTAGTGAGGCTTTGAGCGGTCTGGGCTTCGATACGGCATTGGTCCGGTGACAAAAGCAATACCAAAAGGGATGAAAGACCCACATAAAACTGAACCTGTATAGAACGCCGTCCTTTCTGTAGGAGAAAAATAGGACTCGGCATTTTCTGTGAGGATCATGAGGTATGCCGCGGTCTTGAATGCTTGTTTGTGTTAAAAGAGCGATTTGGAAAATAGATCTGGTTGGTGTTGGATTAGATTTTCTTCTCCTCTGAACTCAAGGAATGTTTTACACTCCATGTCAAGAAAATCTACAAATCATGACCATATGACCTTCCTCTGTATGCTCTGGCAGGGGATTCACTTTGAGCTGTGGGAGGCACACAGAAACACAACATACACAGTGTTGTTGGAAGTAAGAACACCAAATCCTGAAGAGTACAGTGTTCCAGGTATACGAGGGGCGGCATGTGCCGAGACGCTGTTCTCGCTGAGGGGAGCAGTGGGCAGTCTTGGCCCGCTACATTGTGTCTGTGTATACAAACACTGCGCTGTGGCCATAACGAAAACTGTGAGCTCTGCCTAATTGCAGGGAGAGACGGATGAAAGGCAATATGCCTGGCCTCATTAGAGCAGTTCCGAGAAGGGAGATGGAAGACTGTTCCCAGGGATCCACAAAGGGAATTGACATTCCCCCAGAGTAAGCGTCCTGCCGGAGTGAAATCCTCCACACACTCTCAACTCACCGGGCCCAGAACCCGATCTGCCCGGATCTGCACAGCAAGAGCTCGTTTACCTTTGTGTCACACACAACTTTCGGAGAGCAGAAATGTCCCCTGGACTCCACACACACTTTGGAGTCACTCCCCACAGACCGAACACCCACTCTCTCAGGAAAACCTCAAAATGTTACGCAGTCATTTCCATGACCTACATTATATATAACAAGCTTTAATGGATAAATCATTAAAAAACATTCGAAAAATTGCCCATAATTCATGCCTGTCTAGCTTGTATAATCTGGGGTTGTTTCTTGTGTTATGGACAGTGCACTCACAGATCCGCAGGCAACATTAGTCAGCACAGAGGTCCTACCGCTGAGGGCAGAGGGAGACACATGGCATTCAAAGCTGGCACAATATTTACGTACGGGTAGAAAATGTGACCATACTAAGCTGATATTTTAAATACGATGCCTCAAGGATAATCCACAGTTTGCAAAATATCTCCTGCAATCAGCAGCTTTACTGTTCTGTATGTTACTGTGTGTGTGTGTGTGTGTGTGTGTGTGTGTGTGTGTGTGTGTGTGTGTGTGTGTGTGTGTGTGTTGTGTGTGTGTGTGTGTGTGTGTGTGTGTGTGTGTGTGTGTGTGTGTGTGTGTGTGTGTGTGTGTGTACGTGTGTTAGTAGGGCAGCAGCACATGTTGGCAGGAGGAAGAGGAGGAAATGAAAGAAAAAGAGTCCTGTGCATAGAGATACAGGCCTACCTTTTCTGCTCAGGCAAGAGGAAGAAATGTGTAGAGAGAGTGAGAGCGATCAATAGATGGAAATTGATACTTGGCGTGCAGTTTTGAACATCTATGGACTCTTAAATCAGTCGTACCGCCCGCTATAGCACTGCTTTTGGAAGTCTTTCACAACTAAATAAGCACTCACACTCACACAGCCTAGTGGGGGAAATACAGAGCGTTGTGCAATAAAATAAGCAGATACGCCACATTGTATAGCGCAAGGAGGAGCGCACATTCAGCCAGACGGAGGCTCGGTTTGTTGTAACTGTAACAAACTGACGAGTTAACCCGTTTCTCTCCATTCACAAGGCTGTGGGGCAACACACCGCCTCGGAGTGTACTTGCCAAAGGCGATCTGGCACTCTATATAACCTTATGAATATTCCCAAAAAAACCTCCACCCCCCTCCTCCACCTACTGTCGCCATTTTATACATTGGCGACTTCATATAAACTGCCTTGACTACACAGCACCAGATGAAAATGCAATATTCAATAGCGAGGCTTAATTTCAGTAAACAACTTTTAGAGAACGCGCCCTCGCCAACACAGAGAGAGGTATTATTTTTTGGAAGAGTAGATCCTTACCTCAACAGTCGGTGGGAAAAAATTGAATCCGACATGAATATATAAATGAATAATATTGGATTAGCTCCGATCGTTGCGTTTGGAGAAGAAGAGGAGGCGAGCAGGGGGTGGGAGCTCTCCTCAAGTGAACCCGGTGAACTGGCGTGAACCCGTCAGTGACCACGGCAAGGTACATTACATTATATTACCTTTCCACCCTTCAGCCACACTGTATGGAGACGGCAAAACAACTACGGTCGGCGGCGCAGGACGAGGCAGCTCCAAAAAAATTATAGCGAGTGTATTTCCTATGGACACGTGATTCGGAGCGTCATCCAAAATCCAAAAGCCCTTTCATGTAAAATGTTGGAGAGGGGCGGGGAGGAGATGGAGATGTGTGTGCGGGCGTGTGTGTAGAAGGAGAGGAGGGGGGGTACGTATACTGAGCCCCGTGCACATTTGGGTATGTCGTTATAGGGGTAAGGCAGAGCTCTAGCTGCAGATTGGGTTATACATAGCTACAATGGCGCCGCGGAGCAGGCAGAATAGATATAATGTATTGTGTACATTTGGAATTGACAGGAGTTTCGTGATCGGCCGTTTCATTGAGCTTCATCATCCAAAAGCTCCTCTTAATTAGGTCACATGTTGTTGTTTTTCAAAATACTGCTGACGTTTTGAGAAAAGAAAAACACACTTGATAGGCTACTCTGAATATTAATCGGTGTGGGAATTGCCATTTAAAGCACATGCCTATTAGCCCAAAGGCTTTAAATAGACTTTTACGCACACGCGTAAAAGTGCTAGATTACGCAGGTAATTGAAACCTAGGGCTTCATATCCACTATCGTAGTTGATTATGAGAATAATCTTTCCTCGAAATCAAATGACCAATGTTAGTTATGTCTCGTTTTGAAGAATAGGGGCTACTCGGCTGTGACCCTCGTGACCTTGTTGGCCTTCTATGCATTCTGTTCCGGGCCGGGGAAAGCGCAGAGACCCTAAACCAGTTTCCAGTAAGGGTCTAATGAAACATTTAATTAAAGGTGGTCAAATATTTTTAAAACATAGCCTATGGAGAAAACATATCAACAAGTCATTACAAAAAGAGAAGTGGACTAGTGCAGCAATAGTACATAAAAAGTATTAAGTGTGATACTTAAAAGTAGAGTACTACAGGTTTTTGTAGAGAAGCCTATTAGAGATATCATTGTAATATTATGGATATATAAATATGTGTATATGTGTACACTTGGCTAACTGTATGTGTAACAGGTAGCGGGACTACACAGTAAGGAGCCTACAGCATGAGCAACACAATTACAACATCCTTAATGCCTTGTGTAAATATGGACTTATAGGGCTACTACTACAGGCCTCCATTATTAAGGAAACGCGGATTTGCTCTTCCCTCCCAGTTTGTCCTGACTGGGTTCATACGTTGCCTGTAGCTGTGTACAGTCAGGAGAAACAAAGATTTCTAACAGGAAGATGGATCACTCTATGGTAAAAAAACAAAACAAAGTGAGATGTGCAGTATGCATTAACTGGTATCGTACTAGTAGGAATAAAATAAGCGTTGCTAAAATATAAGATTTTCTTGATACAGTTATACATTTGTGGCACATATATGCTTGTACTATAGAGTTATGGAAAGGATACCAGCAGTCATGGTTCAATACGATATATATTTGTACTTATTAGCACACAGTTTCTGTATTATATTGTGTACTTTGGGGGAGTGTGTACGTTCCTTTTCTTTGGCACTATCTCCTGTATTGCAGACTTCTGTCCCCGTAGGCTTATGCACAGCAGGACATTATCCTTTTTTAATACTGATTAGAGGTTGCCGAGATGGAATGTTTCCTCTTGATTATCTTCTAATTGTAAAAAATAACATGCTGGTTTGTTTAGGATTTAAGGTGTATAATCATTGTCTACATTTGAATTTTCTGGAAGACCATTTTCTGGAATTCTATTTAGCTGTTCAGGTTTAGATGAAGGCGAGGCTGTTTGCAAATCACAGACCATTTTTATTGTAGTTTGTAGTCAATTCAAGTTCATGCACAGCATCCACCACAAGTAGATACTGTTGCTATGGTTACCCAGTGTGTGCACCTTACGCACTGGTTTACAAAGGAAGTATGTCATCTTAGCGTGCACTTTCTCTGACCTTGACATAGCTGAATATTCACAAGAAAACTCTGTAAAGATGTATTGACTTCGAGTGCTGCTCTGTTCCCACTTTCAGTTTGCCCTTAAAGCTTTATTACATTTTTGTATTTGGTTATGTTAACATTTTTATTATGCTTGAGGGAGCCTCTGATATTTTAGATTCTATCGACTGCTTCTCTGTTCTTGGTGTGCTTTTGATAATAAAAATCTCCCTTACTATGATAGATGACAGCCAAGTGAGCAGATGGGAAATCTACTTTCTATGTGTCTAATTTCGTCTAAAGTGAAAGAGAAACCAAGTTTTATATATTTTTAAGTGTAATACTCTGTTACACGTAGAGTCATGCATTAAAATGTTACTCAAGTAAAAGTACAAAAGTATTAGCATCAAAATATACTTAAAGTACCAAAAGTACTTATTCTGCAGATTGGCCCATTTCAGAAAAATATATATGATATGTTTTGATTATAATGTTTTGATGCGTTAAAGTGTTATCAAAGCTGGAAACCCGCAGCTAGTTTTATTTACTGCAGGGTAGCTTGTGAATTGACTCCAGGTGTAACTTAAGTTTGATTTAAGTGTTGATTATATTTGACATCATTAATTAAAATCTGTAAAGTAACTAAAGGTATTGAATAAATTGTATTGATTGAAAGTACACGATATACCTCTGAATTGTAGTCGGTATAAGTACAAAGTATAATAAAAAGTCTCTCAAAATTGAACTTAAGTACACTACTTGAGTAAATCTACTTAGTTACTTTACACCACTGATATTTAAGTGAACGAGAAACCATTGGCAGAAAGTGGGTGTTTTTAAATGTTCTTTTTTGTTTGTTTTAAACTGAGAATAGAGGATCCTGGTCCCAAGGAATCACAGAGTTCATGGTGCCTGGATAAAGCGTCAGAGTGAAGCCTCCCTGCTCCCAGCTGCTATGTGCTCTGTAACCGGATCAGGGCAGAGAGAGGGCCGGACCGGAGAATTGTTTGCCTCCAAACGAGCCAATGAGACCGGCTTTACATTAGACTGACAGCCCGCCTCATCGAGCCGGGAGACGCCAATCTGGTCTGACAACTTTCAGACAGCCAATACGAAGAGGAACGGAGGGAAAAAATCCAAATACGAATCTGGCTTCCTGTAAGGTCGAAAACGTTACCTGTCACCTCACCTGAGCGTTTGGATGAGAAAGGGGAACAAATCGTGGCAATGTCGCAGTGCCTTGAAGACTCACCTCTCCGGTTAGGGACCAAACTCACCGGGGGAGACGAGCTGAAGCTGCAGGAGCTGTACAACGAGAGGCACCGGCTGGCTCTGGAGGAGCTGCTGTCGGGAGGAATAGAAAACTTTCTGGAGTTCCTCAGGAAAGAGAGGATCCCCAACTTTCTGTCGGACGATGAGATGCAGCAGATCCGCAGCGCTGCTGTTCCTCCTCCGCGGTGTGTGTCTTTCCTCGGGGAGGAGCAGGGCCCGGAGCTCAGCAGCTCGCTGGACTGCTCCTCCGTCACGTATTTCCCCGAGGTGTCGGACGTGGAGCCGCCGGTGCTGGAGCTCGGCTGGCCGGGCTTCACCGCAGGCTCGTACCGGGGAGTGACGCGGGCCGTGGCGCACTTCCAGCCGAGCTACGGGGAGAGCATCTACAGCTGCAAGGAGGCTGCCAGGCGGATGATCCAGAGTGCCAGAGAGGTATGCACAAACACCTATTAAAACCACAGCTGCAGCTTTAAAAAAAAAAAATCGAACTACCACGTTTAAATCTGAATTTCCTTTAGAAATATCTGAAGGAACATTTCCTATCAGTATGTAGTTATAGTCATGTAGTCATGTACTTTCTACTCCCCCATACTTTTACAATTACTTTTCCAAATAGTTCCTGATAGTATTTATTAGGCCTGATTGCTACAGTAATGGCAGCATGGTATGTGGTATCATCCTAAAACCGGATTATTGTTTTAATATTTGTCAAATTCAAACATCAAATGCCCCCCTGTCACAAAATGAGTGAGTGCATAGTCACTTATTAAACTTTTTTGGAGGGAAAATCTAGTTTCTGTATCTTCATTGTGTTGGAAAAGTGCCAGAGAGGTTTGTAAAAACCGTATTAAAAGCACAGCTTCCCCCTTTAAAAAATACTCTCGATTTGGCAACTGATTATATTATTTCCTTTAGAAATGTCCTGCAGCTACATGAGGGAACATGGTGTGCTATATCCAGTTTTAGTAATTTTTGTATTTTCTACTCATCCATATTTATAATAATAACATTACGATAGTTCCTAATGGTATTTATTAGGCTTAATTGCTTTTTGGTATCATCCTAAAAGAGGGTTATTTTTTAAAATATGTGTCAAATTCAAGTATAAAATGCCCCCCGCTGTCACAAAATCAGTGAGTGTATACAGTCACTTATTGAACTTGTTTTGGAGGGGAAATCAAGTTTCTACATCTTCTTTGTGTCATCCTTAAAATACATGCCAGATTGTCCCTACGGAGTTCCCTTGATCAGTGAGTAGATTTGGAAGGTTTTTGATGTGTTGATCAGACAGAAAGTAATGACCAAAAGGATCTAACAAACACAAAAAACTGGTCATGAATATTCATGGTGACGCTTCCTGATGTGAGCTGTCAGACCGGCATTTTTTTTTTAAAAGAAACATTCCTTTATGGAGGGAGTGTGTGCAGCACCTCGGGCCTGTGGAGGGCCTGCGTGCCAGATGTGCCTCGACTTGCTATGCTCCCTTCTATCAAAGTTTGCATTCCCTCTTCATTCAGAGCAATTAAAATGTTGGTTTCCCTCTCTGGGTTGTGGCTGAAAGGATAGTGTGCAGGCAGACAGTTTAAACCAGGGCTGCAGCTAGAGAATACTTTCATTGTAGAGAAATTGGACGATTATTTTTACAAATATTCCATTGGTTTGGATTATAAAAGGTCTGAAAAAGGGGAAAATGTAAGTTTTCCAAAGCCCAATTTGACCTCCTAAAATGTATTTCCGTCACACACAACTCTTACGTCTACAAAGTCATAGAGGAGTAAAGAAACTGGAAAATATTCACATTTGAGAAGCTAGAATCAGATTTTTGTACCTTTTTTAAAAATATACTCAAACATTAAATGATGATCAGAAAGAAAGGTTGGCAATTAAAATGAATAGTTGACAACTAATCGATTTACTTTTGCAGCTTAAGTTGAAACCTTAATGCAAATATTCTCGTCCAGGTTTACGGTTGGCTGTCCTTTTGTAATGTCAAACCGCTCACGGCACACACAGGATTTGTTATACGAGGCAGCTGACGAGCAACAGCCTGCTCCTGTATTCCACAAAAATGTGACTATGCTTTTTTACACATTTCCCTAAAAATAAGCAGGGAACTCCTGACTAAGCTGCATGTGGAGAACACACAGTTTAAAGAAATAAATCTGAGCTATGTAAACAATCCATGTCTAATCCTCGACACGTCACACAACCTTTACCACAGCGTGTGAAATTCCTCTCGTCCTTGCTAAAAAAAACAGAGAAATTTCCATTTGAACCTGAGCTTGTGGAGAACAGAGGCTCGTCTCCAGCATGAAAGTATAACTTGTTTGCTGACCAAGCGTTACCGCCAATCGCCATGGTAACAGACCACAGTCAATAGAAAGCTCATCAGCACAAACATTAGGTGACAGATTCACGGCTCTGTTTGAATAAGGCCATGATCATTTGATAATAATAAAACACAGTCATGTGCTGAGTGTGGCGCTGCTGCAGCTCCTAAAAGGAATTCTATTATATTACCTCTGTAATTTTCCACTGCAGGTGATTGCCATAGTTACAGACTCCCTGACAGACCTGGATATCTTTAAGGATCTTCAGGAGGCTTGCACCCTACGCAAAGTCCCCGTCTACATCCTGCTCGACCAATCGTGTGCTCCGGCTTTCCTCAAGATGTGCAGAAATGTCAACGTCCGCCTGGACGACCTTCGGGTATGTGGTTGGTTCAGTTGAGCTGGGTGTGGCTCTGTGTGCACAATAATAACTTCAAGATGGCATCAAATTAAAATGTGCCCTGTAATGGACGTCCTCTTCAGATGGCTTTAAAAATATCCACCCAAAATGAAATGGGCTTTTATTAAATACGCTCCCCAACTGTGTTACACCCTATCAGCAAACATCAGAGGCAGAATCTTTCTGTTCTTTACCTTTCTGTTTCTATTTATTTATTTTAGTTTTATTAGCGATATCCCCTTTTTTATTATTCCATTTTTTTTATTATTCTTATTTTTTAAATAATTTTTTTATTTATTTTCTAGGTCTTTATTGAGAATAAGAATAATCTTTATTGTTATTTATTACAGAGAAGGATCATTATTTATTTTATTATCTCTCGTGTCACTTGAATTGTTATAATATGCTTTTTATGTGTGCATGAGGTTTAAGCGTTTGACCTGCAGTTACTTTCTTGTTCTCTTTTTTAATTTGTGATGCCATGTTGTTAAAGCACTTTGAGCTGCAACTAGTAAAAATACTATACAAATAAATCTTCAATATTTGATATGTCTGGTCGTGTTTGCACTAATTTCTCCCTTTGTTCTTCCTCTTTTTTCCCCTTTATAATCCGTTCAGCAAATGAAAGTGCGAACCATAACTGGTACAACTTATTACATGAGATCAGGAGCCAGGATTACCGGGGAGGTTCACGAGAGGTTCATGCTGATCGACGGCAACAGAGTGGCCACAGGCTCCTACAGGTAACGCCTGCTAAGCATTTTATCTGAAGGCAAATGCTTAAGCTGTGTATTATGCAGCGAGGATATGCCTAAAACCTCCACATCTAACAGAGAGTAATGTAATACAATTTTTCTGTGAAACTTTCTATGACGCCCCAGACTATATTGTATTTTAAACATAATTATGATGCATTATATAATCTGCTTATAGAGCTGTTTAATACAAATCTGAAATTAGCATGAAGGAATGTTCATAATACTTATTATTATGGATTCATGGAACGCAAACAAACCAAATTCGATATCAGAAAAGTCTTCGGTTCACAGTTCACACGGTATCAGCTCAAGAAACTTGTCCGTTCACACGAGACCGCTGGAGACGCTGTAGTACATATGCCGGGCCTGTAAGTGGCGCTGTACTTCCGCCACAAAATATACCAAAAGCAGCGAAGAAGACCCCCCGAGCATGGTTGCCATGGTTGCCCTTCTGTTTATTCTCCGTGGTGGATTTAGCAACATGTAGTTCATGTAGTTCTCCATGTCCACTTGTTGATGATGGTTGTGGTAGAGGAGCTGTAGATTGTGCACTAACATCTGTAGCATGGTCAGTAGCTACTGACAGTAGCTACTGACCATGCTACAGCAGTGAGCAGCAGAGGTGGGCAGAGGCGGGGCTATTGCTTCATCGTTATCAGGAAAATGATCGTATAGGGCGTACACACTGAGCCGTTTGGCCCCCCAGAGCGTTTCGTCCGCAGATCTATCCACCTTGGGACCCGTTATCGTTTGAGGGGTCCGTTTCCGCGGTTCCGTTACGGCCTCGTGTGAACGAACGGGTTATGCGAAAGAGAAAAGTAGCAGATACAACCCGTTTTGTTCCCGTGTAAACAGCGCCTAAATGGAGATGGACATTTTTCACTGTTTATGAAATGACAGAATAATTTTAGATAATGAATATATAAGAGTTAGTTTCAGCCCTCATTCATATTGCTTCATAAAAGTGATCGTAACACATTACAAAGCATTCTATATTGACTTATTAAGGATCAACATATTTGCAGGCCACTCATTGACCCTGCCTTCCGTATGATTACTGTGAATTATAATCCCCATAGTTTGGATACTTCATATATAATACAAGCTGGTTATAAGACACCTAAAGTCAAGTGAAAACTAACACCAGCTATTATGATAATTGACCTAATAAGTGACGATAAAAGCTTTGTAATGTGTTATGATAACTGCTGTATTGCATTATGAATATTTAAAGGTGGTTGAACTATAATTATACACGGCTATAAGCAGAGTAACACAGGGTTCCTGCAGCTGCTCAAAACAAGTCTTTAAACAAAGGGCAATAGATTTAGTACAAAGATGTCTTCAATCAATATTCGCTTCGAGAGAGATTACAATTTTGTATTTATGTATTTCGTTTAGTTTTTATTTGAAATATTTATAATTAATAATAATAATTGTAAAAATAAACTCTTATCTAAAAGCCTTGAATTAGCATTATGCAAATCCAAAGATTGGATAAATCTCAACAATTTATTCCAAATGTTATTTAAAAAAGTAAATGTAACTTATTAGCTATAAAGGAAGCCTTTTTCAAATGCATTATAAGTATGTTTATATGAGCCTACTGGAAAGTTTAACCAATTTTTGGTTGATTATTTTGTGTACTTCTGTAATGCATACATGTTTTTAAATCCCGCTCTTGTGCAGGTACAACTGGACCGACGGCAAACTGAACAGCAGCAACCTGATCGAGCTCTCTGGCCAGGTCACAGAGAAATTTGACGAGGAGTTTCGGATCCTGTACGCTCAGTCTCAACCTGTGAACACTCGAGGACCTCCGAGTGTCCGGAACAGCGGCATCTTCGAGCAGCTCCTCATCAAAAACCTGGGGGCCTCCTCCCCTCACCTGGCCAGAGAGAGGCCTCTTGAGTCAGCGCGTCTCACCAGCACACCGAGCCGCAGAGCCTTAAATCTGTCTGTCCAGCCCCCGTGTGAAGCCTCGACTCCAGATAACCACAAAAGCAACCCGGTGTCCAACACCTCCACTTTAGATGAGGACTGGACGGAGGAGGGGGCGCACACGCAGCAGGAGATCCTGGCAGGAAGCACGACTCTGCGTTTATCCGCAGATCAGCTGACAGAGAAAGAGCCAGCGAGCTCCATCACCTGCCACGCCTCCACTCAGACCGGCCTGTCGGTGACGGACAGCGACACGCAGACTGACCAACAGATCACGCCTCAAACCCAGGCTGCCTCTCCGTCCTCTCCCAGGCAGAGCTCAGCAGCAGACGGCTCCTTAAAGCACTGCTTCAACCAGCTGAAGGAGGAGCGCCAGCACCAGTACTCCAACATCCGGTGCAAGCTGGAGCACATGGTGACCGCCCTGTCCCAGAGGCGCGAGCTGGCGGACGTCACCAACATGACTCAGGGGCCTGGAGCTCACAGCCAGCAGAGGGAACACAAAGACAGCGAGCAGGAACCAAACCCCAGACTGCTTGGTGAAAGTGCGGGCATGGTCACGTGGCCAAGAGCCAGATGTGTGCTCTAGTTTGTTCTCTGGGATTTCTCAGAAGGAGGGTGGTGGGGGAAGAGCGGTGCCAAGGTTTCTGGAGGATCCTCTGTTTTAAATAAAGGGTTCTGGTTTATGCAGTAGGTTATTTTCTTCTTTTTGTAGGTTTTTTTAAAGGACTTTATTGTCACGGAGGCGTGTGGCTCAGTGGGTAGTGCCTTGGTGTTGGGATCAGGGTGGCACAGGTTCAAACCCCACTGCAGTCAGCATGTCGTTGTGTCCCTGAGACACTTCACCCCAAATTGCTCCTGTGGGGATTGCCCACAGTATTGAGTATGTAAGTCGCTTTGGATAAAAGTGTCTAACAAGTAACATGTAATGTCAGATGCACTGCTGCAGTGTAGATATGCAAGCAAAGGCTTCTCCAACAATAGAACATGAATATATAGAAGACAAAAAACTAATCCAAATAACATTGTGCAAGAGAATATTGCAAGACTAGTTTGCAAGTAATGCAGGAGAAGTTAACTAAATGCAACTAAAATAGAATAAGATAAAAATAGAATATAAAATGAATGCTATAGTCTGCTTTGCTCACTTTTTTCCTTTTCATTTTGTGTCCTTTCCACGTCTAAAGCTTTATTTGTGTAACGCAGAACTGTAACCAAAGACACAGTGCAATAATACTCTTTTTAAAACATCTCAGTTTAATTAAAAATAATTCACACAGCACAGGCGATTAACACTGCATAATATCTGCTGTAGTTTGAGTGAAGAGTGCTGTTTTGGTTGTTTAATCACAGTTGGCTGCTGTTTCTGCTTCTGAACAACATTCCTGGGGGCTGCTGGCTCTCGCTGCGCTTTGCTAATAAACAAAGTAGAGTTTTGCTAGATGAGTGTTTATTGTCTTTTCTAACATTTCCTACTCATCCACCAGTTTAAGCTGCAATTAAATCATTGTGAGGACTATCTCACAGCGAAATGTGTTTAGAAGTTGGAGCACAGTGACAGCACCTGTGCTTTATGCACTGCAGTGCCTTCATGCAATTAGCTGAGAGAAGACATCTGTGATACTGGCACCTCTGCTGATGATTCAGCCAATCACTGTTCCTGTCCAGGGTGGGTTTGGAGAAGAGTCTCCATCACAGATTACAAACAAGAGATTAGGATGGATGATTGCTAAGTAAATGCTTCTTTACACACAATGGATTTTAAAACCACTGATTACATGCTGTTATATTAGGTGCTTTTATTGTTTTACATTCAACACAGATTCTTGTCAATAGAGTGACGAAGTCACGCCCATATACTTCCGGTCCGAGAGGCGAAGTCCCTCCCCTTCCGGTGGGTCTCATGGGACCTTATTTCGGAAAAAGGTTTTATTGAAGTCAATGGGGAGAGAAAGATTCTCTTTTGATCCCGTTTGAATTGTGCCACGAATTACACACTCTAGGGCTGCACAATTAATTGAAACCGCAATATGGAAGTGCCAGCGTTGCTAGGAGACAGAATATCTGAAAATATTATATTATCCTATTTTAATATATTCTGATTACGTGTTAAAGGTAAGTTAGGTAAGAATGGAGAAACCAGCTAAATTGCGCTAGAATTTGAAAATACACAACCGAAAAAAATCTGCCCCTTCCTTCAGACTTCCTTCCAGAGCCCCTCCTCCAACACACACGAAGGGGCACATGACCAATGAGGGCACGAGATAAGTTTGTGCACAGATGGAAGGCTGACAGGCAGGTAGGCCATCCAGTTACTTTAGCTGGGCCCGGCCGGCTCAGATGATTGGTCGTGCTTTTTACAACACCACGGCTTCCACTGATGAAATTATTTTTGTATATATTTATTGTCAAAGCATTTAATGTATTCTTTGCTATCGGGAAGAGCATTCCATGGAATATAACAAAAGGTGTTTCTGAAGCGAATTACCTACCCCAACTTTAAGTTCAGAAAACACAAGAGAAATCAACTATCAATAATGTTTCAAAAATGATAATTAACTAATATAGCTATTGCAATATCAGTTAAAATAAACACAATCAGTTATTTTTTCCAAATTGTGCAGCACTATTATCAATGTATATATTTGGAGTGTGTGATTTTAGATGACTACATAGCTATTTTTAATGAAGCAAGTGATTTGGAGAGCATGCAAAGCTGTATATTATTAATAATCTACTTGAGGTGATTCTGTTTCCTGGTTCTCCAGGTGCACCATGTGCCACTAAGCCTGGCACAAGCTGTGTTTACGTCTTCATATCTCACTCTCAGCACAAAGGTCCTACTGTAGATGGTGAAAACACGTTGTCGCTCTGGTGGGACGTGTGCTCTGAATGACTCGAGTTATAAATGTATTACTCACTCCGAGCTTTATTGTGACTAATGTTTAACTGTATCAAGGAGACTAAGGTGTAACTTATATCAAGATGTACAGGTAGCTTTATTAGCAGAGCAGAGACCTGTGTGTGGTTCCAGTATGTGACGCAGAGCAGGGATCCAAAGGTGAATGAAAGATGGTGGTTGAAGTTGGTCGACTTTAAAACGTGATCCTTTGATTATCTTATTCTTCGAGATGAAAAGTTAATTATTAGTTAATGTATTTTTGCAGTCTAGTAGTTTTAAACTAAGGCTATCACACTTTTACCCACATTTCAAAGTATCACAGATAATGAATGATGAACTGCCTAAAACACAATATAAATGTATTTTTTGAAATGTTGATACTTAATTACATTACATGTTGCTTGTTAGACGCTTTTATCCAAAGCGACTTACATACTCAGTACTGTGGACAATCCCCACAGGAGCAATTTGGGGTGTCTTGCCCAGGGACGCAACGACATGCTGACTGCACTGGGGTTTGAACCTGATTCGTACACCAACGCACTAATCCACTGCACCACACGCCTCCCAGATTACTTCATATTACAGACTATATACTTCATATTACACAAACAATTCAAAAGTAGTATGTTGTATGTGTACCTAGGTTTACATCTCAGAATCAAGTCGGCCATTATTGTTTTGATTGTTTAGTGAAACAAGTGCTTTTTGTGGTTGCTAAGACTGGTTGAAAGAAACGTATTACTTAAACGACCTGTAGTTAAGTCACATTTGAGGTGTTGTTCTTTGTATATACAGTCTATGGTTTGTACTTGGAAGTCAATTCATGACAGCTTCTGGCACACAACACCAATTTGAATACAAGTTTTAAAATAGTAACAGTAACATTTGGAATAATGTAAGTTCACAACTCAACAAAATATATAATGAATGTATACTTCATTATTCTGACAACTATTTATTATAGTTTCTTAGACACATTATGAGAGGATTTTATCATAAAGGGCTACAACAAATCTGTCTATCGCACATTTGATTGATTTATCAAATAATCGCCTATAACAGCCTGCAGTTTGAAGGAATAGTCAAATCACACATTTTATTGTGGCTAATAATCCTTATCAGAGTCACCTTCATTCGTCCCACAGAGGGGACATTTACATTTGTTACAACAAGTAAAGAGCCAAAGATAGCTTGATGA
Source organism: Notothenia rossii (assembly GCF_949606895.1). Taxonomy (NCBI): domain Eukaryota; kingdom Metazoa; phylum Chordata; class Actinopteri; order Perciformes; family Nototheniidae; genus Notothenia; species Notothenia rossii. The sequence goes on from NC_136903.1 coordinate 84,602,488, forward strand.
TTCATTAAGAAGCATGCATACAAATGTTTAAAGATAAAAGTAATATTTATAAAATACACATCGAGTAACAGTTTTGAGAAATAGCAGCCAGGTGAAAGTATTAAAGGTGGAAGTATACAGTGTATTGCATACACAGGCTATGGAGATGGCACAATATCCACTAATGGACCCATTGGTTAGTTGTATTTCACCTGTATTGGTGTTACTATGCTGATAGTCTGTTGAATAACTCTGAAGTGTATTCACGTACTCATGTTTATAGCACATACATCTGTTTACAGTCCACATATTTATATATTATTACAATAAGTAGTACTGTATTCCACTGTACAGTATTTCATTTTACATTCAGTTTTATCTTATGCTATTCAACATGTTCTCAGTGTACAGAATCTTGCATTCGACTTGCACCACTTTTTTAATCGTTTATTTGGCAGGGACAATGCACAGTGATGAACACTTAAAACATTCAAATGTGTCAAGCGTAACAGTGCCAGATTTAGCTTTGAGCTAATCTCCATCCGCAGTCCCTCACATAAAACATTTAAGAAGTTTACATTTTACAAACAAAGCAAAAACAAAATACAAGATATGCAAAAGGTGCAAAATAGCAAGAGCAGCATACACAATTATACTGCGTCTCTTGCACTGTTTACTTCCTTATTTCTGTTTATGTGTTAGGTATATTGTACGTCACACTGTTGGAGGAGCCTGGGATTTAACATTGCCAACAACACCTGCATATGAAAATGAAGCCTTTAAATCTTTGAATATAACCTCTGGTTTTGTTTTAAAGAGAAATTTTACAAAATGCCCATAATGAACCATGATTGTAACCACTAACTATATAAAAGAAATGGCAGTTAACTACAGCTTTAACAAACACTAGTGTTATCAATGTTTTTCATTTACAAGATGCCGCTTTGTTACCATGCAGACTTAACATGGCCTGGAGTTTTAACTGCTACTGTACACGGCAATAAGGTGCAAGCAGCAGGCCGCCCTCCTGTGGTGCAAACACATCACCAGCCTCTGCATTCATTATGTGAAATGGTGCAACTAAAGGGAATTGATCCACAAGTAAATACAATGGTGGTGAAATGTGAGAGAACGGTATTTGCTTTTAATTGGCTGCTGCAAAGCAACCACCGTCTGTAATGAAGGAAGCAGTGGGGGATAAAACACAACACCGCCAACTGCACCTATTACCCTCACTGTTACACAGAAGAGCTCCATACTCCACTTCACGTGAGACAATTAAAAAAAACATATCTGTGACTTACTTTTTAAATTATTTGATTTGTTTTACCCTAGTTGAAAGTTAATATTTGTACTTGTTTAGCTTTAACTGTAATCTTTGTTGGATCATACATGATTTAATAATCAGAGAACAAAAAATAAGAACATTAAAACATTATATTTGAAAGAATGTGAAACTAGATGTTACTAACATTATGGGAAATGTTTTACTGTATATCACTCTTCTAAGATTGCAAGTTTGTAATTGGTGACATTACATACATTTTAAGCATGCCTTATGGATAATATCAATTAAATGTCGCGTAGGAGTCAAACCGACATGCTGGGCAGTGGATATGTGGCCTTTGATTAAAAAGCAGCAACAACAAACATTCAAACTAAAATAAACAGCATCCCATTTGTCGTAGAATAGAACCAGCACACCTGGAGTTTGAACCAATACATTTTTTTGACTGTACATGTACGAAAAAAGTACTGGTACAAAGAGTGAATGCTGAAAATGCAAAAGGAATTTTATTTGCCTTTAAAATGTTTTTTTATGTGTTAAAAAAAAGATTTCAACGTTTGATTTTGAAACTATCCAAAAGTATTTCGATAAGATTACAATTTGACTTTGTAATCTGATGTGTTTTGTTACTAATGACAACAACAGCCATGTAATTTGTACTCAGTTACTGATTACATTTCACAGTAATCTGACTGTAGCACTAGCGGCACTCAGCCACCAGAGGGAGCTCTGTCCTCAGCTAAACAATTTGACTGCCTCATTTTATTTACTTCCTTTATAATGAACTCCGGAAATACCCTTTAATGTATATCTTAGAATAAAACAGCAACCTATCTGTCTTTTTCATCACAATGATCCTTAATGATCACGAGTAAATAAATATTTTAGACTATTTTTTATAATTTGTTTCTGATATTAACTGTGAAATGTTCATTTTTAACTTTGCCGAGGCCTCATAGTGAGGAGACAAACAGCCGCCGCCTGATGTCCTCTTCAGGTCACTTGTGATCCCCAGAGATGTAGTGGTGGAACCTCTCCTGCTGCATGCTGGGTAAAATCCTTGTGGATGTCAGCATGTCTGGCAGAAGGTGTAACGTTATATCCTCCCAAATATTGTGTTAACGCCTAATGCAGTTAGTCAGCAGCATATGCTGTTGTGCATAATGACAAATCGCACCCATGCAGATGTGAGCAGCCTTTTCTGTGCAGGTGTAAAATCAGCAGAGGTTAAAGTACAAGCTGAATGTCAAAGGGATGTAGATGGGAATGTATTTGCAAAAACTGTGATTGTCCAGTACACATGCAGATTTGTATGTGGATACGTGTATGCAATGTAGATATGATAACATGTCCAGTATTGGTACTAAGTGTATCTTTTGAAAAGTATTGTACTTATGAACTGTCTTTAATGCTGTTGGGATGTTGGACTATGCTCTGTAGCGGGCATTCAGTATCTGTCTTGAGTTCTTGTTTCACGGTGGTTGTTATTTTCCTCGTTTCTTTTGTATGGTGTTTTTATTGTGAGTGTAAGGTATTGATTTCAATTAAATCCTCCTTATCTATATAACCCAGAACAATTTGCACAACAGCTAATTTCCACAATTATAGTGTATATATTACCCAATGTATATGTATATGTTTCTGTTTCTATATTATATGTCTATATCGTTCTGTTGCAGGGTGAAACTGTCTAATGTAGAGTATTCAAATGGTCATTTACTGTAAATATGTTTATATTAGCTGTTTATGTTGATCTTTTATCAGATGTGTATCTTATTCTATCTTTTAAATATTTTTTACTGAATGCTTGACAAGATTTTTGCAGCGACAAAAGAAAATTCAGAATTTTGGATGAATATAGAATCTATCTATCTCACTATAATCAACCTAAAATGAGCCTCAAGCTTCATCTGGGACAATTTATGTATTGTGTATTGTTCCTGCTAAATGAACAATAAGATAAATAAATGACCAGCCCCTCAGAGTCCCACAGGACACAATAGATCAGGATAATTCAAACAGACAGCACTCGTCAAACAATTGATTATTGGACTGATATCCATCACTGTGTACGTTTATGTGCTTGGGTGTTAATGGACAGATTGGACTTCTAACGGTGGCCCAATGAATGTGTTATGGCAGTATATTCCCAAATAAAGTAAACAAACAAGCGGTGCATTTTGTGTGAAATGTTCAGATTTTGGCTCGGGCTGCTAAAAAGAGCAAACATCAGGTTGGCTCCTGACACCGACTGACAGTCAAACGGCTCTCCTGGTGCTGAACATAAACCTTTTAATTACTGCAAACATGCTTGATGAGTTTGAAGCTTGATTACTTGGCCTTCATTAGTCAGATTGTGAGCTATAGTGACTCCCAGAGGCACAATTTTGCATCTCGAAACACTGCCAGCCTCTGTGTTTAGCAATTACATTTACCCTACAGTACACCCAAACAGGTGTGCGCGCCCCAAATACACCCCCACACACACCCACGCACGAACAGGATCAGGTTTGTACACTCATACTTTTTATTATCACCTTGAACAAGCAGGACTGTATGTAGACATTTCAGGCTGTGTTTTTAATTCTGACTAAAAGAAAACACTGATAAAATGTGCTTAGTGTGCTGAGTCCTACATTGTTGCCTGTCATAATGATTTTGTGTTTACTGTGCCATCTTGGATTTGTTTTTCCATCGGGGCGGCCGGTGCTTGTCACTACAGCGAAGAGGGAGCGTTCTGCCTCAGGCCACGACGCGCTGATAACGAATGTTCAGCTCATTGGAAAAATAAAGCGTGTCTGAATTATGTGCTCAGGAATCTGTCCGTTGTTTGGGTGTGTGAGTCAGACGAGGACGTTCAGTTTGCAAGGCAGTCAGTCACTTCCTGCGTTTTTCTGCTGACGCCAGGCCGCCGTTAGGCTAATGCAGGTGGAAGGTATTGTTGATAGGCTCTTTGTGCTTTATACTGCATGTTGAGCTTTAACACACTGTCCGGCAGCAGCAGCCTTGCCGCTATTTTTAGACGGGTACAGCTGCTCCTTAGCACCCACCCTTAAACCAGCCATTCACCAGAGATTTATGGCACGGGCCCATGAGAAACAGCTGTAGTGTCTTGCCACTTGCTTGTGTAAGGAGTGCGAACTGTGGTTTAATAAGAATTGTATTTAATTTGTTTATGCGTATACACAACAGCTGACGGCAGTATTACATGTGGCTATCAGTGAGTGGGATGCCTCACGCAATCCAACGTTTTAAAACCACAAGATTGGAGCGTCCGGTGCTGCAGCAATGAGTCAGGCTCTGGTCACAAACGCCACCTGGGTCCAACACAAGTTCAACACTTGTGGCGAGCTGCTCCCCCACAGCACCATGTGTCCCTGCATGTTAGCTCAGCATTCTGTATGTGCGCATCTGAAAAACAACATTTTAGTTTGTTCCTGACGAAGGTGACGCTGCGTTTGCTCACGCGACCCCGGAGAGGACGGAGGAAAGATTCCTGGGACTTTGTGTTTTGTTCAAAACTCAGATGTGCCCTTTTGTTAATGACTGTTCCCCTGATACTGTATCTACAGTGTAGCTCACAGCCTCGTCACATGATTACAGTTGTGTAAATTGGCCGGAAGCTTCTATGGAGCTACGGCAGAGAAATTGGCCTGGTGGTGGTAACCTTTATAAGAGTGTGTGTGTGTTGGGGATGGGCGCTAAATAAGCAGCTCCCACAGCCTCACTGTAGCAACTAAGCTTAAGTTTAGCTTATCACTGTCAGTTTGTTGTCTCCGTTATTCAAAAGGACACCTTATCAGTCGGGCCGACTCGTATTTAGCCTTCCCCGCTGTGAGCTCCACACAATGATGTTCTACATTGTTCCACATTAGCTCTGGTGTCTATTTCAGCAGCTCTCTATCCATTTATTGATGCATGTCTTCCATTGATCCAGGCATTGATTTGCCATGCAATCCATTATCCATCTGTCTGTTTCAGCTGGCTTTTAAATGATCCGTCAGATTGAGCTATTAAGGGGAGTAGTGGTGAAGTCCAAAGGTTGGTGATACATTCAGGGAGAGATGGTGCTCTGAGTGTGTGTGTCTGAGTGTGTGTTTGGGGGTCGGGTAAAGGTATTGTCAGCTATTTATAGGTATTCAATCATTTTAAATGAACACAATTTTGGTATTGGTGTGGATCTCATAAGTATAATTGATCATAGAGTAAAATTATCAAGTGCAACACAACATTTGTGGGATTAGATAATTACCAAATGATTGGCAATAACCAAAACTCTGTGTTTAACATTTGGGAAGATTGCTTTTTTGTTAAATATGTCTGCTAAGTATTAAGAAACAGCCAAGGAACAGTTAGCTTAGCTAGGTTTAGCATAAAGATAGGGGGAAATAGGGGGAAACAGCTAGCTTAGTTTGGTCCAAAGTGGAACAATATAATTACCAACCTTTAAACAACTCATTAATTAACACCTTCTAGATTCTTCTTTTAATCTGTACACACATTGAATAATTAAAACAACAATGTGTAGTCTAACATGATGCTACATGCTGAAACTAGCTTATGGCTAAGGGGATTGAGTTAGCTACAGCTATGCTAATTATCTCATAGTTTCATACTAAACAGAGAGATACGAGAGAACAATAAAGGTGAACACTAAATAACTGCTGCATTTGAATATTTCAACATTTTAAATAGTCCTCAATGTTTTGAAGAAATTCTACGGACCTGAAACTTATGAAAACTTTCAGATATCAATTGGATAAACAAAAAAAACTGCTTGGTCATCAAGCTAAAAAAAAACGGTCTGTTTGTCTTCGTTTACGAAAAGTTTACATTTTCAAGGTTTTTACCTGACAACAGCAATATTTAGGAAAAACACTTCCTTTATGCATTCTACCTTTACGTTTCTGGGAATTTATTTCACAGGGATTTTCTTTTATACAGTAACGTAGGCTCAAATGTTTGATGTTTTGTACTTTTCTGAATTATCCAGGTTTTCCAGGGTAACGCTTTAATCTTCCTGTGAGGACACACTTTGAGGAAACAAAGAAAATGCCACCAGCCATGTGGGGGGCTAAAATGTGGGGGATTCCAGATTGAGATGCAAGATGGATTCATATATATTCATGAATTCAGTCAGAAAAGTCAAACGGAAGCAGTATGATAATCTCGCAGTAATTGCATTTTTCCCTCCAACTGTTTTTGGCAGACTCGAGCGCCACATCCATAGACGTGCGACGGGCAGAGCAAGAGTGTTACGGCGCTGAACAGTGGATACACTCTGACCCCGTACCGAAGGCCAGTCAATCCACCGCGGGGTCAAGTGGTGGTTATGCCAAATCCATCGGATTCATGGGTAATGGGATGGCTATCATTACTCTTTAGATAGTCAATTATATGTTTAATTAAACAAGTGAGACATCAGATAATTGAACTATTGACTGGTCTTTCCGAGTCACATTTGTCTTCTGATTCAGGGAGGGGGGAAATGCGGAAAATCATATCAAATTAGTTCGGAGGTATGAGATTGTGATGATCCAGTCCTTTTTTTTCTTTCTAGACAGATGTCCTGACCTCTGACAGAAGAACTTTTTCTGGTTTAATTTTCTGACAGTGCACTCTTTCTCACCCATGCCTCAGGAAATGCCCCCACAAAAAAAACATCCAAAGGGCCATATTTCAAACTATCAAGCTGTTTTTTTCATACATGTCAGTCTGCTGGATACATGTCAGCAGCCGTCGGGAAAGTGCTGACATCGCTGCCCTCCTGTCCAGCAGCCCCGCTCCCTCTGTGTGAACTTGGATTTAGCTCAAGGGTATAGCCACCCTGCTAATGTGATGTAGCTCCGAGAAGGAAACAAATTGGCCTGACGTCTCATACACTGCCTTGTCTTGATTGTGTGATGGCTTCTACTGCTAATGTGTTACGATGGGTAGACCTGCACGGGGAGGGAGACGGGTTTTGTGTGTGTGTGTGTGTTCGAGAGAGAGAGAGAGAGAGAGAGAGCGAAAAAGAGCGAGCGAGCGAGGGAGGGAGGGGGGAAGTGAGGGAGGATGGGGGAAGGGCCTCAGTCTGCAAGATCAGCACAAGTGGAATTGCATTGATTCAGTTAACTGCAGAGTTGGAGCGTGATGTGGAATTCTGTTTATCAAGGGTGGAGTTTACACGATAGGCTCCATTTTGATCTTATTTTCTACATCGCATTCATAATCAGTCCCTGCTCCCTTTTTTACTTTCAGCCATAAAATGTAAGCTCATTATTAAACATATAACTGAGCCCCACCTTGAGTTTGACATGCTTTAATAAGATGAGCACATGTGTGTTTTTTTTTTTTACTGAATTACTGTCTTGATTTAAATGGAAACACATTATTTGTTTCCTCAGTGTTTTTTGCACCAAATTCATCAAAAGGGAAATGCTTGCACAGCTCATGTTTCGATACTGGCAGATACACACTGTAAACAACATTATAATCCGCATTAATCTACAAGATATGATGCAAACATTTGACATCGTGTTCTGTAAATCACCAGGAAATATGCCGCATATTCCGAGTAAATACTGACTTGTGTTGTTATACTCAAGCGGAAAGCCACTGGCCCAGAAACGACATCTGCTGAATCTCCAGAAAAAAATGCTAAATAAACCTCAAACATTGTACTAATTATAGGGAATAGATTGCTGCTTTCTAATTGGCTGCTTATTATTAATAGGGAGTGTTTGAAAACACACAGACAATACTGTAGGCTATTGTCAGACAAAAGGTGATGAATTTACAAGACTAAAAATATAGAAGGCTTATTCTGAAAATGACTAAATCTTGATGAGATTGGCCAATATAATTTTACGACGTGCAGTCTGTCCATGTTTTTGGCATTCAGAGAGAGGATGCACGTATTGTAAATTAACGAGGCCCCCTTTAACACATGCATTTAAAACGGGCATGTTGCAGTATATTTTATTTTCTCCTTTACCTCTCCTCCCTTCTCTTTCCTCTCCTCCGTCTAGCAGTAGGGAATTTGTCTCTAAGGGTTTATCATGACTGCCTCATATTTCCCCCCACCACCCCAGTTTGTCATTTTGCTGATCCAGACGCTTTTCCATATTTCAGTATTCTTATCATCCGCTGGCAGTAAGATGATCCATTTCACTTATTTCTTAGAAGTGTGACTGTAGCCCAAGTCAATATCTGCAGAATGAATTCAGTGAATCACCGAGGAGGGGCAGCTAGTTAGCGTCCGCGGAGGTGGTGGTGGTGGTGGTGGTACTGGTGGCGCAGGACTGTTTTTTTTATACAGAGTCAGCAAGGGTAAAATGTCAAGCATTTCTTAGGGAAGCGGCTCCATAGGATTCCATTTGAAGCTTTAATCTTAATTGAGAGCATCGCACATTGATATTCCATAGGCCTCTTTGCCCTTCGCCTCTCAGCTACTTTCATTTAGAGGACAGCCGTACTGCACTAGAGCATGGGGATTGCTTTGTCAGACAGCCAAGAGGCCAAAGGCAAGGTCAACTCTCTTTGTAACGGTGGCTCGCTATGGAGTGAAAGGCATCCCCTCTTTGATGCCGTCAGTACTTTTGTAAAACATTTCTGAGTCTTCCTGAAGTGACGCCGAGTCTATTTTGACCTTATTTTGGGAAGAGATATTGCAGATAACTCATTTTGTAGTGCATCATATCAGGTACGCACCTTGACAAATTCCTGACTTGTGGATGTAAACACATTCCCCCCCACAGCTCAAGGCCAAAGAAAATGATGATTTAATGCAATGTGGAGTAAAAGAAGACATTTGCATATTGAGCAGTCAGGGAGAGTTCATTTAAGCAGCTGCGAATATTATTCAATTATGCTTGAGATTATCTGAAGTAATCGTTTGATCCTGAGTGTCGACTTCTCAAAGAAGGAAGATATTTGTGCCTCGCAATTTTGGCGTTGCGGAGCTCACAATGGGTGCAGTAGCGTCCCCTAATCCTCAAACAAAGGGGAAGGACTAACTGGCCCTGCAGATGCAGCGATAAGGCCCATGTCATCAAGTAAGGTGAGGAGAGGAGGAAGGTGCGGGACGGCAACGCTCTCGCCGCTCCTGTGGGAAGAGTCGTCATGCCACCTTTCCAGAGGTGATGAAAACAGATGGAAATAAAGACACACACACACACACACACACACACACACACACACACACACACACACACACACACACACACACACACACACACACACACACACACACACACACACACACACACACACACACACACACACACACACACACACACACACACACACACACACACACACACACACACACACACACACACACACACACACACACACACACACACACACACACACACACACAGAAACCGTTTACAGCTGAGTGCACAGCCCCTATCCGTGGGACTGAGGACCGAGCTCGCCTCCATTTCTCATGCTCCTGCCTCGGCCCGCTGCTGACACAGATATACTGTAAAGAGATAGCGGCACAGATAGGTATGCATGTGCATGTCAAAGTAGCCCCCGGGGGTAAGCCGCTCGGAAAACACAGGGAGTGAAGGGATAACATGGGATCCACCTGCCACACTTTCCTCATTAATCTCAAACATTTATGTGACACTATTTGGGAACTACGGCTCGAGATAAGAAGTCTTTGCTGCAAACACAAGTGTTTCTTCTGCTGATGAAACAATGAATCAGGATTAAGGGATTAGTCCTTCAAAGATGTGTTTTACTAGCACATATGAATAACAGGTTTCCTATGCACGGGGCTGTGGCTTCTGACAGATTTATCAGGTGATGGTGGTTTGATAAAGCTTCAGAGAGGCTGCTCCTATTTCAAAGTCTCCTCCTCGGATTCTGTGGGAAAGCCCGACGCTCCTGCTTTCCACTCCTTCCACCGATCAACCACAACAACAGCATTCACTAAACACCTCTGCTGCCTCAGACGAATCAACGCAGTTAGACTCCAGATCTATTCAGACAACAAAGCAGCTGAACTCCTCAGCGGGGCATTGGGAAAGAATCATTAAAGGGAGGGTTCACTTTATCACGGATCAATTCAATCTATTGGAGCCAGGCAGTGATACTCCTTCCAATAACCTACTTTCTAACTTTTAAAGGGGACATGAAAGGATTGTTGAAAAGGCTTTTTTCCCCGCTTTATGTCAAAGGTTGCTGTTTGACAATATCTGCTAATTTAGCAATACATTACACAATCAGGGTCTTTAGACATTTAGTCCTATTGATACTAGGAAACTCAAGGAGATTCATGTTTCTGTCCGGAAAGAGGATGCGCAGGGTCCACACATGAGTCAAAGCTGTTCCTCTCTGCGGGATTTAAATATAGCCCCGCTTGCCATTACTGCTGTCACTCACAGACTTATGGTGACCTTTTGACCTGGCCTGTACAAAAGAGACTTGAAACTGACATGAACACTCTGAAATGTTTTTCACCAGAGCAGCCACACAGAGGCAGAGACGCATTTGAAGCCTGGGTGTTATCAGCTTGATCGTGTGTCATGGTTTTGTTTTCACTCACACATGTCAGATATGTGCCTAATGTTTCATCAGAAGACGGGAGGCAGGCGGACGGGGGGTTCCCACAACAATTGGACAGTTTGAACGGTTTTCAACACCTGATGTGCAGCCTGAGGTCAGAGTTGGTTGGGACATAGCTCAGAGGCCACCCTACATGTGTTGTTTTTCAGGCCGGACATGTTGGTGCTGCAGACCAATGCTCAGCCACGTGTGGGCGGTGTGTTGCTTCACACTGTTCACTTTCTCTTCTCTCACAATGGACTGCTTTTTTGCAGTTTTACATTGGTGAAATCATCCAGTTACTTTTCGACTTTTGCAGACTATAAGGACTTGTAAAGTGAGTTAATAATCAGCTGTGTCTCACGATAATATTACAAATAATACAGTATAAAGCAATTCAGCACTGGATTGTCACTTTTTTACAGCAGCTTTGATCAATTATTGGACACTGTGGTCAAAACTATAACAGTTCAACACAAATTAAATAGAATTACATTTTGTACAGATATTAATGTACCTCAGAGGAAGAATCCTTCTGACTTTGGTGATTTTCATATTAGTCCTCATCTCCTTGCCACCATGAGGTTGACATTTGTTTGGTTTTGAAAGATATGTCTTAAGGGTTAAAGGATGGATTGTCATGTGACATTGTCCTCTCAGGGTGAAGTGTTAGTTAAACAAAGAGAGTCATTACAGTCATTATTATACTTGCTAAGTGTCAACATGTCATTATTGTCATTACTAGCATGATAGCATGCTGGTGTTAGCATTCAACTCAAAGCCTTGGTACAGCCTAATAGAGTCATGGCATGGCTGATTACACTTATTGTATGGAACACATTGTTTTGACATAACAAGCCTTTTTATAAATTAAATCGATCAAATGACAAGGGTTTAAAGATTAAGAGAATTTTTATCCAAATTTGAAAACCCTTCCCAGCTCTATGAAGCCTTTAAAAATCTTTAAGCTCTTTTTTTAATGTTTAAGGCATAAACTTACACTCTTACTTTTACTGTGTTGGTTCATTCTTGCTGCTCTCAGCTTTTTTCAACATGAAAAGCTCTGAATAAACAACGGCAGACACACTGTGATAATTAGTGAGCTCTACAGGGGCTGGGAAGAAGATTCCTTTCAACCTTTAGGCGAGCTAGCTAGCTGTTTCCTCCCGTTTCCAGTCTTTTGGTTAAGCTAAGCAAACTGGCTGCTGCTTGTCGGCTCCCAAAACACAACGCTATATCTATTTGGCTTTTATCCAAAGCAACTTACAGCCACTGTATTCTAATATAGTACGTACAACCCCTACAAATATACAGATATTGATTTTATTTTAGTATAGTCTTAACAGATGAGATTTCAGTCTGCAACTGAAGATGTGTAGATTTTCTACCGTGCACCATTGTGGAGCCAAGAGAGCAAACAGTAGTGACTAAAAGGTACAATTAACCCGTTGAAAAGGTAATGTATCATCAGTGTTTTGTCTACAGTTGGTTTGTGATTCTCCTAAGTGGCCAAAGAACAGTTTTGTAAGCAGGTTTGAATGAATATATGATCAATAATATTGGTATTGTAAAGCAGGTATAAGCATCTACTGTTTTTGTTAATTATTTGCATGTAACCATGAGAATTTTATTTCTGTTGGCAACAATCAAGATTTATGTGACTGGCATTAGGTTCAAAGGACATTTGGTTCACAAACTATCTATCTTAAATTCAGTGGGAAAACGTATCACACCCTCTATAAACGTTGTTGTTTACCCGTAACCTTTCATTTAATTCTTTTGAGAAGTAAGTGTTTCTTTTTTTTCTGCCGTTGAATCCCAGAACAAAGTACTTCCTGTATCTCGACCACAAAAAGAGCAAACAAGTACATGGGTTCACTTTAGTATAAAAGGCCGGCGTCCCCTTAAATAGACGCCTTATAAGCTCCATCGTGGCCAATCACACGCTTCTCTCCCTGACAGTCCGACCACAGCGCACAGATGGTTGTTACTCTGTTGTTGTAGCGGAGCCTCAACATCGCGCATGATGACAAAGATGGCCAAGAAATGAAAGAATGGGTGTGTGAACAACTTTTGTGCCAAAGACGTAGGGACAGATACTGCTGTGCTAAAATCCTCTTAAAGAAAAAAGATTATATGGCTTTAAGTTCAGCACAGTCCTTCTGAGAAACACGAGGGAAGAGTTACGACACAAGGGAGATGTTAACATGACACACTAGTGGGAGAACGACACACCCAATTCCAAGGAGGCCTGTGAGACTTTACCAGAACGTATGACAGATTCTCATGTCAGTGACACCCGCAGAAACTTATAAAGAAGGGTGTCGAATGGTACATGGGCAGTGACAGTTTTGATTTCAAACCCTTTCATATGTTCATGTCTACTTTTCTCAGTCTTTATGAGAGAATCTAAACTAACGGTTAGTCAAGAAAAATATCAGTTCACCAACTAAACTTGCTCAAGATAATAGTTTTTCTGCAGATACCTTCTTGCAGCTCCTGCTTTTTGAAAGCTCCTACAAGTAACCATGAGGACTTAATTATTACAATTGGGTCTAAAAATACGTATTCCCACCAAAACGTCTTCAAAAGTTATTAGTGCCAAACAAAGGTTAAGGTTAGTTTATTTACAAAGCACATTTTCACACACAAATCAATTCAAAGAGCTTTACATAGGCAACAACACATCAAACAATTAAAAACAAAATAATACGACACAAGGGAGATGTTAACATGAAACGAAGACCTACTTTGCTCTATACATGTAGTCCTTTTTATGATTTAACTACTGTAAGTATACATAATATATACTTGTTGTTACATTTTGGAGTGCCTGGATTGCCTTCCTATGTATCCTGTTTTGTTCCAATCGCACCCGACACATCCTTCATCTATCGTTGAGAATACGTTCAACCTGTTATCTGTGTTTCCTGATTTATCTCCTACATTTAAACCCACCAAAAAAACATGCTTTCCTTCTCTTTAGTTTCCTCAAAGTTAGCAAGAACTGTTTACTTTCTCATCCTCAGGGCTCTTCAGTCCCACCATTACTTTTTTCCTGGATGCGAGTTTGTTATATACCAGAGACATCACCCGGTCCCTGAGGCCTGGACCTGATTTCCAGGTTGTGTTAAACTCGCCAAGGCGCACATGCTGGCGTCTGAGCAGGAGCTGACCCTTAATCAGCGAAGCGCTTCCAACAGCAACAGAAAGCCACAATTATCTGCCCTAAAGATAGGTAGGTTGTATACAAGGGGCCAGGGGCTGTGGAAAGGGAAGAGCCTGTCAGGGGAAAGGGGGAGGTGGGGGGAGAGCCTGAGCTAACCTCTGTGGCTCGTGTTTCTACTGTGCACTAATGGACGCCTGTCATCGTTATGGACAGAAACAGGAGGGCGCCTGCCAGCTGCATGACCCCCATAAAACAGAACAGGAAATCCTAGCAGGGAATGAAAGGAAAAGAGATTCCTTCTTTTTTTTTCTAATCTTCTCTTCAGTGAACCTTCCTTTACTCTTTGGCCTCTTGTTTATGCTGTAAAACTGCAGTGTCACTCATAAAGCTGGAGAATATGCTCCAAGTATGTAAGCAAGTCGAGGTGTCGAGTGTGATGTTCCTGAAATTAATCTTAACCAATTAGTCTCTTAGCAAAGATTGTGTTACCCCTGTTTCGTAGGCGAGTACAACACCTATATTTTTTACCCCAGGTTGTTTTTATATTGTGTCTGTCACGCTGGAAGCAACGTGTATAATCATTACATACAGTGGTTTGCCCTTCGCTCGGTAACCGAAGTCCAGGGTCTGTAATGTGACAGGACTTTGTCACACCTCTGTCAGTGGCGTCGACTGAAACGTGACAAGAACTTTATCAACGGGCCTTCCAATCAGATCCCTAGGAGATCATGCACAAACACGCTGAACACAACGTCCACAGGAAGCCAGATTCCTTATTACGGCCAATAAGATAGCAAGACAAGCTTTATTGTACTTCTGAAGCTACACATTAATCCACTCTGTTGCAGCCTGCAGAGCCCATCATGTGATTAACTAACTCATTACCAGTAGTACAATCATAATTACAGAGGAATCTTTGAGTATGTGGCTACACTGAAAAGCAACCATAGTCCAAGCAGCAGCTAGGGCAATCAAAAAACAAGGTGACAAACATTAACGGTCAGGATCACATGATATTTTGAAGAATGTGTGGCTTTGTGCAAGAGAGGAAGAAAGTGCATGATCGTCTGTATCTGCATAGCCATGTCTGCTCGTGTGTGTATGTGTGCCATGTCCATGGAGACGTCTATGTGCGTGTGTGACCGCTGCATGATTCACGGTGTCACAACTGCGCACAGAAACGACTGGACATCCTGAACGGAAACCACAGCCGTCGAAGCTGCGTTTTCCTGCAACACAAAACCTAACACTCTCACAAAGAGTCACTTGACTGGACCCTCATATAGGAAGTGAAAGAGGAAGCCCCTCGTCCATCCTGTCCTCCATCCCAATCTCAGCTCTACTCTTCACGTGAAGCTACTCTTGCAGACAATATGAGACTTTAACCGTTGCAAAACATCGGGTGAAAGAACTGGCTGAGGCTGGAAACGTCTTGCTATCGGGGGTCAAATGTCTCGTCAGTTGACATTTAGCCACAGGAGATTAGCGCCAATCATTAATGTGAACGCAGAATCCACTGATTGATCAATGGGGTTTGTTTGAATCAAATGAATATTTGCTCAGCTGATTCCTATTTGACTATTTTCTATCTAATCTCTGATGTTTTCGTCGGACAGTCAGTCAGGTGCTCTGCAACAAGATACTCAGTGTTTAGACAGTGGAACTGGGCCAAACCAACACTGTCCAAAAAGATGGCTATGATATCACAGATGGAGGTGGTGAGTGGTGTTTGACCATAGGGTCCGCTGGCCCGGCGTTTCCCTCATGGCTCGAGGCCTCTGGCTGTGTTCATTGGTGACAGTGAACGCAGCCTGGCAGCCTGCATTCCTCTGCCTCTCCCCACACAATGGTGAGTATCTGCAGCATTCCTCTGTCTGTGTCCGCTGTCTGAGACGCAGGCAGGCCTTGGCGAACCCCAGCACTCGGCCAAGAGGTTGGCACCACCTTTAACAGATTGTGATGGACACGTTTGAGTGTTTTCAATGAAAGGCCAGTCGACTATAGGCGTTATTTATTGTGTAAGAGCGTGTCATGGTTACATCGAGAGTGGACATCTTAGTCACGATGTAATAAAAAAAGGCCTCTGCAGAAGTGATTTGGAAATAATTTAAGAGATGATGATTCTTCCTCTTTACCCTGCTTCATCATCTCGTTTTTTCCGTGCAATCGTTCCTTCTCTCCATCTGTTTTAAAAAAATGCAAGCACGTCTGTTCTAAATCGTTTTCACTGCTCTTTATCCTTCTCCAGCTCTTTTGCTTTCTCTCTTGTTCCGATGCCACAGCCGTGCAGACACCTTTCCCTCCTGCTGACTCAGTAGCCAGCCTCAGGCGCTGTGGGCTGGGGGTGTTGGTGGCGGGGAGGAGGAGGGAGGGAAGGGGGGAGGGAGGCAGAGAGGGAGTGGGGGTAGTGTGAGGCTCCCACATCAGGCCCACCAGCCTATCACATGCGAGGAAAAAGAGCTGGCTAATCGTTTCTACAATGGCACCCTGCACACTGTCACACAGCACCACAAACTGCTCTCCTCGCCAACACTTCTACTGTATTATTCCACCGTAGCTTAGAAATCCTCATGTGATGTATGTAAGTGCGCAAACGTACCGCACCGAACAAAGAAATGCCCTGTTTGAAAAACCACACCTACGAAAACACATCTGATGCAATGTAAAATATATGCAAGTATACACATATACATGTACACCTCGTACCCAGTTTGTTCCAATTGTGCATTTACTAATACACATTTACACATCAGGTTCGAGCTGGTTTATATGGAAAAAAGCTAATATCTTTGTGTTTAAATCAAACACCTGGATATCAGTATTGGGTTGACTATTTGGCCTTTTAGAATAATTACACCATGAGATGTTTGATATATAATGATCAGTAATGTGGATGTAATGGCTAAGTGGTCAGAGACAAACAATGTGCCGGCTACATCGCTGCAAAAAATTCCATCACTTTACTAAAATATCTTTGAAACCAAGAAAGGACAACATTAACGTCACCTTAAAACATCCCAATTATAAACCAGTATTTAGTCTCATATCCCTATGTCCACATACTATATAGCTTCTATTTATTTAAATCTACTTGAGGAAGCCTTCTTCAATCTCGAATGCTGTAGACGTTTTGGAAGGTTTTAATAATTTGCCTGATTGTGTCATTTACAAATTACATAAAGACATGTTCAATTGTATTTATTGAAAAACAACAACAAAAATCAACAAAACATGTGAACTAATTGAACAACAAAATTCTTCAATAATAACTTGGAAGAGTTTTCTGCATAGCCGTCATCTGAGTGGGTTTACTGTTAATGAGGATATTTTACGAGTACACTTTTAAACTAGAAGAAAATTGAACTGTGCCTGTAAACAAAGTCTTGTGCAATTTATAAGAGCCACTGATTAATGAGCCTGTCCCAATAACATTAAAATATAGAGGAGCATTATTCATTGCCATAACCATCTGGTTTATTTTCTGCTACATCCTTGATGTTCACAAACGCACTCATTTACGTCACGCACTCCCGGTGCAGCGCGCCGACCTTCAGGGATTCGGCCTGTTCTCAGGGAGGAAAGTGTTTTTGCACCTGTGGTTTGATTTTAGAGCTGCTTTGGGGTCAAACCTGTCAGGGGGTCACACATGAAAAGAGAACCTGGTTTCCAGGCTAAAGGGTAGGGCCGTTAACAGAGCCACCTGCCAAACTCTCACCAAGGGTGGGAACTGAGAGAAAGTCTCCTCTGACAGCAAGAAAGTGGGAGATTTTTCCGCACAGAGGCTGTAAACTCCATTTACAATGTGACCACTTATCACACATTATTATCACAATGGCCTTGGAGCTATTACGGTTGTCCAAATATTATTGTAGTCCTGAACTGAAAACGATCTGTTGTCAGGGAAATGTGCAAGAGGATTTAAAAATGTAGCAGGACAGGGAAAAAAAAAGCCTATGAAGTAAAAAAAAAAAAAAATCGGCAAGACGAGCAGCAGTTTGTGCCGACGTGGTCGTTGTTGCTCTCTTCCTCCGTTAATGAATGCAGAGGTGTTTGTCTGAGGAAGAGAGCGGAGGGGAAGCCTGATTTCCACTCCATTTTATCTGTGCCCCACAGCCCCTGCCAGGCTGCTCTCACATGCAGGGGGTCCCACAGGAAGCAGCTCTCCATGAAGGGCAAAGGTCGAGAAGGAGAAGAGAAAGCCACTCTGCCTTTTTATTCTCGGCCAAACCAATAAATACACAACACTGGCACTCCTTCCTCTGGCCGTCCTATTATAATAATATTAATACTTGTGACACGCTAATGAAGTAAATCCACTTGGCCTTTCATTCTCCACCAAACTAACACATACACAACACTGAGGGAGTCCCAGTTCCTCTGGCCGTCTATTTGTAATAATATTAATACTTATGACACGACGATGAAGTAACATGACCTCTTCAAACTCACACTGTGAATGTGTGGACAGAGAGAAAATGATTTGAGTATAAAGTTGCGCTAATGTTTTCGTGCACCTTGTCTTAGCAGTCACTGCACTTAAATTAGTGAGTTCACTTTTATTTATATAAATGATATATTGTGTTAAAGAGTTCTAAAAGATAACGTTATATAGTGTGCACTTCTTTTAGGGCTTTTAGCATTTATTACTCAGTATATAAGTATTAAAATGTCGGTATAGCACTCATATGGATAACACACTATGATACTAATACAGGTGACTGGTGTGGTGTATGTAACATTTGAAAGCGTGTGCATGTCAGTTAAATATTTCACTGTGTGGATGTTTTTATATAGGATAGTAAATCTATCAGCAGATGAGACACAATTTTTAAAAAGTCACGATAGGTTTATTGATCCATAACAAATTAAAAACATAGTGGGTGAAAACAATTTGCATAATCATATATTATCTTAAAAAGAAAAGCAAATGAGGAACATATCTGTCCAGCAGAATCAGCTTCATAAAAAAGAATAGTCATTATCCTAGCGTGATTAACTTCTGTATGTTTTTTCTATTTTAATGAAGCATAAACACAAAATATAATTGAAGCTACAAAAACTAAGCAAAGCAACAAAAGAAATCACCAAAGTATTGAAGCGTAACTAAAGGATTAAGTAGTATATTAATAAAAAGGGAATATTCTCTGATTTCAAGTATCTCCTGTGAGACAAAATACAGATACGCCTGTATAAAATAAAAACATCTCATACATGTCCTGCATGCATGCTTCATTGTGATTTTCCATGTATAACTTGTTGTCTAGTTGTTTCTATTACAATTATTAGAGAGATATCCTTAAGTCCAACATTAATTACAATTTGAAGAATCCATGGGCCTGTTTGTTAAAGAGCAGGGCGATCTGTCAACATAATGCCTCCAATGCCATGGAGATGGGTCAGTTCTGCGGGATGGACAAAACTCACATTAAATACTCGGGTGAGGAGGGGTTGTCACTGGTGGACCCGGTTTCGTGGTAACAGTTCGCACCGGACAGTTTCTCGCATTTACTTTTGTATGCATCCCTCTCCCGCATCAGCCTGTTCAGTTCGTGTTTCAGCTGCTCGACCTGTCCCACCAGGCTGGTCTTTTCGTGCTCCAAAACGTGTTTCTGCTGGACGCGCTTGTAGCGGCAGGACTGTGCGTAACCTCTGTTTTTCAGGGTCCGGCGCTTCTGCTTCAGACGCATCACCTCGTCCTTGCCCAGGCCCCTGAGGAGCCGGTTCAGCTCCCTGACGGACATGGACACCAGCTGGTCGTCGGAGAAGTTGCTGTCCGCGTTGGACCGCCGGTCGTAGCGGCTGTGCGGGATGTGCGCACCGAGGTCCGACTCGTCATCCATCGAATCAGGGGAATCGCACCCCATGTCATCTTTCATATAAGGGTCTTCGCAGTGACTGCCGGGGATACCTTGCATGTCGGGGTGACCCGGGAGTCCCGGGTACTGCTGGACCGGCTCGTTGATGTGGCCGTACCCATCGTACTCAGCTTGGAAAGGTGGCTGGTGGTGGCCGTGGGGCACAGATGGGTGTCCCTGCTGTGCCGTGGCTCCGATCAGGGCCTCCATTGCGTCCTCGGGTGTCAGACCGAAAGATTGGGGGTACATTTGCTGAGGGTAACCCCCGTTGTTGGGTAACCAGAACTGGTCGCCCCCGGGGTTATTTCTCGGCTCGCTGGGGTTGAGGTTCGGTGACGAGGGTACCGAGTTGCAAGGTGTGCTGCCGGGGGTGGAGGAGACCGAGTCCGGTCTCTGGAGCTGGCTGCATGGCCCGATAAAGGAGCGGTCCATCCCTTGCATCGATTCTTTCTTAACGCCGAACTTCGCAAAGTCGAAGTCGCCGACGAAATCCATGTTGTTTTTCTGAAGTCCCAAATGTGAATGCGCCTCAGCGGACATGTTAACTGACAAAGCTGTTCTCTTCAAAGAGCTCTGAGTGTCCGACGCTATTTCACACAGTCAGCAAAAACGTGCTTACTTTCGAAAAATGGCAGTAATTCCAAACTTTGATTTCAGCTCACAAAGGGAAAAGACATGCGTGCGTAAAAAGCGTCCAAAACTCTGAAGTGGAAATTCTGCACCGCGCAGCCTTTTTTGTTTTCACTCGCTACACACTGAGACTCCACACTGATGCCAGCGAGCTGGACGCACCTCTGCTTGCTCAGGAGAAGCGCACTTTCTTCATAAAGCTGCATTGCTGTGATGTCACGCCTTCCAGGCTACACCTCCACGCTGCTCTCCAATGAAAAGACGCTGAGGAGGCAATTTGCATAAAAGCTGCTACGAGTCTGTCCCCACGAGCTTTTCGTGATGATCACTTGACCAAAACCTATAAATGTCTGCACAGCTACACACTATCTTATACAATATGTTTTTGTATATTCTACTTATCCTCTATTTTATATTTAGGCCTATTTATCTCACAGGAATTTGTACTATACTTGCACTTCTTCTCCTCACTTCTCTTTTTTGATTTCTATTTCTACTTGCACTATTTGTATTTGTTTTAAGTGAAGTATATTTGATGTTGCATTGTTGGAGGAGCCTGTGACTTATATTTCCATTGCCAAAATTATTCTGTATCTAAATCAAATCAAATGAAAAATGTATTATAGCCCCAAATCACAAGAAATGCCTCAAAGGGCTGTACAAAGCAAACAAAAGCAACGACAAAAACAATATAAAAACGTCATAGCATAACACTTATAAAAACATTATCTATCTAGTATAGATAGTGCAATAGTATCTATTGTGCATATGACAAAAAAGCCTATGAATCTTTAGATTAATCTAGGCAGAGTCAAATACCTACACACTGAGTCTGTGTTTTTATCTTCATTAAGCAAATCCAATAAACATAGGTAGTCACTTTTGCCTAAATATTAAACTTGCTTGATATCATTTTTTTCTTTCAAGCTTAAGTTGGTTTATATTTATATCTGGATTTGTGGTCATGTACACACGCCTGATTTCACTTAAACTACAACAAAAGGGAGGATACAGGACACTTTATTTCACTGTTGTTGTGGCCATGCTCTGTGGTTAGCACACAGGAGAACACTGACACCTTGTGGCCTCTAGTCTACACTGCAGGAGTCCCAATCTTAATATCTACCCTTAGATATGAAGTGTGCACCATCAAAGACTTGCATAAGAGGGAGCGAGTGTGTTTCTGAGGCAGTAAACTGAGGCTTGTGTTCTAAGAGGAATATTTGTGTTGTCAGATAAAAACATGTTAAAAAACTTTGTCAGAAGGCTGTTTAGCTCTTTTCATCCATCCATCCATCTTCTCCCGCTTATCCATGGTCGGGTCTTTTCATATAATTCTTTATTTTCTTAATTGTATTTGTTTTCTGGATGTTTTCAGGCTGTATTACTGCTGTTTTGACAGATGAAATGCTAAGAATGATTGGTTAATCTCATGTAGCATTGTGCATGTATTTAATATGTGAATACAGAGATGTTCTCTACCCTAAGCCCCTGACAGGCAGGAAAAGGCAAAGCATCTGACAAATCTATTCTTTCTTAATGTATTTTTGAACCAGAGTTGGCTGAAAGGCTCGTATTCATCTACAGTCCCAGCTCAGCAACATCTCTCACACAATTAAAAAAAAAAACCTGGCATGTTCCAGGATGTACTGCCTGATTCAGGGAACCTAGCGGTGTCCAGAAGTGACACAGCCGCACAGGAAATCAAAGGGTTAATCGACGTTCCTGCCCTGAGGTGACCCTCTCAGGCACCGCTTCCTCCAAAGATAGCGAAAAGCTTCACTGACAAGATAGAGGATTCGAGCCAAAACCAATAGAAAGTGCTGTCCGAGGACGCAGAGGCATTGTTCCAGTCAGGTTTAGTTGCTGGGAATAAAGGAAAAGAGGAGACAGTGTGACTGAGTGGGGATGGCTCAGGGACACAGAGTAGGATTTATGTCAGCATGGTGGGGGGGGGGGGGGGGAGTATGTAGTATAAGTTAGGCTAATGATAAGATGCTAACAGCCTAAGTGCACTCGGATAATTCACTACAAAAACACATGCTGTAACACACTAACATTATACATTTGACCCATAAAGCATCAACGGCTCTTGTAAATAGGGTTTCACTTTATTTGGAATGAGACCATTAAGTGAAAATGGATATTATTTGGATATTAATTGTGCCTACCCACCTACAAACTACACTAATCATGTAGCTTCTTTATAGGCGGTTAAGGTAGGGGCTCTACGTAGTACAGGTTTAGATCTGCCAATTTTTGTAAGGTAGGCAGCATTTGTGTGTTGAGAGGCTAAAAGCATGGATGCTGCTTTCACATCCCAAGGACCCACTTTACATAACCTGTGATGTCCTTGATTACAAAACAAATTCAGAAACCACATTACATAGAAGACAACCGCTGTAACTTGCAAATGTTTCTGTCGAAATATGGTAAAACTCTTGAAGTAGGGATGCCCCAATACGGATCAGGTCGATACAGACTCAATTAGTTGGATTTTGTCATTTTGACTTAACAGTCAGCAGAAAGCTGCCAACAAAGCCATTTGGCATCTCTTGCTACCTATCAGTGGTTAACTTTCCATGTTAGAAATAATCAAATGTAAGCGCATGGTCCTTTTTTGCTTTGTTTGTTTGTTGTGGGATTGGCTGTTAATGACATGACACAGCAGTGCCTACTGACCATGTTTAAAAAAAAATTAAGTGAAAAACAAGGCTTGCTTTGCTGGTCCTAAGTGTTAAGTTAAGAGGTTGCGTTGGCTGGTATACTCCAAAAATGCCTGACTTGCTGCTGATGACGTCAAAATACTATCCCCTGTTGTGTTAAATGGGGCCTATCTATTCAACTATGTTATATACTGAATTTACCAATCCTGACCATTTTTTTCAGAACTTCCTGTTCATTTGGAAGATATTCATTTTCATCAAGTTGTTGGTGCATAAAATATTGTTTTCATATTTAATTTAACAATTCAGTAATACACTTTGTATTTATGTGTTACCTTTAGGTTTGCAAAGTTAGCAAAGCAATGTTTAAGCCAGGCCTGATTTTATTTTAAACATGAAACAAGGATCCCTGTCACTTCCACACAGTAAGGCATACCGTTTATTAATCTAACACCAGTATCAGTTTGGTGGTCAAAGCCCAAGTATCAGTATGCAGGCTTAAAAAAAGTTGGATCAGTGCATCCATTTTTAAAATGTGACCAACTTCAAGTTCATCCAATGCTAGAAGGCTGACACGTAACAGCAAGTCTTCTAAGAAGCTTTAACATCCATAAAGCACCCTAGATAATCCAGAGTTTTGTTCCATTTCGGGTTGCAACATCACAGCATCCATTAACTGGCTGTCGTCAGTGCATAAGCAGCACGAAGGCAATTAGAAAAGGACTATTATGTGGATATCAACAGTCACTCACTTGTTTCTCTCAAAGTTGAATACAAAAACCGATTCCAAGATGCGCTATGAGAGGAAAACCAGTTACAGTTCAGCCTTAAGAAACGATAAAAACCAAAGGTTTGACAGGTTTCTGCATTCTGTCTGTGGCATGCCTGACAGAAATGAACCATGTCCTTGTCTTCCTTTCTTTCTGTATACACAACATCTTTCCCACATGGCAATTGGGGTTCTGTGTGTTTCTAACGCTATTTTGTAAACACAACAGGGGCCATACTGGAGAGTTAGCTTAATTTACCTTCCAGTCCACATAAAACAAACATGGAGAGAGCAAGCAGCGTTAGGAGAAAAGCCATGGCCCGACAACTTAAAGGAGAGGTCATGATTGCTGGAGAACAACTCAGGTATGAAGAGAGAAAGAGGTGGTGCTGGAGTGGATGTATGACATGTCTTTGGTCAGGTTTATGGGGGATTCAAAGTGTTAGGTCAAACATATGGCTGATTAATTTCAAGGTTGAGGCTACACGATGGAAAACTGATCAAGGACCGACGCTACCATCTCCGCACGTATCCAAACTGCTTTGTGGCACAGGAACTTATAGACTGGCTGGTGAGCCATAAGGAAGCTCCGGATCGAGCGACAGCCGTCTGCCTCATGCAGCACCTCATGGATCATGACATCATTCACCACGGTAATAATGAAGCAGATTGAAAGGGGATATATGAACACCTTCTCTGAATTAATGTTTTTCTATTGAAGTTTTATGAAAAGACAGACTTATTTCAAAACGTATCCAATGGAGCAGATGTGGCTCAGGAGAGCTAACCCATTTAGATGGTCAATGGTTTGATCCCCAGCCCCTGCAGCAGACATGTTGAGCTTTCCTTGAGCAAGATACTTAACCCACATTTACTCTCGTTGGCATGTTTATGGTATTAAAGTTGACTTAAATTGCTTTGGATCATCAGTAAAGTGACATGTAATGTGATTTGAAACTGTATGTTTTCTTTTCATAGTTTGTGATAAGAGGTCAGTATTGAAGGATGCCAAACTACTGTACCGTTTCCGGAAGGATGACGGCACCTTTCCCTTCAATAGGGAGGTGAAAATCTTCATGCGAGGACAACAACTTTTTGAACAGTAAGAGCTACAGTTCGTTTTGGTGCTGGGATACTTTTCTTTGACCTAAGAGTGTACTAGTTGGGATCCCAAAATTGTAACTTTGAAATGCTATATCCAGCATTTCCATGACAAATCTACTTAGGGTTTTTGTGTCTCTTTCTCAAGTCTCATAGGGGACAAGGACTCCATTCTGCAGTTGAGAGTGGAGCAAGGCGTTGCCTATCAGCGCTCCTTTCCTGGCTGCCAGTTGATCGACTGGCTCCTTCAGAACATGGAGGCAGAAAGCCGGCGCCAGGCCCTGGATCTGTGCCGCATATTGCAGGAGCATGGCATCATTCAGCACGGTGAGGGGAGTCTTTACTTACCCTTTGATGTATAGTAACAGGACTGTGAGCTGCTGCTGGCAGTGGGTAGGGCTGGCACTTTTTAAAATCTGAAGAAAAAACCCCTCATGGAGTTTTCTTTTGAAATCCCATACATTTTAAAAACGTTTTGTTTTGTGTCTTTCTCTCTGTCCCTTTCCCACCACTAGTGACAAAGAAGTATGATTTCTTTGACAGTGGACTGCTGTATCAGTTCTGCATCAATTTTTGTCGCAGGCGCCACCTATCTGAACTGTTGAGTGAAAGTGAAGAGGACGACGAAGATGTGTTGATATTGACACAAGAGGACAACCATCTTGAAAGTCCATTTGTTTTGCACAAAAGCCATCCTCAAGAGGGCAGTAGTGCTTTCCAGTCAGGTAAAAACTGATCTCTTTCCATTTTTGTAAATTTTTTTGCCTATTTTATAAACTTTTAATACTAATTATTGAATATAAAAGTCACTACTAATTAACTACGGTGGGGTCAGATAAATATCTGAAACAGGTTAACAGTGGGCGTCGACGCAGCTTGACTCAGCTTCACTCTGCTGGATTTCCACCCTTTGTCCAGCTCAATTCAACTTCAGTAATATGTAATCCTAAATCAGGCAAGTGTGTAATTAATATTCATGTGTCAAATAAATGAAATGTTCTATTGAGGTCCAAAACTGGAAATGGTGAATGTTCTTGATTTGTTTGTAAAACGTTTTCCAGTGCTTAGTAGAAGTTATACATCTGAAGAGCTATTGGCACCTGGTGCGCCTTTCATGAAGAAAGTGTTGACGGTGAGTTTGTTATAACTTTTTGGATTTTTAAGAGCTAACATTGGAGGCATCTCTGGTGTGTAAACAGCATTATTCCTGTATCAACTTAACAACAATACTCCTAAATTAAGTGGAGGATTAAATCACTTCAAAGTTGCCTATAGGAACAAGATGTAATGCATTTTTGAGAGATTATTCTTCCATGTGGAATAATAATGTTGTTTCTTAATATTGATACAATATAATCCATTTAATTACTGCACAAAGTAATGTCACTCACCTTGATCACAGGTGATAGGAGATGACCTGGCCTGGGGCTTTGTTGTCAGGGGCATGGCTCCCTGTTATGTGCAGGCTGTTGACCCTGGAAGCCCTGCAGCCGCTGCTGGAGTTAAGGTTAGATATATGTTTCACACATGGCACAGAAAATGGTAAAATACCCTCAAAGGAATTTGTAAAACAACACATATTTGACTCTTAAGACCTGTGTACTTCACATTATCTTCTTTAGGTGCGGCAGTTTTTGTGCCAGGTGAATGGACAGTGTGTCCTCTACCTGGACTACAGAACAGTCTCCAGGCTGGTGATGACAGGGCCTCGCACCGTTGTACTGGAAGTTATGGAACCACTGGAATGACAACATATTTCTGGTTTCAGACACAACTGCTCTGTTGGAAATGGAGGATCATTTTGTAAAGTTTATTTTTCCCAATTGCAGACTAGTACGGGCAGAGTTCTTATCTACATTGTCTGGGGTCGGGGTTGGAATCACTGAACATGGTTATGTTCGCAGCAAGAGTTAAACTTAATGATTGTGTGTCTATAGTGTTCTCATGAATTCATGAGCAATACATGTTTGCTTTGTATGACTGAAAATCTGAGGTGGAAAAAGTACTCAGATCTTAAATATTTGAGTAAAAGTAGAAATACCAGTGTAAAAACTCTGTTA
Organism: Notothenia rossii; assembly: GCF_949606895.1. Lineage (NCBI taxonomy): Eukaryota > Metazoa > Chordata > Actinopteri > Perciformes > Nototheniidae > Notothenia > Notothenia rossii. The sequence goes on from NC_136903.1 coordinate 84,629,542, forward strand.
CAAGTAAAAGTCCTGCAATCAGAATGTTTTCACAAGAAAGTACAAAAGTATTGGCATCAAAATATACTTAAGTAACAATGGTACAAGTGCTCATTTTGCAGATTGGCCCAAATACAAATATTTTCTGAAAATTGTTATTGATGCATTAAAGTATTATCAAAGCTCGTTAATGTGCAGCTAATCTTAATGACTTTGTATGCTGCAGGGTAGTTTGTGAATTTACTCCAGGTGTAACTAAAGTCTTATTTAATTGTTGTTTACATTTCTCACCCTTATTCCTAATCTGAAAAGTAACTAAAATCCTAAAACAAATGCAGTAAAAGTACACTAAATAGGGCCTAGGCCTACCTTTAATTTGTATTGGGGTAGAGGTACAAAGTAGCAAGAAATGGGAAAAAGTGCCTAGAAATTGAACTAAAGTACAGTAGGCCTACTTGAGTAAATCTACGAAGTTACTTTACACCAATGCTGAAAATATTTTTTTTTACCAAAACAACCACAATAGACCAACTTTTACCCATCCAACCAGCGCCTGCCCAGCTCCCTGCTACGACTTCCGTCTTCTTATCGTCGCCATTTTCGACTGAGAGTTGGCTTGTTTGTAATGGATAGCGTTAGCTAGCAGGCTAGCCTGACCACCAGATCAAACACAAGACTAACTTGCCTTAGCCAGAGAACTGGGCGGTCCTGACAGTTATTCTTGTATATTGTTTTCATTTGATGTACACCCCTCTGTCCTGCCCTTCCCTCCTCAAGCTAAGTTGGCTAACTGTAGCTGATACAGCTAACAGACTAGCTTAGTGAGCTAGCTGTGGAGCATCAGCACCGGCTCAGAGGAGAGCGAACATCACCTCATCTGCACGTCCCGATCAGCCGATCAACTTCTTTATTGGTCCTTTATGTATTGAGGCAACCGGCAATAGCTAGCCTACAGTCGTATCCTAAGGTGAGTAAATATGTGATTGAATTGACAGTTTAAATTAAGAAATAAATAACGCTAACCGGCTATGGAACGCTAGCTTAGCTAAGTAACCCTACGGACATACGCGGGCAACAGAGCTAATGTTGGCTAACCAACTAGCGCTAGCAAAGAAAGCTAACAACATGTGGTGTAACTCTGATTACATAATAAATAACGCATCAAATCAGGGACATTTCACTCCTTGTGACTCATTAACGATGTCTTTATACTATATATAACATCTGTATTTACTATGTATTACATATGAATGTAACCACATATTCATAAACCCTGCACCGTATACGTATATGCTTCTAAATCAGCATCTGATACAAATATATTTATTTAATAATTTATTTATACGTTATTTACATTACTACAGCATTGTTCTGTTATGTGAATTAATTGGAAACTCATGCACTTTATCACTCTTTGCACTTTCTGGTTGGATGCAAACTGCATTTCTTTGTACTCAGTGAAATGACAATAAAGTTGAATCTCATGTAATCTACTCCACTAAAATTTGAATATTTTACTTTTTGCTCCACAATTTTTTTTTTACAAATATAGTTACTAGTTACTTTCCAGATTCAGATTACTAGCTAAAATTAAATATAATAAATTAAAACATAAACTATGATTTATATAATGTTAGGTTTAAATATCCAGCATTAAAAGTAGCTGCACCATGCCAATACTTTTATACATTTGTACTTTTACTTAAGATTTTTACTGCAGGGCTTTTTAATTGTAACAGTACATTTGTTGTACTGTATTAATTCTACTTTTACTTAACTAAAACATACTAGTACTAATTCCTCCCTTGAATAAAATGTAAGTTTGCCTCAAACTAATGAGCTGTTCATTTGATTTCAGGAGAGATGTATCAACTTCCAGTGAATAACCTTGCAAGGCTCAGGAAAGCTAGGAAACATGTGAAAAGAGCACTTGGCGACATTGGACTAGAGTACTGTAAGGAGGCAGCAGAGGTGAGTCTATTTTATTTGCATTAAAGTTAAAGCTTATTTATCTTTTTCATTCTTGTTTAAACATAGTTATAAGTGTGTGTAGGTGTGTATCTAAACCTACCGGTCTGGCTGATAATTACAAAATATTGTATGCAATCAAATGTGCCGGATTTAATATGAACTAATCCTTATTGTGTACGATAACAATCCTAAATCTTTCCACAGGAGTTTAAAGAGTTTTGCCCTGATGAGCAATATGTACAGGCCAGTCTTTGCCTTAATATCTGCTCATGGGATCCATCATATTCTAAAACACAGGTAAAAGTGATTTCTGTGTCCAAGGCCTTTTAACATTCTTATGCACAAATAACTATTTTTGTCTTAATACCATTGTTTTTTCCCCTGATGTTTTATAGGAATACAGATCGAAGCCATTCTGCTGCACGGAGTGCCCGTTTTCCTCCAAGTACTACTCGGGCTACAAAAATCACTTCCGCAATGTACACAGAAAAATCTTTGATGGTAAAATTCAGCTCAACTGTCCTTACTGCTCATTCGCTGCAAGCAAAAAGACATTGGAGACTCATGTTAAAATATTCCACATACCCAAAGCAGCACAGCAAAGTTATGGGAACCCACAGGGAGCTGTGCTGGGAAAGAACAACAAAGTGCAAATTGATAGGGTGAGACAGGGAGATGGTGTGGAGAAAGCAATGTACTTTTGCAAAAAGTGCACGTTTCGGGACACTCTTTACAATGTTGTGAGACGGCACATCTACAGGGAACATTTTCAGCACATTGTGTCACCATATCTTGGTATGGTTTCCGATTCATCTGTCAAAAAAGGTGCTAATTCTGTCAATGGCAACAACATCCTCTGTAAAGGCTGCCCGTTTACCACTCGTAGTTATGAAGCTTTAGTGCAGCATGTTGTAGAGTACCACGAGCGCATTGGTGCTCAAGTAACAACTATGATTGGACATGCTAATGTTATTGTCTCCAGGCCTCAATCCTCGCCAGCTGCTTCTCAGAAGTCCCCTGTGATCATTAGGGGCCAAACACTGAGAATTGAACCAATGGCACAATCAGTGATTGGCTATTTAAAGCCAATGGCCCCTGCTGTTAAAAGTCAGTACTCCATCGCATCCGGCAAGGTGCGTATCACACTTCCTGGGAATAGCACTGTGGCTGAAAATAATGCTGGTGTAAACACATCGCAGACACAGAAGTGGAAGATATGTACAGTTTGCAATGAGCTCTTTCCTGAAAACCTCTACAGTGCTCATTTTGAGAATGCACACAAGGCAAAGAAAGTATGGGCACTGGCCAAGTACATCATGAAAATCCACAACTTCACCAGCAAGTGTCTGCTTTGCAACCGCTATCTGCCCAGTGACACACTGCTTAACCACATGCTAATCCACGGGCTCACCTGTCCGCAGTGCCACGCTGCTTTCCACAATGTTGAGAAGATCATTGAACACGTCGGCCAGGCTCATCCTGATGACTTTGTTGGACCCCCAGGTGCATCACCTCTAACTTTTGATCTCACCATTAAACAAGATAAGTCCATAAACGTACAGCTTGTTGTGCTCACGTTCAACATGAAGGAATCGAGTAATGGTCAAGATCCGTCTGCTCAGAAAGTTTCAAGGCTGGCCAAGCTAACTAATCCGAGAATGATTGAAAAGAAAAGTGAACAACTTGTTCGAAACTTTGCCGGACAGGGCAAGAAGACTGAGGTCGGGAAGACTTTGTGTCCGCTCTGTTTCACCATCCTCAAAGGTCCCATCTCCGAGGCTTTGGCCATGCATCTGAGAGAGCGACACCAAGTGCTCCAAACAATGCATCCTGTTGAAAGAAAGATGACATACAAGTGCATTCATTGCCTGGGTGTGTACACCAGTAACATGGTGGCTTCCACAATCACGCTGCATCTTGTGCAGTGCAGAGCTGTTGGTAGGAACCAGGCAAGCCAAGGCTTCAAGTCCGCCTTGACGCTCAACTCCTCCGGGGCTGGCTTCCTCAAGAGGCAGCCACCAACTCAGTCTTCAACCGACCCCAAGAAGATGAAACTGAGCAAGGAGTCAAATATTTCCTCCACAACTGTTGGAAATCAGTCCATACTTGACGGACTCGCTCTGGATCCTGGAAGCTACGAGCACAAGACTTACGAGGCCCGGAAAGATTTTCTGACGGCCTACTTCAACCAGCGACCATACCTCTCTACTTGGGAAGAGGAGACGCTGTCTGCAAGTCTGTGGCTCTGGAAATCTGACATTGCTAGTCACTTCGCAAACAAGCGAAGGATGTGCGAAAGACACTGCGAGGCCAAGAAGCTGTCTGTCCTGCTCGGCTTTGACATGCACGCTGTAAAGAAAGTTAAGCATGACTTGGAGTTTGTGGAAAGCACGATTACTGGCACCTTCACGGGGAGATCTGGAGGCCTCAAGTCTGGTACTCCAAGCACAGACCAAAACAAGCAGAGTGAGACACTAAAATGTACCTTAAAACTCAGTACATGCACAGAGACTATTTCCATTGACTCAGACAGTGAAACAGAAACAGAAGATAAACCTACTGAGAATGGAAATGTTGACACTAACCAAGATGAGAATGGAAATGTTGACACTAACCAAGATGAGAATGGAGATGTTGACTCTAACCAAGATGAGAATGGAGATGTTGACACCATCCAAGATGAGAATGGAGATGTTGACACCAACCAACAAGATGAGAATGGAGATGTTGACACCAACCAAGATGAGAATGGAGATGTTGACACCAACCAACAAGATGAGAATGGAGATGTTGACACCATCCAAGATGAGAATGGAGATGTTGACACCAACCAACAAGATGAGAATGGAGATGTTGACACCAACCAAGATGAGAATGGAGATTTTGACACCAACCAAGATGAGAATGGAGATGTTGACACCAACCAAGATGAGAATGGAGATGTTGACACCAACCAAGATGAGAATGGAGATGTTGACTCTAGCCAAGATGAGAATGGAGATGTTGACACCAGCCAAGATGAGAATAGAGATGTTGACACCAACCAAGATGAGAATGGAGATGTTGACACCAACCAAGATGAAAATGGAAATGTTGACACTAACCAAGATGAGAATGTACCATCTGAGGAGCCAGCAAACCTGACAGAAGAGGCTGAACCTTTGAACACTGACGACCCCTCTAGCGAAAAGGAAAGCTCTTTGCCAGATGAGAAAGAAAATGCTATGATGACTTTGTGTTAGTGTCACTGCTTAGAAGTGTGCCTTGTAAACAGTATTCAAGGCAAACAAAAAGAACAGGTCTGAAGATGGTTACTAATCACAAATATTTGGTCAAATGGCATGAGTGACTAAAATGAAACATTTTGATTTTGGGTGGGGGGGAATGACATATAGTGCATAAATATATGACATATGTAATAGACATTGTATATATTTTAGCCATTATTATTGTTTTGATAGTTTCTTCCTATGTTATTCACCTTAACTGTCCCAAGATTGGTTAAATGATTATTCAAAGTTCCCCTCTTACATATTTTTGTTGTTGGGACAAAAAACGGTATCATATTGTTATTTCACATTTAGAACATGTAGGATATGCTAAATGCTCATGTACATGTTTTAATAAATATGTTTGTTAAATAAAAACATTTGAAGTCTGTTACAATTTTTGATTCAGGTCTTATGGAAATAGATATTTTCTTATGTATAGAATGAAGGTTTAATGTAGTTATGTCTATTGTCAATCGGGAACAAAAATATATTATTTGGATTTTTTTTAGTGTGTACTTAAATGTAAAGAAAGTGATATAAAAAGGATTGTAAAAAAAGAGACTTTGTTGTAAGTAAATGTAGGTTAAGTGCATGTTGTCAACTAGAGCTCATATGTTACTGAACTTTTAATTCACAGCATTAATCATAAATGAACAAGAACACGTTTTTTTTACAAGAACTAAGGACAGAAGATTTTAAGTAAAAATCCCCAGCTTTTGTCTTTGTCATGACTTTAATTATAATTGACATGTTTTTTTGGTATGATAATGCTGAATCAGGTTTGGGGTCTATCCATGTCTTCTCAGAGGTGGAAGAAGTACTCAGATTGTGTACTTAAGTAAAGTAGAAGTACCAGAGTGTAGGAATACTAAGTTACAAGTCAAAGTCCTGCATTCAGAATATTACTCAAGTAAAAGTATTAGCATCAAAATATACTTAAAGTACCCGAAGTAAAAGTACTCATTGCAGGGTAGCTTGTGAATGTACTCCAGGGGTGTAACTAAAATCTTGATTGTATTTGATTATATTTCACATCATTAATCAAAATAACTAAATCAATGTTGGAGTAGTCTGTGGTATTCGGTACAAAGCAGCAAAACATTGAAATACTCAGGTAAAGTACAAGTCTCTCAAAATGTTAGTTAATTAAAGTATATGCGTAAACGTAGAAAGTTACTTTACACCACTGCTCGTTCTGGAAAAGGAAATGACGAACATTTTCTCCAGGAAAGAAACGTAAATGCTTTTCCAATAAATGTATTTCAACGGGCCCCTTCATTTCCGGTCTTTCTCAGACGCTGATTGGTCCAGCGGTCAAAGGAGGCGGGACTTCTGGCTGTACAGTAGCCGAATTGGCCAACCGCCAGCGTGCATCATAGTCCAGGCCATAGTGTTGAGCTGCAAAAATGTCCATAGTCTGTTTCTATTCACAACTACAGCTTTTAGTAAGTCCATAGCTGCACTCTGAAAGGGAAAACAACCTTTTTAGCAGTTGTAAGTATAACTGTCAAATTATGATTACCTCATATCCTTCCCGTGAATGTAGTTTGTGGTCGGTTTTAGATGCGTTTACTACATATAAACAGCTAGTTAGCACGTTAAGCTAAAACTAGTTATATCTACGTGATATGTAACTAAAGCTGTCAAGGTGGCAGGTTGACACATATATGTCTTCATTTACATCGTAATGGTTTAATGTTGTTGTATTTCCTAATGTTGAGCTTGTGAGGGTGCTTTGTTTTGATTATTTTTGTTAGCTTCAAATGTTTGCGACACTTCGATGTTTCATACATATTTTCTGCCATTCCAGACACCCATTAGTTTGAATTCATATAATAACAAAATTGAAAGATATCAGCAGATTGCTTAACCGTACAGTCAACATGTTCACTTTATTGTGTGCTAATGCAGAGCAAATACTTTGTATTCATCTGCAAGTATTACTCAGATATGACAATGTGACTGAATGTCATGCCTGATGTTTTCTGTGATTAATTACACAAGTCTTGAATGTTTTATGAGTTACTAATTCATGTCGTACAGTAATGAATGGAAACCAATGGGTGCTAAAACACTTGCTGAATGTACCTATAGGTGGAAGTTTGTACTTAAGTAAACGTAGAAGTACCAGAGTCTAAAATACTCTGTTAAAAGTGAAAGTCCTGCATTCAAAATGTTACGCTAGTCAAAGTACAAAAGTATTTTGTAAAAGTGCATGTTTTGATTATATTTATTGATGCATTAATGTGTTTATCAAAGCTGGCTAAGGTGCAGCTAGTTTTTACAGTTGTATTTATTCCTGGGTGGTTTTTGAATTGAGTCCAGGTGTAACTAAAGTCTTATTTAAGTGTTGATTATGTTTTATATAATTTATCCTGCAAAGTAACCTAAGGTTTTAAAAATGTAGTGGAATACAACTACAATATTTGCCTCTGAATTGTAGTGGGGTAGAAGTACAAAGTAGCCAAAAAAACGTTCAATATTCAAGTAAAGTACAATACCTCCAAATTGTACTTGAGTGCATTACTTGAATTAAAGTACTTAGTTACTTTGCACCACTGCATGGACTTCACTCTCCTCTCTGTATGCTTCCAGGCTGCATCATAAAGAGAAGACGCTCTGATGTGACGGCGCACAGACTGAGAGGAATGGCAGGAGAAACCATGGGGTTTGATTAGCCTGTCTGTGTGTTGGACGATCACTCTGTGGAAATCATGTCGCACAGGAACAGAGAGCTGGTGGAGTTCTTTGTGAGCTACAAGCTGTCTCTGAGGAACCACCCATGCTCTCTGCTGAGGACAGAGGACGCTGGCAGGAGGACTGAGGGAGAAAAGGCCAGCTCGGCCGCCAGCAATGGCTCGGCGGTCAACGGGGGCGGCCAGCCTGGGACGGCTTCACCCCCTCCGGGTGATATGGAGCTGGTCAAGGAGGCGCTGAGGGACTCGGCCAATGAGTTTGAACTGCGCTTCACGCAAGCATTTAGTGACCTCTCCTCGCAGCTCGACATCACTCCTGACACAGCCTACCACAGCTTTAAGAGCGTGATGGACGAGGTGTTCAGGGACGGGGTCAACTGGGGACGTGTGGTGGGCCTGTTTGCATTCGGCGGCGTGCTGTGTGTGGAGTGTGTGGAGAAGGGTATGAGCGAGCTGGTGTCCCGCATCGCAGACTGGATGACCATGTACCTGGACGAGAACATCAGTCCGTGGATCCAGAGCCAGGGAGGATGGGTGAGTCAGCAGGGAGGAAGGGAGTCAACATGCAGGTTTATTAATGGCACTGTGACTGAGTCTATCCAAAACAGATAATGAGTGGCACGCAGTGAGATAAAAGTGTGGGAATAAAAACAGCAAATCAATACTCGGTATCAGCAGATCGCCTTTGTAGGCATATCAAGAAAACTACTTTTGTATATATTGTCCAAGAAATCCGTTTACTGAATTCTATTATTTTAATTTTACTCCCAAGTTTAATCAGTGCATCCCTCACTGTGTCTAGTGATTTAAAAAAGCAATAACACAAGAAAAATAATCAGATTTTGTTATCGGAAACTCTCTGCCTTGAGGCTCTATATCCAGTCAGCTTTGAGTCACAGCAATTATTCCAAGGAGTGGCCAGAAAAATATCAATTATCTAAGAACTTCTCCGACCACTCCTGCAGCATGGAGCACTTTTGTGCCATTTGTGCACTCATGCCTCATTATATTATTTATGAAAACATCTGAAAGGTACTTTTATCAACCAGTATTTAAAAATATCAACAAACATTTGTTATCATCTCTCTTCTTGTTGTCATCTGCAAACAAAAACAGGTATATTAAACTCCAACAACTTTCAATGTCTGGCGAATTATAAATGTCTTTCTTTCCTCATTTATATATTAGTGACAACACATCAAAATACAGCAAATACATGTCTATTAGAAAAACAAACAAATACCCTAAATACACACACACACACACACACACACACACACACACACACACACACACACACACACACACACACACACACACACACACGCGCGTTAAGTAACTCAATATACAAAAAAGCACTAAATACAAAAAAGCCAAATGACATGTCTCATTTATTGCAATTTTTAGGTCATCAATTTTAAAGTTGCAATTACATACATGTTGTTCATAGGTGCAAAAGTGATATTTTCACCCCAAACTGTAGATTTTCTGTGAAGTAATCCTTGATATGAACAGGTACGAATCTAGGCATTGTCTAAATCCTCTTGTTTTTGTTTTGCTTGTCTGAATCATTTCTGTTTTCCAGGACTGCTTTGCTGAGATCTTCGGGCAGGACGGCGCTGCAGAATTGAGGCGATCTCAGGAGAGGATGAGAAGATGGCTGCTGGCTGGAGTGGCGCTGCTGATGGGAGTGCTGGTCGTTGTGGTCGTCACTAAGAAACGGTGAATGTGCTTTATCGTGGCACCCCCCTGTGTATTGCAACGCCAACAAAAAGTAAAAAAGGAAATAGTTGATGTTTACAAAAAGCCCAGTCTGCTTGTGCACTGACAGAATGTGGATTGGCTGACAGCAGTTTGCGGGAGTCTCTATAAAATGTAGCTTTGTGAGCCGTCACACCTCTCACCCCACTTTGTCCTGTAACTTTTATTATTTTTTAAACACGGCCAAGACTTTCAGTTGTTAAAGGGTGTTAACGTTCAGACTGGAAGTGCTTTAAATGATAAGCTAAGTGAAATAGATTCAGCTGGTTTGATGAGACTGCTTATTTTATTTTTCCTTTGTGCGTTTTCCAAGGACCAAACTTTTATTACTTACAAACTGACAGATAGAATATACGTTATACTTCCTCTTCACTGTGTAATGCTCAGCTCCTTTGTTGGCTGTACTGGAGTGTTAGGCATGCTTCAAAAAATAAATATATTTATGTTTTTCTTGTGTCTTTTTTTGTTTTTTTGTGCAGGTGAATTAGTAAACCGTTAGGGATTATTTTTCTGTCTATCAACTATTTTGATAATTGATTAAGTAATAACCTGCAGATTCTTTTCTGTTCAGTTTGATATTAAAATGCCTTTATTTTAGTTTCAGACTGAGAAAAACCACACATTCAAAGACATCACCTCAGACTTTAAGCAACAACTGGGATGGACCATTTTTTGCATTTCCCAAAGACTACAAATCTCACATCTCAGAATTATTCAGCGAAATTTGTAGAAGGAAATAAAACTCTAATGCAACAAAATGACATCATCGTAAACCCAAATAATCTCCTCTTTTGGTGCAGAGAAAGATATTTATATCTACATACATACCAAAAATGTTATGTTTACATTCTCTGTTTCTATGTTTTACATGCCTAGGGGGCTCCAAAGATAATTCTCCTGCTTCGGCCTGACAGGAGAATGTATTTTATTCTAATCAAGAGCAGATGTGATTTTGTGAATCTTTTAGAAGATTTAACACAATTCATATTCAACATAAATTAAAAAAATGTAATGCCCGCCCACTGAATAAAAATGTATCAGATTATATACCAATATTCTGATATAGACATCACTGAATACATCACTTGTTAAGTACAGCGATCATAAAATCATTAATTTTTTCATAAACAGTATCCCAAATATTTCTGATACATGAAAGGATAGATCAAATATCTTTAATGAGGGAATCCACTTTAAATGTCCTTTACCCATAGCCTGTATAAATAAAGCTTTTACCAGATTAATTCAACACATATTATTTTGTATTACGTGACACGATTGTCGTTGTTGAAGCAAATCAAGAACCTTCACCTAAAGCAGGGGTTCCCAAACTTTTCAGCCCCCAAAATAACAGTGCCAGAGACTAGCGGGGGGCTAGTGAATTAATTTCAGTTTTCCGCACTCTCGCAGGAATATCTCCGCAATGGAGCGAGCTTAAGTTTCACTTTCGATTGCATGATATAGCCCATCGCAACACCTCCGTCAAGCATGTTGCCACTTGTTTGTACCATTTTCAGGCGATTTGTAATCTGTTCTAGAAAAACGATGTGTTTTTTAGGATTTCAAGAAGCATATAGAACAAACAATGGATGTATTTTATGAACATTTATCCATGCTGAAAGTAGATTCAGATGTGTTAGGAGTGAGATAGAGATTATTATCTAATATATGCATCTGATGAAGCATTGCATGAAGTCTGTTGATGATCAGAGGCTGTTCTTGGGGCTGCATAAACGTTTTTTTTTGTTTTGTTTTGTAGACAGACCATGCAGGCCTCAGAGAGTTAAACTTGGGCCTGCGACCATAGTTTTATTGTATTTTGTTTTGAAAGTCCACAGCGGAGGTTTGTGTCATACTACATGCGGTGTATTTTGCATATCTCTCAGTAGCCAACAATCTGTGAGTCTGTTGGCTCGGACATAAACTTGTGTTTAAAACAATACCACATAATAAATGTAGTCTACATTTCATAATAAGAGGTGTAAAACCTGAGAGGATTTTAAATCGCATTTGAACTAAATGCTTATACAATCTGTAGTTGTATTTGTATTGTTGATTTATAATGTGTGAACGAGGCGATATAGAGAAGGTTAAGCTGTCATTATTAGGCTGTAATTTGTTATATACTGTTGGAATGGGTAAACAGGCCTATTGTTTTTGGATATTTGTGGAGTTAGGTGGTCCATGAGTGTTTTTTATTGGTTAAGTGGTCCTTTGTATGAAAACAGTTTGAGAAACACTGCGCTAGTGGATTTTCAAAGGGGGAGCCTCGTTGCGGGGAAATTATACAGATGGCTAGTCCGCCCCTGAAAATGTCTATGCAAACGTTATTATTAATAATAATTTAAAAAAAATTTTTATAAAAAAACGTAATCAATTTTTTTTCCTACATTTTTTATTTATTTTTTCATTTTTATTTTGTAATCATCTCGCGACCCCCACTTTGTCAACCCCTGACCTAAAGTATGACATTTAGAGCATCTTCAAGAAGTAATGTTATTGTGTGCATTCTTGATGTAACCCACTGTGTCTAAAATGTAATCATATTCAGCTCAGTATGCTATCATAATATGAGCCATCAATGAACATGACAACACACGCACACATAAAAGAGTGTGTTATCTCCAAACTGCAGTGTGTGGAGTTGGACATCCTGTGTCAGTTGGTGAGAAAGTGGAGCTGCAGTGTTGTCTCCTTCCCTTCAGGGGGCGCACATGCACCACATGTTTCAAAAGAAGCATGCTGTACAGTAAGCTGAGGTAGTTGCATTCAAATCTATATTATAACATAGCAGTGTTGACATGTGTTCTGTTATTCAGACATGCCTCTGTTTCCCCTTTCAGAAAGACTGCTGTTGGATATGACTCTCAAACACATCATGATTATATCCAAGGTTGGTTATGATCTATTTAATAGTCTCCCAACGTTTCAAAGATAATAAAAGCTCTTGATAAAAGCATCCATGTTATATTAGTTTCCACAAACAGGCTGAAGGGAGAGCAGTCAGACCCTTCAGAAGCAGAGGAGCGCTAACGGACGGCCTTGTGAGTGAACTTGGCGGCCTGTGGTTCCTAATCTTTCCCCGTCATTTGTTGCCATTTCCCCAGAGCAGAGCTGGCGGTCACAGCAGCAGATAAACAGCAGATAGAGACAGTTCATTTTATTATTTCATGTCTTCTCTTTTACAATGTATTGTGTTTCTTGTGAAGGTTTCACCATTTTCTTTCTTGGGCTCACTATAGTTTGAATGTTTCTCTAGCAAGAGAGACTTTTCATATTAATACGAATTATTTGATTTATAAGACATTTGAATCTGAATGATATGCACTCATAACACTAGAAAACCTATGATCCCCCAAAATGTATCTATGAAAAACAGAAACTGAAAATGATTCTTCCTCTAAGACTAGTTGAAAGAAAACAAACAAAATACAAATGTGTCTGAGCTTCTGCAGATTTCTCCTAAATTATACAATAACAATATTCAAATACTTTTCTCTTATCTGATTTTTACGTAGTTTTCTCTTGTCTCACAGATTCAATATATTACATGTCTAATATGTGTAATATGTAATGTAAAGCGCTAAAATAAATACAATTAATTATTAATAAAATGGAAAAATCAAATAAGTATTTACACTTAAACACTTATTTAGATAAGATAAAGCCTTGTTTAGAAATTAAATAGGACACTTTAGAAAACTTGCAATAGAAAAAGTAATTATCGTAGTGAAAGATATGAACTGGGGAAGTTGCCTGATGATGTATCAGTACAATATTCACCTGGAGTGATTTAGGGTCAACTTTGGGCACATTTGATAAGTACAATCAAATAGGACACCCCTCGTTTCACCCTGTTACATCACATGACATCAATACATTAACTTCCCATCCCCACAGCCCAGAGGTTAGTGGACTGCTCATGAAACTATGCTGCACTAGAAATGATCACAAGTTAGACGTTTGGTAATGAACTCGTACAAATGCTGATCGTCAAGATATTTTGATGATGATTTGGTGTGTGTGTGTGTGTGTGTGTGTGTGTGTGTGTGTGTGTGTGTGTGTGTGTGTGTGTGTGTGTGTGTGTGTGTGTGTGTGTGTGTGTGTGTGTGTGTGTGTGTGTGTGTGTGTGTGTGTGTGTGTGTGTGTGTGTGTGTGTGTGTGTGTGTGTGTGTGTGTGTGATGAATGGGTGTCGGGCCCAGATGTTCGCAAGTCTTATTTCTTCTTGAGGTCTGCAGTGAAGCGTGTACACATTTGCTGAATATGAAAACACTCTCAGTGTGTGTCCACAGATTATGAAACACGACCGAGAGTTCATCTGACCCGAACATGACTCGTTTATTTTGAAACAGTGAGGGAAAGTAAATCTATATGCTTTCTTTTATAACGTCTTTCCTTAAAACCAATGAAGATAGCTATCTGTAAACGAGTTAATTCGACCTAGCAGTCCTTCATGTGCCTGCAGATAAAACCAAATGATTTATTGCAACTGGTATCATGTCCTAACACCTAAAGAGGACAGGGTGCTCTTTGCTGTCTAACCGTCAGGGAGTGTGAGGGTGGTGTTGCCAGCAGCAGGTGGATGTTGGGGGTCTGTGGCCTCAGTGATAACCTATCAGTCATCTCACAGAGCTCAGCGGCAACCCCAGCCCTGCAGCACAACACAACACAACACACTGCACTTATGCATTTGAAATACACTGCATTACTGAGGAGATGGTATAAAAGGACAAGAAATTTAACATGTTTCTCTGCATTTATGGATTTACAGTTATTTTATGTTGCAAAATCCTGTGAAAAAGCATGCACTATGTAGTGTCATCTAATCTTACTGTAAGACATGCTCAAGTTTGATCAGTGTGATACAGTTATCTCTTTTTATAATAATGGAAACTGGAACCTGAATGTGTCCTCTAATTACTGCAGGAAATCTTATTTATTTTTTATTTTTTACTACAGTATGGGGTCAAAGTGATGGTGGCTACTTTTACTCAAATAAAGAATCTAAAAAAAAAAGTCCAATATACTCAAATCCATGTCTTTGGACTCTAGAAAGTAGCATTACCACATGATGAAAATACTTTGTAAGTACAAAAAGTTTAGATACTCATGGTGCAGAGTGGCCATATCATCTCATTAATTAATAATGAGTTCACAATAATGTGTAAGTGTCTGGTGAATGTGGGGCTATTATCACCTAATACGGTACTGTAATGTTATTATTATTATTATTATTTTTTTTTTAAATAATTGAATCTGTAACTTTGTATGTTCTCTCATAGATGTAGTGCAGTGGAAGTATAATATTAGAAATACATGGAAATACTTTACATTAAAATTGTACTTTAGTACAGTTTTTGAGTATTAACTTTCCACTTCTGTGAGGAAGAAACAAAAATGGATTTCAGAATCTGTCATGTCATGTGACACATTGTACTCTCAGAGACCCTCACGAGAGTGGAAATTTTGTGCATGAAAAATCCCCTAAACAGTAATAGCAAAAGCAAACATGAGAGAGAGTGTGTGTGTGTGTGTGTGTGTGTGTGTGTGTGTGTGTGTGTGTGTGTGTGTGTGTGTGTGTGTGTGTGTGTGTGTGTGTGTGTGTGTGTGTGTGTGTGTGTGTGTGTGTGTGTGTGTGTGTGTGTGTGTGTGTGGGTGGGTGGGTGGGTGTGTGTGTGCGTGTGTACCTGAAGCTCAGTCATTGATAAACTAAATTTAAAACCCAGGTTAAAGTGTTTAAGCACTTTAGTTTAATGTTCTTCCTTTCCACAGAATGGAGAATTTGCATAAACCCGCTACGCACAATCACTCTGTCAAAGTGCAGCGTTCCTGCACAAAGAGACTTTTATCCACCTGAGCAGAGGAGGACAATGCACCCACACAGGAGAACTTTCTGCGGTCGGGTCACCGCGCTAAACGGATAAAGTGAGAATTCAAATTACATCCAAAACAAAAGCCCTCATAACTCCCAGCTGAATAAGTCACACGGTTTTTATTTTCGACTGTAGAGTTTCAATATGAATTTATGGATACAAAACAGACACAAAGCTTAATTTCACATCATGAATAATAGAAGATATCAAGCAGTCAAATTAGTATTTACAGCTGATTTAATTCCCTTATCAGTGTGTTGACATGCACAGCAACCTCAGCTTAGTGATTGTATATCTGACTTCAAACATAACCTACATGATCAGATAAAAACAAATAAAACACAGTGAAAAATAAACAGAAAACTTCACAACCAATGTAGAAAGGTATGTACAAATTCACACAAATAACTGGCCAATTGCTCAATATATTACTGCTCCCAGGGGCCTGTTCTACACCATTGTGGGCATCATACCAGTGTTGAGGTGGTGTGTGTATTGAAATGAGTGTGAGGGGTGCAGCGGTTGGGGTGTTGGCATGAGGTGGGGTGCGTGGCTGTAGGAGAGGAGAGAACCGGGGCCGAGGGAGTAGGGCCCGCAGTCGTCCATGGGCTGAGGCCCATCGGAGTACGACTCAAACATGGCCACCTTCTTGCTCTTCTTGTTCTTGTTGGACACCTTCCTGTTGCGTGTCTGGATGCCCTCCTTCTTCATGGCGAGGGGCCGGTTCACCTGGGAGGAGAACCAAATCAAAGGGTCTATTTAAAATATAATAAAAAAAATGTAATGCAGCTTTTTAAAGGGGCCCTATTAAACGTTTTGGGTTTTTCCGTTCCTGTAGTTTGGTATATACGTAGGTTTTTGTGCATGTAAATGGTCTGCAAAGGCTAAAATTACAAATTTCTCTCCCACACACTCCCCCCCTGCCTGAAACGCCTCCATTGGACTCCTTTGTTTACTTCCTTAACATAGTTACATCACATTGTACATGATAGGCTAAGGGGCGGGACATCTCTAAGCAGTTGACCAATCAACACAGAGCTGGCAAGCTAACCAATCTGCTATTCAAGTAAGATGTTGTCTGCAGAAAAACAAGGAACAAGACAGAGTTTTATCCAGACGACTGACTCACATTGTGCAGTTTGAAGTAGAGTCCACAGGCGTTACACACAGGCTCTCCGCTGGCGTTGCGTCTCCACAGTGTTGTTGTGCTTGTGTGACAGTTGGCACACACTGTACCTGCCCGCTTGCTGACAATCTGGAGCACAGAAAATAAAATCAGGGTTTTTAAACTTCTGAGGCAAAGATGAGTAGCCTGTACGTAGAATATTGCATAAATCAGATAATGTGAGTGTGTAGTTAGACACGCGGAAAGGTGTGTTGGTGCATCCTATTGGGTCGTACCAGTCTCTTCTTGGGGCGGATCAGGGGTCTGTTTTGGCCGTTCATCTTGTGGTACAGTCCACAGGCGTTGCACAGGTAGTGGCCCGTACCATCCCGGCGCCACAGAGGGGTGGCTGTGGCTCCACAGTTAACACACTCTCTGGCCTCTGTTCAAAATCACCAATACTCAGTTATTACTCAGTTATGTATTGTAGTAAATGAAAGGGTTAACACAACATGCTTCACATACATTTAAGATATAAACCATGCTTAAAATGAATTAGGCAGTGTTTGGAAGCAGATTCTCCCATATTAATTTGCCAAGTCTCATAATACAGTGTGGGATCATTCATCACATTTAGTCCATTTATTTTCTTTCTGAAGCTTTCAATCATATCACATGATCTCCATTAGCAGATGGATGTACCCAGGTGTTACCGAACAGTAGAGTCGTAAAAATGTTTTATTCAATTAGTCTAGTTTGTTTAAAGAATTTGGTCAATGGCACCAGAACAACTAGATTTCTGGAGGTGGGCCACGTGACTTGATGTCAAGTTCGAGAGAAGCCAATTTTCTTTTTTCAAACGTTTTAAAGAAGACAAACACACCAAGAAATCCTCTCTCCAAAAAACACAAGTGCATTCTCACCTGGAGTGGATATCCTCATCTTGTTGCGGAGTTTCGGGGAGAATGCGGGGTTGATCCAGGCTCCTGGTCCGGGGTAGTTGTAGTCCTGCGGACCCGTCATGTACGGGCTATAGGGGTTCAGCATGTGTGGGTGTGACGATGAGGTGTACACACTCCCAGCAGCAGGAGTCAGATTCAGAAAGCTGCTGTTGACCCCCGACCCCCCCAGCGGGCTCAGCCTCTCGGCCTTCAGGGCCTCTTGGAGCCGGGGGCTCTCCCTGCCCGGAGACCCATATCCATCCCTGGAGGAGGTGAAGGAGGAGGTGAGGCAGGGGGTGTAGAGGGAGGTGGGGGTGTGGGAGTGCATCTTAGAGAGGGGGCTGCTGCTCCAGGAGGATCCAGGGGGGGTGTAGGGGGAGTGGCTGTTGCCTGCCCCGTCCAGCAGCTGCAGGTTACCCAGGAGGCTCGGGGAGGAGAACACCTGTCGGACTTTGGGACAACAGATTTACTCAGATTAGATTCAGAATTCAGATTCGGAGTACTCAATCAACCATCAAATTGACATATAATGGAAATGTGTCTTTGGCAAGCGGTTGGTTCTTCCACTGTCTTGGGTCCATTAAAATATCAGCTGTATTAGAAATGTATAATTTACTACACAATAATATACACCTATACAAGTTGTTCAATAAGAGGGATCATCAAGGATTGGTAAGGGAGCCTAATTTTGTGTCAAGGTACATGTGTGTGTGTGTGTGTGTGTGTGTGTGTGTGTGTGTGTGTGTGTGTGTGTGTGTGTGTGTGTGTGTGTGTGTGTGTGTGTGTGTGTGTGTGTGTGTGTGTGTGTGTGTGTGTGTGTGTGTGTGTGTGTGTGTGTGTGTGTGTGTGTGTGTGTGTGTGTGTGTGTGTGTGTGTGTGTTTGAGCAGATATGTGATGGGCGACAGTGAAAGGAGTACTGACCCGAGCTGTGTCTGTAGATGGGAGGCGCTCGGCTGTGGCTCGGGGTGGAGAAGAAGGAATGGAGGCCGGAGTAGTCCGGTTCCTGGCCAGAGAAGAAGGCCTCCGCCTCGTCTCCGGGAGCCAAGAGGCCTGGCTCAGAGGAGAAACCGGCCAGAGGATCTGAGCTGAGCAGAGCCGGAGAAACCCAGTGAGACTGCTCTGAATCCTCCATGATTACAGATAAAACCTCAACCGAAAGCACTACAAGAAATAAATAATAATGTGAATAATGCAAAGGCTCTACGTGCAACAGCTTTTAAGGTTACTCTCCTAATGGAGCTCAACATGTATTAAATGCATGTATTTATACAAATTAAACAACAGTTAAATGTTAACAAAAGACCAAAAAGAATCTTAAAGCACAACCAGAGCAGGGATAGGAACAATATTTAATTTGACAACTACATTTACTGCATTTTCTTTGTTACATAACATATCTTTGAGTTTAATGGAAATAAAGTGTATGTCTTTCTATATTAAAGCTACTGGAACCACATATAGTTGGATAGAAACACATGAGATGACACTTGAAGTCTGAAGAAAGGAAAATAAATCGTTGTCACTTAAAGGCATTAAGTAAATCTTCCCACACCAAGAATCTAAAGTGTTGAACTCTCCTTTACTGTTTGTACGTTTCTTTATTGCCAGACCATGCAACAATCCATCAATCTTTGCATGCTTGGTATATAAACACATTTTCCTTATTAGTTTTTAAGTTAACACGCACATATTGTATTCTGCAAAGCAGGGTCTGTGAGATTTCTGCCAAATGAATCCTCTCTGGATTATTTTTTTCAAAAACTAAAAGCTTTCATCAGACATTATTTAGTTTGCAGTGCCACAATTAACTGCGTTTGATTTACTGTCACTTTGATTGCATTATCTGCACTTCATAACAACCAATGCAACTTGAAGTTATCAGGGATCGCGATCTCTCGACAGCAGGTCTCTTCAAACTTCCTTTTCTAGGATCCTCATTTCATTGTGGCTGAAAGTAAAAAAAACTTAAAATAGCCGAGTCTATAAAAGTAGTGATGCAGCCAGTGACCAAACAGTTTCTCAGCGGCCTTTCTACTGTAGGTGTGCCAGTTAGAAGAATGCAAAAGACATGTCCTCTGGGACACCCCATCGCAGTACAGGGTGGACAAACAGACTAAAAAAAGAGTTGTTTTCTAAGTGAAAGTATTGGTGGTTACTTCTGTCACACTGCTTTAGGTGATGAGATGTTTTCACACCTGTTCTCTCTAATTGTGAGGGTGTTCTTACCGAGTAATGCTGAATTACTCACAAATAAACACAATTTATGACACAAAGATCTGTCCTAGAGATGAAAAGCAAACGTGTTGCCCTTTAAAAATATAAAAAATGACTGCTTAACTGAAGAAATTATGAAAAAACGCGGAAATGTCAGTAAGCCAGAGCGAGGCCGCTGTTGCTCCATATCTTTAGAGGAAAGAGAAGAGGAAAGACAGAGAGGCTGATAGAGGCTGATAAAGTCTGAGAAGATCTGATAGACAGCATTATTATAATGCTAAATATATCCACTGATACTACGGGAGCTCAGAATCTCATCTGATTCATAGAAATCAATTATACTAGAAATGCGACCAATGTTCAAATACAGCAAGGTGAGCATGGAGAAATTGTAGACAAACTAAGTAATAGATTTAAAATCATTCGCAAAAACAGGAACAATTGATTCCCAACATTTAAAAACAACAACATTTGTTTCATTAAATACCTGGATTGCATACACACACACATTATATCATATTTAAAATGAATACAAAATACCTGTTTTAATTTATTTCCGCAAATGAAGCATTCATTAATGCTCACACAAGAACTTAATGATAATTGGGAAGAACCTAGTTGTTACAGTTATCACTTATAACATAATTGATACGATATTTAATCGGATATTTAATTAATTGAACTCTCTTTAAGTCAACTTAATGCATGATGAAGAAGGTCAATGTTGATGTTAATTGATTCCTTCACTAGTTTACACAGACCCCAGAAAAATGCTGACAAAATATACAAAATAGTAATAATTGAAATGCTAGAAATAATGTCCCCCTACTGCAAAGACCTCATCTCTCGTATTTCTAGAAGTCAGATTCAATCAAGCGATAAATGCCCTGAGTCGCAACTCCAGAAAGCTGGTTAAAGTTTTAAATGCATTTGTTTTGATCACACTCTTTAATATATAATCTGGATGATGTGCTGGTGTCTCCGAGGAGCCAAAGAGCCGAGGGGTCGCCTACCTGAGGGTCTCAGAGGAGCGTCAGTGGAGAACGAGTGGAGCTCCTCGCTAAAGGTAGAAGGCAACAAGAACACAAACTTCTCCAACCAGCAGACAAACTTTAGGGCTCAGAGACCGTGGGAGGGGTCGGGGGGGGACAACTTTTTAAAAGACACACCTCTTTGGTCCAGAGAGAAATGTGAGGGTTGGATGAAACATGGCTGTGTGACTGAGTAATTTATTCCACAAATAATGTTTGTCTTAGCAGAGACTTTTGGCTCTCACAGCAAGTGTGAAGGTGTCCCCTTTAATTTCTTCCTCTAATCCGTGAACCAATCACAAATTAATATACTTTTGTTCTTTTACTCTGTTATTTAATGTTGTATTCAAATATAAAAGTGCAGGGGGTTTTTGTTATTTAACGTTGTTTCCTTACACATGTATTTTCAACGTTTTTTTTTATAGATGTTGTAAACCAAACCGAAGTTATTACTATGAATGAATCATTTGTTTGCTTATTTTTTACACTGTTATTTTATTTTGTAATCAAATGTAAAACGACATTTTATTTAATTGTATTTGTAAACACCTTTTTAAAGAGCACTTGTTGGGGCCCTGTAGTGGGATTGGATGGTTGGGATATAAAGTCGACTCTTTCTTTGTATATTTTATTTTTACTGATTGAGTGAGTGTTTGAATACTTTACAGCATTTCAACATGTTATGGAGATGGGTATAAAACTTTTGAATACTTCTTTCTGTGTCTTTTCTGAGAAGCAGCTCCAGTAAGGGATGTCCTTTAAGAAAGACAATCTTCTGCTCGGTCTATGAATGTGTGTGCAGGTAGTACCGATAACATGTTAGACTCTCTGATAAGGTCCAGGGAGAACGTATCTCAACATCAGCTCCAAACTACAACCATTATCAAACAGCAGGCTGAGCTACATGTAATGCATCTTCATGTTGTGGAAGATGTGGAAGGAGGCGTGTGGTGCAGTGGGTTGTGCGTCGGTGTTAGGATCAGGGGGTCACAGGTTCAAACCCCACTGCAGCCAGCATGTCGTTGTGTCCCTGAGACACTTCACCCCAAATTGCTCCTGTGGGGATTGTCCACAGTATTGAGTATGTAATTCGCTTTGAATAAAAGCGTCAAGTGACATGTCATGTAATGTTAGTGTTTGCACAGATCACACACACAGTAATGTAATATTTAGGACACCATGCAGTCGGTGTACGGTGGGAGTTTTTGGTCTGTTGATGAAATGTGCATACAGCTCCTGATAAGAGCGAGCCCACATGGAAAAGTGTTGCGCAGACATTTGAACAAAGCGACTATCAAATGCAAAGCCTCAATTTCTTTGTGGTACGGCAAAGCTTAGAGTGGAACACAGTAATGCAAATCGGGTGAGGAGCTGCAATCATGGGGGGGGGGGGAGATATGGCCTGGACTCTATGGCTCTATGGCTGCACACAGGCTGACACTGTGCCGGCATTTGGTAGTCAAAGCAGCTTCCCAACTCGACTCTCTCTTTGTTCATTTACAGTTTTCAGGGAAATCAGGGGAAGGAAAAACAGTTGGGAAGAATTGAGACAGAGCTTTTATAATATATGCAACGCTGGATATATTTTATGCCATTAAAAACACCTGCTGCAGTTAAATTCGAATGATATCCTGATACGGCGGTGAGCTGGGCCGAGTAACTGTATCATTTGTGTCTGATGCAAATAGGTGATAACTGTGAAAGAGAATAGTTTATTGAGCCATTTGTTTTCTTAAACTTGTCACACTTCCTAAAGCTACATGGTGTAGAGGTCACGATACACAACACATTTACTACATTTAATCTCCTCTTCATCAGGGTGACAGGAGGATTTAGAAATATGTATTAACATGTCGCAGAAACAAGCTGTATTTATAGAGCTAAACAGGTGTGGAGTTAGCCTGCTAGCATGTTGAATAGTAACTTCATCAGGCTGTCTTTCGAAATGTAGCTCCCTTATGTCCAATC